>NW_028095541.1:0-1200000 GCF_014824575.4 Sturnira hondurensis | reverse complement strand
ACACAGATGACTAAAGGCAGTGAGAGTAGGACAGAGGCCAGTGAGGTAACTGTTGATTAGCAATAGCAGGAAGCCATCATCACACCAAGCTAGAGACATAAAGTGGACAGAAAATTATCCAGAAGTTTCTGGAGCCCAGGGGCTCACAGGAAGCTTGAAGCTATGAGGCAGACACCCTGACCTTATTAAAATATGACAAATTCTGGAGAAAATTATATGTTGTTACACATTATGTCTATTGACCTGATATAGAATAAATTACTTTAGTAAAAGTTTACAAATATATTTGTCCCTTATTAATTATCCAGTAATTATAGATCAAAGAGCTTTCCTTCTCCCCTGATTTCTCTAGGCACTTGCTTAAGTTCTGATCAGAGGACATTCCCCACCACCTCAGAAAACTCAGAATGTGGCTTTCTGAATGTGAGGTACTCCTAGTTTTGTATTCAAAACAATTACTGTAAAAACAACTTTGTCTTCCTGCACACTCAGGCCATGGCCAGTTCTTCAGTGGCCTGACTGATTTCATGGTTTTGGAACTTGATGTTCATTAACCATCTTGGCCTTTCTTTTCCCCTTACAGTCCCTTCAACCTATATCAAATCACTAAATTTTCCACCATAACTGTGGACCCCTTTTTTTTCTTTATACAGGGTGGGGTAAAAGTAGGTTTATAATTGTTCATGTGGAAAATATAATAATTAATAAATAATATTACAAAAATAAACTTTATATTTTGCATACTCACAACTATAAACCTCCTTTTGCCCACCCTGTATTACTATTTTCACACAAAAAATTGTCTATTATAGTTTTTTTGGTAGAAATTGTTGCCTCTGCTCTGAGAGACTCTTCTTGTTGACCTCCCCAAACAACTTTAAATTTTCCAAACCTTCTATTTCCATTTAAAACGGCTTCTATGACTGTAGACCAGAGCTTATTCAGGTAAGCATGCCTAGTGGGAGACAATAGTTTTTATTCCAACCTTCTACTGCCTAATCTATGTTAATTGTATGAGATTGAAAAGCATTGGAATGTAAGTACATTTTAGACTCATGAGATGTTCTTTGAATTACCTCAGTCTAATAACAGCAGAAGTGATGAGCATGATTATAAAGAATATGGGGATTCAATCCAGCTCAGACATATACCTACCTATAATGAAACCATGGGCAACTCATTAAGCTTGCCATGTCTTAGTTTTTTCTTCTCTAAATATGAAAAAACTGTCTTTCACATAGGTTCCTTAGATTAAACTAGATATTTATAAAATGTATAGAACATAGTAAGTGCTTAATTGATGTCCTCTATGGTACTGTTCTTTCCTCCTCCTCCTCCTCCTTCTTCCTATTATTTTTATTATTTATTAGGAATTAGGACAAGAAGCATGGGTGGTGAAGGGAAAAGGTAAGTTGTAGAAATGTGATCAGTGCTACAATTTGAAAGATGACAAAGTCATGAGAAGTATGAAGAAAAATGCCCCTAGAACAGTGTTTCCTAGATGTAGACATCAAAGAGGTTTGAGAGGTCTAATCGATTACTGTACCAAGCTTATTTCACATATCTACTGTAGCATGCAATCCTTACTGCAAACTAATGGGTTAGATCTCCACATCTCATTTCACACGTGAAGAGACTGAGGTTCAGGAAAACTAAGTATATAGCGCAGTGGAAAACATGAGGGCTATGGATCTATGCAGATAGAAGGTTTAATCCCAGCTCTGCTACTAACCAGTCATGTAGTATTGTGAAAGTCATATTATCTTGCAGAGCCACAGATTTTTCATGTGGAAGATGGTGATAAAACTACTCATACCTCTGAATTTGGTAACAAGTCAGGATTCTTATATAAACGGTGATGTTTAACATACTGTAGCCTCTCAATAAATGGTCATTATTTTTATTGTTGTGCTATAATCATTAGTACATAAACTAGTTTATGTGGTGTCCTGGCTAAGTACAGTCACCTAAACAAGCAGCCATAGAATTCTGAACTTTTCCTTCACAGTATCATATCTGAAGTCACGATTGCTCTGTGTTAGAAATAAAGTTACATGAGGTTAAGAGGCATCATATCTTCAATGTCCATCTTACACATTTAGATGCTGAAAAATCATTGTGCATCTGACTGCTGATTTCAGAGCAGTGTTCCAGGCAGAGAAGAATGTCAGCTGCGTGCAGTAGGGCAGTGTTCATGGTGAGCGTGTATATATTAGAAATAGTTGTGCATCTTCCATCATGAGCAAAATGCAGAGATTTCAGAGGAAAGGAGTGTTGCACATAAATGTCAAGAAAATTGGAGCTAAAATATCTGTCTTGAAGTGTTAGTGTATATTTTAAGACAATTTTTAGAATTGTTTACAGTCCTTGATTTCTTCCATCTTTCTTCTCTATGTGTAGGTCTGGCCGCTCAATAGTTTATCACTTTCACCACATCATGTTTCTACTCCCAGGGAGGTCTTTTGTTCCCTTAGGTATAATTAGCAATCCCACACAGGAAATACGTGCAACAAAACAAACGCCATATCATATGTTTGTGTCTGCAGGGAGCAGACTGGGAGAAAACTAAAATTTAAAGCAGATCATATCTAAGCGGACTCCACTTTCCCTACCTTAACAAAGGCTTTGCAAGTTCAATGTATAATTTATGGGTTTCCACGTGAATAAGGAAAACAAGTGTAGTTCCCATTAGTGGATGAATATATACCCCATTTTCACTGGGGTAGTCCCGGTGTTCCTGAGATAATACTAGGCAAGCCTATCATTCTAGAGTGATTATTATCTTTAGATCAATCTAGAATTAGCAAAGGGATGACCCAATGACAAAATGCCTAAAGTTAAGTAAACAAACATTTTAAACTTTCATATTTAGAAAGCCCTGAAAACCAAGTGAGTTGGGAAATAACTTGGGAAAGACCAATAACTTGGGGAATAGCAGATTTCTGAAATGTTCAATAACCATGAAAGACCACAAAGAAACCACAGAATCAGGATGTGGGAAAAATGAGGAGAGAAAGGACTATAGTAATAGCCAACATTTGTTTGTAGCTTTCTTTTATGGACTGTACTGAGGATCTATATCATTTTTCTTTTGCCTTTATCTGTTCAGTAGACACTGATCTCTCTTTAGATATGTGTCAGGCACTGAGGATTGTTTAGTCAGAAATCCATGGGGAGGCATTGTGTTCAAAAAGGTAGACTCAGCTTCAAGAGTAGAACCTATGTAATGTGTCACTTGAGTGAGTACTGCTTCCTTTTGCTATGTATGGGTTTGGAGTAGCTTATGGCTGGATTTTTACCAACGTGACCTGAGAGTATGTGCATGGAAGTGCTCTGAGAAAGATTTTCTTCCCCAATCAAAAGAAGAAAATATGGCACGAAGTCTCCCTTCCTTCCTGTCTTTGAACATGGAATTATGTGGCACTTGATGCTGTGTTGGCCATCTTTTAATTGTGAGGCAAATGTCAAAGAAATGAAAATCAGAATTCTTCCTCAAGAATTTTGACTTGTAATAAAGTGATTCTAGCTCAGCCTAACTAGTCTTTGTTTAAAAAAAAAAAAAAGAAAGAAAGAAAAAAGAAAAGAAAAGGTGAACCCTGGACCTGAAACTGACAGCAACATTAGGCAAATGCTACTCATTGGCATAAAATCTTCAGTGGTTTCCTGTCTCATCTGGAGTAAAAACCAAAGTTTTACCACTGCCTGAATGACCCCACATGAGCTATCCCTGATTTTCAGTCTAATGTCAGGTCTCATTTGCTTTTCATTGCTCATACTGGTTCAAAAATGCAGAATTCCTTACATCCCAGAGAAGAAGCCTCAAATCTCCTTATTTTCTGTTAGAGATACCTGGATGGCTTACTTTCTTACTTACTAAAATAGAGGCTTTTCCTAAAATTATAATAAATAAGTAAATATCACTTTGTATTCTATTCTGTTATCATGATATATATTTCCTTTTCAAAATCCATTGATTGACATTTGTGCAATCAATTATTTTATATATTTCATTACATAGTTTGTTGTTAGTCTGCCTAAACACTCAAAGAAAATCTGTTATATTGAGGTCTTTGTGCTTTGTTAAAATTTTCCCACAGCCTAAAAGAATGCACAGCTAAGAGTAGTTACCAATATATCTGTTGAATGAATGAATACATGAATGACTCAGTGATTTTTCTGCCACTCCCAGGTTGACGTGAGTTCTCTACCCTCTAAGGACTTCTATATCCAGCTGTAAGCAGATGAATAAAAACTCCCACACTTCCTACCTCCCTCCTTTTTGTTCTCCAGATATAAGGAGTAGGAGGAAAAAAAAGTCACTTAGAATTAATGAGCTTCAAGTCTCTGCACAATTTTAATTTTTGATTCTATTTGTGATTAGCATGTGGGTCAAAGACTCAACTGCAAAGAAAATATAAGGGAAATTCATTTGTGTTTTGAAATTTTATACTGAAGCTGTACACTTACCGTTTCTGCAGGTCATGTGCAAGTCTTTTTGAATCACCATTTGGGTTTCTGTGTCTCTCCATTGTCCACTCTGTGGACCCAAAATCCCTAATGAAGACAATGCTCATTAATCATTCTTGTTATGCAGCCAAAATTTAAATCTCAGGGTTACAGAAAAGTTTTAAAAAACAGTTACTTTAGATTTTACTCATATGGTAGTGTTTCCTTTTAGCCACTGCCATGGTCTGAATTGTTTTGTCCTCTCAAAATTTGTATGGTAAAAACCTAATGCCCACAGTGATGGTATTAGGAGGTGAGGGGCTTCAGAAAGTGGATTAGGTTATGAGTGAAAAACCCTCATTAATGGGATTAGTTTTTTTATAAAAGAGGCTTCAGAGAGATACTTAGTTCCTCCCTTCTACCATGTGAGGATACAGCAAGAAGTCTGTCACCAGGGCCCTCACTGAACCATACTGACACCCTGTTCTTCAACTTCAGCTTCCAGAACTGTGAGAAATAGATTTCTGATGTTTATAAACAACCCACCATTGGTATTTGTTAAAGCAGCTCAAATGGGCTAAAAGAGTACTGGGTTGGAAGAAATGAGTGAAAGATTCTGGACTCAATCACCTCATATCATCACTACCCTCTGATTCTGACCCTGTGGTAAATTTGACTTTATCTTCTTTTTTATTTTATTTTATATTATATTATTTTATTTTATTTTATTTTATTTTATTTTATTTTATTTTATTTTACTTCTTACTTTATCTTCTTTAAGCCTTCATGCCCCACATACAAGATCTCTGTATCTAGTATCTCTGGTCAATCTTATTTCCAAAAACTATCCACATAATTCTAGTTGTTAAAGTGAGAACGACAGTGTCTCTCAAGCAAAGACCCTTTCTATAAAAATATGTCAAGTTCTTCTGAATCCCCACCATACTGGGAAAAGCATTACAAACATTCAGAAGTCATTTTGGCTAGTTACAGCTAACCAATTCCCAGTATTGGGGAAATCTACCCAAAAAAACTTAATCAGCATATTCAAGAAATGTGTGGTTTTGGTTAAAAGTCCCTGATTAACCATGGAATTTAAGCTTTGAGAATTCCTCAAGATAAAATAAATGTCTATCTTGTTTTAACCCATATGTCCCAACATACTTGACCACAAAACAATTTTTTTCAGTCACACATGAAAAATACTGAGTTGATCCACTTTCTTGCTTCTGTAAAGACACTAAAAGTAGTTTAATCTTTCTTTGACAGCTAAGGAAAATATGGCCAAAGACTCATCACTTACTGATACTGATAATTAAACTATTAAAGAACTATACAGTTTTAAATTAGCAAAATAAACTATGCTTATCTCAAGCCATGTTATAAAAGTTGCTTTTTAAAATTCACATCCCAAATTGCTTTGCATTTTGAAATCTTCCTCATTCTATTAAAATTAAATTATTAAGATAAGCTAGAGTCTAATTAACCAAGATTGTACTTCAAATGTCTTAGCATCCTGCCATGTCACATGTAAAATAAAGAGGCATGTTAATACATGTACAAAATAACATTTTTTAGGAATAAGGAATGCATAAGAAAAATAGAATATGTTTATAGGTCTCCAAGGAAAGATTTCCATCATGGAATAAAAGGTATGAAAAAGTAGTCGCAGAGGGAATAACAGTATATCCTACAGCCATTATATCGGTACTTGTTTCAAAAATAGCCAATGAGGCCAGTTAGGATTGGACATAGCTGATTTTTCTCTACCATCTCCTGGCATAAAATGAAGTTGACTCTTTCTAAAACTGCCTATCTTCAAACAAGTTTAGCTCTTTGATTCTTTTCCATAAGGGTTCAGTAATGCTATTTCAAAAGTGTGATGTGAATCCCTAGAGCCGCTTTCACTGAAGCTTTGCACACTTGAATGCTGCTGACTGATCTAATCTTGTGGAGTGGAGCAGAGAGATAAACTCTAGAAGGACTTGATAGATGTTGTTCATTACACGTAGATTGGCCTGGGCAAAAATCATTGATTTTGAAGTGCCAAGATATTTTTCCCTGGTACCCCAAGGAAGTCTTTCAGAACCAATAGAAAACTTGTAGGCAGAACTATAAGTAAAAGAGTTTACAAATTTTATGAGGAGTCTCAGAGTCAAATTTTCAATATGTCTTTAATAATTATATAGAATTTTGTGCTATTCATTTTTATTAAGTTTATTATTTTATTATTATCTTTTTTGTCTTTACAAAATCTACTTATGTTGTTCTTATCAAGCTTCTCACATCTTTTTAACTATAATTAGAGAGGTGAGTACATTTAACCACAGGTGGATATGCTCTATTTTGTTTTTTCTATATTCAAAAAGAAGACTTTGTCTAACTGACCAATATTTTATTACAATTTTGTATTTAATTTTTGTGATGTATTCAGAATTTATAATTAGTAATAAGAAAATAAAAGGAATCATCACTGTTTTAAATGACACATTCTCTCTTGGCAGGATAGAGCATTTTTATATATTCTGCTCAACATTTCTTATAAATTACTGCAGTAGGCAATAGGAAGAAATAAACATTTACCAAGTTTGTAATCTATATTGGATACTGGACACATTTATTTCATTTAGTATACAGAACAACCCTTGCAGGTATATAGCATGGTTTCCATTTTAATATCAGGAAACACAATCATAGAAGTTAAACAATACTCCAAAATCACTTAGCTCATTTCCCAGTTACAAAAAAACTCTTATGGGAACTAGGTGTGTGAACTCCACAGCTCAAGCTCTTTCCCTTATGTTTACTAATGACAACACAAGGTGTTCCTTCCTTAGGTGTGATGTTATTTTGTATTACAAGTCGTAGGAAACAACCAGTATGGACTGACATGGTAGGGATGGACAGGCTGACCTAGCAGGTGGGATTTGAGCTGAACTTCCCAGGATGGGTCACACTTGCATAGGCAGAAAAATCATCAAGAGGACTCAGGTGCATAGCTCTGGCTTAGGCAGACCCAGAGCCACGGGAACAAGCACGGCACGTCAGGCGGTCGTTGAGGGGCCCATTTCTGCAAAGGGGAGCATTCCATTTTAGAATCTGTATAACGGGGACCTATGAGTCCTGGATGATGCTATATTAACACACCATCACTTGTAGATAAATGTAAACAAAAATGATGATAACTAATACTGGCAGAATTACTGTTATATATAATAACAGTAATACAGTAAATGGCAATAACAGTAAAACAGTACACTGTTTGCTAATTAGTACACTAAGCACATGCACCATTTGGTATGATCTTCACAACAATAGCGAAAGAGTACTATTATGTATATTTTGCAGTTAAGGAGACTAAGGTTTACAAATTAACCCCTCAATCTTAATCAGGATCACGTGGAGAGCAAGCCCCATTCTTTCCTACCAGATACTACTGCCTCCTGATGTAAATTGGCTTTTGAGAGTTACATCAAGAGATGAAGCCAGATGCAAATAGAATTCTAGTTGTCAAAACACACCAGAGTTTACAGACTTATTAAATAATACTACTGAAGAAAATTTTAGAGAACTTTGCCAATGACATAGTAAGATGTAGCCTCTTTTACATAACTAAGACCCAAAGAAGTTAACTGTCCAGATTCATAGGCCAAGCCAAGAACATAATGCTAATGTCTAGACTTCCAATCTAATATTTCTTCCATTGTTTTTATTTTGAGTCAAAACTCCCTTTCAGAAATATTTCCTCTGCCCCCCTTTTTGTTTTTTAGTCTAAAATTACAGAATATAATAGTTTTATAGGGAACCCTTTGTCAAAATTACCTTTACATTTCGCCACGCGATTCATATTTTTGTAGTTACATGTATTTATTAAATAAATCACACTAAGATTTGGATGCCTTCTTCCAAAAGAGTTACATTCCACAAATTATAAAACTGAGATCTATTTTGTAGTTTTATGTTGAATATTTTTAATTTAAAAAAGTGAGAATTGCCTAGTGAATTTGCCTCAAGTGAGAAAACTAAATTATTGTTGGGTGATGTGACTAATAATAATCTCCGGACCAGAGGAGAAAATTAAAAGGGTCATAACCCCTCTTCTCTTTGAACAGAAATCCAGTTACAGAAAATCTTTTTAGTCTTTATTCACCTGAAATAGGGATATGGGCAGCTATTTGGGAGAAAATAGAATATAAACTAAATATTTTAAAAATGATATCCCACAAGGAGACGGGTTAACTAGTGTGTGTTAATATCTGAATTTTAAATATTGTCTAGGGAGAAGAAGGAGAGTAAGTGAGGAGAAAGGATACAAGAAGAAAATGTTAACTAATCTACATGTCATTTTACCCTCCTGAACTTTTGACATGTTATTTATTTTTAGGTGGATTATATTGTCTTTGTTCCAGGAAAGTGCCTTTTACATTCTTCATCTTGAAATAGTTATTAATAACATCCCACTTAAACTCAGAGTTTACTGGTTTTGGTGATGAGTAATGTGATCCCTTTTCTTATTTTGAGAGAACTCCAGTTAAGCATACATTAGATAAAGCAGGCACATGGAATTTCAAAGGGGTTCTGTCACCAGGTCTGGGACAGGAGGAGACAGGGTGCAATTAGAAAGGATGAAGAAGATGGTAAATCTCTAATCTTCACAGCTCATTTCACACAATTTTAACACTGCCAGAGAACACACCTCTACTTTTGTTACATGACCAACATGCCTCTGTTATCACTATAATTTGAGGGGAAGTGTTTTATGTTTTATTTTGGGATCATAAGGTTGACAATAAGTAGTTCTCATACTTCCATTTTAAGTAAAAGAAAACTTCATTAATCTTTGGTCATTGTAAACAGTCATGGAAAAGTTTTTGTTGAATTCAAAATAGCAATTGGTTAAAGAAGGTAAATATATATAATAATAGAGGGAAACCAAAATAGACTTTTGGTAATGGGCATGAATGAAATAGAGTCTAAAGATAACATATGGAATGATGATATTGTACACCTGAAATGTATATGTATTAATTAATGTTTCTCCAATAGAAAATCAAATTGGGCCCTCTACACATTTCGGGGGCAAGGAAAGTAAATTCAATTCAGGAAGGTAGACACAGAATTAGAAAAAGATGTGATTAGATTAGGAGAAAGAGCTAAAATAAAATATCAGAGTAAGGAGATTAAGATTTAAATTAAAGGATTGGGAAAATAATAAAGGGTCCAAGCCAGCTGTGTTAATACTTTAAACATTGACTAACTCAGAGTAATTTGAGCCCATGTAACACAGGGTGGGACAAAAGTAGGTTTACAGTTGTGCCTGTGAAAAATAATACTCATTATTAATTAAATAATTAATATTTGTTATTAATAATATATAACTATATATGAATAAAGTGTTCTCTATACATTCTACAACTGTAAACCTATGTTTGCCTCATCTTGTATATTATATTGTGAATGAGTTGCTGAGGACAAGATGGGATCTCTGCCCTATATGAAAATACTCGTACCCTCAAGCAAAAGGCGTAGTAGTGGGTCATGTGAATGGAGATTGCTCATAAAGAAGAAAAAAAAAACATGAGGGGAAGTTTTTATTTATTTATTTATTTATTTATTTATTTATATTCATTTATTGCTTTTATGCACCAGTTTTACATTTCTTTGTTTAAGATCATCAAATCAAATGCCTCTTCACTCCATCCTCATATAAGAATTTTCCCTTAAGACAATTTGTTAATTTAGCATTATATTTTGTTTTTGTAATCACATAAATTAATAGCCAGAGGATTTTATAAAGAGAAAACAACCATAAATGAAACAGTTTTCATGTATGCAAAAATCTGGCAAAGGCTAGGTAATTTGAAATTTTTAAGGCTATGTTGATTGATTAATTGATTTACTATTTATTATAATTTTTCTACTACCGATCAGTCCCCTTAAACATCCCTCCCTGAAGCAATCACCACATCGTTGTCCATGTCCGTGGGTCTTTCTTTTTTTTTCCTTACTGTCCTCACCCCTTAATCACCCCCCATTAGCTGACACCTACTCTCAATCTATGAGTCTGTCTTTAGTTTGTTTGTATAGTTTGTTCACTAGATTCCACATGTAAGTGAAACCATATGGTATTTCTCTTCCTCTGACTGGCTTTTTTCACTTAGCATAATGTTCTTCAGTTCCGTCCATACTGTTGCAAAGGGTAAAATTTTCTTCTTTTTTATGGCCTAGTAGTATTGTATTGTGTAAATGTTCCATAGTTCTTTTATTCACTCACCTATTGATGGACACGCAGATGGCTTCAACATTTGGTGATTGTAAATAACACTGCAATGAACATAGAGGTGCTCATGTTCTTTCAAATGAGTGTTTTGGATTCCTTTGGTTATATTCCCAGGCATGAGATTACTGAGGCAAAAGGCAGATCCACTTTTAATTTCTGAGGTATCGCCATACTGCTTTACAGTTGCTGAACCAGTCTGCATTCCCACAAACAGTGCAAAAGGATTCCCTTTTCTCCACAAACTCACCAGCACCTGTTTCTTGATTTACTGATGATAGCGATTCTGAGATAGTATCTCGTTGCAGTTTTTATTTGCGTTTCTCTGATGATTAGTGAGGCTGAGCATCTTTTCATACGTCCATCTGTATGTCCTTTTTGGAGAAATTTCTCTTCAGGTCCTTTGCCCATTTTTTAATTGGGTTGATTATTTTTTTGGTGTTGAGTTTCCTACATGCTTCACAAATTTTGAATATTAACTCTTCATCAGATGTATCAGCAAATATATTCTCCCATCCTGTAGGTTGTCTTTTTAATTTGTTGTTGATTTCCTTTGCTGTGAAAAAATTTCTTAGTTTGATGAAGTCCCATTTGCTTATTGTTTTCATTTCCCTTGCTTGGGAAGATATATCCAATAAAAATTTTCTATGAGCAACGTCCAAGATTTTGCTGCTTGTGTTTTCTTCTGGGATTTTTTTTGGTTTCAGGTCTAACACTAAGTCTTTGATCTATTTTGAATTTACTCTTGTGTGTGGTGTACGAATGTGGTCTAGTTTCATTTTTTGGCATGTATCTGACCAATTTTCCCAACACCCTTTAAATGAACTATCTTCAGGCCATTGTGTGTATTTGCTTCCTCTGTCAGATATTAATTAATTCTAAAGTTGTGGGTTTATTTCTGGCCTCTTTGTCCTGTTCCATTGATCTATATGTCTGTTTTTATGCTAGTACCATGCTTTTTTGATTACTATGGGCTTATATGTATTTTATATTAGGTAGCAAACATTCTTCTTTGTTTTTATGGGGTTTTCCCCTCAGGATTGCTGTTGCTATCTGAGGCTTTTTGTGGTTTCATTTAAAATTTTGGAATATTTGTTCTAGTCCTGTGAAATATGTTATTGAAATCTTGGTTGGAATTGTGTTGAATCTATAGATTGTATTGGGTAGTACGGACAGTTTAATGATGTTAATTCTTCCTATCCATGAACATATTATGTGCTTCACTTATTGGTATCTTCTTCTATTTCTTCCTTCAGTATCTTATAATTTTCCTTGTACAGGTCTTTTACATCCTTGGTTAGGTTTAATCCTAGGTATATTGTTCTTTTGAAGCAATTGTGAATGGGATTGTTTTCTCAATTTCCATTTCTGTTAGTTCATTATTGGCATATAAAAATGCAACTGATTTATGAATATTAAT
The DNA here is from genome assembly GCF_014824575.4 of Sturnira hondurensis. NCBI lineage: Eukaryota > Metazoa > Chordata > Mammalia > Chiroptera > Phyllostomidae > Sturnira > Sturnira hondurensis. Next base: position 1,187,857 of record NW_028095541.1, on the reverse strand, counting down.
TTTGTGTCCTACTACTTTGCTATATTCATTTATCAGTTTTAGTACTTTCTTGGTGGAATCTTTGGGTTTCTCTATATAATATTTCATGTCATCTGCAAATAAAGAGAGTTTTACCTTTTCCTGTCCAATTTGTATGCCTTTATTTCTTCTTTTGTCTGATTGCTGTGGCTAGGACTCCCAGTACTATGCTAGATAAGAGAGGTGAAAGCAGACATCCCTGTCTTGTTCCTGATCTTAAGGGGGACGCTTATAGTTTTTGCCCTTTGAGTGTGATGCTGGCCGTGGATTTGTCATATATGACATGTATTATAGGTATGTTCCCTCTAATCCCACTTTTTTGAGAGTTTTTATCATAAATGAGTGCTTGACTTTATCAAATGTTTTTTTCTGCATTTATTTATATGATCATATTTTTTATCTATCATTTTGTTTATGTGTTGAATTACATTTGTTGATTTGCAAATGTCGTTCCAACCTTGCATTCCCAGAATAAATCCCACTTGATCATGGTGTATGCTCTTTTTGATGCATTGCTGTGTTTGCTTTGCTAATATTTTGTTGAGGATTTTATCATATATATTCGTCAGAGATATTGGTCTAAAATTTTCTTTCTTTGTGGTGTTTTCATCTTGTTTTATCCTAATCATCCAATTAGGATAATGCTGGACTCATAAAATGAGTTTGGGAGATTTCCCTCCTCTGGAATTTTAAGGAACAGTTAAAGGAAAGGTGTTAGTTCTTCTCAGAATATTTAGTAAAATCCACCTGCAAAGCCATCTGGTCTGCGGTTTTTGTTTCTTGGAAGTTTTTTGATTACTATTTCAATCCCACTAGGTGCATAGACAGGTGCAATCTGTCTATTCAGCTCATCTGATTCTTCCTGATTTAGTTTTGGCATCTTGTAGGTTTCTAAGAATTTATCCACTTCATCCAGGTTGTCCAATTCGTTGACATATAATTGTTATAATATTTTCTTACAATCCTTTGAATTTCTTTGGTGTCAGTTGTTATTTCTTCTCTTTCATTTCAGATTTCATGTATTTAGGTCCTTTCTCTATTTTTCTTAATGAGTGTGGATAAAGATCTTTCAAACTTATTTATTTTTTTGAAAGAACCAGCTCTTGGATTCATTGATCTTTAGTATTGTGTTTTTAGACACTATTCAGTTTATTTCTGCTCTGATCTTTATTATTTACTTCCTTCTGTCCATTAGGGGTTTATTTGTTGTCTATTTTCAAGTTCCTTTAGGTATGAAGTTAGATTGTTTATTTGAGCTTTGTCTAGTTTTCTGAGATAGGGCTATAATACTATGAATTTCCCTCTGAGGATTACTTTCCCAGTGTCCCACAGATTTTGGACTGTTGTGTCCTCATTTTCATTTGTTTCAAGGTATCTTTTGATTTCTACCTTGATTTCATTGTTGACCCATTTATTTTTTTAATAACATGTTATTTAGCTTCCATGTCTTTACATGTTTTTCGGTGTTCTTGCGATGGTTTTCTAGTTTCATAGCATTGGGATCAGAGAAGATGCTTGATATAATTTCAAGCTTCCAAAATTTATCAACACTTGTTTTGTGTCCTAACATGTGGTCTACTAGAAAATGTTCCATGTGTACTTGAAAAGTATATATATTCTGCTGTTTTGTTGTAAAATGCTCTGAAGATATAATTTGGATCCATTTGATCTAGTGTGTCTTTAAAGCGGCTTTAAAAAGCTGCCATTTCAATGAGAACCACTCACTGAACTGAACAATCAAGTACAGGCTTTAATAAACACCAAAGCATGTACATGAAAAAAAAAAGCTGCTGTGTCCTTGTTGATTTTCTGCCTGGTAGATTTATCCACTGAAGTTAGTAAGGTGTTAAAATCCCCGACTATAACTGTATATCTGTCAATCTCTCCCTTTATGTCCATCAAGATTTCCTTTACACATTTAGGTGCTCCTATTTTGCATGCATAAATGTTTACTAGGGTTATATCCTCTTGTTGGATTGTCCCCTTTATCATTATGTAGTGTCCTTCTTTGTCTCTTACTATAGCCTTGTTTTTAAAGTCTATTTTGTCAGATATAAGTATTGCTACCTCACTTTTTTCCTTTTCATTTGCATGAAATATCTTTTTCCATCCTTTTACTTTTAGTCTGTGTTTATGTTTTGACCTGAGAGAGATCTGTTGGAGGCAGTACGTCAACAGTGATTATTGACAGATATGTATGTAACACTGTTTTTTTAACTTTTAAATTGAATCAGTATTTTATTTCAACAAACATTTGTTGAACAAGTTTTCTGTGCCATACTATATTGAACTCAAAAATGACTGTGATTCCTGATTTTAACTCTATATTCCTCTGTGTAGGGTAGGCTGTGTTGTAATTAACTAGCATTCAAAGGTATAGGAGTGGAGGAGAAGCTTATGTCCTTTTGCTCTCCATGCTAATAAGGGAAGTAATATCTGTACATTATATTGGCAGTGATCTGACTTTGTCTCATTCTTTTTCTAGACTCATTTTGATAGCAGTACTAAACCAAAAAGCTGAAATAGTAGAGGTACTTAGGACAATATAGTTACATGTATTGTACATGTAACTATATGCTACATATTACAATATCGTTATATATATTACATGTAACTATTACGCACAATATTACATACAACATATAAGTATTACATAGTTACATACAATAGATCCAGGGGTACCTATTAAATGCTTGCTTAAAATAATTTTGAGCTCTGTTTTGCTCTGTATTTTTTTCTCTTTTTTTCTTCGTCTTCTTAAAGCAAGTTCTTTAACATTTGTTTCAGTACTGGTTTCATGTTAGCAAACTCCTTTAACTTTGTCTTGTATGAGAAACTCCTTATTTCTTCTTCAATTTTAAATGATAGCCTCACTGGGTAAAGTAGCCTTGGTTGTAGGTCCTTGCTTTTCATCACCTTGAATATTTCATTCCCCTCCCTTATGGCCTAAATTGTTTCTGTTAAGTAATCAGATGCCAGTCTAATTTGTGGTCCCTTGTAGGTAACTACCTGCTTTTCTCTTGTATCTTTCAGGATTCTCTCCTTGACTTTAGGCCTTGTCATTTTAATTGTGTGTCTCAGTGTAGGCCTATTTGGGTCCAACTTCTCTGGAACTCTCTGAGCATCCTGGATTTGTGTGGCTTTTTCCTTCACTGAATTAGGGAACTTTTCAGTCATTATGTCTTCAAATAGGTTCTTGATCCCTTGCTTGCTCTTTTTCTTTCTGGTACTTATATGATGTGGATGTTCTTATACTTCATGTAGTCCAAAATGTTTCTTAAGCTCTCCTTCATTTTTTTCCAAATTCTTTTTTCTTTTTGCTGCTCTACCTAGGTACTTTTTTATACCTTAGCTTCCAAAATACTGACTCAATCCTCTGCTTCATCTAACCTCCTATTTATTCCTTTCAGGGTATTATTTATTTCCGATATTTTATTTTTTATTTCTGACTGGTTTCTGAGCTTTTTTTCATGCTGTTGAGTATTCTTATAATTATAACTCTAAACTCTATATCTGATAAATTGCTTGTCTCTATTTCATCTAGTTCTTCTGAAGAATTCTCTCGTTCTTTTATTTGGGGTTTGTTTCCTCGTTTCCCCATTTCAGCTGCTTCTTTTTCATTTTCTGCCTTAACTGTTTGGTCAGCCATTAAACTTATCAAGTGTTAATCTAATCAAGCCATAATCAGCAGCCAGCCTTCAGCACCATACAATGGAGCTATTGCTTCCCCTCAGGCTGATGCCACTGGGAGAGGACTGCTTTTCCTGAGCACCGTGGCTTCTGTAACATGGGGAATGGCTAAGCACAGGGATCCAGGCACCTGTTCCTTCACTTCTCTTCCAGAGCCACCAGCCCCAGACTCTCTTCAAGGGTCTCTCTGCCCCCTCTCTACAGGAGCCCAGGTCAAGTGGCTGCAAATTTTGTATGTTGACTCTTTAAGAGGCTCTCTGCTTCTCCAGCCATCTGTCCTTGGCAGACAGAAACCCTGCTGCTTTTCACTGTTGGATGTTATCTGCGTTCCTATCCAGCTCTGGTGCTATAGGCTGGGGAGCCCAGCGTGGGATCTTGTCCCAACACTTCTCATAGGGAACACCCAGCCTGTGAAATATCCCTCTGGAACTTCAGCAGCTGCCTGTGAGAGCTCAGCCAGCCCTCTAATGCCTCTCCTATCAGTCACGTTTTGGTGAAGTGGTGTCTTCTGCCTGTTTGTGCTTATAAGGGGCAGTTTTTAGATTAACATACTCTTTTTTTTAATCTAGGGAGGAGAAATGGTGGCTTTGTAAAAAGGCCCAAAACAAGCCAACAAGCTAAGAACCAGCTGGGGAAGCCCTATTTTAGAGTAGCCCTAGAGGTACTGTTTAATTACAGATCATTAAACAAATAAATGGTAACTGGCGGGAGATTAACGTTTCATTTTTTCTCATGTTAACCAAATCAATGGTGGGCACAGCTGGCAGGTGACAGCCATCCAGGAGGGATCCTTTCATTTGGTCTTAAATACAAGCACAGAAGATTGCTCAATTAGCAACTACTAGCCGCTACTCCAGAAAATTCCTAAACAGAGGTAAGTACTGCCTGATTCTTCCATCTCCTGAGATTTGTATTAGTGGCCTTATTAAGTATTTTAGAAAGTCAATTAGTGGAATCCTGAAGAGCATGAGGTTCAGAGACACCTAAATTCTGATTTCAGCTCTGTGGATTTCACAGACTAAGTTCTCAGATTCACTTTTCCCATCAAGGATATGATTCTTGGGTTGTTGTGAATATAAATTAAATATAAGACTCTCAGCTCAAAGACTGATATAAAATAAGGACTCAATAAATGATAGCTATCAGTATATAAACTAACTTTGATTATAATTCTTCATTACATGATACATTTCAGTTATTTTACATTAGGCTTGGGAAATATCCAAACTCTTTAATAACTCCCAGCATGCCTGGCACCCCAGATATCTAGTATGTCAGCCTCATATCTTGTCACTCTTTTCCTCAATGAGCCACATTAGTTTTCTTGCTGTTTCTTTGTCCTAACAATATCTTCCCAAATGTCAGAGTTTTGCACAGTTCTCTTCTTCCCAGATCAATTTCTTGCCACTTTTTCCTGGAGAACTAATCTTCATCCTTCAATTTGCATCTAAATGTCAATTCCCCATACAGGTTTCTATTCCTCTGCTACAGTCTGTCATCGCACATCAGAGTTCTCCTTCACAAAATTTATAAGTTTGCAAAAATGCATATAATATTTATAGTAGAATTTTTAATGTACATTTTCTATAGGATTTTGTACCTATAGTAGTTGTTGTTGTTTTTTTAATGTGTACCTATTCTGCCAACCTTTAGGATGACAGAAATCTAGGCCTTTCCTTTTCTATGCATCACTGCATCCTAGGACCATTGCCGGGCATAAAGGAGACCCCCCCAAAAATATAGACTGAATCAACAAGCTCACTAACAATCAGGTCACAGATCCAGGGGTGCCCTGAGGTCTAATCTTATGGTCTGAAAGAGTTTACTACAGTTTCTGAGTGCCTGGGTGTATCATGCAGGACCAGGAACAGAAATACATTTGTTGTGTTGTAACTAAGCATATTCTGAACATGCAAGTATTAAAATTTTGGCTACAGTTGCTTTTCTGTGTTTAATAAATGTGCCAATTTTATGACCTTAACACTCAAATGTGTGTATGTATGTGTGTGAGTGTGTTTGTGTATATGTTATCAGAAAGACAGAGGGAGAGAGAGAGAATGTTTGTACAATATATAGAAAACCCTTGGAAATGCTTTTCTGCTAAAATAAGACATGAAAATTAAAAACTAGAATTAAGGAACAATTGACTGCATTCAAAATGAGAACTCTGGTGCATTAAAAAAAGTGAAAATAAAAGCTATTATTTAAAAGACTATATCTGCAACTACCTAATCTACAAAAGATTCGCATTCAGATCACACCATCATCTTCTCCAAATGTATAATAAATCAGTACTCCAGTAGGAAATGGGACAGCATTAAGAATAAAAAATACAAAAATGAGAAAACTTAAATAGCCAAAGAAACAACAAACATGCTTAATTTCTTTAGCAATCATAGAAATGTTAATTAAATACTGAAACATAATTTAACATCTATCAGAATGGCAAAAATAAATGTTTTGAGAAAATATAAGGAAAGTCTCACACCCTGATAGTGAGAGTATATATTTGTTTAATTTTCTTGGAGAATAGTTTTGCAATATTTAGTAAAGTTAAGAATGTGAATAATTTTGGATCCTAAAATTATGTCTATATCTATATCTGTATCTATATCTATCTATATCTATATCTACATTGATCTATCTATTTATCCATCTATTGTTTATCCAGAATCTAGGGAAATTCCAGCCATTGCTAACATAACAAGAACAGTTTACACAACGTCAATTATAAACTGGCAGCCAAGGAGAGTGGACTGGAATGCACATGGGTGAACAATGACAACTTCACTGTACTAGTCAGTGGGGGTGGAAGACACCATTCCGTGAGCATGCGTACTGTGTGGCCATCATGTTCAAAATGACTGAGAAAGTACAACATTGAATTTGCATCAAATTTGGGGTTAAGCTTGAACATTTTTCCATGGAAACTATTGTGATGATTAGCTGATTCAGAAGGCTGCAGCTATGGGAAACTGGTGATTGGCAGCTTCATTACAGCAATGCACCTGCTCATGCATCCCATCTCCCATGTAAAGTTTTTTGGGGAAGGAACATCAGATCATGAGACTCAGTCCTGTTACAGCCCAGATTTGGTGCTCTGTGACTTCTGTTTTTTTCCCAAAACTAAAATCAGCCTTGAAAGGGAAGAGATTTCAGACCCTTGATGAGATTCAGGAGAATACGACAGGGCAGCTCATGGTGATTGGGAGTCTCAAGGTGCTTACTTTGAAGGGAACTTTTGAAGGCATTATTGTCCTATGTACAATGTTTCCTGTATCTTCTTCAATAAATGTAATATATTATGTATATATATATATATATATATATATATATACACACACATACACACTGACACACACACACACACATATATGTAGTCTTAGAGAAACGTGTATATGCATAAGGAGATGTATTAAAATATCTACAGTAACATTTCTTATAAAAAGACAAGTACTGAAATAATTTAAAATATTCAATGGTAATTTTAAAATCTCTGGTACATAAGCACAATGGCATGTTAAATAAAATTTAAATGATTGAAACAGAACTACATGGATTAATATAAGCACTGTCAAAAATATAACATTTAATATAAAAAGCAAACTATGCAAGAATACATACAATCTATATACATTTTTATAAATTTTCAAAAATTTCCAGCCAATAATGCATATTTTATATAGATACCCATTTATGGTAGTAGTTTGGAAAAGTGTATAATAATGGTCATTATTATATCTGAAAGAGGGAGAAGCAGCTTTTTAGTAGGTTTGTAGAGATCTGCAAATGCATCTAAAGTATTCAGTTTCCTAAAAAATATCTGGAGAAATCATGGGAAAATATTAGAATTTGATAAATTTGGGTATTGGGTATATAAATGTCATTTTGTTATTTTCTATACTTTTCAAGTATATGAAATACCTTGTAATGTAAAATGAACAGAATTTAAATATATATAGTAAATTGAATTCATCTCACAATAAAATAGAATGCTCAGTTACATTACTAAATATTATCTAAATTGCATCTTTCTTCTTTAATCTCTAAATATTTCTAATACAATGCATTGTATAAGTTTGAATTCCATTGATATGTGGTTATTTTTTAAGGTAAAATTTGAATTAAGTTGATGTAAGAACATCAACACACAAACTAATGATGTATCTTTGGCTTATATTATATTACTCCAGACAAAATCAAACTGCCACAATGGGCTGGGCCACCAACTACACCCCAAAACCAGATGAATTAAAAACAAATAACTACCAAAAAACCTTAATATGCCTCGCTGGCCTAAATAAAGGACAGGCATATGAATCGTATTGTGCTGCTCAACTCTGCTCAACCCTGAGTTTGTATTTCACTCATAATCTCCTAATTCTTCTGAGATGTGGATCTCATTGTCCTCAGCCTTGACGTTGGTGGTCAACCTGGCTGGTGGTGTTCCACATGGAATATCTGAGAATATCTGTGCATTTTTTATTTTTGAAAAAATTGCAAAGATAGCACTTAAAGAAGTATAGCTATGGCATTTCAGAAAATAGTTTTTATCTATCTATATCATTAACAATATTCTGGTGTGTAGTTTTCAATTTGATCTTTATTTCATCTTAGTCTTCTTAGAAGCATTCTATGTATCTTTATTATTCTCATTTTATAAATGAGAAAACTGTGGATCAACTATATAATGTGATTTGTCAAAGAGATGACAGAATTTTTATATGAATGCAGATCTTCTAACATACTTTTACCCAAAAATGATCTTATGCTAGAATGTTCATCCAAAGGGTCTGGGGTTAAAACCCAGTATATCAATTTGCTTGGGTTTTCAGGAGGTTTATAGGCCAAGCTCATACAATATTACATATGGAGTGAATCTTTCACAAGTATATTTTAATCATCTAGTATTTTGATTACTTTATTTTTATATCTTTACTTTTCAGATTGTAATTACACAAAGCTTAATTAAATGCAAATGTTACATAAACATAACAAACACCAAAACCTAAGAAAATTCACTGCTTGGAAATAAGCTCTTTAATTTGATACATAAAATACCATGCTTTCACTGAATGTTAACATCTTTATCATTAATATTACTATTGCTTTTGTGTATGAATTAAAAATGTATTCGTCATTTTTCAACAGAATCTCTTTCACTTCATGTAACTAAGGCATATTTCACTTGTCTGTACCCTACCTATGTCATTATTTTCAAGAGCTGTGTAGCTTTTCATTATTTAAGCAGTTTCATATTCATGTGTATTTTTACATCATGTGAAGGAAACTACAATACACTTTATTACAGGTATCTCCTCAAGCTCTTGTGTGAATTTTGTGTAGAATAAAATCCAAGGAATAGAAATGCTAAATATGAGGGCATAAACACGTTTTAATTTTATAAATACTGCTAAATCATCCTAAGAAAAGACTATCTGGTCCCGTTAATATTATATTTTTAGGTAAGTTTTAGTTTGCGTCAAGTCTTATGACTTGAACACCAAAACATTTTGGGGCTTATGATCCTCGATTATAAAATGGGAAGGATAATGTTTGCCAACCTATTTCACATCATTGCTATGAAAACCAAATAGAATATTCTGCATAGAAACACATTCTGTAAGTTTCTATTTCAAAACCTAACATTTTAATTAAAATAGAGTGATTGTGTATGGTAAAGAGTACCGGCACATGTGTAAACCATGCAAATGAGCTTTATGATAAAAAATAACTATTCTTTCCAAACCAGATGTCCAGTTTATTTCTGTGAAGGCAGAGAAATATTCTGTTAAAATACAGCATAATCAACTATATGTATATGATTATGTACATTACTATGTACACATGTATGTGCATCTGTGTATGTTTGCACATGTGTATATATATGCACATATACAGAAAACAAAGTAAATGATTTTTAAATGAGTGTAGCAGACTTGATGCAGCATCCATTTTATTTTATTTTTGTTGCAAATTTTTATTGTATTTTTTCCATTGCCATTTAGTCCCCATATCCCCCAACCCTCAGCAATCACCTACTGTTGTCCATGTCCATGAGTCCTTTTTCTTTTTTTCAGTACTTATTTTAAACAGTTGATGGGCAGAAAGCTAGAAAGCTAAAGCTTGTATAGTCTGTGGGACACCTTAAAACTAGCATTCCAGATTCGTTTTATCCCCCAGTGTAATGACACAGTGGGATGTGATTTCCAATGGGAAAATGGGCCTGAGATGAAGCTTTTGTGAGTCTGCATTTGCTGCTGAGGATCACAGTCATGGAGGCCTTTGGTTTTCCTTGGCAGCCTTAGCGGAGACCCCACACTGAGTAAACACCGTGAGTCGGGTCGTGGGCCATCTTATTGAGGAGGGCTGGTTCTGGAACTGGGAATAACAACGGGATGCCATTCTGCTGGCCTAATAGACTTAACGGAACTTTGGAATTCCCTTTCTCTTCTACCATATGCATGGCACATAACCTCACTCAGCATTTAATATCACTGTTCTTCGTGACATTTAAGTTTCCTCCACAATTTTAATAGCTTAATCTGACTGAATTTAATCTGCCCTAATACAGTTTTTTCCATCCATTCAGTTTTCTTAGTTATTAAGTCATTTGGTTAAGAATATATATTTTATAAATATGATACAGCTCCTGATGACTTATGTGAATGGTACCTGACACTAATTTTCTTTTGCCCCATCATTCTCCTATTCAGTGCATATCATCATTTTACAAATCAAAAATTATATATTATTCCAAGATCTTTAAGAACTGCTGGTCCTTTTTGTATAGCCATATTTTTTACTGATTTCTATTCATGTGTTTATATGTTTTATTATATTTGCATTTGCTACACTATCTCCTAGTTTTCTATTTGCTTTTATTTATTAAAATATAATTTACATACAGTAAAATTATACTGTTTTAGTGTGCAGTTCTGCAAATTTGACAAACACATAGTCATGAGAGATATTCATCGCTTCAAGGAAGATACTCATCATCTCAAAAAATCCTCCTATTTTCTTTGAAAGTAATTCCTCTCTTCACTCCTTTTCCCTGGTGACCACTGGTAGTTTTGCCTTCGGAAGAATCTCAAATAAATGAAATCACGCACTATGCAGTCTGTGGAGGCTGGCTTCTTTGCTTAGCATATCGCACCCAGGAGTCATCCAGGCTTCTGATTTTGTCACTTTCTGTTGCTGAGTAGCAGTTCACCGTATGGATGCCACCCGGCTTGTTTACTCAATTCCCAGTTGAGGGGCAATGGGACTGTTTTAATTTAGCTACTTTGAATAAACTGCTATTAACATTTGGGTGTAGGTGTGAACATAAATCTTAATTTCTTTTAGGTAAATACACCAGATTGAGATTGCTAACTTTGTAAGAAATATCAAATGTTTTCCAGTGTTCATAACACTTTACGTTAGCATCATCAATTTAGGAGAGTTCCAGTTGTTCTTGGTCCTTGTGAGCTCTTGGCAACGTGTGCTTTGTTTTGCTTGCTATTCTCATAGGTGTGTAATTGTGGCTTTAATTTGTATTTTCCTAGTGGCTAATAATGTTGAGCATCTTTTGAAATGTTTATTTATTATCTACAGACCTTTCTTAGTAAGTGGTCAGATCTTTTGTTCATTATATTATCTGGTTTTCTAATTATTATTGTTTTGATCATTCTGTATATAGTCTGAATACTAGTTCTTTAACAACATGATTTGTAGATCTGTGCCTTGTTTTTTAATTATTTTTGTTGACTCTTTCAAAGAGCAGACATTAATACATTTGAGAAAGTCAAAATCAGCAATTTATATTCTTTTTGTAAAAAAAGACTTTTATAAAATATTTTTAAAGGTTTTATTTATTTATTTTAACAGAGAGAGGAAGAGAGGCAGAGAATGAGAGAAACATCAATGTGTGGTTGTATCTCACACATCCCCTACTGGGGACCTGGCCTGCAACCCAGGCATGTACCCTGACTGGGAACCAAACCAGCAACCCTTTGGTTCACAGGTCATCACTCAATCCACTGAGCCACACCAGCCAGGGTAGCAATTTATATTCTTAGTGGTTCCTGCTTTTGGTGTCAAACCTAACAAATATCTCCACAGCCCAATATTAGATGATTTTTCCTCTGTGTCCTTCTAGAAGTTTTATGGCTTGAAATTTTACATTCAAGTCTATCATCCTCTTTTACTTAATCATTCTTATGTGATGCAAAGTATGAATTGCATATTGTTCTTAATATGGTTATACAATTTGTCTAATGCCATTTGTTATTCTTATTTATTGAATGGGTATTCATTGAATACCAGACCTTTCCCTAACATTTTGAAATCTTGTTCTTATTTCCCTAATTACTGTTTCCCCCAGTGTAAATCATTGTTTTTAGTAAGTTTGGCATTATCTTTTGCCATTTTGCCTTTTTATTCCTGATTGGTGAATTTTGGTTGTGTTTTCACCATTGCAGTTGAAACTGTTCACTAGATATCTGTTACTAATTTGTGAAGCCTAATATAGTGAAATGAAGATCTCAGCCACAGGCATCCTGGCTCTAAGTGATTCATCTCCAACACTGAGAACCTCCAGGGGCATTTTTTTCCATCACAAGATTCTGCATTTTGCACTTCCACCTGAAGATAGACATTCTGATCACTGCTGATTAGCCTACATCACGCTCCTACTGCCCCTGGCTTGCCCAGCCCCTGCTAATGTCAGCTTTCATCACACGTTGGCACAGGCAGCCCTGACACTGCTCCCACTTCCATGACCATGTCCTTCTATGTCACCTTCACGTTTTCTCTCTATGAAAAAAAAGGCTAGTCATGTGTGCTCCTAAAAAAACTAATACAAATTAATTAATTTTGAAGAATTTCATACTGTCTAGTAGGCTGGTGTGAATCAATGTATCTCTATGAGAGGGTGAGGAGTAACACAAGAAACTAAAAGAAAACCTTGCACTAGATCCCCACTGTTGGATAGCATTAACAGGCCATCCAGAAATCACACGATCCTTTGGCTTCGTAATTCTCTTCTGGTTTTATTCCTCAAACTGGATGACACTATATCCAAAGCGTATAACTCTAATCACTTTAAGTTGCACATTAATTTACATGGTAATTGCCACAACTTTCCTAAAAGTTAATCTATTTAACCTGAATTATGTTAAATGACTATATAAATGACATACTTTATAAACTGGATCTCTAGTAATAAGATTACACTAAATGTTTGTAGGTTACGTGTTGAGCTCATTGCTAAGACATTATTGCGTGTATTTGTTTTTGATTCCTCATTGTTTTTAAGTAACTTAATTAAGTTATTTAGTCAAATAGCAACTCATTTAATTGTTCTGTAGAGAATCAATATATAAAGAAATAAAATTAAATGAAACTATAAGTATTTTTACCATTGTACTGTATATAACCGAAGTAAAATGCTTATATTCTAAAAACCTAGAAAAGATGTTTGAGAAGGAATTCTCTTTTTTAAGGTTTCTATAAAAACCAACAGATTTTCTGCAATGACATGCTATACAAGAGTTGTTTGTGTAATGTAAAACTCACAAGTAAAGGCAATCATGTAAAACGAAGGGATCATCTTCTATACCATTATGGTACATGTACATATTAAAATCATTAAGCACTGAAGAAATTTTAAAATTTAGAGATTTATATTTCCTTGCAGCTAAAAGTAACATATTCGAATACCTGGATTTTGTAGCTATCATTTAAATGAATAAAGACAAATTTGTCTGGGTTCTTTAATAGTTTTGTAGAGAAACCAAATTTTCTGTACATTACAGTACCAAAAGGAAGAAAGGTTTGGGGTCCCAGTATAGGCCTAACTGGATTCGCAAACATTACTGCACCTGTGCATTACACCTGTGCATTACACCTGGAGGAGAGACAAACATGAAATGCTTCCTGTTTGCTGTGGTAGTTAAGAAAGTTTGCAGAACATATATCACCAAGTTTCTGACTTTATTTTCAGAATTTTACCTTTTCAGGCAAATTCCAATCACTTGAATCTAGAAACCAAAATGGAAATTGATTAAAATTTGTTTCTGAAAGAGCTGAAGTCATTGAGCATGAATAAAGAGAAAGTGGAGAGGCTGGGACACCAAAGGGTTGAGATAATGACCTTTCTCTTCTAGTATGAAAGCCTGCCCCAGAAAGTCACCTGTCAAGGGCTTGATATTCCCAGTGAGAGATGAGAGAATTCCTCCAAGGCTTGACAAAGAGTAAAACTGAATTAGCTACCTCCTGCACCCTCGCAAAGAATGCAAATTGGGGAACTGAAAACGTACTCCTAATCCTGAACTGGAGAAAGGAATTACAGATACTCTTGTTGGTGATGGAAATATCCCAGACCTCCCAGCTTGATTAATTCAATGTCAGCTATATGCAAAAAGCATTTTTCACCTACTTAAAAGATAACCCTGCTCTTTGATGTCAAAGCAAATTTTAACTCAGCAAAATGCTGAAGGGACTAGTGCTGATGTTTGCCAATTATCTAAACTGGCTCCATTTTTAATAGAAGTGGCATTTAACAATATGAATTAAGCTCTTCAAAAATGTGTTGGCCTGGTTCTCAAACCCTCCCTTTTGAATTCTTTTGTCCCTGCCTCCTAGACCATATAAGCCACAGTAGCTATTAATGCTCTTTGCAAATAGTTTCAAATGGTAACTATTATTATTGCTTAATACCAGTTGCTAGTCTCTCTGCAACTACCTCATCCTTAAAGAAATTTGAGGTTTACATTTTACAAATAAAAAAATATCATGAAAGTTTGTCTAAAAAATCCTTATAATTAAGGCCCAGGCTAGTGTAGCTCAGTGGACTGAGCGCAGGCCTGCAAACCACACAATCGTGGTTCGATTCCCATTCAGGGCACATGCCTGGGTTGCAGGCCAGTTCCCAGCAGGGGATGCACGAGAGGCAACCATACATTGATATTTCTCTCCTTCTCTCCTTCCCCTCCTCTCTAAAGATAAATAAATTAAAAAATCTAAAATTTAAAAAAAATCCTTATAATTATAACATTTATGAATAAAAATACCAGAAAAAAACAAATTGTTAGATGGTTTATATTTGACTTGATGTGTATCTTCAGTGCATTTGAATCTGCTGAAGTTATGCAGAATTTTTCTCAGATGAAGGGCACTCACCTGGCTCACCCAAACAGGAAACATTATCAGATGCATAGGTTTATAGGAATTGAAGAAACTGTACAAATAAGTGAATCAAAGTTTCTTATCTAAGTGATGATGAAATGGAAATCAACAAGTTATTAAATCACTCACTGCATGACTCTGCTCACACACCCAGCAAATGACAATGCCGTAACAAATACGGGTTCTATACAGCCCAGTATGGGGCTTTTTTTCACTATGTTATAATTTTTAAAGAAATTTATATCTCCTGAAAACTTACCAAATAGCTTTCAATTTCCTGGGGTCCATATGCATGTTTAGGTACATAAGTGTATGCAACTAATAGTGTGTGTGTATAATTTGCATCAGGTGTCCTGGAACCCTGGGGTACTCCTCAGCTCTGCGCTGCCAGCACAGAGGACATCCCTTCATCTTTGTGACTCCAAGAAAAGGAAAGGACAGGTGCTAAGGGAACTGTTGTCTGATGATCAGCCTCGCTAATCACATCCTTTTTCTAGGGTCGTTCTTTCACTTATTTTCAAATATTTCTTTGTTAGGGCAATCAATTAATTGAAGGATTTTTTAGAAAAATTGTTACTCAATGAAACTGCAGTTTGAATAGTTCATGGTTTTCTGCTTGTGTTACCCCAACTGATCAGCATTTCGAAAGGAATTCCTATGTATCAGTGTAACTTCAGTCTGAAAAATGGCAAGAAAAATTGGTGTGTTTCGATAGGCATGCCGTTAAACTAGGTACACGGGTGCGTCTCCAGGTGTAAACTGAAAGTCCTCCCAGCAAGGTCGGGGATGGGTGTATTTGTTTGGAGTTATGGCTGCCTGACCCGCTGAGCTCCCAGCCCTTACCTACGCACTTCATGGACAGCTGTGCTATTTGCATGTTCCCATACAGTGCTCATTAAAATAGGATAATTCTTGCCATCTGTCATTTTTCCAAGTCACTGTGTAAAAGGATACATATTTCAAAAAGGAATTAATCAAATGTAGTAAAAATACATAAAAATGATAGAATATTTATTGGTCATATGAAAATAAATTTTGTTCCTAAAGAACTTTAAAATGCAAATATATATTTGCACTTTTCCATCTTCACATTTTTCTCTACACATTTTAAGAAGGATGATTATTATTTGCAATTATTCAATTTCAATCTTTTGCAAGGCGTTTTTCTATAAAAGCTACCATCATTAAAATAATCTTAGTGATAAGAATTAAGTTGAACTATTTCAAGTTATAGCTCAGTATTTTTTACCTAGTGACTTCCCTTCTCTAGAATAAGACACAGAAATTCCCAGTTACATGAATACTTTTATATTTGTTTATAGCCCACACTGTTAAGTGATTACCGAAATAAAATTTAGAAACAAAAGTTTAGGAGAACTTAAATATTGCCCCATTAAGTAATAATATTGGATATTGTTAGCTTGTTTTTATTTACTTTTTATGTCAATTTGATTTCTTAATAAGAACTTTAAGCCCTAGCTGGCAGGGCTCAGTGTATTGAGCATGGGCCTGTGAACCAAAGGCTCACTGGTTCAATTCCCAGTCAGGGCACATGCCTGCATTGTGAGCCAATTGTCTGGTGGGTGGGGGGTGTGAAAGGCAACCACATACTGATGTCTCTCTCTCTCTTTCTCCCTCCCTTCCCCTCTCTCTAAAAATAAATAAATAAATATTTAAATTAATTAATTAATTAATATGGCTTTAAAAATCTTTAAGATAAAACTACTGACAATTTTCTCATATGAATATCAGAAGCAAAAGTATTTTTAAATTAAATTTTAATGTATTACATTCTTAAAAATGTATATAAAAGTGAAAAATAAATATTTTCATACAATAAAAATATTATTATGTATGACCCACATAAAATATTTTAAAGGTAAATAAGACTTGTTGAATCCTATTCCTTGGATCAACATCCCAAAATCTTAGACATATATAACCTTAGAATATAATCATTTATAATTTATTAGGATTTATTAATAGTTGAAAATTAAATTAGACCTATTTTAGAAACTCTTGGAAGTGATACTCGCATTAAAGTTAATGTTGGGGGGGACAAAAAAACTCAGTGTCACCTCAGAATAATTAGTTATTCAGAGGACATTTTAAAAATCAAGATTCAGACAAACGCAGACTCTAACAACACACGGAGTCTGCGGGGAAATGGAAACAGCAGTTGTTCCTAAAGGGCAGCCTGATGGTTGCAGATGGATGGTGTGCCTCTCACAGGAAGGGAAGGAGACAGTTGCCCAAGGTGACGATGGGTAATTGTTCTTCCTTTGTAAGGACAGAGTTTCTCCCAGGATAAACGGGGGAAAATGAAGCACCAGGACTCCCACTTCCCACCCCATGACCTACACAAGAGAGAAGCAGCAGTCAGGTAAAATTGCAAGAGAGAGAGAGGGCTCTGGCTGGGATGGATCTGTCCCATCTTTGGGCTCGGAGAATGAAGACAGCTCCTGGGCTTCTTTGCTGAGGAGGAATCCTGGTCCTTCCAGGGACCCCAGCTGGGTACTCACGGCTCTGCACAAAGCTGATGGATTTGGCCAGGTGTAGGGAATAGCCTGCAGGGCAAAGGGCTGTGGTGCACTGGTGATATCAGAACTGATAGGCAAGACCACCATTGCAAGACTTGGAAAGCCACCCAGATATGAGGAGAAGTTAGCCATGAACTGCTCCAGGGTTCTGCCCTCCTGTTAAGCTGGAAAGAAAAAATGGAGAGAAATTGCCATTTCAGCAGTTCCACTTATTGGCTCCACGTGAAATGACTATTTTGTTACTCTCACAGGTAAAAATTAACCCTAGACTGAAGACATAGCTGCTAAAAAATTAAAAGAATGTACTTTCATTGTCCTTTTAAGTGTTTTTTCTTTGTGCCTCCATTATTTTGTGTTATGCGCAAGTTGGCCCTATACTATTATTAGTATGTTGAAACAATAGCCTGATTCTTCATTCAAATTATCAGAAAATATACCCTAAAAGTATATTAGTTTTATCATTAGAATTAGAAAGAAATGTTTTCTCCTCATTTCTGTGAAATAAAAATGAATGTATCAATTATTCAAATAAAGGAAAAATGACTTTGAATAAGCAGAAATATGAAGACTTAACCTCCAATTACTATAATACGTGCGCTCTGGTAAGTAGACTAGTAGATAAGGCTCACAGTGACAGACTGGGGGGAAAGGAATAGTCCTACTGATTCAGAAGACATTGGTTATTCAGACAATCACAGTCAACACTTAGAAAACACATTAAATTTTTATAGATTTATTTTTGCTCTATCAGCATGCTCGTTTCACTACAGACGTTTTGGACTTGAATTTTAATCTGTGGAGTGAGCTTCTCAAGAGCCACAACCTCGGCAATTGACACAATCTATTCATCTAAGTTGCATTTTTAATTAAACAATTAGGAACAGAGATTAACTAGTATTTGAATGGCAAGCAAATTCCTCAAAATATGGTTGAGTGTGTATAAACTGAAACCATGTAAGTACTATTTCTCTTTAAAAATATATTTGGGGTTATTTTTTCTCAACAGTAAACTTGGATATTTTACTATGGTTTTGAATTCTCAAACACTTGAAAATTAATGTATGTCACCAAATGACAACATGTTGATAAATTCTGGAACATTTCATCTTAGGTCTCATGTTGTCTCCACTGAAAAACTGCTCAGTGACCACGCAGTCCCTTAACCCTGTTCTCCACACCCGTGTCAAGGTGGGAAGGGCTTTGAGAGAAAAGAGGCCTCCCTAACGTTCTGTTCAGAGGCTACTTTTGATGAGAGTATTTCATCCAATGCCAGGAAGTCACATAGCTTAGCAGTTTCTTTCTGCTGTCTTTTCTTATTTTTAGGTCCAGTTTATTCTTTTCCCCTAGCTGGGTTAATTTGGCTGTCCCGGGTGATTAATTGCTGTGCGCAGAGGTAAATATCCTGTGCCACATCAAATTCCTTTATAGGACCTGTGTGTGGTCCCCCTGCATTCATCTACAGCTATGTACACATGGTGATTGAGGAGAAACATACTCTCTCCTTCTCCCACTTTTAGCACTCAGAGCAATCCTAAGTAAGGACATATTCCAGGGTCATTATAACTGCAGAGGAGAGACTGCGTGTGTTACAAAGTATCACAATTAATGGCATTTTATACTCCCCCCAAAAGCATTTTGATTGGAAGGCTTTATTTGTTTTTTTCAAAATACCTTAACTAGAAGTGGAAAATCACCAACTTCGGGCTCTCTCCCTTGGCGAGGGGTGTGTATGTGTGTGTTCTGTGTGTGGAAAGAGTGACCGAAGATTGAGTGACCAAAGCACAGATTGGCAGGGGCTGTTGAGGTTTACAAATACCTCCAAATCCCCCAACCTTTCTGAAAGTTAGATTGGAAATAAGAAAGCAAACCTTGCTAAGATAGTAGGAAGTGATTTCTGATATCACTGATTTTAGGCAGTTCAAAGGTATTCTGTCCCTCCCTCCGTATCTTCCCCTGCCACTCCCCTCCATATCACTCCCCTGAGTGATTTTGGAGGCCACACATTCTGTATGGTGTGTTCCCTCTTGAAGGAGAACTACCCTACAAAGTGGCCCCAAGGGAATAAGACTCTGAGGTGCCTGAGAATTAAAATCCTATTGCATGAAATCATTGAGGGCCTGACTGTTGTATTAACTGTCCTAATATAATAAGGGGAAACAAAACCCCAATTTTTATATTTTAAATCCTAGAATTTTTCAAGCATATCAAAGCATTATACTTCTTAATTAAAATTAGAGATTTTGACATGTACTTACCCATTCTTCTATGTATCAGTGTTTCAATCAGTCCTTATTTGAAGGTCAAACCTGTGCTGTGTTCATGTAATATTGGTCAAACTGGGGAGGGTTGGAGAAAACTGGGGAGTCTCAGCTCAAGGGAGGCCTCGTGTACAATCCCATTCATGACACTCTTCTTCCATTACTAGAACTGACCGCCCTGTTTGGGGGTTCCCCATTGAGTCATTCAATCCCAAATAAGAGAATCCAACTCTATATAGTTTACTCAGAAAAAAAATACGTATTTATGGATCCTTTGGGTTACAGAAAAAATTTATAGAGTCTGCATAGCCTAAACCAATGCCCCAAATGACGTGGTAGAACAAGTTCAATGGACATGTCACTGCTGCCTCCCTCGACACAGAACCCTCAGCTTCAGCCACCTGTCAGCGTGGTCCCCGTAAAGGTACCTACTGCTTGACCCTCTGCTGCTCTGGGACTTAGCGCTGCTGCCATCCACACCATGCTTCGTGTTTCTGTTTGTCTGTTTGTTTTGCCTCACTACCTTCTTCTTCCAAATCTCCCCTGCATCATAACTAAAAAGTGAGGCTGGACAAGTGAGTAAATGGATTCCCCACACGGAAGCATGGACCAAACAATTTGGAGAATTTTCTAAACACATGAAAAGTGTTCAGGGGCTAGGTGGCCAAAAGAAATGACCAATTTTCACTACAGTCATGTACGTGCTGCTGCTATGGATTGTAACAGATGTAATAAACACCTACTAATTATCTATAGCATGGATGAAATGACAAGGAATGACCAAGACTGAAGCATTCAGTTATTGCTATTCACACAGCATCGTTTTAAATGACACAGGCTGGTTGGGCTGTGAAGCGTGGCTGTATGGCCCCCATGAGTCCTAAGGAATTATTATTTCAGTTCCACACAGTTCAATAGCAATCAAAGCCAGAGCTGCAGAGCGTGAGTTCCAGCTGACACACACAGCCCCATCCTGTGGACTGAAAGCAGCTCAGAGCCTGATAGGACGCTGAAGAAAACGGACTAGGCTTCTACCATCAAAGCGAAGTGGGGAATGAGAGCAATTTTCCTGACACTCCAGGCAAAAATGGGTGGCTTGCCTGGATTATCTAGGTCATTGCTTCAAACTCTCACATTCATTTTGCCTGTGGAGAACTGTCCTATTAGCTCCAGTTACCACAGAGTAACTAACTCAGAAATATGCTCAGGGTAAAAACAGCTTCATTCCTAACAATCCCCTTTTAACTCGGTTGTAATGTCCGTGATTTTTGGTCACCTTGATCCAGGCTGGGTTTAAAACAGCAACCCTTTGGAGATGGATTAAAATTCCACAGACTCTTAACTTGCTGTTATGTTTAAGGCAGAATGTGTCAAACAAAATGATAAAAAGTGAGGACTCGGTTCTCTTTCTGGCTGACTTGCAGGGTTCCCCCATGATTACGATAGGAATGAATCAGTCGCAATGATATTTAGGTTAGTAATGCCATGATAATAAAGTGTGTAATGTCGGTTAGTCTCCATGATGTCAAGAGAATTGCCACATCCTCACCTTCTTCTCCGATGGCTCAGCTTTGCCCCCGTGGCTTACCCAGGGCGCTGTTAATTGACACAATTAGGAGTGAAGAGTGATTTACAAGACCCAGAGGAGCCCCTGGATGAGTGAGGTGTATGTCCGGGGGAGAGGGTTTGATGCATTCCGCAGTGACTGCCTTCCTCATACCCCGGTTCCTGGATCAGTGAGACAAGAAGGGCACGAGGGTAACCAGCAACATCGGTGCTGTTGAAAACAGTGTCACTCATCTTGTTTTTTGCATTTAAATCCAAGCACCATTTCAGTCCTCATTTAGAGATCTCATTCAGTTCTTCAGAGGCAGACACGTGGCTGCAGACTAGCCCGGTTCTTATCTATTTTCCCATTAGTTTTTTTCCCCTCTTGATTTTCTGAAACCATAATAAATCACAATAAAGTGTCAACAAGAGCCAAAGTAGTTTCAAAAATAATTTTCCTATGCTGAGAAAGGGAAAAGATACAGTGGAATACATTTTCTTCATTATGTAAGAAAGTTCACGTCCATTCCCATTAAGTGAATTTAGCTTTTGAGACACACACAGCACTCTGCTTTACAGCTTACTGCTGAAATTCTTACTCACCAAGCAACCACTCAGTCCATCTAGCTAAACGTCTTAACCAGGGAAATGAAAAAAGCCTGGAGTTAAGTGGCTGTTTTTCACACGCAGTGCCAGGGAACAAAAACAGGGACCCACATCTGTACTGATTTTAGTTCTATATGCCTGCATCTCTTCTCGGGAGATCAGCACTCGCCAACGGCTGTTAACTGAGATAATTATACAGTACTCTGAGCAGGGAGCATAATAACACTGTGAGTGTCCAAGGGTTTGAACAATTTGGACTGATTTTGTATGGGGTGTAATTTACAGTAAAGATTCAGAATGCCTTTCTTTTTCCCGTTTAAGAACCGCTTTTATTCTTTTGCTCTAGGTCATTATACTTGGAGACATGTATTCACAGTCAAATGTGATACAGATAAATCTAAACATCTGTGAAACTAAAATAATTTTTTACAGATTTCATTTACTTATCTCTAAAGAGGGGAAAGGAGGGGAAAACAGAGAGAGAAACATCAATGTGTGGTTGTCTCTTGCGAGCCCCTCGCTGGGGACCTGGCCCACAACCCAGGCACATGCCCTGACTGGGAACTGAGCCAGCTACCCTTTGACTTGCAGGCCAGTGCTCAATCCACTGAGCCACCCCAGTCAGGGCTGAAACTGAAATAATTTTATCGGCATTTACAAATTACTGGCTCAGACCGTTTCTGTCTGTGATTGAAAGAGCCCTAGAAGAGAGGCAAAGCTCACCCACATCTAAAACCATGTCTACAATTGATAACCTGACAGTGAGACCTTAACACAGTTGTTAAGAAATTAGTTTGGCAATATGAATGAAAAAGATCATCCAAAAATAGTATGTAAAAACAAGAAAATGATTAATTGTATAAGGTAATTAAATTAATAATATATTGAGCTATATATAAGTTGTGATTATAGTGCAGTAAAAATGAGGCAAATGAATTTAACAAAATGGACAACAATAAGCACCACTAACTTGCTCCTTTATTCAGGCACTCAAAAAACAACTGTTTGCCATGGGGAAAAACAAGGCACTCTGAAGAGCGCTGGAGACTACCTGACCAAACCAGACACTGTCCTCAGGAAGTTCAAAGATTAATGTGGGTAATCTATGTAAAAGACAAACAGAGTAGCAATCACTATTTCTAGGATAAAATTGAATTTTACCTAATCATATTGATATTAATCATATATGTATATATATTATCATAGCTAACCAGTTTATATTAATTTTTCTTAAGTAATGATGCTCAAAGGAATCCAAGTCGCATAGAAAATATCGAGTACAGATGAAGAAAATGGTAATAATATTATACTTCCTGCAATTAACTCATTATACTATTGTTTTAAGTAAACCGTAGCAACTGTGTTAATGGTGTAACCCACTTCCTAATAAAAAACTAGCTAGCCAAGAATGTAGGTATATTATAGTGAACTTGCTGAATAATAAGGTATTGAAAAAGTTATTTTGCACACCAGGTTTATCATTTAATTTTCATCAAGATTAACTTCAAAAGGTAATATCTTAGAATTATTCCATTGCTTTATATACCAAAAATACAGTTCTGGGAGTAAAAAATATTAACAGACTTGGAAGTTGTAATCAATAGTTAATGTTTCCTTTTTTCCAAATAAGTTCTAAGATCTAGAGACTTAAGTGGAATATGATACCAAAGTGGAAGAGTTGAAATGAATTGTTATCATTTGATGAAAGTGAAAAAATGGATAGCAAATAAAAAGGATGACATGAATATTTTTTTGAATCTTTTATTAAATATTTGGATAAGCAGAAAGGCATAAATAATTATGTAGTCTGTATATTCACAACTGAGCTTAAGAAATATTACAGCTGTAGAAACCTCAAGTCTAGGATTGCATTTTCATACCTTCCTACCAATCACTAACACTTATTTAATTTTTAAAAAATAAAATACTTTTAGTGCAGTTTGATGTCCATAGCAAAATCGGGTGGTAAGCACTGAGAGTCCCCATACAGCTCCTGTGCCAACACATGCACAGTGCCTTCCACAACCAACATCCTGCACCAAGCGGTCCCTTTGTTACAACCTATGAACTTACCCTGACACGTCATTATCACCAAATCCCGTAGTTTGTGGGTTATTCTAAGTGTTGTGACAAACGTGTAATAGCATGTATCCACCACTGTAGTATCGTACAGACTAGTTTTATTCCCCTGAAACTCCTCTGCGTTCTGCTTATTTGTCCTCTCTTCAACAATCTCCTGGCAACCACTGAGTTTTTAAAACTGTTGCCATGGGGTTTTTTTGCCTTTTCTAGAATGTCATATCGTTGAAATCATACAAGGGGAGCCCCCCAAAAGAAAGTGTCTTCTGGAAGGTGGGCCCCTTGTAGTACAGACTTCCCCCATTAGTTGAGTGTTCTAGGCACCTATCTGTATCAGTGTACCAGCGGGCATTGTTGTGAGAGGCTGCGTTTGACTTCAGGGAAATGTTTTTGAAGACTATTTCAGTGTATTTGCCCACTTCATGATGGGTGATTTATGAGTGCACCTGCCCATGCCGCACTGAGTGTTCAGCACTTTTTGATCCCAAACTGCATTACTCTCATGCCCCTCCCTCCTTATTCACCAGATCTCACCCTGAGCACCTTTTTTTTGTTTGTTTTCCCAGTCAAAAAAAGTCCTCAAAAGGAAACGTTTTGCCAATGTGGAAGAGGTGAAACAAAAATGGCAGAAGCACTAAAAGGCATAAAAATCAATGATTTTAAACATGGGTTTGCACAGTGGAAAAACATCTCAATAGGAACATGGCATCAACTGAGCACTTTGAAGGTGACTGAAGTTTAAACATGTAAGAAAAAGTACACATTTTTATAAATAAATTTTGGAGTTTTTTGAGGTTCCCTTCATACTTTACATAGCTTTCTCAGATTGGCTTTTTTTCGATTAGTAATGTGCATTTAAGTTGCCTCCATGACATTTGGGACAAGGACAGTTCAATGCCTTCCTTCCCATTCAGTATACCTGCTATTTCTTTTTTTGTCTTATTTTACTAAGTAGGACTTCCAGTATCATGTTGAAAATTAATGATGAGAGAGGGCATTCTTGTCTTGGTTCTGATCTTAGTGAGAAAGCTTGGTATTTGTCACCATTGAGTATGACATTAGCGATTGTTTTTTGTGCATGTCCTTTAGTAAGTTGAGGAAGTTGTCCTGTGTTCCTAGTTCGCTGAGAGTTATTGTCATGAATGAGTGTTAGATTTGTCAAATATTTTTCATCTATTGATAGGATCATTGAGCTTTTTCTTCTTTAACCTGTTAAGATGATGAATTAAATAAACAATTTTTGAAGGTCATACAATCTAGAATAATCATACTTGGTCATGATGCATAGTTCTTGTTATACATATTGGATTTGATTTGTTAATTTTTTGTTGAGGAATTTTACATAATGCTCACAGTAGCCATCCATCTGTAGTGTTTTATTTTATTTTTTCAATGGAAACTCTTTTTTTTTAAAGATTTTATTTATTTATTTTATCTTTAGAGGGGAAGGAGAGAGGGAGAGAAACATCAATGTATGGTTGCCTTTTGTGCGTCCCCTGCTGGGAGTTGGCCTTCAGGGAACTGGACTACAACCTAGACATGTGCCCTGATTGGGAATCGAACCGCAATCCTCTGGTTCGCAGGCCCGAGCTCAATCCACTGAGTCAATGTAAACTCTTTGCCTGGTTTTGGTATCAGGGTAATACTGACCTTGTAGAATGAGGTAGAAGCACTCCTTCCACTACTATGTTCTGAAACAAATTGTAGATAACTGGTATAATCTCTCCCTTAAATGTTAAGTGGAATTCACCAGTGAACCCATTTGGGCCTGAATCCTTCTGTCTTAGAATGCTATTAATTATTGTTTAAATTTCTTTAATAGACACAGACTTATTCAGATCATCTCTTTCTTCTTATGTGAGTTTTGGCAGGTTGTATTTTCAAAGAATTGGTCCATTTCATGTAGATTATCAAATGTGTTGGCATAGAGTTGTTCATGATATTCCCTTATAATCCTTTTGTTACTGAAAGGAACCAGGGGTGGGTAGAGGGCAGATTAACTATTATCGAAATAAGCTCCCTCCCCCAGGGTCTTTCTGTCACTGTGGGTTCTTTGCCCGCCTCCAGTTGTTAGGAATTGTGGCTCTGAGTGCCAGACTTTGGTGAAAAAGAAAGGGACTATTTATTTAAAAGTTATACAGGTTTAGAGTAATGGCAGAATGTTTCTGTAAAAATCCCAAAGCTCTTTTAAAACACCCACAAACACACATACACAGTCCTGCCTTCCCCCCTTTGCCCAGTCAGGCCAGTCAGGGGTACCATATCCCAGGAAAAGATATAGAAATCCATAGCTCAGGAGACTCCCAGTTCTTCCCGATAATCAGGCTCAGCTGGGCAGGTCTCCCACAGTCCCCAGCACCATCGGCTGTGTCACCTCCACGATTTCCAGTTCTTAATCCAAAGCCACGTGGCACCTTCTCATGGCCCAACAGCAAGAGTCTTTTCATCCCTTTTCTTACCACATGGTCCTCTCTCATTGTCCTGCATTGTTCCCCTTTTCATGTTGTGGCCTATCTTTAGTTTAAATCCCAGCCTGGAATCTCCTCCATAACTCCATTTCTGACTCCCCCCACAATTGGCTATACCTGCTAGCACTCCTGTATTTTCAGCCTTTCTTGACTGCCATAGTTAGTCCTTGCAGGCGTGCCCCAGGGTATGGAGCGAACCATCTCCAGCTTGCACGCAGGCCCCGTAACCAGGGGGAGTTGCCTCCCAGTTACATTATGGGTCAAAATCACTCCCATCTCCCTAGTTAGACTTGTTGATATGCAAAATGAACCACAATGGCTTGGTTCCATTTCTCTCTTCCCCCAGCCAGGTCTATTATCCTATATTCCTGGACACCCCAAGTTCTGAACCCTGTAACAAATTCCCTCTTTCAGATTTTAGGGCCCTTTATAACCATATAAAAGGCAATGGGCAAAGGTCTTATCCTCTTGTAGCTACTTCCAGCTGGACATGGCTGTCATCCTACCTATCCTTGGGTCCAGGGTCCCTAAAAGAAAGGGGGAGTGGCATAGAGGGTGGCCTTTCCATGAGGGGAAGGGTCTTGCAGAACCCAGGTCAGTTGACTATAACCAGGGAGTGGCAGGCTCGATGTGCAAAGGCTGGCATTACTGGACAGTTGTCATCCTTGTCGTATTCTGGAGGTGACAGACTTGGCAAGAGGGCTGGAAGGCACAATTAAACCATAACCACTAAATGACAAAGGCAGGGACCAATTCTTCAACATCCCACATTAGGAAAGGAACAGCTTCTCTGGAGGAAGGTGTGCAAGGCATGATACACCTGTCCAAAGCCTTTTCCCCCTATACTTCGCTCAGGCTGAAGGGAATTCTCAGGCTGAAGACTTTAGGATTTCCCCCCTTTTACATTTCTGGGCTCTTTCTGGCTGAGCCATTAGGACAGAAAGGGGAAAATCAGTTCTAAAGTGAAGCCCACAGACCATCCCAACCCTTCACCAATCCAACTATTTTATTCAGCCAGACTGTTGAGTTTTAGGGGGTGATGAAAAATGGGCTTCTAAAGTGAGGCCTATACTGCAACCAATCACTCAGGTAATGAGGTCATAGGCATTCACCCTATGAAAACTAAAGGAAGAACATGTATGTTAATTCATACAATATCCCACAAACCAGTCTCTGTGCCTGTGAGACTGTCTTTTGGAAAGAACTCCAGCTGCAAAGCCTTTTCTGTGATGGCAATTTGACAACTTATAGGCACAAAAGACTATAAATTAAACATTTTTGGTAATATTACAAACTCAGTTTCACCTTCCAAATGAAAACAAACTTTCAAGACTGTTAGCTGCACTATTCAGATGTCCAGTACTGAGTACTGTAATTTTCCTTGAACCATAATTTTTCTTTTTAAGATCATCCTCATTGTCACTAAAAGGACTACAGTGAGTCCAGTTTTAATTTTGCCTGTTTGCATAAACACACCAAGAGCAGCCTGGATCACCTCTGATCTTTATGTCCACTTTGCTGGAGCTGACACAGGGAACCTTTAGATTGACCTTTTAGTTTGCCCTTCAGGGCACAGAAGCAGGGACACACGTCTGCCATCTGGCTTCACCTGTACAGTTGTTTCACTCAAGTCCTTGAGGTTTACATTGTGCCTGCAGGTTTCTTTTTAGCCATCTTTCAAGAAAGCAACCTTCGTTCCTTCCCTGGAAAGACTGGCACTTCCCACACAACTGTCCAAGGTACCAGGCTTTATGTCATGGGCTTTTGCTAGCTTTGCAAGTCAATCCCAGTTCCTTAGGGCTTACTGGTGACATCCAGAACCCAGACTGGCCTCCTTCAGGTGTGACATTCCAGTCAAAATCTTGGTTAATAAACCACCATTAATGACTGGTCTTATTGGTTTTATGTAAGGAAACCTGATACCATTACTCAGTCCTTCAGAATGCCAAATTCTAGAGGGATAAGGTAGGGAGAAAAAAGAAAGTGTGAAAGAAAATCCTTGTCCTTCTAATATCCACTAAAATTGCATCTCCATGCCTTATACCCTCCATTACTAAAACCCATATGGTTTCTTTCCCACTTTCACAAACCTTTATACCCTTCTTCAGTTCCACGTCTTACACTCTCCTTTGTTCATTTTCCTTCATGGTGCAAAGTTTTAACCTTCCCTGGGAAGGTTCAATTTCCTTTTCAGAGCATATCCAGAGCAAAATTCAAAACACAGAGTTCAGAAGAACACTACACAGGTAGAGGCATTCTCTCGCGCCAGTGAGTCCACTGGTGCCCTGGCAGAGATGTGCCCTTTCAGGCCTGGCCTCTGGACAGAGACGTGCTCTTTTGCCTCAGGCTGAAATATTCATCAGCCCTGAATGACCCTTCCTGGGTCCCAGGTGGCAAAGGCACTCTCTCTAACTGATTACAGGCGACCTTTCCTAGGTGTTTTGATATAGAAGATTCCCTTTCGATAACACATTCAATGTCAATGGGATGTGTAGTGATATCCTTTCTTTCTGATAAATATCCTTTATTTCTGATATTAGTAAATTGTGTCTTCTCTCCTATTTTCTTAGTTGTCTTGGGTAGGAGTTTATTAATTTTAAAATTTTTTTCAAAGAAGCGGTTTTTGGTTTTGTTAATTTTCTCTATTAACTGAATTATTTTTCGTTAACTTTCATTTACTAAATTATTTTTATGTTCCAGTTTTGTAACATTTTCTTTCCTCTGCTTATTTTGAATTTATTTTTTTCTTTTCTTTTTAAATTTCCTAAAATGAAAGCTTAGAGTACTAATTTAGGTCCTTCTTCTTCTCTAATTCTATGCATTCAGCGGTGAATGCATATCCCTTTAAGCTCTGCTTCTACTGCATCCTACGAAGTCTGATAAGTTGTATTTTCACTTTCATTTAGTTTAAATGTTTTGTAATTCTGAGATTCCTTTTTGACTTTGTCTGAAATATGTATTTTTAAATCTTTAAGTATATTGGCTTTTCCCAGTTATCTCTCTGTTATTAATTTCTAGTATAGCTCTATTGTGTTCTGAGAGAAGATATTGTATGATTTCCATTTCTTTAAGTGTATTAAGCTGTGTTTTATGGCGAGAATCTGATCTCCCTTGGTAAATGTTTAATATGAGCTTGAGAAGAATGTGTATTCTACTGCTGTTGGAAGTGGTAGTCTATAGATGCCAATTATATCCAGTTGATTAATCATGTCCTTGAGTTCAGCTGTAATCTTACTGATTTCCTGCCTTCTGGATGTGTCTATTTCTGATAAAGGTGTGTTAAACTCTCCAACTGTAATAAAAAAATTATCCAGTTGACTTTGCTGTTCTTTTAGATTTTGCCTCACAATTTTGACACTCTCTTGTTAGGTATGTGCATGTTAAAGATTGTTACGCTTTCTTGGAGCATTGCCTATTTTACCATGACAGACATCTTTATTCCTGATAACATGCTAGCTCTGAAGGTTGCTCTGTGATATTAATATGGCTACTTCTGCTTATAATTTTGGTTAGTGTTAGCCTAATGTAATTTTTCCATTTCTTTAATTTTTATCTATGTATGTCTTTATATTTAAAGTGGGTTTTTATAGAAAATACATAGTTGGTTCTTGTTTATTGATCCAGTCTGACAATCTCTTTTAATTGGTATATTTACACAATTAGTATTTAAAGTGATTATAGATATAGTTGGAGTGATGTCTACCATATTTTTTAATGTTTTCTATCTGTTGCCCTTGTTCAGTGTTCTTACTTTTGTCTTACACATTCTTCTTTTTCTGTTCTTATAAGTTTGATTGAGCATTTTATATTATTTTTATTTTCCTCCTTATCAGTATTATATGATTTTTTAAAAATTTTTTATTTATTTATCTCTAGAGGGAAAGGAAAGAGGGAGAGAAATATCAATGTATGGTTGCCTCTCATGAGTCCTCTGCTGGGATCTGGCCTGCAACCCAGGCATGTGCCCTGACTGGGAATCCTCTGGTTCACAGGCCTGAGCTCAATCCACTGAGCTACACCATCCAGGGCAGTATTATATGATTTTAACCATTTTTAATGATTGCTCTAGAGTTTGCAATACACACTTACAACTAATCCAATTCCATTTTCAAATAATGTAATGTCACTCAGTGAGCAATGAAAATACCTGATACATACACACACACACACAGGAATAGATTATTGCTAATATTATTTTGAACAAAATGTTAGCTCTTAGATCAATCAGAAAAATAAAAGTTTATGGTCATTTACTGAATATTATTCACTCCTCTGTCATAAGCTAATTGACTACATAAGCATGGTTTTAGTTCTGGTCTCTATTCTTTCTTATTGGTCTAGATGTCTGTATTTATGCCAGTGCCATACTGTTTTGATTACCATAGCCTGTAATATAGACAGGAAGCAGGGAGCCTGATGCCTCTTTCTATTTCAAGATTGCTTTGGCTACATGGGGTTTTTTTGTAGGTCTGTAACAATGTTAGAATCAGTCGTTCTGTTTTTGTGAAAAATGACATTGGAATTGTGGTAGGAATTGCAATGAATCTGTAGATTGCTTTGGGAAGTATGAATATTTGAATAACACTAATGCTTTTATTCAATGAGCATGGAATATCTTTCCATTTATTTGTGGCTTCACTTTCTTCCATGACTGTCATAGAATTTTCAGTGTACAGGTCTGTCACCTCCTTTGCTAAATTTATTCATAGGCATTTTATTCTTTTTTGATGTAATTGTAAATGTGATTGTTTTCTTAATTTCCTTTACTAATAGTTCTTTGTTAGTGTAGGAAACCATTATGCATGACATGGGCCCAAACAGGACTCACGTCCAGGGATAGGTTCTCCCACGGGGAATCGGGCCTGCATTGCACCAAGACTGCTATGAGACTTGCTTTTGCTAAAACTCCCTCACCCTGAATTGAGTCAGGTATATTTACTGCAAAGTAACTGCCTAAAATCCATGCTAGACCAATGATGAGTGTAACTGGTTTCAACCACTTTTCCCTTTTCATTTGCAA
The DNA here is from genome assembly GCF_014824575.4 of Sturnira hondurensis. Classification (NCBI taxonomy): domain Eukaryota; kingdom Metazoa; phylum Chordata; class Mammalia; order Chiroptera; family Phyllostomidae; genus Sturnira; species Sturnira hondurensis. The sequence continues at coordinate 1,156,458 of NW_028095541.1, read as the reverse complement.
ATATTTCTTCTGTGGTGTGATTAGCAGCATTAGCTTCTTTGTTTTCAGTAAAAGATAACCACCTAAATCGAACCTGTGCATAGTAAACGAGGATCATCGTGTAATGTGTCCAGAAAAGAAATAAAGGCCTGTCATGGCAGAGGCCGAGTTTCTTTCTCTTCTTGAGAGAAAAACCATGCCATTCCTTTTCCTCCACCAGACTTGGTTGTCCATGTGAATTTGTCTTGTATCTCATCCATGATGTGGTGGACCCCACGAGCTGGGGTCTGCATCAATTAGTGTATAAAAATGCAACATTTCTGCACATTGATTTTGTAACCTGAAACAGTGCTAAATCTATTTATTATTTCTAACAATTTTTGGTGGAGTCTTCAGAGCTTTCTACATATAATATCATGTTATCTACAAATAGTGACCATTTTATTTCTTCCTTTTTTATTTCTATAACTTTTATTTCTTATTCTTACCTAATTGCTCTCATTAGGACTTCCAATACTGTGTTGAATAAAAGTAGTGAGGTCAGGCATTCTTTCCTCGTTCCAGATCTGAGAGGGAAAGCTTGCAGCTTTGCACCACTGAATATGATGTTAGCTCTGAGTTTATCATGGAAAGCCTTTATTACGTTGATGTACTTTCCCTCTGTACCCACTTTGCTGAGATTTTTTATTTTAAATGGGATATTGAATTTTTTCAAATGCTTTTACTGCATCTGTTGAGATAATTCTATGGGTTTTACCTTTGGCATTTTTAATGTGGTGTATCCCATTGATTTAAGGATGTTGAACCATACCTGCAGCCCTAGAGTGAATGTGTTTGATCATGGCATATGGTCTTTTTAATGTGCTGTTATTAAATTCTGTTCACCAATATATTGTTGAAGATTTTTTGTAATTTTCTGTACTTGTGGCATTCTTGTCTCATTTTGGTATCAAGGTAATTCTGTCTTCGTGAAATGAGTTTGGAAGTATTCCCTCCTCTTCTATTTTTGGAAGAGTTTGAGAAGGATTGGTATTAATTGTTCTTTGAATGTTTGGTAGAATTCACCAGTGAAGCCATCTGGTGCTAGATAATTTGTTGACAGGTTTTTGAGCACTGATTCAATTTTTTCATTAGTTAATCAGAGTATTTAAATTTTCTATTTATGCATGATTCAGTCTTATCAGGTTGTATGTTTCCAGGAATTTATCCATTTCTTCTAGGTCATCCTGTCTGAAGTTTTTAATTTCAGAATTGGCACACTGCCTCCAGCAATTCATCACTTTCAGATCCTGTTTTCCTCCCAGAGGAGGTTTCCTCTCCTGGTTCTCTGCTCTGGTGAGTTGTGATTTTCTGAATCCACTTCTCTGTTCCTTCAGTTTTGGGCTCAACAATTTTCCCTTTGACCTCATTTTGTGCTGTACCGGAGAAGAGTTGTTGATTTTTCTGTTTGTTCAGTTTTTTGTTTGTTTTTTAGGACATAGTGCATCTTTTAATTTTCTTACTTGCTGGACCAAAAACCAAAGTCACTCATTTATTTATTTCTTTTTAATTTACACAAATATATTTTAGTATGTACAAATGAATTTCTAAATAATCCATAGTAGTACATTTTTTTAACATTTTATACCTGATATGATACTTTAAACATTTTTATCTGAGTTTAATGTTGTCAAATTCATCCAGATTAATAAACGTAGCTCTAGATTATTCATTTTTATTATGGCAGTATTTTCCACTATATGAATAAACTGCAACTTTTTTCTAGTTTATGAACATTCAGGTTATTTCTAGATTTTTGTTATTGCAATACTGCAATGACATTTCTGTACAAGTATTATGTATATAATATAATATATAAATGCACTTTTACATATACACATATGAAAGTGCATTTATATACTTTCCTGTGAGCATGTCTTTAGACTCTGGTAAAGGTACCCTTAGAAATAGACGTAATGTCTCCATGAAGCATGTGAGCATAAATAGTTTAAATGGAAGCAATTCATTTCAACATCCATATTGTTTTTTCCTAAAGTGATTTTCCTGAGAAGGTGCTTGTGGTTGAAGTGTCTTGCTATTTCTCCTTTCCAAACTATCATTTTCTCATTTTGCATAAACCCATTCAAATGGCTAAGGTAAACAATATTGACAATATCAAGTACTAGTGAGATGTAAAACAATGGGAACTTTCATAAATTGCTGATAAACACAAAATGATATAGCCACTCTGAAAACAGTTTGGCAGCTTCTTAAAACATTACACATATATTTAATATATGGCCCAGCAATCCCACGCTTACATATTTATCTTAGATAAATGAAAACCTATGTTCACAAAAAACACACACAAAAGTTTAAGCAACTGCACTCATGACTGACTGCTCCAAGTTGGAAACCACCCAGTGTCCTTCAATGGGTGAATGAATAAACAACTGTGATACCTCCATGCAACTGAATACTACCTGGCAACAAAAAGGAATAAGTTTATAGAAATCATAAAGGTAGAGAGAATCACAGGGGAAAAGGGGAAGGACTCACATGAACAAGTATAAAGGACACATGGACAATAACTAAGGTGGGGGGCAGGGATGGGAGGGAGGTGGGGAGCACTGTGGGGAGCAGGGCTGGGAATACAAGAAAGAAAACTGTACTTGAACAAGAGTTAAATAAAAAAAGAAATCATAAAGGTATTATGCTAAGTGAAAAACTGTCTCAAAATATATAAATGTCTCAAAAATATATAAATGAATTCATATAGTGTGCACTCATACTATACAAATTCATCTATATAATATTCTGCCAAACACAGACACAGTGATGTAGACCAAGGCAGTGTTTGCTGAGGGTGCGGGGAGGTGTGACTACAAGGACATCAGGCAGCCCTGCACTGAGAAGCTCTTTGTGGGAGGAGCTTCTGCAACCGTTTTGTTTCCTCACTGCCATGCTGTTTACATGAATTTTCACCTGTGTTAAAATTCACAGAACTCAACACACAAAATAACAAAAGTTTCTATATATTAATTTAAAGCAAAATAAAAAATAAAATGAAAATATGTGTATCCATTTGGAACGTCACCATGGAAAACTACTCTAACCTATCCAGTTTCCCTGAGTACCGAATAGTTCCCTGATAGTTTGAAATCTTGTGGTTTATTTAGAGCAGTGATCCCCAACCTTTTTGGAACTAGGGGCCACTTTCGTGGAAGACAATTTTTCCATGGACCAGGGTTGGGGAGGAGGAACAGGAAATGGACCTCGCGGGGGAGGGAGGCTGGAGACATATGCACAGCTCAGGCAGTAAGGCGCAACCTCCAAAGACGCAGATGGGAAGGAGGGCGTTGGGGACCCCTGCTTTAAAGGAAGTCAATAACTCTAAAGTCTGTGTAAGATAACTTTATGCAGTGCCTGCGGTTTATAATGCTCAACTTTCAACAAAATTTTACTAAGATCTAATTTTTTGTTAATTTATATTTTTAAAATGTTAGTAATATGTGATTTTTGATATGTAAAAGAGAGAGTTCAAGTAACTAAGACCTACAAGAAAAATCCTTTCATTTTCATCTAATTATATTTCTATGTGTAGAAACTTTTCTAGCTCTTAGGTGTATAAAACTGAACAAGAATAATGAACCATATAGGAACAGAACTGATGCTAAGCCCTGTCTCAATCAGAACACCTGTCCTTATTTGCCCACATCTTCTCCTATCTGTCTGAAAATTGTTCCTTAATTTCCTTCATCCTGTATATCCCTTTCCTCAAAGTTACTTTCTGAATTTTTTCTACTTATAGTTCAAATTGATCATTGATTAGATAAAAAACTTTGTGCATGTTTATGGAGCTTGGCAGTTTTATTGGAATATTGAGTTGGATTGGGTCTAACCAAAATAGGGATGTCCAAGTCCCAACCCCAGTACCCCACAGTGTGACCTTTTTTGGATATAGGGTCTTTGTAGATGTATCAAGTTAAAATGAAGTACTATGATGAGCTCTAATCCAATATGATAGGTGTCACTATATAAAGGGACACAGAGACATGCATAGAAGAAAGATATGCTTAGACACAGGGTAGAGGTGGCCATCTCCTATACAAGCCAAGGAAAGAGGCCTGGAATAAATTCTTCTCCCACAGCCATCAGAAGGAACCAACACCGCCACACCTTGAATTCAGCCTCCAGAACTGTGACACAATAAATTTCTGTTGTTGAAGCCACCCAGTTGGTGGTACTTTGTCACAGCAGTGTCTGAAAACAATACAGTTAGGAGGCCTTACACATTAGTGTCTTGACATTGTTTCCCTTTGGCTGCTTAGGTTCTGCAAATGCTACAATACCTGCTAGAGATTCAGGGGCCTGGCTGCCCAAGTTCTGGGAGCCGAATAAGGGAAGAATGTTGGGTTCTCTGCATTTGGTGTTTTTCAACACTTACCCTAATTACAGCTGCGCCAGGTGTTGCCTGAGCCAGAGATATTATAACTTCACGGTGTTAAACTCCTGCCTGCTGCCAAAGTGTGGGAAGAAGTTTGGGGCTTCTGTTTCTCATGCATATTTCAACAAATTTTATGTGTTTATTCCCAAACTTACGCCCATTACCAGGTACCTAGTGCTGCTAAATTGTGAGCCAGTTGAGGCAGACTTCCGTGGTAAAAGTCAAGTCATTTCTTGGCTTTCTTCACTTCCAGCTTAAATTTCAACTTTTTCAAGGGCTGTTAATTTCATTAGCACAAGTGTAATGCTTCCCCATTTCCAAAATGTTAATGCTGTTGTTCTCACTCCCTTTTTCAACCCTAGTGGGTTTATGCTTTCCTTTAAAATCCAATTTAATTAGGAGTCTCAAGTTCCAATATTTCATATGCCCTCAGCTGTACATTATTTAAGATATTTGATATATTTTGGTATATACTCTGAGTCTGGAGGTATTTTTAGGATAACTAATAGGCCTATGGCTGGAAAAAGCATATTGTAACTATAATACTTGCTTACGTTGATTAGAAGATTTAAATCATTTTTGTTCTAGGATCTGGGTTTTTTTGTTGGGGGGGGGGGAGGCTAGAGTTGACCTAGTGATAACTATATTCACCAAGGCCTGTGATCAGATGTGCTTATTTTACTTTAATACAGGTTGAATTATTACATAGTAAGATACGTAGACAGTGATATGGAGTTACATTGATAAGGTGGAAAAATTATATTCACGTCATTAGCAATAGCTGGAAACTGAATTTTGAAACGTGACTTCTCTTTCAGGTCTCTGCCATTTATTAACTGAGTGCTATTGGACACATACAATTTATCTAAAGTTTTAACTTCTTCATTTATAAGATATGTAATTTAGTTATTAGAGAAAACATTTTATAATTCTTTACTTTTAATTGAAACAATGACCATCCTTTTTCATGCCTAAATAATTTTCTGATGTAGAAACAATGTATCTACTCCAATTAGAAAGTAGCTTCCTATATCATTCTGGTTTAAATAGCTGTCTTAGTTTATTTTAGTAAAAAGCAAAATACTCTAAATATGCCTCTTCTAACAAAGATACAGACTCAAGCTTATTTTTCTTTCAATTTTTTAGGACACTCTTTTATTGTGGTACATACAAATAGCAAAATTTGTTATTTTAACAGTTTAAAGTAGATAATTCAGTGACATTAAACACATTCATGTTTGCAACATTTGTCACTATCTAGTTCTAGAACTTCATCACCCAAACAGATAACCTGTAGTAAGTGTTTACTCTTTATTCTTGCTGCCCACCAGCTCCTGGAAACCATTCATCTGCTTCTTTTATAGGTTTGCCTATTGCGAATGGTTCCTATAAATGCAATCGTACAACAGATGGCCTTTTGTATCTGACTTCTTCCATTTAACACATTTTTAAAAAGATTTTATTTATTTTTAGAGAGAGGGAAAAGGAGGGAGAAAAAGGGAGAGAAACATCAATGTGTGGTTGTCTCTTGCACATCCCCTACTGGGGACTTGGCCGGTAACCCAGGCTTGTGCCCTGACTGGGAATTAAACCGGTGACCCTTTGGTTCACAGGCCAGCACTCAGTCCACTGAGTCACACCAGCTAGGACCATTTAGCACATTTTTTAAAGGTTCATTAGTATTGTAGCATACATGAGTACTTCTTTCCTTTTTGTGGCTGAGTAGTATTCCATTTCATAAGCATACCACCTTTTGTTTATCCATTCCTTGATTGATAGTCATTTTGGGTTATTTCTCTCTTTCAGCTACTATACACCACTGCCATGAACATTCACATAGACAATTTTTCTTTGAACTCTTACTTCCAATTCCTTTGGGTATATACCTAAGTGTGGAATCAGTGGTTCATACCGTAATTCCATATTTAACTTGAGGATCTGTAAAACCGTTTTCTACATCAGCTGCATCATTTTATGTTCCTATCAACAAAATAATAGGGCCATAATTCTTCGTATCTTGACAAACACATTTTTAATTATTTTATTATAATCATCCTAATGGATGCGAACTGCTATCTGACTTTGGTTTTGAGTTCCCTGATGACTGCATTGATGTTGAGTAGCATCATATATGCTTGTTGGTCATTTGTGTATCTTCTTTAGAGAAATGTTTCAATTTTTTTGCTGCTTAAAGACACTTGGATTGCCTTTTTACTGTGAGTTGTAATTGTTGTTTATAAAATTGCTTTATATATATTAGATTATAAACATTTATCAGATAACTTGCAAATAAATTTTCCCATTCTTTGGATTATCTTCTCATACCCTCACTCAACGTTTCTCCTTAATGATCAGAATAAGCTATAACTTGTAATATATGAAATTACTCTGCATTATTTATTTAATAATCACCTAATCCCTTTCAGTGAATGTGCTAGGTTCAGGGGAGAAAGTTACAATAAAAATGAATAAAGAAAAATTGAAATGATAAAGACAGGTAGCCATTGACCTTCAAGAGCTCACAATATAATAGAGATGACAAATGTGAAAAAACCACTACATTACATTTTTGATGAAAGCAAGCAATAGAACAAGAGAAAGTGCACCTGAAACTCAACTGGGAAAGACAAGGCAGATGCCCCTGGGGAAGAGAGATACATGACTGTTTGTAAATGAGGAGTAGAGAACCAAATTGGTAATGAGACATCAGGAAGTAGAAAGTGTGCAGCACTGGAGACTGTGTTTAGCCTGTGAACACGGCTGCAACTTAGCTTCCAGCCCCGGCAGTCCATAAGATACACTCTGTGGCCCCTGGGTGTTTGTGACCTTGCTTCCTCAGTGGTGTAGGACTAAAGATCATACTCATCAGTGGCATGAAGTTTTGAATTGGTTTTCCCACCTGAAAGAAAACATTGAGTAAGGACCTAAATTCGACAGAACTTCCAACTAAATTCTCTGGCTAGAGGGGACCAACAGCTTGGCTATGTGGAAGTGCAGAACTGCTGGTTATGATCTCCACCCGTGCCCTGCTGCAAGCAGAAAATGCAGTCTGCCAAAATCTGAGCACTCACTGCGGTGAGTCTTGGCCCCCTTCTCAGTCTGTATCTGATTCCCCAGCGGCTGAGTCTGGCAGATTCCTTCAGTGAATACCATGAGTCTTGACCAGAGTGGGTCTTCCAGGAAACATCCCACAATGCTGAGAAATCTGATGTTAACTATGGTCTCTCTTTTTCCCACCAGAGCAACCACAGCCATGGGGGAGGGGTGACCTCTCAGGGTGAGGCTGTGCAGGCATGGAGGAGGAGTGGTGTGGTCAAAATGAAGCTGTTTCTCTTACCCACATGGTCCTTCCTGGTCTCAGTGGTCCAGGGAGTGCTTCAACCTCACTCCCAGGGTTCTGGGATTTTCACAATGATGCCTTTTCTATGGATAGTTGCCAGATGGTCTTCTCGTGAGAGAGACTAAAGTCAGGCATGAACTATGTCATCATCTTTATGATGTCACCTCCTTCAGAGTCAATTCTCGCCACCCTTGTTTTGCTACATACTAGTTCTGCTATCCTGACTCCTGCTAGGATCTATATTTCCTCATGGCTCCTTTTGCTTTATAAAATAATAATTCTATCAGCTTTTGCTAGAACTCCAATTGCATCACGCATTATGTTATGTAAAAACCATGACCCGTGTACCAGTTTACAGAACCATAGGTGATCTGACCCACGCAGCTTCCTGACCCCACTTTCTACCACTCCCTTCCTTGGTCACTCTGCTCTAGGCACACTCGTCTCCTCGATTTTCCCTAAACACTCAGCCCAGTCCTGACTCTAGGCTGCCCTTCCTCCAGCATCCTCAGGTGTGGTGCTGCAGTTCCTTCCTGTCTCTGCCAGTACAGCACTTTATCAGAGAGTACTCTAGTGACCAGATCATGTAACAGGGCACTGCCTTCATCCAGTGTTCCCTGCTTTGTTCTCAATAGCATTTTTTATCTCATATAATGCTTGTTTGTTATCGATCTACTTCCCTGAGACTAATTCATGAGAATAATATTCCAAACATGTTTTGAGGAAGTTAATATAAACATAGAACATTTTTTAAAGATGATAGATTTAGTTTTGATCATGCTGAATAATTATATGATCATTGTGTGTGTGTGTGTGTGTGTGTGTGTGTGTATCTGGAGTTCATGAGAAGACCAGCTAGATATGGATTTAGAAGACATTAACATAAAAGGTAATAAAGACATAAACAAGGATATAGAGTACATATTTTGTCAATAATATAACCACTGCCTTAAAGTTAACCATTTATTAACCTTGGCATTGACCCTATGCATTACAATCCCTCTTACGGGCATGCCCAGTTAACTTGGCCATTGAAAAGAAATAGAGGCTTCAGGACCAAGAGGCAAGAGGTCTTGAGATCATTTAGATTGAGCCTCACAATGTGAATATATTTTAATGTCTAGTTTCAATGACTGAACACATTAGAAATTCAGAATTCCCAACACTACTAAATAAGTATTCTCTTATTTTGTTTCACCTTCCAAATTAAAAAAAAATAAGCAAAATTGGATCTCATATTTTGGAGATTTTAATATGAGCAATGGTAACAGAATGCTGAGTAGATCCTTTCCTGTCAACTGTGAATTAGTGAATGGGTCCAAAGATGAACACAAGTAAGTGATGATCACCTCTACATTCTCAAAGAAGTCAACACAGGCCCAGAGAGCAACTTAGGACTTTGAAGTCAGTCAAAATTACTCTGCTTTCCCAGCCATTTTCTCCTGAATTTTTTTTCTAGCAAAACTTTAAAAATAGGAGACTCAAGGATATGTATACAGGATTGGTGGGCTCTTGGCTTAAAGGCAGAGAGACCTGTTACTTGTCTCTCTTATCCTGTGTGGTAGTAGGATGGGGACACATTTCTCTCCTCTCTTTATAGCCAAGGAAGAGGGCTTGAAAGGAAGACTGGCATCTCTTATCTGTTTGCTCACCTGTTAAGAAGGAAGTTCTGATTGGCCACCAGCTCTACTGAGAAGAGAGTGAGGTAGGGGGTAAGGATAAATAGTTGAGCAGAGAAAGGAGGCCACATTGGAATAATCTGCAATCCCACAAATTTTGAGAGATTTTTCTGTGGCTTAAATAGACATAGATGAAAAAAAAAAACAATTCTAAGAGCCCCAGCCAAGCCCAGTCTCAGGCAGTTTTCCATTATACAAAGCGTGGGCAAAGTGGATTTCCCGGGAGGATGTGACTATAGAACACCTGCCTGGAAAAGACAGCTGAGGAGGTTTCGTTACTGTCAAAAATGAAGAGCTCTCCCAGGAGCCCCTCGCAGAATCAGTCCATGAGATGTATCCTTTTTTTGGCTGTCAGTCCCCTGGGAATGATCGGGCTCTGAATATTGCTCTGAATACCTGTGGCACAGGCCTTAGGACATAGCCAGAGTCTGGATCCCTACAACATAGGCCCTATGATATGCCGGAGGCTGCATGGGTGACATAAAAAGACCGCGATAGCACTTGTTAAAATGTATTTGATGGTTTTATTTAATTTTCTTCTTTTCCTCATACATAATCAGAGAAAGGGACAGAGAAAACACAAAGGAAAAAGTGACAGAAAAGGCCATATGTATATCAGTTTCCAACTGTCACTGAAAATTTGCCTGGCAGGAGTAGATGATGAAGAATGAGCATTAATTAGATACAAAATTTAAAAAATCAAGTAGACAGAACTTTTATCACTGCTGTAGGAGATTGAACAGCCATGGTTGTTAACTGAGACTTCTAGAGTCAACAGGGTAGATTTTCCCAACATGGCTGAAAGCAGTGAAAGGGGAATAAAAATGAGACATTTTATTTTTGAATCCGGTTACAGAGTTTTTAAAAAATATATTACATTATTGCAGGCTTTAAAAAAACATTTTTAATGCTCTTTATATCCTTCTGAGAATCAGAGTCTCCACCTTTTCCTTCAATCTGAAAAACTTTCTTTAGATGCCATGTAGTTCAGAATTCCTGGTAACACCTTCTCATAGTTTTCTTTTATATAAAAATGTCCATACTTTTGTCTCTATTCTTGAGACACGTTCTCATTCTAAAGATGACATTCCACTAGCTTCACAGTGACATTGTTTTAATAATAAATCAGAGATCATTTGAATCATCCACTTACCTCTTTCCAGTGCTTTATTTCTCTCTAGATCTTTATAAAATTTTCTCTTTATCTCTGGTTTTTAGCAGTTGGATGAGATTGCCTTCGTATCATGTTCTTTGTATTTATCCTATTTGGGGTTCACTGAACTTCTTGAATGTTTAAATTTATGTCTTTCTACATAGCAGTGCCAACAATACCAATACACTTCGCTGTTGCACATCACCTCGCATTGAGTAGTAAATGTTCTTTGGGTTACTCTTGAAAATATCTGTCAAAGCATTAGACCAATAAAAGATTTCTGGCCATTTTCTAAGAAAGGATACTTTAGTGACTTTTTAAATGTGTCATTACAATATAATATTATCAAGCTATACTCAGAAGAACAAATATTTAAAACTCAATATTGGGTAATGCTGGATAGGAAAGTGTATTTGTATTTTGCCTAGTAAAGTTATTTAAAAGATGTCCTTTCAAAATAATGATAATAATAATAATAATAATAATTGAGTGCTTTGATTTGTTAGGTAGTGTTCTAAAAGCTTCAAATATACCAATTTACTGAATCGATTTTGTATGTATAAATAATATATATATATATATATATATATACTATAATTGACTCAATTTTATTTTTTTAAAGATTTCACTTATTATTTTTAGAGAGAATGGAAGGGAGGCAGAGAGAGGAACATCTGTGTGAGAGAGAAACCTATCANTTGTATGTATAAATAATATATATATATATATATATACTATAATTGACTCAATTTTATTTTTTTAAAGATTTCACTTATTATTTTTAGAGAGAATGGAAGGGAGGCAGAGAGAGGAACATCTGTGTGAGAGAGAAACCTATCAGTTAATTGCCTGTTGTACACACCCCACCCAGGGAATGAACCCCCAGCTCAGGCATGATCCTTCCACTGGAAATAGAACTGGTGCCTTTCACATTGCAGGACTATACCCCACCAACTAAGCCCCACTGGTCAGGGTTGGATCAATTTTAGAGATAATAAAACTAAATTAGGAGTTAGAAAACTCAGGTATAGAGAGCCCAGGCCCAAGACCACCAGGCAGCAGTGGAGTCCGGGGTTCGAACTCGGGTTGTCTAGCCATATTGACAGGGTCTGTACTTAACCAACAGCCCACATTGTCCTGGTATTTTTTGAGCATGTGTTTAAACACTTATGTCAGTAAAAAAAATTTGTTTAACTTGAGCTCACATTGTTTCCAGTACAACTTGACAATTTAGATCTCAAGTTCACTGAGAACACTCATCTAAGACAAAGAAGTGCAGAAATGGGAGCTCTATGTATGTGTATATTTTCCTAAGGGTGGGATAAACAGCTGGTCAAGAGGTAAAAAGAAAGTCAGAAAGTTCTTACTTTAACGATCTTCTCTATAATCATGGTCTTAGTTTACATGAACATCAGTCCACTGATTTATTTCCTCAAGCCAAAAGAAGAACTTGTTGAACCTCACCAGATATTGCTGTAAAGAGCTATTATAGAACAGTGTGTTCAAAGTGTGGGAAGTCTGCCTCTGCCTTTTAAATGGGTTGGTAAGGGAACAAGTTAGTAGAACCCTAATAAAGGAAAAACACCAAATTATAAACTATAATTTAAGAAATTCAGTCTATGAGGCAACATAAATATAATGACTGATTTTGCCCACTGTTCAACCCTTTTCCAACCTGAAAGTTAGGGCAAAATAGTTTCCAGAGGAAATGGCTTACCATTAAGAATATAGAAAATACAAGTCATACACACACACACACACACACACACACACACTCATTTCTCCAAAGATGAAGCCACTGATGAAATGTGAATGTACAATTTAAATAATAACACAAATAAGAACAAAATAGCCTACTTTCCTCTACTCTGAAATACATTGAAATTTATATTTATAGCAGTTTGGATTAGAATCACTGCACTAGGAGGGAAATTGGATATCACTGTATTCGATTTTACAGATGAAGAGACCTTGAGCAATCACAGTAAGCATAAACGAACCCATTCAACAAATATTGGCTTGGCTTCAGTTATGTGCCAGGCACATACAATCATATATGTTACACTATGAATGCATAAAAAAGTAAAAGATGACTTCACAGAATAACACAGAAGTGAGCTAAGAAGTCATATCTGTGGGCATCTAGTCCAGTGCGTTCTCCATATTGGAAGTGGCTAAGCTAAGTGAATGAGCACTGTAATCTGAAAAAAAATTTAATTACATTTGATTATGAAAAAAACTAAAAAATTCAAAGTGTTCCATGGAATACTAGCAAGTAGGACTTGATTTGTTTTTTCCATCTCAATTCAACTTCAATATCACTCTTTGCAAGCAATACAAAAATCATGCATCCTATTAGTGAATACTTCTAAGATTTCAAAATCCTTGGTTCAGAAAAAGCAGTTGCTTCCTTCCATGTAATCATTTGTTATTCCTTGTATTAATTCTGGAGGCTCAGGTTATTTCGTTTAAGAAGTTAATTGTTGTTAAAAGACATTGGATAAATGGAAAATATTGTATACATTCTAGAGCACAGTAAGAAATAACAGTTTCCCACATACCAAAAAAATTATTAACTTGAACCTTAGCTAGTGTGGGTCAGTAGATTGAGTGCCACCCTACAAACCAAAGGGTCACTAGTTCGATTCCCAGTCAGGGCACATGCCTGTGTTGCAGTCCAGGTCCCCAATGGGGGGCATGCAAGAGGCAACCATACTGACATTTCTCTCCCTCTCTCCCTCTCTCTAAAAATAAGTAAATAAAATCTTTTTTAAAAGATTAAAAGAAATTATTAATGAATTAAATGATCAAATCAAAAAGGCAATAGAGGTTAACTTTGCACAGTGTGTTTTCTAACACCATCTGAAAGCCCAGCTTCACTCTGAAAATGTGCCCAAATACTCCGTTCCCAAATACTTGCATATTATATTATATTATATTATATTACATTACATTATATTATATTTGTGACTATGATCAAGTCAGAAAACTAATATTTTGCTCAAAGTTGACAGAGTGATAAAACCAGCCTAGAGTTTACTTTTACTATAGAAAGAATTGACGAAAAGTCACATTGTACTCTTTCTCAAGTGATAAATATGATTTTGATTTCATTCCATCAGCAACTTAACCCATATTTATTTACATCTATCTGTAAAGTTTAGTGCAAGTTGCTGTGGAGGATAAATTGATGGCTCAAATATAAATAGCACTTTCAAGATATTTAGAGATTAATAGCAAAGATAGAAATGTTTGCAAATTAAAGCACATGTATACTTGGGGCCCTGTTACTGTGTACACAGCAACAATTCAATGGTAACAACAATCTGTGTTAGAATACCACCAGGAGCTCTGCCTTCCTGAGTACATAATGGGCTTCCTGGGAGCTCCTGAAAGTTTTATGTCAAGCTTACTTTGGGAAGAGGAGGGAATTGCTATAATTTTTTAAAGAAGCTCTGCAGATAATGAAACCTACTTGAAAGCAATACATTCAGCTAATTAGAGGGTGTCCGACCTTCCCTGTCAAAAACTGATAGTTCTTGAGAAAAATCATGGGCCAACTCTGACACAGGTATGAGGGAAGCCCTGTGGTCTTGATAATGGGGGAAACCTAGCCTTGAAACCCATAGTAATGGAAAAGGACTCTCTTTGATGAGGGTCCCACTCTAGACTGCTTCAAAGCTCAAGAATTATTCTGGGCTCTTGGTTAACAGTATTCTAGAATACTAGTATTCCTTAGTACTGAAAAATTCCTGACTGAATGGAAGATTCTGTCTCTTCAGTGATGTTTCTCTTCTTTGTGAAGGTATTTGTGCTATCGAGATAGGTACAATGGATGTGCTCTTCATTGAACAAGAATTCCAAAGTAACTCAGAGCAAATTCACAATGAATTACTCTCAGCAGTGTAATTCAGTTTGAGAAGGACCATCATCTTTACTACCCCCAATAGAAAAAACCCACACACATCTTGACATTCTAGAAGTTGACCTAATTAATGATATAAAGCAGAAGTTTTACGGACTACTCTGTCTATACCATTCTTGCACTACTACGGGTGCCCAACCTTTTGGCATCTCTGAGCCACACTGGAAGAAGAGTTGTCTTGGGCTGCACATTAAATACACAAACACTAATGAAAACTGATGAGCAAAAAATAGACTTTAAGTAAATTTATGATTTTGTATTGGGCCACGTTCACAGTCATCCTAGGATGCATGCGGCCCATGGGCCACAGGTTGGACACCTCTGCTAGACATTCTCCTTGGGATCAAAGTTTCTAAAAAGCCCTGCAGACAAGATCGGAAACAGAACTTGGAATCTGTTCACTACTCTATCTCTTCTTTTATTCTGTAAGAATTCACTAGGTAGCACTTCCCAGAGAAGGTAGCCCTTCAGCTGACTTTTGAAAACTGCCTAAAAGGCAGTTGGATTTTGTTCAGAAGAATCTCATACTGTGGATGGCCATGTGCAAAAGCAGGATGAATTTAAGAGATCACAGGTGCTCTGATAGGTCTTTAACCATGGCAACGTTCAGGGTGAGGGAGAGTGCACCGGTTATAGCAACATCCAGCCACAGCTGGTCTTTCCTTTTATGTTTGAGCTGGGGCTGTTTCTCAAAAGTTAGAGGCCTATTGAACAATACAGAAGAGGCATGAACACTTTTCCATTTTAGAAAGAACCCCTCTAGGAAGCTGAACAATAATTAATGTTCAATGAATGAATTAATGAATGATGAGAGCTATAACTACTCCAATGAAAAATAGATAAAAAGATAATTCTTGAGATAACAAGATGATACATGCTTTAAAACTTGAAAAATGATTGCAGTGTTGGTTAAAAAAATGAGAGACATCAAGTATGGCCATGTGAAAAAAAGAAAGTAAAGAAAGAGACCCTGAGCTTCTCATTTGGGCTTTCCAATCATACCCACACAGGCAGGACTATATTTTGGATACACAAATGTTGATGCTATATATTCATAATTGGCATATTTGAACCTCCAGGAGAGTGGTGGGACCTGTTTAATTTGGTCTAGTTAGTCCTCCTACAGCTTCTTGGATGGGTTTGCCATTTAAAACATGTCCTCAAAATCTCCCACAAAATTGGCATATTGTCCCAGCAAAAACAGCTGCTTTGATTCAAACAGTTCATATAAAAAGCTGCAACACAAACTTAGTAACAATACCAAAATTTTTAAAAAGCCACAAACAACCCACAAATGGTAAACAAGATTCTTTGTCTATTTTTAACATTTGTTTTAGTATCAATAGCAACACATTTTTGAAACAAATACTACTCATTTTTTCCTAAGTTATTTTCAAATGCAAATCTCTAAAAACACTGTGAGACAAGCCTTTGGAATCTTTTAATCAACTCCAGGACCTTTTAAAAAGTGATTTAATCTTACACTACTTGCCTGAACCTCCTCGAATTTTAGATGTAATTGAATTGATCCCGAGTTACATTACAAAAGAGAAACTCTAAGATTTTTGAAACGGTGAGATTAAGTGTTTATTTTTTAGTGAGGACAACCATGTAGACTTTGGAACTCTGAACAAGTAATCTCAGAGAATATTTTCAAACTTGAAAAAAATTCCTACTGTAATTCATTTTTAGTTTTGGAAGACATGGTAAAGAAATACACTCATCCCCTGGCTGGTGTGGCTCAGTGGATTGAGTGCCTGCCTGAGAACCAAAAGGTCACTGGTTCAATTCCCAGTCAGGGCACTTGCCTGGGTTGTAGGCCAGGTCCTGGGTGGGGGCATGTAAGAGGCAACCTCACACTGATATTTCTCTCCTTTTCTTTCTCCATCCCTTCCGCTCTGTCTAAAAATAAATAAATTAAAGTATTTAAAAATATATGCTCCTTATTAAAAAAAATGCTCCTTGTTTACCTATCCATGGAACTACTTTTAAAACACCTTAACTAAAGATAACAAATATTGTATTCCTATATGTTCTGTGCCAAGATCTTATCTCTTATAGTAAAGAATATGCTAAATATCTACATAGAGAAAATTTAACCACCACTTGGTTAGATAGAAATGTATTATTCACTGATTGGTCACAAGGCCCTTTTGTCATCTTTCTTGAACATATTGTATTTTTCAAAACTTTCTATTTAAAAATAATTTTAGTATTACACAAATATTGCAAACATACCAAGAGAAGATCCTATATAACCCTTAACCCTCTTCACCTAATTTAACTTCTTATATAACCATAGTACTATTACCAAGAAAAGGAAATTAACATTTATAAAGCATTATTAACTAAATTACAAATCTTATTTAAAGTTCACCATTTTTCCACTAATGTCCTTTTACTGCCCCAGTATCCCATGTTGTATTTAGTTGTAAACATCATCAGCAGTATAGGTAGGCATCGTGTAGCCCTTGGTATGGTGTATTGTGAGAGACATGATACTATTTTTGTGGTAATTTTTCACAAAAATGTACAAACTCTATGCAATCATAAGAAAATGCCCATCTAACCCAAATTGAGGAACATGTAGTAAAAATAATTCCTTAGTGCTTTCCATAGCACCAGTATCATGAAACACTGAGCCATTGTCATTACTAACTTAAGAAGTAGAGGTCAGCATTAGCACAACAAAGCCATGGAGAGAAACAAGGATGGGGCTCCTCATAGCAGGAGCACTTAGGTCTCCAAGAATTCGTGCATGATTTGCACAAGTTGTGCCTTTTCGATGCTCTTCAGAGATGACATAGGCCTCCTAACACTCATTTCAGAGCTAGGCCAATCATGTCAGTTGAGTGCCTGCATGAGGCTGAAGGACATAGATTCCATGGGTGGCAGTGGTCTGTGAGGGAAAATCAAATGACCATGTAGTTTTTGTGTGGGAATTTTGAAAAAGAAGAAGGAAGCTTGACATTGAGCTTTAGAATCTGGTATTTAGTTTTGTTTAAAAGGATGTTAACAAAATACACTGGCTCTTGTCACAGTAAAAGCCAAAACCAGGGATTCTGGGGAAACGAAGGCAGAATCCACAGGCATCAGTGGTCTGGGTGGGTTAGAGACCAGGATACCAGAGAAAACTTCACCCACTTGCATATGATTCAATTGGTGATATGTGTTCTCACCTGGTTCTTGTGGTGTCTAACACAGAATCGCTCAGGATTTTTCCTAAGTCTATGACTCCATCCTCAGAACACACTGAGATAGAAGGGGTCTAAAACTAAGAGTTTATGGGTATATTTGGGAGTGGGTCTTGAAATATTAGGTACTTTATACACAATTTTGTATCTGAGAATATGTCCATGTTTCTGGATTTTGAATTATAGCATCCCCAGATTTTCAGAGAACCAGAAAAAAAAAAGCAAATGAAGAGGCATGTGAAGAATCCCTTGACTTGAAAAGCAACAAAACTTGTTGGAATTGTCTCATATGTTTTGTCACTAATAGCAATGACTCACAATTAATTTCTCCACAACCATGGGCCAGATAAGGCTTTATGACATTATCTCACCCAACTCTCACAGTAGCCTATGAATTATTACTATCTCTGTGTTATAGTTTGAAAAAATGAGGTTGAAGGAGTTTTATTTCCTTCTGGGATTGCAAAACTAAAAAGAGATAAAGCCAGAATTAGCATCCAGGTCTACAACGTTTCTAAGCCATTGACTATTAAATTATATCAAGCTATTCTTTGAGACTTAATATATTATTGAAAATCTACTCAAATTAAAACAAAAAAGCACACTCAGTACTATAAAAGTTTTATTTTTTAGTGATCCTAGTAACTTTGGGGAAATTGTCTATTTGCTTGGTAGCTGTGAATAAAACAAATCAATTTCAGCAGCCAGTTTTTAAAAAACATATTATTTATTTATTTTTAGAGAAAGGGTAAGGGAGGAAGAAAGAGAGGGAGAGAGATATCAAAGTGTGGTTGCCCCTTGTGTGCCCCCTACTGGGGACCTGGCCCCTAACGCAGGTATGTGCCCTGAGTGGGAATTGAACCGGTGACCTCTTGGTTTGCATCCCACGCTCAATTCACTGAATTATACCAGCCCAGGCTCAGCAGCCAGTTTTGAAGGAAATTTACCAGTGTTCATGGTTATAAAATTTCCAGCTTCCTCATCTCCAATGATGATACAATCCTTTGCTACACAAATTTTTCCATTGTACAACTTCCACAAAGGTAAGTAACTACTTGAGGTTGGCTATTAATACTATTTGGGGCCAGGTGGATAATTACCAATGCCACCAAAGCTCCAAACATTATTTTGCCTAAGAAGTGTTGTAAATTAAAATACATCATCTCACTGCATCATTAAAAAGTCTTATTTAAAGTAAACTGACAAAACTTATGTATTAAAAGTAATTTGAATTTTTAAAAATCAGTGAGATGGTAGATGCAAGGAGAAACAAGAAATTAGAGTATTTTACAATCAGTTATTTTTCTTACATGAAACCATAATTTATTTACCCAAATCCAGTATGAGACCATGATCATATGATTTTCGATTAATGAACTTTATTTCTTAGAGTAGTTTTAGGTTTATGGTAAAACTGAGTGGAAAGTATAGTGACTACTTATAATCTCCCTACCCCCATGTGCACGGCCTCACCCACTGTTGACACGTGGCACCATGGGGGTACGTTTATTATAGTCAGTGAGCCTACGGCAGCACATCATTATCACCCAAAGTCAGCAATTTACATCCTGGTGTTGCACGTTCTGTGAGTTTGGACAGATATGCAATGGCATGTATGCACCACTGTACAGTAGAACAGAATAGCTTCACTACCCTAAAAATCATCTTTGCTATGCCTCTTTAACCACTAACCTTTTTACTGTCCCCATAGTTTTTGTCTTTTCAGAATGTCATATAGTTAGAGTCATACAATATGTAGCCTTCTCGGTTTGACTTCTTTCACTTACTAATATGCATTTAAAGTCCCTCTATGTAGTTCCATGGCTGAATAGTTCTTTTGTTTTAGCATTGAATAATAACATTCCATTGTCTGGATATAACACAGTTTATCTGTTCACCTACTAAAGGGCATCTTGCTTGCTTCCTAATTATGGAAGTTATAAATAAAGTTGATATAAACATTTGTGTGTGGGTTTTTGTGCGGACACAAGTTTTCAGTTCATTTGGGTAAACACCAAGGAGCACTCTTCCTAGCTCATATGGTAACAATATATTTAGTTTTATAAGAAACTGCCAAACTGTCTTCCAAAGTGGCTGAACCACCCATGATCATATTTTAGAAGATCTAAGAGCTCTCTATATTTTCTCATTCTTAAAATGATCTAAAAACTCACTATGCATTTACAGGTGCTTTTCATTTAAAATCTGTGAGTTTAAAACATATAAATACACAGCTCCTTTCAAAATCAACTGGATCAGAATCTCCAAAGGGTGACACCTGGAGGCAGCTGGAACTGAGAATTCCTGATCACGGTGATTTGGGCTGATCTGGGCAGCCACATGACAATACCACACCAGGAGAGGAATGCAGTGTGCCATTGCATTTGTATTCATACTTATATTTGTGAAAAATAATCTACTAACATGATGGTACTTAACTTTTCATGTGCCGGGAAGTGCAACTGGCTGTCATTAAGCTGCCCTGTAGTATTAGCAGAAGGACAATTTTACAGAGGCAGCCGTTTATTCACACTGAATTACTTTGCTGGTTGTAAAAACAAATCTTCTGTGCTGGTCTTTCGACACTAAAATGTTTTCATAGCAACAACACTGTAGTTTAACAAATGACTTTTAAAAAAATAGACTTTGGTAATCACAAGAACAGCATAAAGTAAAAATATATTGCTCTTTGATTGTTTTTGGCAACTGAGAAAGGGACAGAGAAAGATTTAATGTGAAAATGAAGAAATTTTGGCAAGGAAAGGCCAAATGACCCTTGAACGTGTTGTATCACTCATATTTCACAATGCGTGAAAATGGTGGAAGAACTGAATCATCGAACATCACATGGTCACCATCTCCATTTCAAAAGATCCTGTTTGTTAGGGCTTAGTACTCACTTGAGCATGTCCTGTCTATATACTAATTTGCAATAATGTTACTGATAAGTGCAATAGTGTATAAGATTCTAGCTGGGGTACTAAAGCAGCTTCATTCCTGAGACACCAGGAATTCTCTGGCGAGACTCTAGCCCAACAGCTCCCTGATGGACAAAGCTTCCTTAGGCTGCCCGCCAGCCCAGAGACTTGCAGCCAATCTTTGTTCTGCCTCCCCTCTCAAGGGATGAAACTTCTATTAGATGTCCTAGCTCCCTTCCCGTTCTTTCTCACAGGTGCTTGTCTTAACGAAAGTCTTGCATGTCCATCTTGGCATCTGCTTTTCAGAGGATACAGAATAACACATGGGTCAATGAAACGTCACAGTTGGTGGTTGAAAATGAGATACTTCTTATGTCCTTTAGCAGACACCATTGACATTAAACTGATGATAAGTTTAATATTGGATTGTTGATAAATAGCATTTTTTAAAACTATCTTATGCCACTACTGAGAATAATGAAAACTTTGGTTTTTCCTTGAAAACTGGAGTATATGTCATTTAAGTTGGAAAAGGTACCCGAAGTAAACATTAACCTGCTACAATTCTCTCTAACTGAAGGAAGTTGGGGAAAATCATTTCTATGGTTTATAATCAATATACTCTAAGTAAATTGTTTTTCAGGTTAGCTATGTAAGCACCAGAGATGGAGCCACGTAGTTGTACGTCGAATCCCCTCTCAAGCATCACTCTCAGCCGTGCATGCCCACCCCCTACTATGAAACAAAACCATCACCAACTGCTAACAGTGTGTCTTACTAAACGCATGAACTCCACTCAGCCTTGCTCATTCACCACAACCCAACTTTTAAACACAGCTCAGATTCCTGCTTCAACCACTTGTGCCCTTTTGGATTAGCTTCTCCAACAATTTAGGGAAGCCTAGAGGCCAATAAACAAGTAAACTTGGACAGCCACAAACCACAGGGCCCCAAGTCTGAACTACTGAGTTTGCTTAGTTGGCATACCTCAAGCTGGGGCAAATCCATTGCTAGTCTTGGCCAGGGGCCTCCAGTGAACCTCCTGAGAAGGCTGGCTATGTCTCTGAAAAATCACTGTTTGCCCTGTTCGGGGATCCTGCCATGAACATAAGGCAAAGGTTCTTTTATTGCTTCATAACTATATTATCATTGCTATGATACTTAAAAGTGCCTCAGTACCTTTGGGATCTAACCCACTTTTTATTTTTTAGGACAACTGAGTGTGGGGAGACGAATAGCAGGAAACACTCAAGATTCTTGGCATTGGTCTCTTTGTTACTTACTTTTAAAGTGAGGGCTTCAACTAATAAGGGAACAGAAGCAAAAATGCAGAAACTATGCAGTCTTTTTTCACCACTGAGTAACTCTGAAAAGCAGGGAATGTGCCTTTTGGGCACATTCAAAACATTAAAACTTTTAGGAAGTATTGACTTCCTGTATATCTATTCTCAACCTTTACATCAAAGGCTCTTTCAACCTTACACACTAGGAAATCACCTGGGAAACAAGAGGGTGACATCTTTCCTAATAAAGTGCAATATTACAACCAGGAGTTGGCATTATTCAACCCACATTACAGACCAATTAAATGAGGCTCTCTGGGAGTAATACCCAAGCATTCATCACCCCAGGCAACTCCAATTTTCAGCCACATTTAAGAACCATTACTGTAGGTCTAAGACATTAGTTCTCAAACTTTATTATACATCAGAATCATTTGGACACTTGTTAATATGAAGATTGTTGGGTCTTAACCCCAGTTTCCAGTTAAGTAGTCTTTGTAAATGGCTTGCATTTCTAACAAGAACCCAGAATACATTGATGTTGCTAGTTCAGGGAATTTGAGACCCAACACTCCAGGAAACTCTGGTTTCCCAGAAGGTGCACCTGAGCAACTTCTGCTTACATTTGATTGGCAATGATTGTATCATTTGAACATCACTATCCACAGAGAACCAGAATATTAAATATTTTCACTGAGCACAGTACTGCCTCCCTCCCACAATCAGAATTTCCTTTAAAAAAGGGAGAATAGATATATGGGAAGTCAATACTTCCTAAACCCTTTAATGTCCTGTGGACAGAAAAATGGTATGGGGAGCCTGGATGGCAGTAGTGTCTCCTGGCCCAGACCATCCGGCCACCCAGGCTCTGTCCATCCACGAGCAGGTCTGAGCTCTGACCATGCAGGCGAATGGCTAGGAATTGCCAACTGAAAGTGTCTGCTACCAAATACACCTAAGAGACCTACTATTAACATACTTGTTTGACTATCCCATTCTTTAAAGAAAAGAAAAAGCTCACAGGCTCACAGGCTCACAAACTCACAAGGCGACTTTGGCAAGTGTCAGTTATGTGGGTGGACGTCTGACGAAAAGTTAACACCTAAAGGCAGGACTCCGTCTTCCCTCAGCAAACGTCATTCAGAGGGGCACTAGTGAGCTGCTGTACCACTAGGAGGATATGGGATATGTTAGCCCTTTACCATGATCTGGCTTCTATCATTCATCCTCAAATACCACTTTTTTCTATGAAGACATCCCACACAATTCTTGGCTTACACAATGCAGCTTCGGAGTTTTGGAATCATTGTCAATAGATTAGCTGAGTGACTGAGAGACCACAAACCACTAGAAAATGCTCTAATACCCCTAATTCTGCTCTTACCTTCTACACACCATGCCTGTTTGGAATGATTGCAATGCTTCCATTTTTGTAATGGTTGAATCTGAAAGAGAAGTGGGCCCTGAAATGCCTTAGTGCAGAGCAATTTTTAAAGATTTGAAAGCTTTTCCCTTCAAGTCACAAAATGTTCTGAAAGCTTCTGATCATTGACTCTATTCTATCTCACACAAATCTGACTAAGCCCTGTTCCATCAGCCCCCCCTACACACTGGAAAATATTGGTCTTTAATCATTAAGATGTCCCTAATGCTTAAAATGACTCTATTGCTCCTGTAAAAGCTAAAATCATTTTCACTTGAGAAGGTTCAGGCCTATAATTTCCTTTGCCAAAAGAACAGGGCTCATCAGTAAAAATTACATAAAAGTAGTGGTTTGCATCAAAATGTCTTGTTGTATATAAATAAAATGCAAATGCCTCCGATGTGTATTGGTCGCCTTTGTTTGGGGAAAAAAAGAGCTATAGGAGTTGCTACCATCTTGAGGATGTTCTTGCTGTTTCTCTCTGGGTGACAGAAGAAGGCTTACTGCTGGGACGATGGACACTGGCAGAGACACACACACCCTTTGGTCTTTGGCTCCCACTGCAGTTTCCGAGGCCCGCCACAGGGTAAAGGGCTGGCTCTTTGTTTCTCAGGCTACTTATTACATTTTTGCTCAAAATTGGCCTGGCTCTCACTGCCATCTTCTGATAGGGCTCCCCCGGCCACTCTGGGCTTTTATAGGGTAGCAGGGGCTTTTGCAGAAATGTAATCACAGACAGGTTTTAGCAGATTCTTTATTAAACTGGATGGTTGGAACTCCATGGCCACACAAAGTTCTTACTTCTTCCTTCTCCAAGTGTTAATTTTTAGTATTAAAGTTCTTTATAAGGATGCACTCATCTCACCATTTTCTTCCTAATTTCATAAGGGTGAAATTGTAATGGTCTGTTGTTCATCAGTCAGCCTAATTCCTTTGCTACTCTAGTAACATGTATAAAGAAAACATCACGCCCCTTCAATTAGAATTAGTTCAATTAACTCATCCAGTTTATTGAGTGTCCACTACATGGACACTCTGTGCTAATTGGAGGGAGAGCAGCAGGGAACACACAGTTAGAGTTCCAGTACTCAACGAGCTCACAGTTATCCTGCAAGTTAATTTATAAAGTACGTACTTAACCCTCTACATTTCTTAGCTAGGCAATTGTGGGGTGAATTTCTTTTGGGTAGTTTTCTAACTGGTGAGGAAAAATAAGCAACTAAAAAGAATCTTTCCCCTGCGTCCAAAGTGTTCTCTACTTTTGAGTCTCCTCTACCATCGCTTCATTACACTCCTCCACTTTCTGCTCCTTGGTCCCAAATCCACAAAGGAAATCAGTAAGTTAATCATTTATGTCTGGTCCTTTACAAGACAGTGAGCTTCACTCTTGGGCACAGAAAAACTGTCCCTGATGTTCCTCCCCTCTCACAGAGCCAGCACAGGAGTCCCCATGACTGTGAATGCTGATACCATGTTGCGCTAGTAGTGGGTAGATGGGTGGCTGGGTGGACGCTCAGCTGTGCCCAGAGACAGGGTATAATTTAAACTAGTACTTTAGTCACTGCCACAGCTTATTTAGTCCACATGGCTTTCTCGTAAATCCGAAGTTATTGCTTCAGATTTTGAAGGATTCTGTCAGAGCACAGGACTTAGGCCCTGCATCATGGCAAAGGGAAGGGAGATTACATTTCGCCTTGTGAAAAATCTCTTCACAGAGTCTGGAAAGCATCTCAGATAATATTCAGTCAATTCCATGACTGGCAAGTGGGAAAAGGAGCCACCAAGGATGAAATGTTCTACCCGAATTTACAGTGCTGGTTAGACGCAAAACAACGAGTAGAACCCGGTTTTCTATATTTCCAGCCCTGGGCTCTTCTCAGTGCAATATATGAACCACATTAGCAAACAAGACAAAACAAGGCAACATCATGGATGTCTTCAACAATTCAGGATAAACGTGAATGGACAGATGGTTCGCCAGGCGTCCTGGATCCCAGCCAAAGGTCCGGGCAGAAGCACAGGGCACCTTGGATTTATATTTGTTTAAGAGGCTACAAAATGTTTACCCAGAATGTGTAGCAGATGCTGCGTCTTTCCATCTGCCTTGGTTATGCAGCTGAGACTAAAATTCTGTGTGGCCATGTTCTCTGCAGCAATTCAGTTGCGTTTCGATTCTATAAAAATAAAAAATTAGAGCGAGAACAAAATAACAACACTGACAAAAACTTGAAGTTGGGGAGCATCAAAGTTTTACTGAAACTTCATTAAATGTTCCTTAATTATAAAATAAGCACAAGTTTTAATATTATAGGGTATTTGGGGAAAAAAGAATAATGGTACAAAAGATAATTTAAAACTGTGGCATAAATTAAAGAAATAGTATTCCCTTTTTCATTTGAATTCATAGTAAGGCCATATTATTTTTGTTCACTCAACCTGTATCACACACAGGTGGAATAGTTTTTATAATTTGAGAGACAAACAGAAACTCTGTTGGCCCCCAAACTAACTTAACACAAATCGCAGCAAAAGAAAATCACTCGCTTGGGTTTAAAAAGCTGGCCTTAAAACGTGAAAATAATTTGGAAGAGTTATATTGTCATATTACACAATTACACAGTCAGTATAATTATTACTTAGCACACACACCTTTAATGAGGTGGCACAAACCAAAATTCTTCTACTGTTATACTAGGCTTCCTGTCGATTTGGGACCAGCATCCTCAGCAAGTTTCACATTGCCTAGTACACTGTAACTCCGTAATTTGTCCCAGTTAACTCCTAAGATGCTTTCAGTTACAAGTAAAAAGTTAACTAACTCAAACTAGCTTCTTGCCTCTGTATTCAGCTCAGATTTTGGCCTTTGTAACTGAAAGGCGAGGAGGACAAGCAAGTTTCAGGTGTGATTAGATCATTGCATGGTTTGTACACGCTTCTCACACCTTCCCTGTTCGCTGAGTTAGCTGCGTTTTTCAGAATGGCTTCTTTTATCAGAACAGAATGTCTTCCTCCTCAGAACAGACTGGCCAGAAAAGATCCAGGTCTCATATCTACATATCACACCTTTCACAGCAACAGACATCATCTCGTCCCCTGCTCTTTATCTGAATAGAGTCATGAGACCTACTTTTATTGGACCTAATTCCTGCACTTGCCCTTCCCTAAACCAGTCATTGTGGCTGGTAAGATGGACTGTTCTGCTTGGCTAGGTCTAACTGTACCCAGCCCCTAGCACTGAGGAATTACAACTGGGAGGGGGCATAGATGATGGTTGCAGGGGTGACCACCATGGAATGCACTGCACTAGATATGGTAGAGACATAGGAATCGTCATGGTGACAGGGAAAGAGGAAAAAGATAACAGAGCCAGAATTTTGCACAGTGCCTGAAGAGGATAGCTATAACTGGATTCTAAGATGGGACTTCTCTAATGTGGATAGTACATCTTTCTGTGGCAGAAGAAGGGGTAAATGGGGGCTTTTAGTTAAGGGTATTTCAGAAAGACCAGGGCAGGCACTTTTTAATCACACAAATGCAATAATTTGCAGATGCTTTCTGCAAATCTCTTAATTAAAACTATCAGGAGTGGATAGCAAGTACTAAAAGATCAACATAATTGATGTTTCCTGCTTACTTTTATCTTTCTTCATGAACACAGCTCAAGTTAGACAAGATTTGAACCTCACTGGTTATGCATAGCATTCTGGATGGGAAAAGGGGTAAAGGGAAATAATTATAACTTCTTTCCAACTACTGACATTACCCTGACCCGTATTTTACTCTTCAAGTATGATTATTTGAAACCATAATTATAATTTTCTTTAAAATTAGTGGTTTATTTTCTTGTTTTCTGTCTAAAATCTTTATAGTGTAATGATTGAGCCTGGATATACACTGTTTCTTTTTTTATTTAGTCCTACAAGTTCTTCAAGTACCCTCCCTCCTTGATTCCCACTAGAGCGGGCCTCTAGATCCACCATGACAAAACAGCATTTTATGAAGTTAGTTCAGTGTAATAAATGCTGCAGGTGGAAATTAGCAGTACAGAATAGTAACAAGTACGTACATCTAGAAGATGCAAAACCCAGAATTTCACCCCTTACTATCTCTAAACTTTGGTGACATCATTCAAAGTGGTTTCTTCCGAAAATGAGAATATTAATCCCTTGCCTGCCTGTCTAAGAGCAGAGACCTGGACAGGATGATCTCTTGATTGCCCCTTAGGAGGAAATACCTATGCTTCTTGGGAAGAAGTCAGCAAATGACACTTGCAGATGACATAGTAATAATCCTATGATATTTTGAAATGTTAGTATTAACATGAATGGGCAACTGGTGTATTCATTGAAGGTAAACAAATTACTACCGCAATGTAAGGGAGCAAAGGGCAGCTTTAATTTTGAGATTTTGTATCCTGTGTCTCAATCAATCATTCAATTTTGAGAACAGCTTTAGTTTTAAGTTTTTTTGTGCTATATCAGTATAGAAAACAAAAAAATGTAGCTGTTACCAGGGCCAAAATATTACACCGAACTGATGGCTTTTCTACCACTCTTAAATGCACTGAATATTTAAAATTAATATATTAAAGAGCATTGTTATTATCTTGATTACTCCTTCTAGAAAACTACTTTAGTACTTAGCTGTTTCCTTCATTACCCTAAAATAGCATTGGTAAGCATCAGTGATGTCTGGGGACAGCTTCCACAAAGTGGCTATTTTATCGAGTGCTATTCTGGGCAGATCTCTGACAAAGAGGCCACATTAAGTCACCAAAACATTTTCAAAAATTGCAGTGCTGTCTTTCCTTTCCGCCAGTTGATCCTGTCAGCCTTTCTGTGTCATTGGCAGCTTGCACTAGGTAGTAAAACAATATCTATAATACATGGTATCTCTTTTTTTGGCCTCTCAAATCAACTCTTTGTTTTCCTTAGGAGGTATGGAGGGACACTCACATGCTGTACAAGGCCTGCCTGAGAGTCTTTTCATCCTCCACAGAAAGGAACCAGATAGTACCAATCTACCTCTTTATTTCATGATAGGCTTGTGGTCAGTAACTCCTAATCTTCCTTCTCTGGGTTTCACCAGTCTGTAAGAAGAGAATTAAAAATATTGGTCACAATGATAACAAAGATAGTTTTGTTCCTCGTCTGCTAAGGAGAATCTCTAGCACCCCACCTCTATTTATAAGAAACTGAGACTGGGCTAGAGGACAATTTACGGTGTGACAACAGTACCCAGGTACCTGCCTGAGCATCTCGAATCTCTTCTGCCTACCAATTTAGCCTCTCCGTGACCCCTAGTGATCTTTCTCCTTGATTTTTAAATAGGAGTCTTTATCTTGGGGCCTAGGTTTGACATTTGTTTCTGAGGTTATTTTCTCCTCTGAAACCAATCATGTCTTCAGAAAAATAGGATTCTATTGTGCCTCTATGAAATTTTCACGATCCGTTTTGTTCTAATTTTAATGAAACGGTATCTAATTAAAATTGATATTATTCCTTACTATATTATGATAGGTTTTATTTGAAACAACTTTAGATTTTTCAGTAAGTATGCATCATGTCATTTGTCCTATTAAAATGTGAAATATAAACCAATGATATTATTTTCTGACATTTCCTTTCCTCTCTTGTCTTTTACTTCTATTTTGATAGCAAGGTTTTTCTGGGTTTATTGTGTTAGGAAAGTTTTGTATAATGATGAAAGAAAGGAAAAAGAAAAAAAGACATTTTTCCCTGGTTGAATTTCGAAATATCCAGCTCATAGGATAATTAAAAAGACTCATGGCTTAAACATACATTTGGGGGAACAAAAGGAGTCAGGTTTCTTTTCTTCCAGCGTAGCCTTCCAAGAATAGAAAATAATTTCTCGGACTAAGAAGAGGAAAAACACTCAGAACAGAAAAAAGTAGGAGAGAGAGAACGAGAGATCAAAGAGGTTGGTGGGTACCCAAGAAAGGGAACTGGTGTTTTATCACTTCCAAAGCTGAGAACTGGGGAGGCACCCCAATTCTAACAGAGGTTTTGGTGCATGAGAGTGGAAAAAAAGCGAAGTCTTGCTTCCTGGGTAGAGGTCTAAAAGGCGGTAAATGCCCAGTGAGAGGAAATGTCCCCCACATGCCTATGGGGAATGGTTCTTACACAGCTTTGCTGGGATTTCCAGCGTTTCATGTATGTAAGGATGTCATGGACGGTATGTCAAAAATCACACCTGCATAGACGGTGGACAGAAGGCCAGATGCAAGAATGGATGGCTCAGTGGATGCCACATGAAGGCTGTGCATGGAATAAAGCTGAGCAGAGGCACTCAGTACTGCCCCTCAGTCAGCCTGGGAAGATCCATCACAGAGTCATGAAGAGCACAATAAGGGCTGGGATGTGTGGTCCCCAGCTGGGAAGTTATGTGCCAGCTACAGTTCAATCCTATCACTAGGTAAGAAGAGGGGAAATGATGCGGTGTTTGTTGGTTTGTTTGTTTTTGATAATAGATAGCAGCCACCAGCACAGGCTGCTCATGTTGTCACCAAATCTGTATACAAAATCCTTCTCATATGTAAAACACTATCGGCCTCAATCAAGGGAAATAAATAAAAATTCCATCTGGGTACTTTATCTTACCTGAATTTTATGTTCCTGGAGTGATTTTCTATCCTCTCTCAGGTTTGGACATGGATCCCAATGTACAAAAATTAATTCATTGAACACTACTATTCTGATCATTGACGTATGGAATAAACACAGTAGACTAGTGGTACATTCCTAATCCCAAGGAACAGGTATTACAAAAAAAGAATCCTTGGCCTGAAGAAATGGCTTACTTCCTTGGAGAAAGATTTTGAATGATAATAGTTGTATCCAGTTGCTTACTAAGAGAAACCACCGGTGGGATCCCTGATTTTTACATGGTTTGGGGGGTTTTTTTCAGATTTTTTTCTTGCAAACCAGCTAATTGTTACCTGAGTTTATCATTCTTATAATTCCTTAATGTAATCAACAAGGAATAGGTAACTTTCTATTATGAATCACTTTCTTTAGAGCCAAGGGTATTTAGGCATATTGTTTATTTTCCAAGTTATTAAATTTATTGGGGTGACATTGCCTAATCAGATTATATAGGTTTCATGTATACAATTCCATAATACATCATCTGATATTGCATTCTGGTCTTACTGGAGAAACATGCAAGATTAATGAGTGATTATAAATAGTCTGTTAAGAGCTATGACAGCTGTAAACACAGCATGATGTTAAGAACAAAATAATGAGTCTAACCTTTAGGCACATATAAAAGAAGTTCCAAAGCTTGAATAGTAATTTCTCTAATTGGGGAAAGGAATGGGATGGGGTCAGGGGTCTAAATGAAAAACTCAGCCTTCATGAATGGTTGAAGTCCAAGCAGGGTATGGCACTATGGGAAAACCACAGAGTATCACACGACCGATACATAAAATTTTTGACTCACTTGAACAAGTATAAAGGACACATGGACAATAACTAAGGTGGGGGGCGGAAATGGGAGGGAGGTGGGGAGCACTGCGGGGCCAGGGCTGGGAATATAGACAGAAAACTGTACTTGAACAAGAATTAAATTAAAAAAGAACAAATAGCTGGACTATAGAGCAGGTGGAGGCAGTGGTATGAAACGAGATTGAGGAGCTAGATTTGAGGGATCTTCTAATATCCATAATATTACCACCATGCAGTCAAGATTTAACTCAAAGGCTGTGGGGAGACATGTAGAAACCAGACAGCTCTTCACCCAAGAAGGAAACACAGTTTCTTTCCTTTGCCCCCAGACTGCAATATCGTTCTTCCAGTGTCCTAGCCCTCATCAGCCTCAGGTCACATGCCACACAGGTAAATCATCTTACTTTCACGAGGCCTATGTGAGAGAAAACCTGCATATTTTCTCATGTGCTGCTGGTGCTAACTCTACCTGTTGAAGAAGAGCCGTATAATTGTATTCCACGTAGAGGCAGGATTAAACCCAGTGTCATTGGAGCTTTACTTTAAATGGTAATAATTCTATAATATCTCAGTAAAGTACATTTTGTTACATAAATATAAAGTTGATGTTCCTAATCAGACCAATCGTGGCCAGTCTAAATGCCTTTACTTCCAGTTGCACTTTCATAAAACATATTTCATTGCATCTCCTCAGGGCTATAGGCAAATAACATAGCCACTCCTTTTGATAAGCAGTGGAAATCAATTTATGCTATATAAACACAGAGGGCAAAGTGAAAAGAAGTAGAGTTAAAATAAATACTAGTCACAAAACCATCAAGATGTTATCATTTTGTTGTGCTATGTTTTAACCTTTTACTTATCTATTTAGAGATCGGCTGTATTCCCTTGGTTTGTTTTCTTTTATTATTTTTATTAAAGCAAAATATAATTTTGCTTTATTCTTCTTTACACATACCATTGCAGGGAAAGTCAAATGTAAGCTTGAATTTCTGTGGAGGTTTTGTGAGGGAGAATATCAGAGTTCACTTGGCTTCCTGATCAGTCTTAACCAATCTATACATTGTCTTAGCCAATCTAGTGAGATGCTGGATCTCACTAGACCTAACTCCCATAAGCCTCTAGCACACCCCCACACTCGGAACACACCTCACTCCCCTCTGCCTGCCACTGGGTTTACTTCCTTCATATCAGCCAGGAACCTTTTGAGTTGTAAGTCACCCCTTTGAGCTTCCTGACCTTGTGTTATTCTTCCTCACACCTGAACTTATTCTGGGTCCAGAGTGAGTATTTATACTTTGGTCTCCCAGGTTCCCTAAACTCAACATCTGCGGAGCTGAGCACACCCTTCCACATACTTCTTCCAGCACAAAACCAATTCTACTTCTCACCCACTACCGTATTTCATCAGGTCTAAGATATGACATATTCTCATTTCAAAATCTCTGAAATCAGAATCTGACTTACAGTTGACGGCATCTTTGAACTGATGCTGCCTGGCAGAGTTCCTAATAAAATTGACATTTGAATAAAGAATGTAGTCTGAAATGTCCGTATTGTTGAAGAGTCTTAACTGGCATAATAACTCTGTAGAGGAAGTAGATATATTTCTCAGAAACTGAGTGTAAACTTTACATAATACACGTTTTCCTGTTCATTTACTTGAAAAACTAAAGTCACATTCAATAATATGTCAAAGTCATTCTAAGTATATTTCTAATGCAAAACCAGTTTTTAAATTAAATCTGAACATATAAAAAGTCAGACGATAAAAATACTAAAACTAAAAATAAGACGACCAACAGATGAGGAAGTATAAGTAAGCTTTCATGATTTTCTTTAGTCTTTCACCTGCTACAAACCACATTTACACTTCCAGTTTTAGCAATTATTTTACATTCTTATTGTGTAGCGTCTGCTATCATTGGCATTTGGTTTTCCTCAGACTATTTTGATTCTAGTCAATCAATCAATCAATCAATCAGTAAATGTCTTAAAAATGAGATGACTCAATCAGTAAATCTCTTCAAAAATCATCTAAACAGGGCATTGTATAAGAGGTTCCAAATAGGTTCTATCATCTCCTATGCTTAAGATGTATTTTAGGTTCTTTAAGAGAGAAGTTATAAACACATCTACACCTAGTCTCCTAGCCCACACATTCCAGATACTCAATAAATGTCTCTTACATAATAGAAGTTTTATTAATAGATGGCAGCAATAAATTAGTACTAACAATAAAATGCATTATATGAGGATGTCTCATGTGCAATGTGAGTCTTAAAGACAATAGTCTTTTCCAGGATGGAGAGATGTGGATAGTCTGACCTCCTCTGAGGTTACCTTGGCTGGAAGGTGGAGTGCTGCAGACAGACAATACAGCGTCTTGGTGCTCATTCACAAATGACATCTCTTATGCTGTGTATTTTGCCATACCAACTACGGACTGGATTGCAGCTCCCTTCCCATGCACTTGTCCAGATCCTCTTGTTCAGTAAGCATTCTGAACAACTATGTATAAGGGAACTATATAGAAGGAAAGAAGAGAGCTTATACCTAAAATGTCACTTAACGCTTCTTCTTAGGTATAATTCGTTCTTCCAAATCATTCTTCCCTCCCCACAATGGGCATGACCTTTATTTGCTTATGAATTTTAGTCTTTTCATTAGTAGATGTTTCTCACTTGTTATCTAACAATATATTTTAAGTGTTATTCTCACTTTTAAGTTATTTTTGCCCTTATTTTTGCCTCCTCAATTTAAAAGTCATTGTTGTTTCTCTAATCACTTGGTACCTAATAATTCACTACCTGCTCTTTATATTCATTATTAGCTCTTTTAACCTTGCTGCCACCTGTGAGGTAGGTATGACTCAGAGCCCATTTTACAAATGAAGTTGTGGACCTGAGAGAGTCTGTGATCTATTCCAGATCTTGCAGGAGGTAACAAAGTCTGGATTTTAATCCTAAATTTCTGAATACAAATTTTTAAAGGTAAAGTCCCTGAGGATAGACCCTTTGTCTATCTCCAAGGATAGACAAAGCCAAAGACAATTCCTAACCTTCATGCAGCTTTTATTCTAATAGGGATGATAATAAATCAACAAGAAAATAATATAGTATGTTAGATATTGACAATATTACGGACATAGAGGAAGGAAGAGAAAAGAGAGTGCAGAATGGGATAGGAGACTTGCTATTTAAATAAAGTGGTCAAGAAGTGATGTGATCATTACTCATACTTGAATGAAGACCTAAAGGAGGACAGGGGTGAGCCACATTGGGACGAAGCTTGCCAAGCAGAGAATACAGACAGCACCAAAGTCTTGATGGAGACTCCTCATTGAGGATTGCACTTTGCATGTTCAAATAACAGCAAGGGAATTAATTTTGTTAGAAAGAAGTAGGCAATGAGAAAGAGAGACAGGACACAAGGTCAAGAAGCTAAAAGCAGTGGTCTCAACATTAGATCATTGTGGAGACTTTGCCTTCTACTCCAAGTGCATTGAGAAGCCACTGGAGGTTGAGTTTTTTCCCAGTTTTAGTATTGAAAGTTCCAGTCCTGGGAACCACCTCAGTGCCAAGCAAACTGGGACATTTGGTCACCCTGTTTCTCAGTCTCTTTCCCCCATTGCCACAATCCCTTATTTAATTAATCTTTTTTGCTTTTCTCAAGGTCACAGAGTTTGAGCCAGATGCCAAACTAGATCCTGGATCTTATTTGTATATTCAAAACCTCCACAGACTATCAGAGTTAGAGATAAGGAATGTTCACTGAATAAACACTTTGCATTATGAGCCCTTGTTTTTACACTGTGGATCTATGTGTGGTTTGTATGCTCATGAGCATGTACAGAGAATTTCAGTCAAATGTATGCTCACAAATAAAATAAACTTAAATTGTCATATATCACAGTTCACAATGTAAGGAAAAAGTGCTTAAAATTTATGAAAGAACACTCAGACTGTTACATGTGTATCTATTTTGTATAGCTTAACATCCATGTTTCCAGATAAATATATATGAGTAAACTCCTGAAAATTATAACAAACCATAGTATATTCATACACTGGAATAATATTCAGCAATACAAAGGAGCTATTAATTATGCAGTAACCTGAATGAATCTCAAAGACATCATGCTGAGTGAAAGAAGCCACTGTCAAAAGGTTACACGTCTGATATAAATAGGTATAATTTTGATCCATTCACACTACTTAGCTACCGTTGCGCTGGCTGTTGTCATTTTTTTAATTTGACAATTCAAGAGAAAAGGGGTCAGTGACCCTGACTAGGTAGTCAGGTATTGATTGCCTGTGTTAAAAATTCTTGCAGAACACCAGTTGAAAATTGCTGCTCTGTGCCAATTAAATATAAAATAAAAAGCAAGCTTAATATGTAAAAATTTGACTGAAAGTTCAGAACAAGTTCAGACTTTTACATGAAGAAAAAAACGATGCTATTAGACTTTCAGAGAAAGAAGTTCTACCCTTACCCTCCTAAATGGAGTATTATGAAAAGTTATCCATGACTGTGCATTTTCAATGACATATTAATGGTGACATCAAAGAATGTGCTTATGGAATACCCACATGCTCTTCTACATTTTGAAGCCCCTGAACATTTATGTAGGATCTGGTACTTCATTATTTTCGATGGTGAATGAGTCAAAATTATAAATGGCTTCAGGCCCAAGGCAGTTAAGGGGTGAATTAGAGAATAGTCTATCTTTCTTTCTCTCTTGTGCCTCTGCATCTGTCTCCTTCTGAGTCTCCATTTGTCTTTTAACCTGTGTCTGTCTGTTTCTCTCTCTCCCTCTCCCCTTCTCCTTGCCTCTTGCTCCCCTCTCTCTGCAGCTGAAAGTTAGCAAGCAGATTTTGGATGTTTCCAGCTGTAGGCAGTTGTGTTATAGAACTACTACAAACTGTATAGTTTTTGGTGCCAGCGTAAGTTTTCATTTCTCTAAGGTAGATATCCAGAAGCAGAACTGATGTGCCCTACAGCAGTATATGTTTAAGTTTATAAGAAACCGCCAAACCACTTTCCAGAATGACTGTACCATTTGCATTCCCACAGGAATGTATGAGAGTCCCAGTTTCCCTGTATCCTCTATAGAAATTTGTATTTTCTGTATTCATTTTATTTTTAATTTTGTTACCAATAGATATGTAGTATCATCTCATCTTGACTTTATTTTAAATTTCTCTAATGACTAATGATGTTGAAAATCTTTCCCAAGTGCATATTTGTCACTTCTTTCTTTACAAGTCTTTTGCCCATTTATATTTATGTTTTGTGTGTGTGTGTGTGTGTGTATGTGTGTAAAATATTTTATTACTCATTTTTATTGGATTGTTTATTTATTTTTTAAATAGATGCTATTTATTTATCTTTAGAGAGGAAGGGAAGGAGAGGGAGAGAAATATCAATGTATGGTTGCCTCTCATGGGTCCCCTGCTGGGAACTGGCCTGCAACCCAGGCATGTGCCCTGACTGGGAATCAAACCACGATCCTTTGGTTCGCAGGCCCGCACTCAATCCACTGAGCTACACCAGCCAGGGTGGATTATTTATTTTTAAATTACTGTATATTGAGAGTTACTTATATATTCTGAATATTAGTCCTCTGTCAGAAATGTAATTTGCAAGTATTTTCTCCTCATAGATGGCTTGTTTTTAAAAAATTCTCTCAAGAGTGTCTTTCACAAATAAATTTTTTAATTTTAATAAAGTCCAATTTAATCACTTTTATGGATCGTTGTTTTGTTTTCTAAATTTTTGCCTTACCCCAGGTCAGAAAGATTTTCTTCTATGTTTTTATCTAGAAGCAATATAGTGTTACAGTTTACATTTAAATCTATGAACAATTTTTCTTCTTTTAATAAAGTATAATGTCAATTCAAGGTAAATTTTATATGAATCTCCAATTGTTCCAATATCATTTGTTAAAATAACTATACTTCCTCTATTGGAATTCTTCTGCAGTCTCCAAAAAAAACCCTATTCATGCAGGTTTATTGCCAGACTCTAGTCTTTGATATTGATCTGTGTTTATCCTTCAACAATATCATACTGTCTTCACTACTATAGTCCCATAGTCAGTGTTAAAATTGGGTGATACGATTCCACCAACTAGATTCTCTTTTTTCATAGTTTACCTTTTTCTATGAATAGTAGAGTGAGCTTATCTATAACTATGCAAAACCTTTCTGTATTTAACCTGCTGTTTTTTCTCTTGTTTCTTAAGTTGGAAGCTTAGGATGTTGACTGAAGGCCCCTCTTCTTTTACAATCCCAAAGAACCTCTGCACCCCAATGTTCATTGCAGCACAAGTTACAATAGCCAAGAGTTGGAAGCAACCTAGATACCCCTCAGTAAATGAATGGATTAAAAAACTATGGTACATATATACAATGGAATTCTATGCAGCAGAAAGAAAGGAGCGCCTACCTTTTGCAACAGCATGGATGGAACTGGAAAGCACTATGCTGAGTGAAATAAACCAGGTTTTGAAGGACAAATACCATATGATCTCACCTTTAACAGGAAGCTAAACAACAAAATAAATAAGCAAGCAAAATATAACCAAAGACACTGAAAAAGAGAACAGGGAGACAATGACCAGAGGGGAGAGGGGAAGGAATTTCAGGGGAAATAGGGGAGGAATTTAGAGGAACAAAGATAAAGGATACATGGACAACAACTAGGAAGGGTGGAAATGGGAGGGAGGGGGGAGCATAGGGGATGGAATGGGATGGGAATAATAGACAGAAAACTGTACTTGAAAAATAATTAAATACTTTTTTAAAAAAGCATTTAATGCTCTAAGTCACCTCTTTGGCACTGCTTTAGCTGCAGTCTATAATTTGACTACTTTTATTTTAATTGTTTGCAACACTTTGTAATTTCCCTGGAGATTTCTTTTACTCTTAGATTACTCATAAGCATATTATTTAATTTTCATGTTTCTGGAGATTTCCCTCTTACCTTGATGTGATTGCTTTCCAGTTGTAATTCCATTGAGTCTGGGAACAGAGTTGGTATGATTTAAATGTCTTAAGTATTATTTTATGACCTGAGCTATGGTCTATGTTAGTATATGCTGTCTATATGAGTTTAAAAATGTGTATTGTGGTATTTTTTAAAGTTTCCCCGAACTGCAATTAGATCCACTGGGTTAATGGTGTTATTTAGTTCTCTGTCCTTGCAGGTTTTCTGTCTCCTGGTTCTGTTACTGGGAAAGGAGTGTAAGTCTCCAGCTGAAATTGTGGATTTGTCTGTTTCTCCTCTCAGTTGTGTCAGTTTTCCCTGCACACATTTTGAATGTCTCTTCAAAAATACATGTACACTTAGAATTGCATGCCTTCTTAGAGAACTGACTCTAATTGTTATGTAACCTCTCCCTTTCTCTGTAGTAACAAGGGACAGAGCAAAATGACACATGTTATCAGTGACCACCTTACCCTCTTAAAACCACAGCTGTACCCAACAAAGAGGAAGGTCACCTTCCTTGGGGTTTTGACTCCTGGGGTTTCCTAAAATTGTCACAGCCATTTCTGCACACACAGTGGAGAAAGGGGAAAAAGGAAGCAGATTTCCACACACTCTTGAAATGAATCTTCTCTTCCATTTCTTAAGCCACAGCGAGAGGGATTCTCCCTGCGTTCTGTCTGCACTAGCTTTAACTTCTGGTTGTCTAGTGTATAGATCACCTTTAGGCCAGTGGGCGACAACTTGGTGAACTCACTAGTTTTGTGGTCCTTCCAATTCCGGCGTTCTTCCCAATCTGCCTGATGCTATTTACCTTTCACAGCCCTTAAATTGCTGTTCCATGCATTTTGTCCAAGGTACAGCTGTACTCTGTGATTAGACAAGAAAAACTGTGCTTTCTCCACCTTACCTGTCATGAGAGCCCCGGATGCTGGCGTTATACAATGTGTTGCTGCTATCTAGAGCAGCACCTTGAGTTAATATTTATTGAATAAAAACACGTAACATTTTATGAATGGCATAAGATCTATACCATATCAAGCGAATACCAACTCAAATTAAATTTTCATAACATTATGATGTATTTGAAATGTCCTCGAACTAGATTATATATACCGTTATTTATTCAAAATGTGAAAATAACTCCTGCTACCTAATAAGAAACAAGGTGCAGACCTCATAGTCTTAGAAGGTCATATACGATTCTAAATATGGAAAGATGAATCTAGGAACTAACATGACTTAAAATTCATAGAGCAATGGTTTTATCAGAAAGAAAAATCATATTAGACCAAAAAAGAAAGAGATATACCACTAGGTATAATAGGAAAGTCATGTTAAACTATGTTGCCATAAAATCAAACACCTGTTCTGACAAAGTGTTGTTAAAGAGCAT
Organism: Sturnira hondurensis; assembly: GCF_014824575.4. Taxonomy (NCBI): domain Eukaryota; kingdom Metazoa; phylum Chordata; class Mammalia; order Chiroptera; family Phyllostomidae; genus Sturnira; species Sturnira hondurensis. The sequence continues at coordinate 1,117,283 of NW_028095541.1, read as the reverse complement.
TTCATGTTAAATGTGGGTTCACTATTGCCTACTCAATTCAATGAAGTTGGAACATTTTTGTAGCCTAAGAAGCGGCATCATGAACAGGGGACCAATCCTCCATGACTATTTCAATTAAGGAATAACCTAGAAAGTTTTTAGATTGGACCGTTTGGAAGTCAACTAAAGTTAACTCAGTATGTTAGTCATAGATGACATACACAGAGGTGGGCAGGAGTAGGTTTACCATGTGAGTATACAAGACAAAGTTTATTCTTGTATTCTTATTAATTAATTTATTGCCTTATTTTCCATATGAACATTTGTAAACTACTTTTGCTCACCTCTGTATTTTAAAATGTCTGAAACTAAACTCCTGACAGACCTCATTAATTCCTATTTAGATGGCGCACAATATTAATGCGTATCACTGATGACATTTTTATTTATATGAATATAAATACTGAGCTTACAGAGTAATTCAGAAATTTTTAATTAAAAATAAAACTCAACAGTTGTTCATTGTGTGCTAATTGGAAGTTCCAGATTGCACTATGAAAAATTGTTAATAATTAAATAAATTAGACTATACCTGAAATCATCTCTTCATTTATTCACATATTCAAAACATCTAAGTATTACACATGTACTAAGAGAACCATGAAGTATATTCCTCCCTTGGGATAAAAATAAATGGAAACAAAATATGAGTTCTTGAACTCATCGTTGGAAGTGTATCACCTCCCCACACGTGCAGAATGCAGAACAGTCCCGACCTCTCTCCTTAAGGGTGATCGCCTTGTAAGGAAGGTGGGAACAACATCCACACCAGTGCACTAAACAGGGCTTCTGCTCTTCACTCTTCCGCAGACTAAATAAGAAAAGAAGACATGTGTGTGTGTGTGCATGTGTGTGTGTGTGCCTACATATTTATTCACACGTGCACTATCCAACTCTTCAGTATAGTAATAGGTACCATTTCAAAAATTCAACTTATAGAGATCTCGTTAGCAGGCAGTTCCTTTTCTTTTCTTTTATTTATTTATGTAAAAACAAAATTGAGGATGATTGTATGAGAGGAAAATAAGATTAGGTTTGGTGGTTTGGGGGCCAGGTTTTTTACTTTTTCATGCTTGCTGGGTCAGAAAATTGAATACAATTTCAAGTTCAAATTTAAAGTAAAATGAAATAAATTACATAACAGAGGTTTGATATGTTCAGTGAAACAGAAAGAGGAAGATACTGTTATTACTCAAACTCCTTAATTATTTTGTGGCAAAAAATAATAATAAAATAACTTATTGAGAGATTAAGAGATCCTTCCCTTAAAATAACCTAACAAAATTATATCTAGGGGGAAAAAGTGCTGAATCTAGATGGATTCACTGAAAATAGAAGGGCAAAACAGGTTGGATTTAAATTTCTACTTTGCTACTTCCCTAGTGTATTTTCAATTTCTTCGTAGATAAACTGAGGAAAATTATATTTCCATCAGCTGTCCTTCAGTCATTACAAGGTTTAAATAAGGCAGATAAACATATTTTAATAGCACATGTCACATAAACTCATTCACAATGCTAATTTCCACAGCAGTTTCTAAGGAAAGATAGAAAGAGGAGGAAAGAAAGATACTGGCAAAAAACCCAGAATGAAAGCACACCCACTGACAAGAGGGTGGAACATTAGCCACGCCCACCTCTGACGAGGCTGCAGCTTAGTTCTTTTTGTTTATAGATAAATGTGGGTTTGGGCTTTATGAAATGTGTTGAAAAGCAAAAGGAACAAAAGTCCTGACCCCCACAAATATTTCCCCTTAAAGTTAGAAAAAGAAGTGAGCAGGCACATAGACATTTTTTTAAATTCCACTTTAAATTTTAGGTGTAGGATTAGCCTTCCTTTTTGGTGACAAATTCGTATGAGAAAATAATAGCACAGATCTTTGTAGTTGGGTTGAATGACAGTGATAGTCCCATTTTTCAATCTATAAACAGAAGTATGAAATACATCTAAATTATTCCACTTTAAAGGACCAATTCTCGTGTTCAAGTCATCAAACTAAAATTTGAAATAGATTCCCACACACCTCGAGACAGAGATTTCCATTTCAGAAGGACGGTCTCTATAACCCGATGCCCTGGGAAGCTTCCTTTCCCCGGAATGTCTACATTCATCTTTCACAACCACAAATTACTAGGCAAGTTGACAATTTATTCTCTGCAAGAGTTTTGGAAGAGTTTGCTGGTGCATTGTGTCCTTCTTGAGATTTGCAAGAGGGAGAGGACAGTTTGACACAGGCATGTCAGGGAAATGCTGTTCCACCCGCTAGCCAAAGGTCAGGCTGTGATTTAAGCAGCAGTTGGCCTGTCAAGGGTAGGCACTCCCCCTGGTTTCATCGCGCAAGCAGAGAGCACATCCATCCCTTCGCAATCTTCAAATGGGAAGTTTAAGTCAGAACTGAAAAAAGTAAACTTGTTTTGCCTTTTTATCTTCTGATTGGTCAGCAGCCAGCTTTGTAATTGTCCTCTTGATAGCACAAGTATTTTTTAAAGGTTAGAGAGGGGGGGATTGGTAGTAACATTAGGTATTTCATGCTTTTTTAATATTCTTTTTTCTCTCCCTGATATCAAAATATGTGGGAAACTGGGACAGGGAGTGTGCACTCGGACCCTAGGAGATCCACTAGCCGGAAGCTGATTTTAAGGACTCCAAAGTTCAAATCACCCCAAATGATTTGCATGCACAAACGAAGGCTGCAACTGTGTGCATAAAAATAACTTTGTAGCTAACCAGTTGATCTGAATAAGAATCCATGTGCCTTAATGTAGGCACTTTGGAAATCACAGCCATAATTTCCATGTGACACTTTGGGAGAGTTAGGGGGGAAACGGCTCAGTTCTTTGAGACTCACCTCTGGTTCCTGGAATTGGAATCAACTTAACTTTCAACTTTAACCCCTCTGCAGAGAGCTGTATTTTTGCCTATTATTTTATTATTAAAATGCTGTTTTGGTTTCCATGATTTTGTTGTTGTAGCTGCTGTTATTTTAATACATTATTAATCTGACTTTGCTGGTCAGCTTGGTATTTAAATAGCAATGCTAAAATACTGCTGAGGTTGTTTGACCCAAATTATAAAAACGATACATTCCCACTGCAAAGAAAATAATCTAGCCATATAGAAAAGTCAAGTCCCAACCAGTAAGTCTAGTTATGTTGAATTCCATTTCATGTTCATCTTTCCACCACTAGGCTCACCACCTCCCCTTGAGCAGTGACACCTGCAGCCTCCTACCTCTCTCCCTGGCTCCGCTAACGCCCTGGGTTTTCTATTCTTCACACAGCAGCCAGGCTCATCCTGTTCAGATCTGTGTCAGGTCGTGCCACTGGCATGTTCAAAACACTCCCATGGCTTCCCGCTGCTGCATGGAGATGGAATCTACAGCTCTTCGTACTACCAACTAATCTTTCTGTAAACAGCTCCCCCTTCTCTCCCCTTTCCCACTCCAGCCACACTCACGTCCTGCATTTTCCTGAGCACATTTCCCTGAGCTCAAACCCCCTCCCACCCACCTCCGCTGCTGTGGCCTCCACCCAGTCCTGGCACAGACTCTTTGCCCTGGCTCACTCAGCTCTTGGGTGAAAGATGTCCCCCCAGATATTTGCTTACCCTCTCACTGAATTCAGGCCCCTGCTCAAAGAGGCCTGCTTCCCGGAAATACCAGCCCCTGTCACTCCCTCTTCTGTCACCTTGCTTCGTGTTTTTGTAATGGCATCCATCAGGGACACTGCATTTTACACCTGTTTGTTATTTTGCCTCCTTCCTAGAACTCGAATTCTTCAAGGGCCAGGACTTGTCTGCAAGCACAGTTGGCACTTGAACAGCATGACTTAGAACTGCGCAGTCCACTTATACACAGATTTTTTCAGTAAGTATGTGTGCTTTTTTTCGATCCGCGGTCAGTAGTCCTCAGATGCAGAGAGTTGACTATTCCGTCATCTGTGGGGTATCTGAACGTCCACGGATTTTGGTATCCAGGGCGGGCAGGGACGGGATCCAGGATTCAATCCCCTGTGGGTACTGAAGAACAACTTAAATATTCGGGAAGTCAAAGTGTGCCTACAAGGGTTTTAGACTGTGCAGGGTGGGCCCCCTAACCTCCGAACGGCTCAAGGGTCAACTGCATATTCCCAGCACGGGATTACACAGCATCCGACAAGAGAGGTATTGACTATTTTGCAGAATGAAATTCATTCTACAAAACTAACTTGTATTTACTATTTAGTGTATATCCTTCAAGAATATCCTTCAGATATTATCTACATGCACACAAACTATTTTCCAGAAGCAAATATTTTTCAATGATACTGCTTTCACTATCTCACATGTATGCAAGTGCGGTGTCAAATACTGTCTTCCCCTAAAATCCTTGGAGCATATATCTCCAGGTATCGTTATGACCACGTCAGACTAAGCCTACCACCTCCACCCATGATCCTACCTCCCCCGCCCACTTTGGACGTGCTCCATATCCTTTAATATTCAATCTCATCAATATTCCTTGTTTCTCTTCTATGTTCCTGTTAATATGCTTAGATCTTATTTTTCCTTAAGAATTTTTTCCTTTCAAATTACTTCTTCTATCTTCTATTTTATCACTTTTCTTCCCATAAGTACAAGAACTTGAAACAGTGCAGCTTACATTTTGGGTCCCCTCTTTCCCACAGCTCCATGGCTTCATATGTTTCCCTAAAATCAGTTTTCTGCCCATGGATTCTGATAAAACTATTGTCCAAGCTCACCAGTTAGATTCTAACTGTTAACCCCAAAAGCCTTTCCCAGTACCATTTTCTATATTCCTGATGAGCACCGGAAATAGTTACTGTGAAAAATCTTTCTCCGGCCTCATGGCGCTGTCCTGTGTGTCTGCCAAGATGACCACAGCCCACTGCTTTGAAATGAGCATTCAGTTATTTCTAGGTCCTCTAACCTTTTCCTGGAAAAGTAGGAGAATCGTGCTATCATCAAAACCATTGTTCCACCATTTCTTGGAATGGGAAACAGTTCTATTTTGTATACTTAAAAACAAAATGAAACATGTATCGGGTATGGGCATGAAACTAAATAAACAGTACCTTTCCCACTTCTAGTTAAATAGCCCTGTTCCCTCCAGTTCCCTCTTTAGGGTCCTGGGAGTTTTTCTACCCATCCCGTATACACCAATGTCATAGCCCTGCTTCGTATCCTAGACACTTGGGCTCTGCTTTCTGCTTTATTCCTATTGGCCCCTGTTCGATGTGGAACTGGGTTCTATGTGGCCTCTTGCTTTTCCATTTTAAGTGGGTTCCACCATTACATGCAGTGCACAACTGATTGTTACACTGAATCTGAATTTGTGTCCACTAAGTATTTCCACAGATTGGGTCCCTTTGATCGTGGGTGACCGTACACATCTGAATCTCCAGCTTCACGTTTCTCAAGTTCATGGAACCTATCCATCTTATTGAGTGCTGTATCCCCAGTGCATCCCTACTGTCTGACGTTTAGTAGATACTAAAAATGTAGTTCTAAATGCACAAATAAAGGAATGAATCAACTAAAGAGAAACTGCCATATTTTTGTTTGAGTTTTGTTACCGTTTTTTGGCCTGCTCCTAAGAAACAGCACAGCATTCTCCTTTTCACTAAGCTTCTGCTAGCTTCTGGCTTATTTTCTTTCTCCTGTTCTATTTCTACTTTTGTTCCCACTGTTTGGCCTGGACAGCTTCACCCTGCGAAGTCCTTTAACCCATTTTAAATGCTGCTCCTCTGTCAATAAGACTGGAAACCATGAGAATAGCACCTATTGCTACTGGGGACGTTAGGAAAGGGAGGTTTTCTGGCATTACTGGTGGAAACATGCAGTGCTACAGGCATGGAAAACGATCTGACCACATCAGTCAAAACGAATATACACATACTCTCAGACCAGCAGCTCAAATGTGGGAAATCTCTGTCATAGAAATAAAAGTGACAATATATAAGAAGTCTATATAAAAGGATGTTTATTGCATCATTGTTTATAATAGCTTAGAAAACTGGTAATGAATGTTTATCAGAGAATAAATGATTTAATAAATTATTGTATATCTGCATCATGGTATAACTAGGAATTCATGCTATACCAGATTCTTAAATGGGATTTTGAAAAAGATTTTATTTATTTATTTTTAGAGAAAGGGGAAGGGAGAAAGAAAGAGAGGGAGAGAAACATCAATGTGTGGTTTCTTCTCACACCCTCCCTACTGGGGACCTGGCCGGCAACCCAGGCATGTGCCCTGACTGGGAATCGAACTTGCAACCTTTCGGTTTGCAGGCCCACACTCAATCCACTGAGCCACACCAGCCAGGGCCTTTGATGGGATTCTTTAATAAAAGGAGCAAACTATAAAAAAGCTTTCATATGTAACATCTGTAAAATCAAACAATGACCAACATACACATTACATAGAGAATTATATAAGAACAGAGAAAAATACAGGCAAACACTCACTGCACATGAACATCAAAGATCATGGGTTATCTGGGGTATGAATGGAATTAAGAATGGTGGCATTGTTGTGAGTGGAGGAGGAAAGAGAGAGGAAAAAGGATAACACAGTCCCTCCAGAAAACTGCTTTTTAAAAAGCACATAAATACACAAATTCATTCATTACTATAAAAATAATAACAACAACCTTGGCTGGTGTGGCTCAGTGGACTGAGTGCCAGCCTGTGAACCAAAATGTCACCAGTTTGGTCCCCAGTCAGAGCACAGACATGTCTGGGTTGTGGGCCAGGTCCCCAGTTTGGTGCGTGCAAGAGCCAGCTGACAGACGTTTGTCTTGCACATTGGTGTTTCTCTCCCTCCTTTCTTCTATCTCTAAAAATAATAAATAAATTATTTTTGAAATATTAATAACAAAAACTTAGACAGTTGTTATTCTATACCAGGTGTGAAGTAGGAACAAAGTTTCTTCTATCCTCAAAGTTTTTCTGGCTGGCATAATAATCAAATATACATGAGACAGACTAGCAGACAAAATAAACCAATTTAATACACACATATGGATGGGAACCCCACACACGTGAGAGAGTCAAAACATTCACCGCAGGTAAGGTTCAGATATAGAAAGGGGGATTGAGGTACATGAGACATCCTGAGCTAGGCATGAGGTAATGTCCCTTGGAAGATTTAAAGGGTCACTATAACATGATAAAAACAGACATATAGTAAACAGAAGTTTGCCCTGCCCTGTGGATAGTAGTTAAAGGAAGAGGCAGAAGTTTATCTTGAGCCTGAAACTAAAATTGCCTTTAGCTCAAAGAAATCTGCAGACCACAGAGGCACATCTTGGGGTAGCTTGTTCTGAACATCTACACAGGTATCATTTTACTGATGACTATATTAAAGTATTTAATCTCCCGCCAACTCCATGAGCTCAATGCTGCTATAAATCCCATTTTCACAGATGATAAAACAAAGGTACATGGTAGTTCAGGGAAAAGCTAAAGTCACACAACTGGAAAGTGGTGGTTAGAGTTGAAATCCAGCTGTTCTGGCCCCAGAGACTACGTTCTTAACCATGTGCAATGATGTGTCTTAGGGTGTGTGCAGTCTATTAAAAGGGAAATAAAAAGTAATTCTCAAAGTGGTAATTAAAATAATAAAAGTCCTGTTACATCATGCATTTTACTGCCCTGGCCAGGTAGCTCAGCTGGTTAGAGCATAGTCTCAATATGCCAAGGTTCCAGGTTTGATCTACAGTCTGCGCACATACAGGAGTCAGCCAATGAACACACTGGGTGGAGCAATCAATCGATGTTTCTCTCTTGCTCTCTCTCTAAACTCAATAAAAAAAGTTGTTTTTAAAAATTGTGTATTTTACTAAACCAGACTAGTCTTTTTTTGGAAAAATTACATTTTTTTAAAGTTTCAGATCTAACTATGTTTAATATGATGTAATATTACTTTTCAACTTAGGACTGCTGTCCTGAAAGGGTTAACACTTCCTGGATTTGTCAGTTACACCTCAGATGACCTAGGTCCCAATGTAATAGGGTGCAAAGCAGGGCAGGGGTCCCCAAAAATATTCCCTCACAGCCCATGGCTGGGGGGTGGGGCCAGGGGATAATATGGCTTAGGGGTAATTTGCATAACAAAAGGCAAGTTGATACCTCTGCTACCACCACAGGCAAAAAGAGTGCATGACTTTTAAGAGCATTCAGGGACTTCTGACATAGCTGAGGAACTTATATAGCACCTGGGTAACAGGCAAGAAGGAGGAGACCCCTGTGTCACAAATCACTGTTGTCCTGACTAAAGATGGCAGCTGAAAGAAGGTAGAAGATACAGGGAAACTGAGAAAAGTGGCACATTGTAGAAGCCAGATATGAGGTCACACAAAAAGCTCCAGGTCAGCATTTAAATAAGGGTGGGTAGCCATGAGGAAGTGAGCCGTGGAATAGCAGCCATGAGGTTTGAAAGGGTATAGAAGGTCTGGTACATGATGAGGAGAGAGGAGTCATCAGCCATGCAGGGAGTAGACATGAGGAAGGACTGCCTTCCTGCATGAGTCAGGTCTGCCATAAGGTCTGAGAGAAGAAGGCAGCCATGAGAATGGATCTACATCTGCTCCTCTGAGAGGTTTTGGCCATGAGGTCCAAGAGAAGAAGCACTAAGTAGCTCTGTAGTTAGTAGTCATGGTTCTGCCAAGTGGTCTGTAGTGAGTAAGGAGCTGAAAGAGGCCTTCTGGGAAACCTGCCTGGATAACATGGCAACAGAGCTGATAGAGCTGGGAATTGTAGGAATCTGCCTAGCCAACCACAGAACCATGAGAAGTGCTTGGAGCTGAACTGAACTGTAACCAGGAATGCTGACTTCTGCTACTCTGAAAGACATATGGACAAGCTACTTTCTTGGGATGTGTGCCTCCCGGAACTTCACCATGATCCAATGTAACACAGCACAGGCTTCCCTGAACCACTACACAGAGGTTAAGGACAAGGTACCCCAGATTCTGAAGGAGAGAGCTGCTGCAAGATCATGGCAACTTTGAAACCTACCAGTGTACTTTCCAGAGGGGGGTGGAGAACTATTTGTGTAGCCAGCTTAACAACAGATAAGGATATAGGGAACAATGGATAAGGATACGGGGAACTTTGGTGGTTTGGGCTTATAGGCTGGTGGGGAGCAAGGAAAGTGCGGGGTCTTGTGGGAGAACAGCGCTCTGAGCAGAAGTGCTTCCAGCTTCCCCAAGGCTGGAATCCTGTAAATAAAAACCTATTTCCTTCCACACTAACTGCTGGGTCTGCATCAAGGTGCCACGTGGATGAGCTCTAGTTTGCTCGGTTACACTAATCATTATCAAAGAACTTTCAAGAATATCATTTCAAAAGTTGTTGATAGCAGAGATTAACTACTGGTTGCAGGTGCATTTTAGATATGATGCTCTTCTTTGGTGAAATATAAATGATCTAAAAGTTATTTGGGGGCAATATGAAAGAAATGTCCTGTAATTCGTGAAAGTGTCTACAATATGTTACCCTCCATTTGATGGAGAAGGATCCAGGTGAAGGAAATATTACTCTTTGAAGTTAAAACTAGTAAAAAAAAAAAAAACATAAATGACCATCTGAAGAAATGACTGACTTATTACAAGAAAAGAGTTGAAACCCCCCGTGGGGGTAGAAATCTGGGTTCACATGCGACTCCAGTTTCCTAAGCAGAGCCTGAATGACTCCCTGAGGGGACCCTCACATGCAGCAATATCCCTCAGGTTCTCACTTACTAAAGCAACCTTCAGAGATCTATTTTTTTCTTCTGAACTTACATAAGCAGCAGTTTCTTTTTGACCAGAGTAAATAACTAACTCATCTCATCTCGTGAGTCCCATCTTCCACGCTAAATTCATATTCTAACATTCTGGTTTCTGAATCACCCTTCTGTGGGTTTGTTTAGCCTAAATTTGTGATCCAAAGTTAAATCACCTCTGAGTAAGCTGATAAATGGAGATTCTGGACTTACAGAGAAGAAGAAACCTCATTCCTGTGTCACCTCCTAGGCCTTGTTCTCTATCCAGCCTTCCTCCCACAGTTTGACATCTGTGAGCTTCAATGCCTCTCTGCCGAAGGCCTCTGACCATGGAACTGTCTGTCTTTAAGGATGTGTCTTGATCTTGACATGCATCAAAATGCATATTCAAGCTTTAGAATGCTGCCTAAGGTGATTCTAAACGAGGGAATGAAAGAGGGACAAAATGAAAGATTCTTTCATTCTTAAATAGATTGAGTATGCATTTGAATGCCTGGAGGGGAACTCTGATTGACAGAGAAGATATATATTGGGACAGAGGTTAAAGGTGGACAGCGAGGTTTCAGAATTGTCAATGTAGTCATTGTCACTAAAGCATTCAGCCAAAAGAGGCCACTAAGAGATGTGAAGAAAGGGAAGGAAGCTAATGGGTCAAGGACAGACTCTTCTGAAAGAAGAAGAAAGATTTGAGAGGAGAAAGAAAGATGAATAGGAAAAAGTAGTGTCTGTAATGAATGCTCCTGCTAAATAAGAATGAGAGGAATTTGCAGGGTAATTGAAAGAATGGGTGGATTGACATTAAATGAAAATCAGTGGTTCTCAATTAATACCACCCCAAAGAATAAAAATAATGGGGACAGAGAATTGAATGACTTATAAAAATATGGTCAATATTTTTATATTGGTTAGGAAAATTATACTTCATATAAATGGTCAGGAATAGTCAAGAATACTATGCTATTTTTTAAATTTCTAACCTCTGAGTTTTTGAGTAGGGCAACATATGAGCAGGGAACAGAAGCTATTTACATCAATTCAACAGACTGCCTTCATAAATAAGCTAGGCTGCCACTACCAAACATGGAACAAAGGAGAGGTGGCCCTTACGCATGTGATCCAAAGGTCAGCTCACTGAAAGGCTCCTCGGATCACAGACCTGTCCTGTAGTCTGGTCCTTTTCCATCTGTCATGACTTCATCCTGCACATTGGGTTTTCCCCTACCACTGGAAATGACAAACCTGAATACTTCCGTTTAAAAATCCATGAACAAAAACATATTAAGCTCTAAATTTTAAAACAAGAAAGGTTAGCCTCGTTAAGAAAATAACCATTATAAATGTAAGATGCTAAACACGTAACTTCACTTATGTAATGGGAAGAACATAAATTAGCTCTTTACAAAAGGGCAGAGTAGTGAGGGATAGAAGAAATAAAAAAGAAAAATGAGTTTGAACACAAACAACTTCAAGCTTGCAAGTTAGGCACTCAGAGAACAGCACGGAGATGGGAGGCTGAGGTTATCTGAGGAACCAGAACAAAGAACAGAGTAAAAGCACACTCACTGTCTCCTGTATGCACCAGGTTTTCCTCTCGGATCATTAGAAAGGAAAAAGAAATGCTGAACATTGAACTCCCTAGGAAAGACACTATCAGGTAGAAAAGACACAATCTCAGTGTATTTAGTGGCTGTTCAGTGTTATGCTAGTTTCAGGAAAAAGTGTTGAAGACACTGAGAAAAGTTAAACTTCAAAATCATACAGCTACTAAACTAATGTACTGAATTGTCCTCACTCTTAAAGCTTAGAAACCATTTAGGTATGAAAAAACAAGTCCAGGATTAGATGGATTCAAATAATGATTGAGGACAAGGGAAATGGTATTTATTTTGTGCCTTCTTAATATATCATTTTATAGTTCATTCTTCAGTAGCAATGAGCGAATCAGCATTTTCTTCACTGCAGTAAACAACATGAAGAAGGGTTCTAATATTCCTATTAGCATTTTGGCAGCATAATATTGGATTAAAAAGTATGAAAAGAGGTTGGTTATCTTTTCATAATTTTTCATGGTTTGCAATTTGCTGGGGTTTTTACCTCCGTAATCTTAGTTATTTAAGATTGAACCCCCCCCCCACCTTTGCTCAATCCCCCTGTTCCCACACCACTCCTAACCACCAACACTACCTGATGATAGTTTCTAAATTTTAGGCCCAGATTTTGAGGGGGAAGTAGCCATGTAACGAGAACTATACTTAAGGATTCCTATTTTATGAGTTACACCCTGGCGTACAGCTAAACACTATAATTGTAATTAATATTAAAAATATTTACTAGGGAAAAACACAACTATTTGTTACCCATCCAGAGTAAATTATTATTGCAAGAAAATCACAGCAAGATAAAATGGGCAAGCAGAAAAAAATAAACTCTCAGTGTCCAGTGAAGGTCCAGCATTCATTTTAAATTGGTTTCCTCAAGAAGTAGACTTAGAGATGGCATAATATACATATCAGAACACACAGTCAGGAAATACACATATGAGGGAGGAGAAAAGAAGGATTAGGTAGAAGGAAAAGATGACTATGATGTAGCTGAATCAGAATCCTCACTTGATTCCCACAGGAACATTAATCCTAAAATAGCCCTTTAGAGATGCATCAAATTGAGGGGGTGGGGACTTGAACGGCCTGCGTTAAGCATCATTAGACGTGAGGTGTTTGCAGGGGCAAGGCAGCTAGCTGCCTTTGGATCTAAGACATCCCAGAGAGGGACTCAGATATGAACAATCTGCAGACAACACTGCCAGCAGCTAAGGAAACGTGTGCCCCAGTTGTACTCTAAGGGCAGACAGCCACATTCTCTCGGGCCACCCCCGTGCCTCTTGGACCAACTTACTTTACGTGAAGTTCGACATGTCTTGAAATCACTTCTCCAGGCTTTAATATTAGTCTCTTTTCCTGAAGATTCTCATAAGAGGAAGTCTGGTAGAATTAAACAAATTTTCTGCTGCTATAGCTGAACTCAGGACCAAAATTAATATGCATAATCTCCCTCTTCTACCACCAAGATTCTCCTTCACCTTGATTAATACCTTTGCTAGTCCAAGACTGTTTGCCTTGGGCAGTAAACAATCCCAGTGATCCAAACTATGATTTCTGGGAGGTCATGACTCTCATCATCATGTCCTTCTCAGTGTGGTTGCTGCACCATCCATTTACTTCAAAAATTGGTCAGGGGGATAGCGTGAGATGCTCCTGTAGATTACTTTGATGCCAAAGTTATTCATTCTACCCAGTTGAGTAGAAGCAGCCCTATCTATTCCTAATGATCAGGGTCAAGTGATGCCCAGGTGATAACTCATTCTCTCACCTGCTGGCTTCTCAGCACAAGAACACTGAATGACAGGATGCAGCCTAGCTTAGAGTTTAATGGAACTGTTGATGCATTTTCTGGTAGAGGTTCCCTCTATCTGGGAACCAGGATATTACCCTCAGGGCATTTTTATAGCTTTCTGTGGGTCAGGTTCCCATGGCTGACACTCCAACTTCATAGCTCTTTATGGTAATTTCACCTTGTTTATAATATTGGGCGAGCCAAAACGTCTGCTTATTTTTTTCTGTATGATGGGTCTAGTAGTGCTTAGTTGTCTTTTACGTCATTCAAAATAATTTTGTTAGATTGCACTGTGACAACTATCATATCAGCATGCATTTAAAAATACACTTAACAAACTTGGTGAATTTTTGTGCAGCCATTTTAATATTGAGAATGGAAGAAGACATGCAACATTTCATTATTGGCAATATTTATTATTTCAAGAAAGGCAAAAATGCAACAGAAATACAAAAAAAGTTTCGTGCTATATATGTAGAAGGTGCTGTGACTGATCAAATATGTTAAAAGTGGTTTGCAAAGTTTCTTGGTACTGTTGACATTTGGTCAGATAATTCTTTGCTGTGGGGCTGTCTTATGCATTGGAAGACGTTTAGCAGCACCCTTGGCCTTTACCTGCTAGAAGCCAATAGCAGGAGATAGCCAACATACTCAAAATATACAAATCAATAAATTTACTGGTGAAAACAAAAAATGTGTCTTTTATGTTACCATACAGACTTTTGGGCCAATCCAATAGTTAAGCACTGCTACCTGGCCTTTTGTTTCAAGATTTTATTATCTCCATTGTAAAAGGAGCCAATTTCTTAACAGTATCTCCTACCTACACCATCCCTGTGGACAGCTACCACTGGGCTTCTCCAAGGTGTTGACCCTTCCCTCAGAAGCTGATTCTTTGTTGCTTCAGAGAATGGAGTACACGGCAGGCCTTTCTATGGAACGTAGTCAGTTGATGGATTTTCTGTGTGACTTTCAATCCCTTCTTCTACCATCTTCAACAGCAATAATGGAACCTTTATTTTACCTCCTTGGATCATCACTTTCTTAAAACTTCCAAAAGTCATTCTAGCAGCACGTCAGCATTGTGTCTTGGAACCCCTGTCTTAAGGGGAAGTGTTTACTTTGATCAAGTGCTCTCAGAATACGATCCCATACACATTCTCCTGGCTCACCCTGGTATATGTGAGCTCCATTTTGCAGTTTCTTCAGAGTATATACCAGTCGATCAACAATTCTCCAGTCAGGTAATGTTTGACTTAACCCTAGTTAAATGTTAATGTTCTTGTTAATATTCTGGGTGCCTAGGGGAACTGTCTGGGCAGATCCTGAGGGGGCATACCTTGTCCTGAAAGGCAGAATTCTCTGCACTGTCTTCAAACAAAGAAGAGGCACCAGCCTTGAATAAACATATGGGCCACTTCTGCAGGCCCAAACGATTCAGAACTATCTAACAACTCAGGAGTTTGAGTGTTGTGACTATATTTCCATCCCCAGCGTCACATTGCCACTCATTCCTAGTTGGGTCCTCAGCTTGATATAACAGACTTCTTGAGATTTATAATTTAACTTTCTCTAGAACATGGTTACTTGTATATGAGCATCCTGAGTCTGATCTTTAGTTTTCTTATGTCTTTCTGCAGAAGGTGAGAATCTTCTCATATACTGTCAAGGGGGTCCTCTAGCAATCACCCTTTACTTTAAAATGATTACTCTCCCTCATCCTTATGTCTGCAGTGCAGACAGCCCCCAATAACAGCCACACAGTCATGTAATCTTACAATTCCTACTTCCTTGGTATCCCTCAAATGCCTGGGAAGTTTCACTTCCACAGCATCCTATCCTTGTTCACTAGTTCACCACTGGGGATAGCTTTTCAAATATACCACTACGTCCCAGGAGTTGTCATTATTCTACTTATCCGGACTAATAGACACCTTGTTGTCAGCAGGCTGGCAGATGACCCAATTCTGAAATCTTTTTTAGAGTCTGTGTCCTAGGACCACTCCTGGCCCTGTGTCTTCAGTTGGTTTCCTGGGAAACAAACACTGAGATGGAAATCGGTGTTCAGATGATTAATTGGGGCATGCTCTCAGAAACACCTGTAACGGGATGAAGGAAGCAGGATCGCCCAGAGAAAGAAGTTGCAATTAGATGTAATTGCATCAGAGGCCTCAGGTGATCTCCTAGGAAGGGCTGAAGCAGAGATGGTCCAGCAGAGGCGTTTCTAAAAGAGTCAAGGGAAACCAGAATTATAGTCCTACATTGACCACTTATTGAATGTGGTCTTCCTCTTGAGTGAGGGTGTAATATTAGGCAAAACTACTTCTTTTGGCCGAGACCAATTACTGGGATATGAGTCAGCTGTGAACTATCAGCAGACACCATTCTTCAGCCACTGGAGAAATGAGGGCCTGGTAATGTGAGTGAACCTTGGCGGCACAGCAGGGCATTCACTATGACAACAAAGCAGCAGGTGACAGCCTGCAATAAAGAAAACCAGGTAACCTATACTAACTGTGCCTCCGATTGACACCTGAGCTCAAAAGAACTTTCACACTCAAATCCTGTCTGAGAACCCTCAGAGTCAATCAATCAGGCAGAGCTGCCTTCATCTTCCTTTTCAAAGAAAAGGAAGTTAAATTTTTAACCAAATTAGTTAAAGTTAGTTTCCACTAACTTTCTGGAATAGGGCATATTTTCTACTGCAGCAAGTTTCTTAGTAATTAGAGTCAGAATGCCTTAACTCTGCTTGAAATAATGGTTCTGAGCACACCGTTACATGCTATGAGTAGCTACACATTATGTTGCAGTCCTAGTTAACATCCATGCTTCCTATGATCTGGGAGACATAATAAATTCCAGGGGTTCTGCTACAGTTGTAAGCCTTTAGCAAGCCAACTGCTCCACATAATTAAATGTAGATTGGGGAGAGCTCTGCCTGAAAATCAGAGTGAAACAGCATGACATATGGTTCGGCTGTCAAATTTAAAAGGATATTTGTAGGAAGAAGTGTGCCTATCTGGAGTCAATTGGCCATAAAGCCCATGAAAAGAAAATCCTGGAAGGGTTTCAAGGTTAAAACTCAGATGCTGCAGATGATCCAAAGTATTAATGCTGAAAATTCTCTCTTCCTCTCCTATCACCTTTTATTCCCCCTTTGCAAATCTACGTAAGCCTCCTAGGTCTGTTCCGTGAGTTGAAATTTTGAAATTTGGAACGAATATCCCATAATGAAAGGGGAAGAAGAGCCAAGTTTCCAGCTTGAGGTTGAGGGTGTGCTTATTGGCAATAAAAATGACCGATAATAAGACAGAGAAGTGATGAGAAAAACAGAAGTATCCCACTTACACTTTCATTCACATCAGATTGTGCTTACTAGGCTTCTTTAATTAAAAATACACAAAAATGTACAAAACTTTAAGTAAAAATCTTAAGAGCAAATGGATTTTTCTCATTCATTGCAAGCAGGCTTAACCCTCTTCTACAATGTAAAACGGAAGGCCACTGTCTCCCCACCCATGAAGCCTTTGAATCCCCTACTTCCTCACTCAATCTCCGTACCTTTACAGCACTTTTAAGGAGAGAAGTGAAGCTACCAACTAGAATTCCCTCAACGCCTTGTCATTAATCCTCTTTACTGCCAGTTATAATGAAAGAGAATTCCTCCAGCTATGTATTTTCAATAGATGGTCTGTATCCCAACCCCTAACGAATTCTCAAAACCTTAGTACTAGAGATTATGCCTTCTCTTTTTGTGGTCTGGAAACTTGCAATCAGTAAGTGAACATGTGTTACTTGTACTCTGCTAGCCAGTTCTATATTTGTAACTTATGCCAACTCTCCTGTTTACATTCATGTATACACTCTCACCCTGAAATGACTCTTGCTGATATTCCCAATAATTTCCATGCTGCTACATCATCCTTTCTGAACTTAGTGGATTTCTTTGTTGTTGACTCACCCTTGTCCCTGTGACTCTGATGGCATTTTGAGCTCTTGATTTTTCCCTTTCTTATCTGGCCACTCCTCTCCCCAAACCATTGAATGCTGACATTCCTCAAGATGTGTTCTAGTCAGTCCCTTTCCCCACCTTCTACTATCTCCTCAAGTAAGGTCACAGCCATGTCTTAGCTAGCTATTGCTGCATAAAATATAAATAAAATACCACCGGTAGCATGCATCTTGACAATGCATCTGTTGATTAGTTAAACTCCAGCTAATCTAGACTGAATTTGACTTGGTTTGTCTTCAAGTTGCATGTTGGATCCAGGTTGCTCATGACTTTCATATTCCTTGGACCAGGCTATAGAACAATAGAAGAAGCCCAAGTCCGTAAGTACATTTACTAATATGCCATGGGCCAGAGCAAATCACGTGGAAAGCCCTACATCTTAGAACAGGGGATTGAATTCCTTCTGTGGCAGTGGGGAGGAAAGGAAGTAGATGTTTTGTGAATAGTGACATAATCTCCTGTATTAGTCACATGTTATGACTAATGTCTCTCAATATTTAAATCCTCAGCCCAGAATTTCCTCTTAACACTTAACTTACATATCCAATTGTCTACTTGACGTCTCCAGTTGGTTTTTCACAGATACTTCAACATTTACATATTCAGAATTTATTATCTTCTTTGTCAGATTTCATTTTCCTTCATTATTTCCTGTCTCAGTGAATAGCATCATGATTCACCAAGTTGTGTGATCCAGATAACTAGGAGTGTACTTGATACCTCCTTTTTTTAACAGCTTCCCAGAAAATATGATTAGCCAAAAATGTACATCTAATTTTAACCTGAATTATCTTTTTTAAATCTTTAAACCCATATAAAACTTCAAGCTACCATCATCTTGTGCCTCAACTATAGTGAGAGCCTCTTCAGTGTTCAACCCACACCAGCTTTGTCTCACCAAACTCAAATCCATGCTCAAGTGTGCCCTTTTATTTTTCCTAAAGGGAATAGTTTCTCTTGACCCTGCCCACTGATAATACACATACACACTCTCAAATCTTTTGAATAATTCCAATACTCTTTTCTTGTGCCTCTTTGTTTTATTTTGTGTTCCAGCTATAATAATCTCTTTTTTATTTGTTTGTTTGTTTCTCTAAAAGTTCGTGTTTCTTCCTGCTCATAGCCTTTACCCATGTTGTTTCACCTTTTGGAATGTCTGTTTTTCTCTTTTTCAACTGGCTATTTATTTATCCTTCACAAATCATCTCATATAACTTAATATGTAACTTAATATATGTAACTTAATATATAACTTAATATGTAATCTTAGAGCATCCTGTCCTTCTTCAAGACTCCTAGAAAAATTTTGACTAAATTACCAAATGTATTGTTTATTTACACCCTCCCCCATTTTCACTCATCTTCCAGAAATAGAATGCAAGGTGCATGTGGGCAAAGACCGTGCCTGTCTGTTTCATTTCCCCATCTCTAGCACACAGTGCCTAGAGCAGTTCCTGGTGCTTAATAAATATTGAATAAGTATTTATTGACTTATTGAAGAAGTGAGTAAATCCTGGATTATCACAGAACATTAGTGTTAGAATGATCCTTAGATGGACTTTAGAATGATCTCTTTTAACCCTTAATCTTTAGCCTGAATTCTCTCTGTATCCTTCCTCCATGAAACTCCAAGGAGATGAAAGAAATACTCCCATGTCACTAAATCAGTTAGTTTTTGAGCATAGAGTCCATAACTCTCAACTTTTTTGTCTGTGCTCCCTATGGAAAAGAGAAACCCGTGCTTCCTTAGAACTAAAACGTTAAAATCAATATTATAACCATGTTCTTACACCCACAATAGTCTTAGAGTAAGTAGAGTTGTATACATTTTTTAAAAAGTAATATCATTTGGAGAGAAAACTGGTAAAACATTATAACTGACAAAAGATAGGTATTCATGATATGCAAAATGCCTTTAAACCTCAATAATAAGAAAATTAACAACCCAGTTTAAAGGAGGGGCAAAAGTTCTGGGTAGAGACTTCAGCAAAAAAGACAGAGACAGATGAAAAATAAGCATTTAACAAGACGCTTTACATCGACGTCATCGGGGGACGACAGAGTAAAACCACAGTGACGGGCCGCTGCACACCCACCGGAGCAGCCCGGACGCGGAACACTGACAGCCGCAAATGCAGGCGAGAACGCGGAGCAGTGGGGACTTTGATTCACTGCCCCTGGGAATGCAAACTGGTACAGCAACATTGGAAGACAGTTTGGCAATTTTTTTATGAAACTAAACATGTTTACCATACAATGCAACAATTGTGCTGCTTGGTATTTACCCACAGGAGTTGAAAACTTATGTCCACACAAAAACCCAAATGTTTATAGCAGCTCTACTCATAATTGCCAAAACTTGGAAGGTTTCAGTCAGTAAACAGATAAACAACCTGAGGTATAGCTATCAAATAAAATATTATTCAATGATACACAGAAATGAGCTATCAAGGCAGCAAATGGAACAGAGGAAATGTTAATGTGTATCAACAAAGCTACCTACTGGATAATTCCATCAATGCAAAAGTCTAAGAAATACAAAACTGTAGAAACAGTAAGGAGATCAGTGCTAGCCAGGGGTTCTCAGGAAGAGGAAGGGTTGAAGATATGAAGCATATAGGGGATGTTAGAGCGGTAAAATTATCCTGTACCATACTGTAACAGTGGCTATATGCCTTTTCATATTTGTCAAAACCCATCGAATGTACAATGTACTAAGTGAAACCTAATAAGTTTGAACACTAGTTAACATTGTAATAATATAAAAGTACTGGCTCATTAGTTGTAACAAATACACCACATCAGGTGTTAACAATAGGAAAACTCTCTGCGGGAGTGGTGGTAGGAAAGTGTTTGGGAACTCTGTGTACTTTTGGCTCCACTATTCTGTAAACCTAAAACCGCTCTTCAA
This sequence comes from Sturnira hondurensis, assembly GCF_014824575.4. NCBI lineage: Eukaryota > Metazoa > Chordata > Mammalia > Chiroptera > Phyllostomidae > Sturnira > Sturnira hondurensis. Next base: position 1,097,159 of record NW_028095541.1, on the reverse strand, counting down.
AATAAAGTCTACGAATAAAAAAAGATACAGGAAACGTTTGTATTTAAATAGACTGCATGCAACATAGAAAAAAATCTTTTGCTACCTAGTGCTGAAGTTGTTGGGCTCCAAATGAGCTACATAAATTAGTTGTCGATGAGCTAGAAATGTGAACAGTGGGTATGAAGTAGCCTGGAGAAAAGGGTGTCAATAAAAAGCTGGTTAAAATTAAAGGAATAGAATGTTCCTTCTCTGCTCTTGTGGGAGAATAAATTAAATATTGAATACTGAGAATTTTGTCATTAATGTACTTCTCAGATGAGCGTTTGGTTTCCTAGTAGCAGTCCTTAACCAACTTTTCCTTGCTGCCTTCGAATTCTTTCATAGGATAGTGGACAGATGCTTAGCAGCTGTTACTGTTTGTCAGGAAGTAGCTTTATAACTCTGTCTCCCAATGAAATAAATACAAACTATAGGTTATAGAAGTTTCACTCCTCACATCAGTGGTATGTACTGGGAATGCTATAATAGCTACCACCTGATATATGCACAGGGAAACAAGTATGAAAAATGTTCCATGTACCTCATGCCTTTCTGAAAAATGATAGCTTTCCCCCTAGACATATGGAAACAACTGCTTTCCTGAATGTGTAATGTCTCAGGGTGCAGACGAAGCCGGTCAGCTTGACAGATAACAGCAAGGAGAGAAATATATGAACATTTCTCTCTGGGCCAAGAAGCAATAATGTGTCTTACTAGAGTTACTGCCTCTATTAAAACTAGATACAGGATATTAATTGTAATACTATAGGAGATAGAAACAAGGGCTCGAGCACAGGTCCAAAATAGCATGGAGACTGTCACTTCCCAGTTCAGCCTTCCCTAATTAGGTCCCAGTGGGGTCTCCTGTTCATTTCAGTAATATGCACTTCTCAGGGCAAATGATATTTAAACAGAGAGAAAAATCTCTGCATCCAAATTGGTCACCAGTTCAAATTCTTGCTAGATGACAGAGACTGCAAATTGTTACATACTCCTTCCCTATCTGTTTATTTACCACTGAACAGCGGTGAGTTAATAGTCTCCCTCTGCCATGTCAGGTCAGACCATCGCTGCAGTTAAGACTCACGTCATTCACTGGAGGGCAAGATGGAACCAAACTCTAGCAACCTGGAGCAACGGAAAATTCACTGTGGGGGGAACTAACACCAGAACCAAAATGATAGTGGTTTGTTTGCCATCGCTGCAGTTTCCAGTTTAGCCGTTTTGGTCTGGGGTGGGGACAGCGAGGAGGAGATACCTCTGTCTTGAAAACCTGCAACCACGTCTAATACCTTTAATGTGAAGTCTCATGGAGCAGCAGGAGAGAATCGCATGTGCACATTGCGTTGTCTCCCCGGAACGCTGTGCCCACCCTGGTGTGTTTGCTTTCTCTACCTGCTTCCAATCAATCTTGACCTTCACAATCTTCTTCCTCAAACCCAGTGTACGGGCACCTATTTGTACTCATTTTTCTTTTCCTGGACTTTCTCTGACCTTACTAAATTTCCAAAAACAGAACACAAGCAAAACTGTATCTCAAGTTAAAAACCACAAAAACTGGGAAAATATATCATAATGGAGACTTACTTTGTAGCTTTGTTTTCAAACCCTGAGTTCTCAAAGGAGAGAAATGGCATTTCTTTCCCAATGACAAGTCTATGAACCTATAGACATGGAATTAAAATGAACTAACTTGATGGTATAGAAAGGCTGCCGGTTTTAGAACAAAACAAATCTATGAGGGTCCACTGAACTGGGATGAACAATTGGGGCTAGGTCTGACTTAAGCCGGAAGTGAATTGTTGCTGTAGAAGGAAAAGCCTCATACCCCATTCACCTGGGCATTTTCCTTCCCCAGAGCCTTGCATACTTCGCTGCTGCACTATTAATAAAACAATGAAGTCCTGGGAGAACATCTATTTCATATGCTATTATTCCATAGGGTGGCGTCCTGGGTTAATAAAGCCTCATTAACAATTGCTAGCAGAGCCCCTCAAGCTCTCCAAGAATTCATTTTACAATAATGGAAAGAACATCACAATTTCCCCCCATATCCAATTTCAAATGCCCCGAAGCAAAGAATAAAAAGTTGAAAACACAAAAAAAGGTATATGCTATCTTTTGCAATGTGAAAACCACAATCATTCTGGGGGTTTCTGGTAGTTATTGCACAACCAATGGAGGACTACAAGTGCTGCCTTTTTTTTTTTTTTTAGTAGTTTATGATTTAGAGATTCTTTTGTTTTAATTTAATTTAATTTTTTATTTTTTTAATTTAACTCTTATTCAAGTACAGTTTTCTTTCTTGTATTCCCAGCCCTGCCCCCTCCCCAGTGTTCCCCACCTCCCTCCCATCTCCACCCCCCACCTTAGTTATTGTCCATGTGTCCTTTATACTTGTTCATGTGAATCCTGCCCCTTTTCCCCTATGATTCTCTCCCCTCTCCCCTCTGGGCCCTGTCAGCACATTCTGTATTTCAGTGTCTTTGGTTACATTTTGCTTGCTTGTTTGTTTTGTTGTTTAGATTCCTGTTAAAGGTGAGATCATATGGTATTTGTCTTTCACCGCCTGGCTTATTTTGCTCAGCATAATGCTTTCCAGTTCCATCCATGATGTTGCAAAGGGTAGGAGCTCCTTCTTCCTTTCTGCAGCATAGAATTCCATTGTATAAATGTACCATAGTTTTTTGATCCAGTCATTGACCGATGGGCATCTAGGTTGCTTCCAACTCTTGGCTATCATAAATTGTGCTGCTATGAACATCAGGGTGCATAGGTTCTTTTGGATTGGTGTTTCAGGGTTCTTAGGATATACTCCTAGCAGTGGAATTGCTGGGTCAAAAGGCAGGTCCATTTTTAGTTAGAAAATTCCATACTGCTTTCCATAGTGGTTGTACCAGTCTGCAACCCCACCAACAGTGAACTAGAGTCCCCTTTTCCCCACAACCCCTCCAACACTTGTTGTTTGTTTCTTTGTTTATGGTAGCCATTCTGACTGGTGTTAAGTGGTATCTCATTGTGGTTTTGATTTGCATCTCTCTGATAGCTAGTGATATCGAGCATCTTTTCATGTGTCTCTGGATCCTCTGTATGTCCTCCTTGGAGAAATGTCTGTTCAAGTCCTTTGCCCATTTTTTAATTGGGTTGCTCATCTTCTTTGAGTAGAGTCGTGTGAGTTCTTTGTATATTTTGGAGATTAAACCTTTGTCTGAGGTGTCATTGGCAAATATGTTTTCCCAAACTGTTGCTTCTCTTTTTATCTTGATACTGTTTTCCTTTTAAAAAGTGCCTGTTACTGTCTTCTTAGTCCTGTGCAGCACGGCGTTCTATCACATGACACATGGGAAGACCCCCTGCTTTCTCCCTGGGTTTTCTAAATTTCCCACAAAGGTAGCAAATGTTTTGTTTTTTTTTCCTGAAGCCTCCTAACATAAGCACGATATGGTTGTTGTCCGACATTTTTGTGGCCATTTTTAAATGCCATATTTGTTAGGGTGAATTAAATGCATATTCTCTTGGCACATTTTTGAAACATTCATTTGGATAGGCTGCTGATTATTAGCACATGTTGTCTCAATAATTAAGAGGTAACTAGGTCATTAAGACCTCATTAATCTTCAAGAAAATTTATCCCACAGGATCATGAGAGAAGGTAGAACAGGGAAAAAATACACTTTGCTTTTTCATTGGAAATGAAAGAAAAGTCACTATGATAATGGTACTGAAATGTGGACCTTTCTTTCATTCAATTCATATTTCAACAACACCACTACTAATTTCCTTAAAGTATATTCTTTCATTTGGCTTAAAAAGTTGCATTTCCTAAAAGGTCCAGATAAAAGTGTTTCTATTACAGATGGACAGTGGTGCCCTCTTATCTGAAGGGACACGTGCCAAGAAACTGACTAGATGTCTAAATTATGGCTAGTGCGGGGCCCTGAAGATACTATCTTTGTCCTTATATTTATATGATAAAGTATATAAATTAAGCACAATAAGATATGAGCAACAATAACCATTGATAAAATAGAATAATTTTAACAATATACTCCAGCAGAAGTTATGTGAATGTGGTCATTCTGTTAACCAATCTGGTAACTGAGATGACTTCCAGGTAAGTAACGGGCAGGAAGCATCTCCAGTGTGGAGACTCTGGCCAAAGGGATAATTCCCTTTGGGGAATTCATCACAATACTCAGAACGGCATACAACTTAAAACCTATGAATTGTTCATTTCTGAAATTTTCCATTTAACACTTCCAGACTGCAGGTAACTGGAGCTGTGTAGTAGGCAGTTAGATACGCATGAGCAGAACAAGAACAATAAGACAGTTGCAGAGGGTTACTAGGGCTGCGAGCCTTGGGTCTCTAGCAACAGGCAAAACTAAAAGCCCTTGCACGACCAATCCCTTGAACATTAACCCCTGGAGATGGCATCTAGGCCTCAGCTGTGTTTCTGCTCCAGGCCCAGAGAAGTAGCCAAACCAGGCAGAGCGACACCAGGGCTGATGTCAGGACCAGCTGCCATGACTCATGATCCTGTACTCTGGTGCTGGCCAGTCAGTGGAGACCACAAACTTGAGGAGACCCACTTGGCAGGCTGATGAATATTCTACGGAGATCCTCCCCCTGAGACCTCAGATAAAAGCCGTAAGAATGGAGAACCCAGCCTGGCTCTCTGTAGGGAGCACTTCCATTCTTTTCCCCACCCCCTTCTTTCCCCAGGGCAGCGCTCTCTCTTCCCACCCTCCCCAGCACACCAAGCCTCTCTTCCCTCTCTCATTTCTCAAGGTGTCTCTCTCTCTCTCTCTCTCTCTCTCTTTTTCCCTCTTGCTCCATCTCAATCTCTTAAACTCCAAAAGCCTTACTCTTGCCTCTGTAACCCATTTCCTGAGCCCATTTCTTCTACAGCTCAGTTCTCCTACCTCTGGGACTTTCTAAATAAACTTTCTCTTATAATTTTAGTCTTGGCCATGAATTCTTCTCTTTGCCAGAATTCAAGAACTGAGAGTGCTGAACCGAGGCTAACAACTAGTGCCAGTGTTCATCCCCTAAAAAAGTCCATGGAAAGTGAAAACCCAGATTAAGGGGAGCTACTAGATTGAGATTGGCAAAAAAAAAAAGTTATCATATTTCCACCTTAGTTTTATTTGTACTTGAGTAATAAAAACATTCTGTATTCCTTGTCAACTCCTCCTCATCCTCTCAAAGTTCCTCACCTTTGCATGACTTTTTGGGTTTTCTTGAAATTCTTTTCCTTCCATTAATATCTCTCTCTCCCTCTTTCTCTCTCTTTTTCTTATCTCTAACTTCTCCACCAAGATGTAAGGCTATTGCGCTACTTTAAAGTGTAAAATCTTATTTCTAGACACTGTAGATCAAAGATTACTTAACATGAAGCACAAAGACTTTCATTGGTGAAATATCTAGTCCTGAGTGATCCTCTTTCTTACCAAGTTCAGAATTTCAGCATCTTGCTGCAGAATCAGTCAGTACAGTAGGAAAAAAAAAAAAAAAAAACAGAACAAAACCTCACAATACCTTCCTGTATAGTATTTTTAATGAAATAATGAGCTTGCAAAATGTGAACCTAGCAGCTCAGAGGCAGAGATACTCGGACCAGCCAAAGGGCAAGCAAAGCTTGGGTCACTGGCCTCTGCTTCTGGCTTGGGGCAAATTGGTCACGTGGAAAAATTGTCTGTCTCTCCAGCCTGTCTGCCGAGCCCAGGCGGCACAGCCCTGATTAGTACCAGCCGTGAAGGCCAGGGTTCTGAGGGAGGCATGCTGCAGCCAAAGCCATGCCGGCTGCCCAGCCTGCTGCTGCAAAGGTTGCTGGGCTGTAAAGTCTCTGTGCTCCCACCACGCTGGTCACACCTAAGCAGATGTACACCCAGCAGCATATTACCCACTTCTCTGTAGTTCCTTGGTCCAACATCAGTAATGAAACCACAAATCAAGCTTGTCTAGTATGCTATTTTGATCAAGCAAGCAAAACAAAATGAAACACAACGAAAACAACAACAAAACACCTTGTCTTTCTACTTTGTAGTTCAAATTTGATTTTTGAAGGAAGACAGTTTCCACTAATGAGCAGACACAATTTTAAAAAGTTTATTAAGAAATCAGTGCCCCGTGGTTTCTTAGCTCATACATTAGGCAGTAGTCTGTGAAAAAGAATGAGCTTTTACAGAAATTTTATTAAAAGTCCCTCTATCTCACACCTCTATCTCTGAACTTCCATGGAAAGCTAATGAAAAGACACAAGATGAGAGTCAAATGAGGATCATGATCCACAATGTACATCTCACCACCCACAAAAGCACACATATCAGCTGCAGCAGCCTTTCCAAAACACAACTAAAGTTAGCATCACCATTGTTTCCTTAGGGTAAAAAGTATTGCTGTTAGTATTAAATAAATAATGAGCATATTTCAGCTGGAAGAAAGCCTGAGGTTTTATGAGGATGGCTAGCTAACTTCAATGTGCATAAAAGTAATTACAGAATGCATGAATATATTCTCATAAATTCTCATGAATATATTTCTAAATTGACTCCTCCTTAGCTCCACCCCCCCAAAATGCTCACACAATCACCCAACCATCAACCGACATGACGGGAAATGTGATAGAAAGCCATTCAGAATGGAAATATCTGAAAAATTTGGAAATATCTGAAAAATGGAAATAATGAAAAATTTGAAAAATTTTTCAAATTTTATATGAGTATGTGACCATACTAACAAATTTTAGGGCCCTTTTTGAGGCCATGGAAAGATCTCCTTACATATAAGAAAACCTTGAAGCTTAAGCTTCTCAATTTTACATTAGATTTGCTTCTGACTTGATAATATTTTTGGAAGCTCTGTACTCAGGTTTACAATCCAGATGTGACATATCTACTGCCTTCAACTGTGCCAAGCAGTCTTACTGATAAGTACTTATTTACCATCTAAAATTGAATCTGTGGAGGCACTGAAGCAAAGACTCAAAAAAATTGACTTCTCAGGCCACGTCCGATCCCTTCAAGTGGAACTGGGGAAGCCCAGTATAAGGATGTGGACAAAGCCAGGCTGACCTGTCGCCTTGAGAACTGGGTAGATGTCATGGGGCATCATCCCGTGAGAACGTCATGGGAGAATGTGTGTAGAAGGAGGCGGGCCTGCTACTAGAGACTCATCCGTGTCTACAAGCCAGCAGTACGCAGGAGTCTCAAAAGAGGGCCTGGCAGATGGAGGTCTCAGGGCCTGGAGTGGGTGGTCAGTGTCTGGGCCACACAACAGAGCAGGCGGGTCTGTTAGAGAACAAAGAACTGGTGGAAGCACAAAGTTGGAATTACAAAACCAGTGCAGCCTCTCGTCCTCAAAGATTTTCTTCCCAAGACAAGGAGTCAGTTACAGAGAATTAGATGGAACTCTGTTAAATTAACCAAAATTCCAATATAAATGTGACATTTCGTTTTAGTCCAAGTGCAGTCGCTGGCTCCCTGTTTGAGTCTCCTGTGCCCGCATCTCTGCTTTTTGGGCCCACATAGTACCCATGCAGCTCCACTGGACAGGGGTTCTGACTTTTTCCTGTTAATTCGTTTATTAAGCAAAACAAAAGTGCATTTAAATGTTTGTCATGCCAAGCTCAGTTGTATGGGTATGTCATGCCAAACTCCATCTACTTTATACCTCAGTAGATGAAGTTTGTAATCTACTGAGGTATAAAGTATGAACAAACAGAATGAGTCATTTCAGTGATAAGTGCTATGAAGAAAATAACAGCAACAACAGAAGACCTCTGCAGTGGGAACACTTTCTCCAGGGTGATGATCGGGAAAGATGTCTGTGAGGAGGAGAAACAAGCCAAGACCCAGGTGACGAGAGAGTCAGCCATACAAAGGTCTAGGGGAAGAATGTTTCAGACAGGAGAAACAGCACGTGTAAAACCTCTGGCTCTTGGCAGGTTTCAGGGACAGAAATCAGACTAAATGTAGCGCGATTAACACATACAATATTAGGAGAAAAGTGGAGAGAGGGAGGCATGAAATCAGATTACCCGGAACTTCAGAGACAGGTTAACAAACGGGCACTTCATTTTATTACCTAAGAACATACCGAAACTTTTAAAGCAGGAAAGTGATGGAAACCTCTACGTTCTTCAGAATGATTGCACTAACTTCTGCAGTCAGCACCACCCTTCTTTCTATATCCGGTACCTGCCGCTTCCCCTTGATTTCTGTTATAATCTTTCCAGATAACCTCCTTCAGCCGGACGAGTCCAGGCAACCCCGGCTGTCCAGTGCTCTCTGGTTTGAATTTTGTCCTATTACAGACCAAGTCTCATTCTGACACTACAGAGAAATTCCCCTCAGTGAAGAACACAGAAGGGTACGGCGCTGGCGGGCATCTGTTCTCCATTGATAACTTTGGCAAACCCTCGTTAGTTTGATGGGAAAGGGCAGTAACATCTCGTTCAGAGTTTCAGACACATGTCACATACCCAGAAATCCTTACCTAGTGCTAGAGTGGGGAGTCAACGGGGCGATACGCATACTTCCTATTGAAATAAACAAAATGTCACAAAATCCACAGAACAGTGCAAGTAGACTGCACATCACTTAACACTCTTCATTCCAAAAGGTGTCTCAGAACCTTGCAATAACCCATAGTTATAAGTACGAACAACGCAGTCAACGAAAATAAAGCTGTGTTTATGGAAATGCATGGTCGTACAGTTTAAAATCTCAGAGGAAACAATAATGATGACAAACCAAGTGACTCCTGGATATTCGTATAAATAAAACGGGCTTTTCTGAACTGTTTGTCCTAGGATTTGTAGGGTATCCAAAGCTTTGCTCATAACAACAGGAAGAAAAATGAAACTTTTAAATCTGCACTTTTCATACAGAAATAAAATAGATTCTAAATTTTTTTAATTCCCAGATTTTTTTAGATGGTGGTGGTGGGGCATGATTTCGTCTTAACAAGTTGCAAACAATAATACAAAAGAAAAGACTGCACTGAATATATATTAACAGAGTATAAAATTTGTTCACAGATAATATTCAGTTTCAGCCAACAAAAACCCAAAACCAGATTAGAGTTTGAAGGCCAAAGAGGCAAAAGGCAGATTCCCTAAAGCCAGAGTGAAGTACTGGGCTGAACATAGGTATAAAGAATTGATGTTTTATCCTCCCTATACAGCAAGTTAATCCTATCAGGAATAAGTATTGATTTACATTTCACATCCAACTTTCTTAGCTCTGTCAAATTTAATGAATGTTGATGCAGATATTGATTTCTCCAACAAAAGGAAATTAACAGGACATTGTCCAATTTTGACCTTTACTTAATGAAGCATGTATACATCAAAAGCCTTTTAGAACATGTTTTTGATCAGCCACAGAGCTTCAAAAGCAGTCTTATGTACAAAAAAATCAACTTTTAATGATCCCCAAACTCATAATTACTGCAGAGACGGGGCTCAACAAATACAAGAGGGGGCAGTTCCCTCGCCACAATCTAGGCAACGAGAAATCTTCAGTGGCTTGCAGAATGTGGAAAATGGGATATGTCTACTTATAATTCAAATACTATCTTTTTACAAGGCCCTGAGGGGAATTTATTTAATAGCAATCCTGAACAAAACCTCTGGCTGGGTACCTCTGTGTCTGAAAATACATCCCAGCACATGTTTGTTTAAATCACTGCTACTGAAAAAAGCTGGACTTTAGTTTTGATGTCCTTTTGGGCAAAAACTCAGTTCTAAATCATTGAAAAGAAATGACATGTGATGCTTTTCTGTTGATCTGCTGCTTCTAATTATTTCAGTTCATTTCTTCTCCATTGTGTGCTTTGTCCAGGGGATTTGGAGGCATGTAAATAATCAAATAAATGTCTGGATCCTTTACATTAACATCCTTATATCCAAACTAACCGCAGCAGGTAAAGAATTGGGATCAAACATTCCATTTAAGGTCAACTTTTTTAAACATAAATTCTGAGAAGCTTCTTTATTTGTAAAGATGTAGTATTGTAGTTCTTACATCAAACTGTTCAAAGGCAATAGCTTTATTAAACAATACAGCTTGTTACGTGAAAAATGTATGACAATGCTATTTTTTGTAAAAAGATTCTGAGAGCCCAAAGTTGAAGTTGTAGGCATAGGATTATAAGAAAGTCTATTAATTTGTATTGAGTTAATAGATTTTGAAGTCGCTGCAATCGTTGGCTTGATATCTTGTTTAAACTATACACTTTTCAAAATCAAATGGATTTCAGACATATTACGAAACTGGCAAAGAAAAGAGAAACAGAAAGTCATAGACAACAGAGCAGGTCCAAGCAAAGTGGTCATTCACAGTAGAGCCAAGCAGCAAGCCTCAGATAATTGGAGGAGAGTCGTTATCTATTTTGCAAACATGTTCCAATGAATTCCTTAACCACTGAACAACTCTAGTTTTTTTACTTATAAAAATAATAAAACTGGGTTCTCTTCAAATTGTACATGTTTTTCAAAATGGATATGAGTTGAGATTATGTGCATCTACAAGTCCAGCTGTACAGAAACATGCCCTTTTCTTAAATAAATTCACCTGGGTAGGGCGTGCAGTGTTCTGTATCCTAAGTTATAGTAGAAAGCGGACTAGTGAGCCTTTATAAATATTTCTTAATATTGGTTCTTGCAAGTCTTTTTTCCTCACTTAAAAAAAGAATTCATTTATTTATTTTTAGACAGAGGGCAAAGGAGGGAGAAAGAGAGAGAGAAAAACATCAATCTGATTGCCTCTTGCATGTCCCCTATTGGAGACCTGGCCTGCAACCTTGGCATGTACCCTTACCAGGGATTGTGATGACAGCCCTTTGGTTCATGGACCCGTGCTCATTCCACTGAGCCTCAGTAGACAGGGCTTTTTCCTCATTTTTCAGTTTAATTGCAATCGTGACTTCTTTTCAAATTCTGATTTTTAGTCTCTGATCCGTATAACAAATATAGATGCAATTGAAAACAAGATAGAGGAATTTCACATTTTTTACAACTTTGTATAGCAAGTAAATTTTTAAATTTTATAAGAAAATAATTTTAATAAAAAAATGTGTAATCAAGACATCAACAATATTTCAGAGTTAAACCCCATTTCTGTTCTTTCCCTTATATTTGGTACTTTAGCTAGGTAAAAATAGTTGAGATCAGCACTTCTTGACTAAGGAATTCCAATCTGTAACATATTACCATTATATTTTTTAAAAAGTAGATTTAAATAATATTTTTGTGGGGGAGAAATATAAGCAGTAGAAACAAATTATCAAATCAGATTTGGAATGTTTGTCTTTCGAAGTCTTAAAAAAGTTAAGAAGTCCGATGGAATGATAAGACTGTGATCTCTCCTGAAACAAGAAATGGACCACATAACTTCTTAAGATTCTCTCAAGTTCAGTGAGGTTATAATTTTACTTCTTAAATGTACGAGCAATATGTAAAAACCCTTTAAGAGTGAATGGATTGAGAATGATTTTATTTTTATTATAATGATACAATGTAGTCACATGATGTTCTTCCCTCTAAGGATCTTAGAGAGCTTTCTTGACATTTTCTAATTGCCTCTTCTGGTATCTCTCAGAAGCATGCATAAGGCAAAAGCTATTTTTTCCACATTGTAGGCACAGCAAAGTCGAGTGCCTAGGGATTAAGAAAAAATGTGAATCTATACTTATAACACTTGAGTATTCAAATTAACAAAAGATTTGCTGTACTTCTACTAAGGAAGAATTTACAGCAAATGTAGCCGCATATAGTGTTTGACGGGAAAGAAGAAAAACTTGCATTTTTGGAGAGAGCAGTGTAGAGTTGTGTGCGTATTACTGGTTGATTTTATGTACCACCAGGATCCAAGGGTGATTCTGAAGGCAGCCTTCAGGAAAAAACCCAAATCAAAACCAATGGATTGGTCCTAGTTGTATGTAGTATAGATTTCACTAATCTCAACTAGTTATTTTGTTGTAGGTCTAAAGTGGTGATTTTGTTAGTCCCACCAAAATACATCAAGGGGAAGTGAAAGCACGAAAAAGCTAGGAATGACAACACAAGACCAAATTCGGGCGGACAAGATCTATTTTTGCTTGGGTGTGCCACACACTATAACTCAAATGAAGTGTTTTATCCTCACAGTAACTTATATGTAGATATAGAAATTGAGGTTTAGTCAAATAATTCTATGAAAATCATGAGTATGTATCAATGAAGACTGTTTTTTTTTTTTGCTTAGGGTTTTCTTTTTCTGTCTTCCAAATCATGTTTGATTTAAAGTTTGAAGTTTTTGGAGGGGGGTTGTAGTCACTGAGAAATATGTTTTTAGTTTTATATTCCATTCTCATTTTTAAGACTTGAGGTAAAAGCATGACAAAAATATAAGACAAATAAGAAAGTGTCCTACATTTTCTATTATATTTTTGTCAATTTTCTAATTTTTTTCTTTAAAGAATGAAACAAAGGTAATGGAGAAGGAAGTGTGTGATAAGTAGCTGGAATATCTGACCTCAAATCCGGTGGAATAACAATCTTCTATCTAAAATCACAAGAGCATAAATTTTGCACTTGTGTGGTGGTGAGAGAGGGAAAGAGACACATACAGGGCAACTTAGACAGTAAGATGATAGATTGATATGTGGATAGGTAGATAGATACATAGATAGATACATAGATACATAGATAGATACGTAGATATAGCTGTGAAATAAGAAAGTTCCATTTCATGCACAGCCCAATAGGCTCCTATAAAACCAAACCTGTTAGAGAAAATAAATATAAATCCCAAAGAAAAAATGACTGTTTAAGATACCAGAAAATGCACCAAAAAAGACAATGAATGGAGGAGAAACATTTGAAAGGAAGGAATTCTACCTGGTAGAATTGTGTCCCCCAAATGATATATCCAAGTTCTAATCTCCAGTACCTGAGAATGTGACCTTATTTGGAACTAGGGTCCTTGCAGATATAATCAAGTTAAGATGAAATCACCCCTAGCTGGTATGGCTTGGTGGATTGAGTGCTGGCCTTCAAATCAAAAGGTCATTGGTTCGATTCCCAGTCTAGAGCACATGCCAAGGTTGCAGGCCAGATCCTCTGTCAGGGATGCACAAGAGGCAACCACACATTGATGTTTCTCCCCCTCTCTTTCTCCCTCCCTTCCTCTCTCTAAAATAAATAAATAAAATCTCTTTAAAAAGTCAAGATGAAGTCATACTGCAATTACTGATTTCCTTGAAAGAAGAGGGAATTTTTGACAAAAAGATGCACAGGGTAAACAGCATGTGATGATGGAGGCAGAGATTGGAGTGATACTTCTACAAACTTAGGAACATCGAGGATTACTGGCAGCCGCCAGAGGTGGGAAAAGTCATGGAAGGATCCTTCCCCAGAACATTCGGAGAAAGAAAGTTCCTAATGACGCTTACATTTTGGACTTCTAGCCTCCAGACTGTGAGAGAGTAAGTATTTTAAGCTGCCATATTTAAGGTAATTTATACAGCAATATTAGGAAACAAATAGAAATGATACGGAGTTCCCTACATTACAGTTGTTGTCCTGAGAGTAGTTCCTACTGTCCGATGTAGGACACCTGTAATTCCAGTAGAAAAACCTCGACATTACCAGACAGATGAGTCAGAGCAGAGTTTAGGACAACTACATCCCTCGGAAAGTGAAAGCATAAATTCCAGGAAGGAAAGACTCGGAGAGAGGGAAGCTCAGATTCCATAGGCACTCTTCCCAAGTCACTGGCTGACCTTCGTAGGACACATATAGGAATTAAATACATGCATAGTGCAAACAACAAACAGCCCTAGCAAGACTAAAATGAATGAATGGCTAGGGAAACAAAACAGAGTTTTCAGTTTGAATTAAGCCAAGTTAACAACCTGCAAAAACAAACATAAAACTCTTAGAAGTACAGGTGGCAAACACAAGGCCCATGGGCCCTCCACCTTATTTTATCTGGCCAGCACCTTGTTTCCACCCGGCGGCAGCAGCGCTGAGCTCTCGCTTAACTGTTAAGGAGTGGTTACATTTATACAGTCCTAAAGTTACATTCGGCCCTTTGAAGGCAACCACTGGGCTCATGTAGCCCCTGGTGAAAATGAGTTTGACACCCCTGCTTTAGAGGAACATAAGGTCCAGAGTTTCTATGAGATTTCATTCACAATGTGCATGATACAGTCCAAAAGGACTCCATGTAAGAAGATACAAGATAACACAAGCCATTGTATACAGAAAAGATGATGAATAGAGACCAATTCTATTCATAGATGTTGGAATTAGCACATAAGCAGCTATTATTTGTATACTTAAAACTATAAAAGAAACCTCATTGACCAGTCTGGGTGAATGTTTCTTCTTTAACTTCTTGGTTGTCAGACTTCTATACAGTTTGATTTTTCTGAAGTTCTAGTTGTTGTTTTGTTGTTGTTGTTGTCATTGTTTTTAAATTTGTTGTTGTCCTTCTTTTGGTCGTGCAAGGAGACACAGTGTGTCTACCTATGCTTCCATCTTGGCCAGAAGTCTAATTTCTATTTTTTAAAGCCGTCTAGTTTTTATTAATTTGCCATAGCAACCATGGGAAGCAGTCATATGGCATATATATGTATTTTTTCATTTTACTTGTAATCTCTGTCTTTCCCATTCTTTTTATCTTTTCCTTTTCAAGTCTGTGAGTTTTTTCNGTTTCTTCTTTAACTTCTTGGTTGTCAGACTTCTATACAGTTTGATTTTTCTGAAGTTCTAGTTGTTTTGTTGTTGTTGTTGTTGTTTTTAAATTTGTTGTTGTCCTTCTTTTGGTTGTGCAAGGAGGCACAGTGTATCTACCTATGCTTCCATCTTGGCCAGAAGTCTAATTTCTATTTTTTAAAGCCGTCTAGTTTTTATTAATTTGCCATAGCAACCATGGGAAGCAGTCACATGGCATATATATGTATTTTTTCATTTTACTTGTAATCTCTGTCTTTCCCATTCTTTTTATCTTTTCCTTTTCAAGTCTGTGAGTTTTTTCACTTTCTTACAACTCTTGAAAGCTCTGCTCCATTTTTTCTTATTGTTTTTCTTCCTTTTTAAATCCTCACCTGAGGACATGCTTATTAATTTTAGAGAGAGAGAAAGGGAAGGAGATACAGAGCGAGAGAAAAATAGCCATGTGAGAGAGAAACATTAATCCATGACCTTCCATGTGCACCCCAACAGGGTTCGAACCAGCAACGTAGGTACACGCCCTGACTGGGAATTGAACCCACAACCTTTTGGTGTTTGGAACAATGTTCCAAGCAACTGAACCACCCTACCGGGGCTTTTATTACTTTTTCTTTCTGTTGCAATTGTTATCATTCCTATTTAACCATCTTCAATTGTACTAATTTGTTTACTGTGCTGGGCCCAGTCCACTTTTAAGCTAATTGATGAAATTATTCATGTCTGATATTTGTTTCTCATTTTTAGCATTTTTATTTAACTCCTTTGTGTATTGTAATCACTCTGATAAAATTCCCCATCTGTTCACGTATGCTACTTATCTTTTCTAGTATATCATTTAACATTTTACTTAGAGTTATATTCAAAAACTGTTTCAAAAACTGGGTCATTTGTGACTATTTTTGTTGGTTGCTTTTTGCCTCTTAACAATCAGCTGGTTCTTTTCTTGCATTTTATTTTTGTTGAGTTTCTTATATATTTTTATTGGGTCCTGGGCATGGTGTATAAAGCAGTAGCAGAGACTGAGGGAAATAATATTTATTCTAATAAATGGGTATGCCTTTTCTTCTGTTAAGCCATTAGTGTACTTGGTTTAATCATTCTAGTCTATATTTACACTGTATTTGATTTTATTGTTGCTCTAGTTACTATCCACCTACCACAGACCTCAAATTTACCCATTGGTAGACTGCTGCTACTTTTGTTTACTCTGAGGCTTAGAGTGCCAAAAAATTTTCTTTGTATTTCTGCTTTACTCCTAGATTTCAGCAAGGTCTCTCACTACATTTCTGCTTTTTTCCTCAGGGTATATTTCTGCTGATCTGTATTTAATGCAGGGCTTGTGGCAGGGATAGGATATTTGCCAGCATTTTTGTTTCTTTGCTACTGGCAAACAGCCTCTGCCTTCTATTCGAATGGAGGGTCTAGCCACAGGGAGTGTCCAACCTGCAGCTCATGGGCCACATGTGGCTCAGGATGGCTATGAATGCGGCCCAACAAAATATCATAAATGTACTTAAAACATTATGAATTTTTTGTGGTAACGTGTCACAATGTATTTAATGTGTGGCCCAAGACAATTCTTCCAGTGTGGCCCAGCAATGCCAAAAGCTCTCCCTGGGAGAGTGGGCACTTCGCACCCCTCTCGGGTCAGCATGTCAGTGAAACTCTGTCCTGTATTGGTGGGAACCTTTGATAAGAGTGATTTTTCTGCCCTTCTTTTAAGAACAGATGACTTTCACCTTGTACCAGTGAAGAATCCGAGGTACCAGATGTTTTCCTGTCTTTTCACAGTGGCAGGTGCTTTGCATTATGACAGTGCACTGCGAGGGTTGGTTTTACACCTTTCTCTCAGTTACAGCATATCTATATCTCAAAAAAGGTAGGGACAAGGAAGGTGAGATAATATTTTCTCTTCCTCCAACAGCAGATAGCTTTTTTTCACATGTCCAAGTGGGGTCTATGGCTGTGTATCAGCAGCTGACGATAATCTTGTAATTAGGTAAGGCTTAGAGCATAGACAAGCTTCTTCCATGTAGAACTTCCCCATCATCAAACCGAGACAGAACCTGCACACCTGTGCTACAAAGGATATTTGTCTCAGGCCACTTGACTTTATCCCAAACTTTTATATGAACACCCAGCACAACACCCACTGGATAACAGCTGGCTAGCGGGGGCAGACTGCCCTTTGAGTGGTACTTCTGGAGAGTTTAAACTAGCATTTTAACTCCTGCTCTGTCTCTAATAATTAGTTAATATTTTATCCATAGTTTCCTTGTCTATTTTTATGACAACTGCCTTATCTTCCCATACTTGCCAGAGATAAAATACTAATGTGACCTATCTCTCCTTCGAGGGTCTTATCACCTTTTAGAATTTAGTTTGCCTATTTGCCTTGTGATTTGAGTTCTGTGATGAACTAAAAACTATGAATGTATGAGATTAGACAGTTCTTCTTCTTATCACTAGGATAAAAGTCATAGTCTCTTGTAGCTTTCTACATCCTTAGTATACATGGAAATCTGTGTAAAATTTTAACATGCACATTTAAGCATAAAGGTATTTCCTCTTTACATCAGAAGTAATCCATGTCTAGATTATAGCCTTCGAATTTCACTGCCTTTTAAACACTCACACTACAGGTGTATTTTAGAAGGGCAACAGATATTCTCAAGTTTATTTTCACACTAGGATCCAGTCTCATCTGGAATTTCTTGATTTATTGTGACGGAGAAAGTTGAACTGAATGTAAGAAAGTGAACGTAACTTTCATTACTAGAGAATGGACTCAATCATTTTTTCATACATCCTGTTCAGTTTTTTAAAGCATTATCTGAAGGGGTAGGTTCTTACCTCACATGATTTCTTCCTATTCAAATATTTCATTCTTTTACTGGAAAAAGTAGTATATAGCTTGTTTTCAATAATACTTTAAGCTTTTTCCAAAATGATGAACATGTATGTTCTGATTTGATCCTTACCACCTGTACCTGATGGCTCTAGAAGATATCCCTTCCCCCCTTTTACAGCGTAAGGGAGCGTAAACCCAGAGACGGCACAAGTCAGTGGCACAGATGGGACTAGACTGTGCTCCCTTGGAACAACCCTGACTCGGTTCTTTTCCGTAGTATTTTTACAGTTTGATGTCAAATTTTGGAAACTAATATATATATAAAATGAAGAAATCTAGTAACATGTATATGTGTTTCAAACAAAAGGAATGTTGTTTAGTAGAGAGAATTTATACCCCCAATGAATATGGACCTACAAAGTGTTATCCTGACACCCTCCTTCCCATCTCAGGGGCTCCGCTAGGGAACGGGTCTTAGATTTCATGCTGAAGAACCTTCCATTCCAACCTCATAGATTTCATCACCGGTATTTGAATATGAGACAAGAGCTTAAATTTGGAAGTGGACACTTACATTACTAATATTTTTTTCCTTGAGACTTAATTAGATAATTTTTTGGATCAGACGGGCCATGAAAGTCCACCAATTCTTAAATATCTTAGTCTTTTACTTTAAACCTATCACGTTATTTGTATATTTGCCACCTCCTAAACTCAAATATTCCTGTATTAAACCACAGGAGATTAAGATATACAGTATTCTGCCAAAGGCATTTTAAGTTTTTTCCATTTTTTCCACAGGGTTTACAACTTTTAAAATAACAGCTACCTTCCTTTTTTTTTTAACCTATAAACAGAAACTTACAGCAGAAAGCTTGAATGCAAGGCTTTGTGCCCTAGCAGTGAGTGTGGCTGGACTAGAAATAGTGCCTGTGCTATTATGGTGTTTGTGTATTGAGCTCCTGGCGGGACAGTCCTGGCATCAGAAAAAAAGAATTCCATCTATAGAGGGTTTTTTTCAGGAATTATCAGTGCCAGGCATGGTTTTAAGTTACATTTTAACAGTGAGGTGGGGAGACATTGCCCCAGATGGTGGATGTAAAAAGTGCAATAAATTTTAATGAAGCAAATAAGTCACTAATAACCCCACTGCTAACACGGCTATGTTTGGGGACAACCTTAATAAAGGAAAATTAAAAAGGCACATGCAGCCCTTAAACAAGTGCCTAAGAAGCCTCGTATGATTTACTAATTCAGCTATTCACACTCTGATTACACAGCCCCTGGTCATCTGCTCAAGTACAGCTGCTCCATGGAAAATAAATAAATAAATAAGTTTATGGACCACCAGATGTCCCAGCCTGAAATGCGTGCTGGCAGATTCCAGGTCACTCGAAGTTCGGGAAGATTTCCTAAATATATATATGTTTTTGGTAGCAACACTACTTTGGAAACCATACATATAGAATTTTGTTTTTTTTTAAGTCAGAGCCCAAAGATAACTTCATGTTTCCTTTAAGGTGTAAGATCTCCACTAATGGGCATCTATCACGTGAAGCAGAATCTAACGGATAGGGTATTAGTCCAGAATTCTGGTAAAGGACAAATGGGACTTTTCCACTTTTCATTAAACCCCTGGCAGAAGATTTCTGAGGGTAGGCATCATTAACCCAAACAACGAAGTTGGATGTGGTAACTGAGTAACATTTCCTAGTTGAGGTAGCTGATGCCCAGGGAGATTATGTGACTCAGGAACAATACACAGAGCATAGAACAGAAACTATGTATCAAATGCGAGCTTCTTAGACTAGATAATGTAATAATGTGCATGTGTAGTGTATAGATCTAATAAGGTACTAATACATTATTATATGCACACAAAAATAGAAAAAAGATGAGATAATATGAGATGAGAGATATTTTAAATGTCTTGTTAAATGTGATAGTTGAACTATGCTTTGTTAAAATCTCATAGAAGAATATACAGTTAAAGCAAGTCTCATTATTAACCTTTTTGGATACCTATCTCTATTACAAATAATCTGCCTCATAATATTAATTCTAGGGGACAATTTCTCATCGAATATGATTATATCATTGTTTATGCCTTCTGAAACAGTTGATAAAGAGCTCCATCTCTTATTGTGTGCTACAACTACATGATTTTTATTATTTTAAAAAGATTTTATTTACCTATTCTTAAATGGAGGGGAAGGGAGAGAGAAAGAAAGGGGGAGAAACATCCATCGGTCGCTTCTCACAGGCCCTCATTTGCGGACCTAGCCAACAACCCAGGCGTGTGCCCTGACTAAGAACCAAACCAGGGACCTCTCAGTTTACAGAATGATGCCCAACACACTGAGCCATACAGGAGCCAAGGCTGATTTATATTATTTTTGACACAAACTTACTCCTGAGAACTCTTTTTAAGCCACTTGCCATTTCATAAGGATTTAGTTTAGGTAAAGGAGGATCATATCATTTAAAATTCTAGTTAACTAGGAACGTGCAAAGTGCAATACATCACACCAGTTTTAAAGCCAACACCTGTGTGTAGATCCCACTGGCCATCCCTCTGTGGGGCAGACACTTTCTTACTGATACTCCACCTGCTCTGTAGTACCTGGGGCAAGCAGCAAATGAATGGTTCATATATTGTGTACATTTACCTATTGCAACTTATTCCTTGCTTGTACTTAATGATAAATGTGAATAGAGGTTCTACTTTTTTCTCACACTCAATTGCAAAGATTATCACCTTGGCACATAAACTATCTAAAGGCAGAGTCAGCACCATGAAGAAATCCAGTCCTTAATGCAATGCCTCATATCGGATGCTCCACTTCTTCCAATAAAATACTCTTGTCAACATATTCCAGTTACTCTCTCGTGAAAATCTAAAATTGTGTGGGATGTTAAATTGCTTATTTCTGAGCTACTTGGTACAGATTAGAAACAACATGCATTAAGGAAAAACATAAGCAACGTGGCAGATTTAGCTAGAGGTTAGTCATTATATAATTTAATGTAGACTTATGTAGACTTTAAGATTTTAGCCAAATCTGGTGAATGGGGAAAGCTCAAATTCATATGGTTTGTATGTTTTTTTAATCTATGCTTGAACTCCAAATATTACATGACAACTATTGGCTATACATCAGAGTACTTCGATAGCATGTTTGTTTTTTAAGCAGGATTTTTTTAGTCCATATGATTTTTCATTTTGACTGTAAACTTATTTATATATTTAGATTGTTCTTCCTTTACCTTTGTTGCAGAACAAAGCTATGTCACTACATTCACGCAAGACAATGATCCAAATAGATGCTCAGCTCTTCCTGCATCTCTCCACAAAGTCAGTCTAGAGAAAGCCTATGTTTACCACTTACCAGTGAGACTTTTCATCCAAATGGGAATGGTGTCCCATGGAACTTAAAGTGTCCTGCTTCAGACTTCTGCATGGTTTCATCTATTACATTAACCCTCAGGGTAGAAAAAGAAAGGAAGTTGCTATTTTTCTCGAATTTTTTGTATAGTAAGGGGCTAATATCAAGAATATTCTTGATATTCTTTTAAATTATTTATAATCTATTTGCTTTCCCCCACCAGTCTCTCCAAACTTTTCCCCCTAAACCTTTGAGTTACGTTTCACCAACGCACATATGCCCCAGGATCCTTTCATTTCAAAACTGTTTAAAGATTTAAAACACATACACACACACACACACACACACACTTGCTTCTGTATAGCATGCTGATAAAAATTCAGAACAAACCACACAGTCTTCTGAAGTGTTTTATCTCAACACAGATATTTGGAAGGATGAGAGCCTAAGAAGTCTGTGATATTGTAATTTAAAAACAATGTGTAATGTAAAACGAATTCTACCATACTTTTAATTAAATTGATTTTAAATCTGAGTGATGAAAGAGGATCAGAAGAAATTTTATATCTCTCCTATTTTGAGATACAAAACTTTCAAGTTAATATTTCAAAAACAAATGATCTAGTCTGTCATTCACTTGTATTATCCACAGTCAAGTAGCGAGGAATTGCAATGCTTTTCAAATAAAACTGCACTGAAAATACAAATTACAGGAGATCTAAGTGGAGTTGTTATGAGAAGCTTCAAGGATGGAAGGTTTTCAATATGGTAGGGATTTTTCTGAGTTTGGAACCAGGTGAAGATGAGCCCACAGAATTAGAGGGTACACAATCAGAATCTTATTCATGGGGGTTTCTCACACCTTCCCCCTAGACATGTTTAATTAGCTGTAGCTTGTTGTGTTTATTTGGTACATTTGGTTACAAATAGGAAAAAAAGGTCCTTTCATCTCTTTTTATCAGTAGTCCCCCAAAGCCAAGGCAGGTGTCTGTGGGATTAAACATAATTGCAAAGGGAGAGGCAGAGAGAAGAAGGCAGCTAGATAATAATTCCCACCAGAGCTGGAATTTGAGAACGGGAGCAGGTGTTGCAAGAGGCCCCATGTATCTGGCTAATTTAAGCCGAGATGTTGTGTAAAGGCCTACATATTCATCCTTCCAACGGGGAGGGCCCTGGTCGCCTGTGAGTACAAAGACAGCCCGTCGGAGCGATGCCAGGATGGCCGGCTTCAGCACCATGGCTACCAGAGCAACTAGACCCTGCTTCTCACTGTAGCTTTTGTTGGGTGGCAGCCACGGGAAACAAAGGGCCACTTCTTACCATTGTACAGGCACATGCATAATCATCCTCCCGTTGGCTTATCATCATGAATTAGCAATTACTCTATTATTAGACGGAAGAGCAGCAGCAGGTGACAAAGCACCACAACTTCAAGTTTATATTCCTGAACCGCTTCATTTAGTGTTTCAGTTTTGGATTGACTTCTTCAGCTAGTGTATTCCTATTGTGCAGAAAATTCTATGATCCCATAGAAAAGCAGTTTTCTTTCTTAGTGTGGAGGATCTGACCCATGGTTGGGCTGGAGGGGAAAGAAAGCACTAAAGAACCATGGACAAAAAGGTCCTTCTTCAATCAGGGAACACCTGGACTGCACAAAGGAGACACGAACCTTAAAGCTCTCACCCACCCACTGTGCCAAAGCAGCTTCCCGTCCCAGGCTGCCTCTTCTCAGCCGCTACGACTCTGTCCGGATTCTTCATTGAAGAGACATTATTTACGGACACTTTTATAATGCCACTTTTTATTTAGTTGAACTCACCGATCTCTAGCATTTAGAGAATGAGAGGAGAACTGGGAGATTTTAGTTCTTTTGACTCCGGGCTTTCTAAATTCAATGAATGGAAAGGATTTTAATAGTAACGGATAAGAAATTATTTCAATGAATCTTAAAACAAGGAGGGGTTTTTTTTGTATAGATCTCAGGAAAAAAAAGAAAGTCCTATTTTAAAATCTGGGTTACATTTTTTCAGACCTTACATTTTTTCTGGGGAAAAATTTCACACAGACACACACATTTAGGATGACAGGAGGATATATTAATTCAGGCCCATTATTAGCACTTTGGCATTTAGAATATGTCATGGCATGTTAAGGAAAATGAAAATAAATTTTGAAGGATTAAAGAGCCGTTTCTGAGGGTACTAAATAAAGACAGACCCATTTGGACAGATGGTTCTGAGAACACAGAGTAAATTAAGGGATATCTCTGCATTTGTAAAACAGCAAACTGAATGGAGAAAAATTCACTTTAAGGAAACTGTTAGAATCTACTGGTTCTATTCAAGGATACTAATTACGTATCAGTAATAAGAGAAAGGGACAGAGATGAGATTATCAAGAAGAAACTTGTCTTGCAAATTAGCCTCTCGGGGATTTTGAACCAAGATTCTGAGAAGGACTCTATGCAATGTAATTAAAATTAGTGAAATGATAGGGTTCATCAACCACTTGGAGCTCTGTACCAAATAGAGTAAAAACCATCTCCGTTTATGACCTGATAAAGCATTGCAATAACTGTGGCGACAGGGCCCTTCTGCTCCGTTAGTAAAGGCCTGATTGGGGCTGGGCCAGGCCATCTGTGTTAAGACTAATAGCAGCAGTAGAGAGAAGAGTGAAGTAAGTCATAGGCAGTGTGACAGGAGCACCATCCACGATGGTGAAAAGCCAACCAACACAAAGCCTGGAGAAGCTCCATGGAAACCTCAGAGAGGAAACAGAGGAGAAAATACCAGAAACCTGCTACAAGGGGACTAGCCACATTAGCCTCCTTTCAAGAAGGGTAGGCTGAAAATTACAGCAATTATTTCTGAGGGATCTGAAACCAGGGCAATTTTCATCATTCATTCTAGTTAGTCAAATGTGAGAAAGTCAAGTTACCTATATTTGCAATACATATGGCCTGTGTATTTTTGTGTAAAGTGTGAAATAGTTTTGAATGCTTTTAAAAGGAAAAGGATGCTTTTACAGAATGAGCTCTGCCTTCTTCTAGTAGAAACAATCTTATGTGCTTCATATTTCAGTATCAGAAACCATGATCATTTTATTCAGCATCTCTATAAAGTGTTGATTTCAACCTTGGAGGTACAGTGAAGAAACTCCAGAAAACTTCCGGGGGAAGGAGATGGCATTCGCTAACTAATTTCTGCCTGGTCAGCGAGGTGAACTGGCATCTGGGAGTGAATCTCAGATTGGGAATGGCTGTCAGGCAGCTGAAGCAAAGTTTGAACTTTGAAACAAAGGGGTTGCAGAATTTTAGATATTTGCCAACCCTCAAATCACCCACTTAAATCAGGAACTTGAATTCCCCAATAAATGCAGGTATCTTGGCTGTGTGGCTGCATGCCCAGGCCCGGACATGGAGTGCATGACAATGACAAGAAATAGAAAAGAATTACCAGGTGCCAGTACTTGCAGGTCACAGCTCCAAGCACATCCTAAACCAACTGGGTTCGTCTGAAGCACCTCGGTGTTGGGGGATCTGGTTATAAATGTCTGCATTCATGAGGCAAGATGGGGCCTGCAGGGACAGCAGGGGAGTCAAGAAGCAGCTTTAGTCACCAAGTGGGATCAGGAAAGATTTCCCGGAGTGGGCTAAGTAAAGCTTTTGGCACTGAGTAGCTCTTCCTGTGTGGGTCCGTAGCCAGGTATCCAGTGGTGGGCCTGGGGCTGTTATTACACAGCAGAGCCAAGGGGCAGGAAGATGATCTAGATGGGAAGCAGAGGACGCTGAAAACACCTGGGATCTGCTGGCTACACCAGTTTGCTCATCACTGTTTTCTCAGTGAACTATTCCTGCTTGAGTAATAGCTACTTCCAAGTCTTATGTAGCATTTTCTTTTTACTTCTAAGTTAGAACCATACAGAAAAAAAGGTATCTAGGAAAATGTAATTCATAGACTAACTACATTGACATAACACAATTTGGAAGCGTCTCCCATCAACCTGACACCCTTATACACCTCTTTTAACCACATGTAACTCACAAATAAAGAATATTAAAATTTATCTAACATGCTAAGTCATTCTTAGTACAACCAAAACACATTTACTTTCTACCCCCCCAAAAAGGATAAAGTCAGTTTATTTATCTTCGGGTGATATTCATTTTTTCTTTAGCTGAGTCTCACATCAGTTTTCATATGTTATCAATTAAATATTGAGATATACTATATTAATTGCTAGCATGCCTTAGAATAGATAGTCATCATTTCTGCAATTGACCATGTGGTCATTTGACATTTGGTATTTACAGTGTTCTTCCAATACCCATTTCTTATTCTCTCTGCCCTAAGAAAGTAACTTAGTATGCTTTCTTTGCTGTGTAGGGTGATTGAAACTTTCACTGACTGAAGTATCTAGGCATTTCCAGTACTGCCTCCATTGGCTTGTAGTTCGCAATTAACTCATCACAAAACAGGGTCGTTGAAAGAGGTGGGCCAGACATACCGCTCTGGCACATATTCCTCCGTATGTTTACTGTGCAGTAGCAATGAATTTTCCATAATAAGGTCAATTTTCCCTGCCTCATGCCTCACAGTTCAGTGGTATGAGAAGTATGCAATAACCAGGTGGCACATTTAACTCCCGGTTTATGGAAACGGCATGTGCCCTCTGGGGAAAGCATCTCTTCTATGAAAACAAAGATGTCTAAACCAGCAGAACCTACTATTGTGGGAACAGGAGGCGAAACTGTTGCTCGTAGAAGATTAACCACAATAGTGAGAGAATCAGTCATATCCTGTTTCTTGATTCCCAGATCCGTGCCTACTGGCTGTGGGAGAAACAGCACCATCATTAGATTGCTGGTTCCAACCATGCCCTGCAGCCTGGAAGACGTTACACAGAAAAGCTGGCCCTGTAACAGAGCCTTTAAAAAAGACCATTTCGTAATTCTAACTGTTCTCTGATCCTGATGATAGAGGACATGGTAAAATCAATGTGTTCCATCAGCATAAACCCATTGCAATGCCTTAGTATAGCAGCCGGTCAGATTCAATTCACATGTCACATCATGACAGTAAAGAGGTTTCTGTAAATCCATAGATAGTTGCCTTGGAAGCAATATTTTGAGCAGGAAAGGCAAACCCATATTTAGAGTAAGGATCTATTCTGGCGAGAATGAACAGTGTCCCTTCTGTGATGGAAATCACCCAACAGAACCAACCTGCGAACAGATGGCTGGCTCATACTCTGTGAGCCATACTGGGGGGATTTTTGCTGCTGGCAGTTTGGGGACTCACCACTGCCTGTCACCAGAACAGCATTGTTGAATAGACATCCATGTTGCTGAGTTCACACGTCATGTCCATCCCTGATTCCACGGTGACTTTTTCACAAGCCTGTGGTGTACAGATCGAGGTGACTGGCGAAAGAGGCTGACTGACATTCGCGAAATGAGTCCTCTTGCCCAGGGTGTCCAGACATCTTCTGCTATATGTTTATGAGCGTGTATAATGGACACAAATATATTTTCTACTCTGTGCCCATTTGAAGAGATCTATTTGTGTACTTTTCCCATAGACCTCTTTGTTATCAAGTTTCAATAATGTTCTTTTCAGGGGTTTTTTTTGTTTGTTTTTGTTGTTTTTTACCCTTTGCCAAATTGTTAGCTACTGCCCATGAATTCATGTATAACTGTATATCTGGACATAACCCTTACCAAGTAAAGTGAGAAACCATGTTCAATGCTACACAATTTGACATTGGAAGGATTTATCTTTTTACCATCCTACAGGCCACCCCCAGGTTATGTCCTTATTACTTCAAACACCTGTGTATAAATAGATTCAATATGTTATGTTCAGTCACCTGTAAATCAGGACCCAGTTTCCTCTTCTTCAGTCAGGTTCTCCCTTGGGAACTGTCCATGAGGCTATAGGAGATTGTTGAGAGACATAACACAATGTACCAACAGTAAGACCCATGGGAACAGGAGCCACTTCCTTATGCAATTTACTTGTACCTTCCGTGCCTGCTCAAGCCCCATTTCACACATGCTACTTCCATCTGATGACAGAACATAGCTGTGTACATTCAACTCTACTGCTTGGCAGATCACTCCACACAGTTCACTGTGGCATCTAGATTTCAGAGAAACTTAGTGGGACACTGATATGTGTTCCTTTTCTATCAGTTCCCAGTGACAAGCCAGAGGCTGTTTCTCAAAAGGAGGGCTATCTGAAGATGACATAGCTTTGTCCTGAAATTCTAAGCCCATATAGTGATTCACTATAGGAGCTTTACAAAAGTTTCGTGTATCCCTGGCTGGTGTGGCTCAGTGGATTGAGTGCGGGTGGTGAACCAAAGGGTTGCCGGTTCGATTCCTAGTCAGGGCACATGCCTGGGTTGCGGGACAGGTCCCCAGTAGGCAACCACTCATTGATATTTCTCTCCCTGTCTTTCTCCTTTCCTTCCCCTCTCTTTAAAAAAATTAAAAAATTAAAAAAATTTTAAAAGAAAAAAATCTAAAAAATAAACTTGTTTTTTAAAAAAACTTTCATGTAGCACACCTATCAGCCATACACACTTTGGGAACCACTGAGCCAGCTGGGTGACACAGCCTCAGTGACAGGGCCACTCACACAGCAAGTTAGACCTATGACAAAGCTCTCACTTGCTTTTAGTCACATTCAAAACTACCATTCTTAAATATTATCCCTGAAATGGGTATATGTGGCTTTCAAAATTCAAAGAGGTTCACTAGGCATTATGTTTCTTTCTCAGTAATTAGGAGGATCAAATGTGGTAACTTGTCCTTCATCGTGGAAAGAATCTCAACACCCTGGACACTTCACCAAGCTGCCAGGCCCATGAATTTTAGCCTCTTTAGTACTTCTTGGCCTCTGGCACACATACTTCTTTCTCTCCAAAATATCCAAGACAGTTCCTACTTCCGGTCCCTGATTCCTATCACCCTAATATCAGTGGAGTGTCTGGTAGGAAATCTTGTTGAAAGGAAAGGTGATCAAGGCTCCTGTAAATGAAATTATAACAGAGAGCTAGAGTATCGATACGGCTCTAAGGTAGAACAATAAAAGTGTATTTCTGGCTTTGTAAGCTGAAAGATATATATACGTGTGTGTGTATGTGTGTATTTTTATATATAAGTAAAGAACATACACACACACATATATATGTTATTTACATATATATAAAAATTCAACAAAATAATGAGCTACCAATTATTGGGTAAGTTTCTTTGCTCTAGTAAAGAAACCACATCTGGAAGAAGAGCTAGAATTGGAGTCTCAGCTTGAGTATGTTTAAAACAATCCACTCTAATTCTCTAAGATCTGTCTGGGTTTTGCTCAATACAAGTACATGACATCCAGTGGGGATGTGGTAGGTTTCACAGCCCCTGCATTCTTAAAATCTTCAATAGTGGCAACTTTGGGGAAAACATCTCTCAGTTCTATTTTGTAAACTGAAAGTTTATATCTTCCTTTATAGCCTACATTGCTGCTTCTCTTGTGTATACTCATTCTAACACAGCTCTTTCATTCTAAATATGCCACTGACTTCCTTAACCATCGAACCAGCTGCCTGAGCATGACCTTCTGCATACGTCAGGTACTCAGTCTCCTGTGACTCTTAGGGAACAAAGGACCTATTATTACCCTCCAGGTTCACCACCATCTACTATGTATGTGACTTGCTTGAATCTGTTTCAGTTGTGTGAGTTTCTTTAAAATGAAAAGTGTTCCTTCTATACTATCAAGTCTCTTCAGTGTTGTCCCTGCAATATAATAAATTCTCAATACATATTTGTTAAATTAACTTAGACTTCTGTGAAGGGGAAGAATAAAGTGTGTCTGTATTGTATTATATTTAGATTGTAAATCAAAATGCACAGATGGTTGCTCACTTACTAAAACACGAGACAAAGCCAGCTCCAAAGCCAGGTAGGGCCAATGGCAGAAGAGCCAAGGAGTGACAAAATTATTCGGGTTTTATAGGCTCAAGTCCTTTTCCCTCCTGGACCATTCCTTCTGGAAGGTACATGGAAGTTTCAAAACCTTGTGAAACCCAGTGAGATCAAGTAATAAGATAAAACAATATTTTCAGGAATATCTTTCCAGGGGTGTCCAATTCATTTTCTCCGGGGGGCCACATCAGCCTCGCAATTGCCTTCACAAGGCCGAATGTGATTTTAGGACTGTGTAGATGTAACTGCTCCTTAACTGTTATGTGACAGCTTGGCACTGCCGTCAGGTAGAAACAAGGTGGAGGGCCAGATTCAGCCCGAGGGCCTTGTGTTTGCCACCTGGGCTTTAAACAGTTCCACTCGTTTCCTCTGTACACACACACAGAGATGCACTAAACAATGTAAAAAGTAATGAGGCATGCACAGATTAATCACATCATTTACTATCAAGACACTTGTAAGAGTGACAGGGCGTGCTCTTAATAATCATGTTAGGACAGCAGGCATGGACACAGGTGGCTCTGGCAACCAGGACAGACAATCACATGGTAACCATCACCTGTGATACACCTGGTATTCTCAGAACCTGTCAGGTTGTATTTGCCAACTGGGCCCTCAGAGCTCAGATCCAGGAAATAACCTATTCCATGTGATCCACATATTTACCCACATACCGTAAGACATATTGAGTTGGCCAAAAAGTTCATTTTGGTTTTTTCCACATGATGGCTCTAGTAGTGCTTAGTTGCCTTTAACTTCATTCGTAACAATTTTGTTAGATTGTATTGTGACAGCTGTCATATCAGTGTGAATTTTTTTTAAAACTTAGCAAAACTGGTGAATTTTTGTGCAGCCATTTTAATATCGATGAAGAAAGAAGAAATGCCACGTTTTCATTGTATTATGCTTTATTATTTCAAGAAAGGTAAAAACACAACTGAAACACACAAACACTAAAGATCTGTGCAGTGTATGGAGAAGGTGCTGTGACCAATCAAATATGTCAAAGTGGTTTGCAAAGTTTCTTGGTACTATTGACATTTTGGCTAAATAATTCCTTGATGTGGGAATGTCTAATGCACTGGAAAGTGTTTAGCAGCACCCCTGGCCTCTACCCACTAGAATCTAATAGGGGGAGAAAGACAACACACTCAAAATATCCAAATAAATAAAGTTATTGGTAAAAATTAAAATGTATTTTTTATTTTATGGACAAATGTAATGGACTTTTTGGCCAACCCAATACTCGCTTGGATTGTATTTGAGAATGGTACCTCTTTTTCCCCTTACTTCTACCTATCACTTTCATTTGTATCCCCTTCATTTGCTTCTTATTAATTTTCTTTCATTATTGTTTCAGTCTGCTTCTTTCATTCTTATACATCCACAAGCTCAATTTACTGCTCCATCCTTCAAGTGCTCTTTAGAGCTGGAGGTAAGACACTGCGGGTAGAGCTTCTTACCATATAAAATATAAATGTACTTCTTAAAAAGCAGACACCAATGCAGGATGTCTTTATTTCCCAGGTAATAATGCTATGAAGAAGTGGTATAAGTCATCCAATTAAATAAAATAAAAACATTAAAATTACCAGACTTTCTGATATTTTGAGCAAGTTGGATTTATTAACAAGAACTACTATTGCAACTCAAATGAACCTTAGAAATCACCTTGGACAGCATTTTTTCTTCTTTTTAATTTCACCTACTTCTGTGATCTTACCTTATGAAAGCCATGCAGAAAGGAACCTCAACTAAAAAGAACAGCTTTTAACTGGCATGGCGTATTTGCAGGACTTGCTGAGCACTATAACACGGACTGTTTGCTCAGGGGTTGTCGTGTTTCATTACCAGGGGACTGAGATTCAGATCACACTTGGAGCACAGAAAATAACAGAGCTGCACCATGATGCGGCATCACCCAATCACTTGCGAGAATGTGCAGAGGTAAAATTTAGTTCAGGGATTCTCTGCATATTAATTACATCCAGCTGTCGTTCTGTTGTGTAGCCAAGACTGATTGCTTAATCTTCACATTGCAAGCTGAGAGAGACATGGCAGTGCGGAGCTAAAAGGCAAACTGTAGGCATCTGAGTGTTTAAAGTCTCAGAAAATGCATGGTTCCATCTCTATTACGAAAACTTTTTTGCAGAGTACCAGTATTTATTTTAACAACCTATGATATATGATTATCAGTGTCTGAAAGAGGCCTGTTTAATTAAAGTCTTAATTAAGCTCTGTAGACTTAATTAAGCTTCAGTTAGTAAAATTGCCTTTTAAAGTATAGAATATTATAGTTTTTTTCTTAAGTCTTTGTGGATGCTTCTTGTACTTTTTAAAAATGAATTTACTTTAGCTATTATTCTTAAAGAGTTCAATGAATAGGCAAACATTTAACATCCACTACCTTTTTCCTGATCATACTGAGCACTGTGATCACATTTGGTCATCATCTATAAATGCAACATTCAAAATGGCTTCTGTTTTTCTTGACATATTAGTTTTTTTTTTACATTTACAATAATGAAACCACAGATTTTTGTGAAACCTCAGAGCATTTGAAATGGGTTTGATTATCTAAGAAGTCAATAAATCTCTTTTCATTACTTATTGATCTCCACTGAACACCCTGGAAAATAATCTCATTCGCATGCGCCGCTGTTTCCTGGCTAAAAGAAACATAGATGATGTAGTTCAAACTTAGCCTGGATATTGAAAAATCAATTTGTAACACTTGTTATGCTAATACAGTATCGTATTATTCGCATTTTATTTTATAAATAACAGAATAACTTCTTATATATACATTTCTTGTATATACATCTTGTTTTTTCACATCTGAAGAAAATTCCTGCAAACCAACAACTACATATAATGTATTAAAAGGACAGTCAATACTTTTGTTCTCTGTTTTGTTCTCTATTGTCCTCTATCTTGGTCTCAAAAATTTCCCACCAAAAGGCAGAACCTTAATTTGAAAGCTATTTTTAAAATAATATTAATTGGTTATAAATTGAGAGCTAAATCAAGTCAACCATTTGAATGTTTATTTCTGTGCTCTTTATTAGAGCATGCTTTAAAGACTGTTTTATTGCTGAAAATTGGAAACATATACCAATGTAAATAGAATGGTATCAAGAACCTTCTGACATATTAAATATCCCGTGGTCACATGGTCCCTGCCTGAGCCCTGGAATAAGCCCTTTCTCCAAAGAGCACGGGTCCCTTTTATTTCTTTTATTGTAGAATGTAATTTAGAAATTAAGATACTACATTTTATGAGCAAATGGAACTATGTCTAGATTTTCTATCTTGATCCGTTTGTTTTTCAGTCTAGTCCTACACCAATACCAAATGGCTAATTATAGAAGCTTTATTATATGTATTAATTTCTGGTAGGTCTAGATGCTATACCCCCCCATTAGCTCTTCTTCTCAAAGTTTTCCCCAGATATTCTTGCTGGTTTGCCTCTCCAAGTAAATTTCACAGTTGTCTATCTTTACAAAATAAGAGTGGCGTTTTTATTGGGATTACATGAAATCAATTCAGTGATTTAGGGAGAAAGATAAGCATCAATATAATGCTATGTCTTCACATACCCCATATATTTGTATGGAATATGCACCATTACCACTCTATTCCATTCCTATACTGCCATTCACACAGCAGGAGTCATACAGTGTCTACAACTTCTATTTCAACCATAAATTGCATACTTTTTCCTAATTAGATTCTTATCTATTTATAAGTGCTCCTCACAACCAAGAAATAATCAGTGTCTTCCTTAACTTGTTGGTAATTTAACCTTGTTAAATGCATCATCATCTTTCTAACCATGTGTTTTGTCTCTATTGCTAGAAATACAGTAGTCTTTCCATATTTTAAACTCTTAGTGGAACAAGGTGTTGATATTATTTGTGCTTTTATTACATAAATGAGGTATTATTCCTTATTTCCTGGCAGCCCAGTTGTTTTATCTTATGTAAGTTGGACAGTTATTTTGTCTTTGACAAGAAAAATGCATTTTGGTAACAACAATGGCAAGTTGTATAAAAAGAAAACAAAAAATAAAAAGAAAAATACATTTTCCTTTATTATATTTATTAAAATCAAAAAACAAATCAACTTTTATTTTTTCTTTTTCACTTTATAATAAATAGTGTTAAAGAATTCTTTCAATTGGCTACATCAGCTATATGATGTTTCTTCGTCAGTACCATAAATACAAAGTTTTGCTCTCCTTGTTGTTGTTTACTTGCTTCATTTCCACAAAATCACCATGCCCTTCTCCACTCCACTGTACCACACGTAACTTTGCTACAAGTAAAATCAATAAGGTCACTACGTACTTTTGTAGTTTATGATATGTGCCTCCCTGTGTACAGAATAAATCAAGGTGGCCTACAATATCCTTACAATTTAAATGTTCAATACTTTTCCACATGAATTTACTGTTAGACTTTTTTACCCAAAACATGCACATTTCATAGCATTTAGGCCAACACACAGGTAGATGATAGATGGACAGATAAATAAATAACAGACACATCATAATGATAAGTAAATAAATATGTGGTAAGTAGATGACAGATAGGCAGGAGTTTATACAAGAGAAACAGAAAGTCATATGAAAGAGAAGACAGATAACTGTCCTGGGAATAAAAATTAAGTTCATTATTAAAATAGAGCACCTATTTAGCAGTGAGCTAAAAAAGCAAATGAAAAAAAAAAAAGATGAGTCCACAAAAAAAAAAGCTCTCTGAACTATATACATCTTTCAGATGCCCTTTTGCATAATGTCCAGTAAAAAATTTTATCTTGTTTAACCTATTTTAACAGAGGGGTAAAAGAGATAAAAATAGTGTTACATATTATTATTGAAAATATGTCTAAACCACTTTAGTTATTTGACCTAAAATTAATTACATGTTTCAAAACCTGTATCTTTGACAAATTACTGATGGTCCTATACAAACACTAATTCTCTTTGCAGACTAATGATTTTATGGAAAGACATGTCAAGACAATTTTTCATCTCTATTATTTAAAAAGTAATTGCTATTTGTAGATATGTTACTACAAAATTGCACTTCTAATTGTATTTTTGGACCTGTTATAAGGAAACAAAATGTTACCTGGGTCTAGAACACGCGTATCAGTGCAGCTACCTGGCCGAAAAGTAGGATCTGGTACACCTGCAGCAACCTCTTCCGGGAGAATCCACATGATCGGTTTCATGTGCATTTTCTTCCAAATCTCAAAATATGTTTATAATGGAGGCTTCTTATTTATTTATTTTGGTTATGTGATGTCTTAGAAATGATTTTATCAACATAAGAAAATGAATCATGGGCCCAGCTGGTGTGGCTCAGTGGATTGAGCACCTGCCTGTGAACAAAAGGGTCCTTGGTTTGATTCCCATTCCGGGCACATGCCTGGGTTGTGGGCCAGGTCCCCAGTAGGGGGTGCATGAGAGACAACCTCACATTGATGTTTCTCTCCCTCTCTTCCTCCTTCCCTGTTCTTCTCTCTAATAATAAATAAGTAAAATCTTTTTTAAAAAAAGAAAAGAAAAGAAACTGTCTTGTAAGTACGTTCTTGCAGTAATTCTTGGAAAATTTATAGTAATAATAGGACATTCATGTCCATTCCCCATATGTAAAAAATCAGATTAAATTTTAACTTACGCCAAATACATTTAACTTTTATTCATAAGTGTTTGCTGCACAATGAGAACATACTAATGAGAAGGCTTTAGTTTCTGCCAAAAATGAACTCTTCTACTGAGACAAACAGTAACATAAACACTAGTCAAAATGCCAAGTGCTTAATATTATAATGAAAACAATAATAACCTTGCCCCCAGGGTAAAGAAAACTTTCCAGGGTAAGGAATATTTGAGCTGTTCTTACAGGATTATTAGAAATTTATCAGGTTAAAAAAACATAGGAAGAACACTTGAACTCAAAGTCATGAAAAATAAAAGGAAATGGCAGTAATAAGAGGGTATGAGCTGGCATGAACTTCAAGCAGTACGGTGAACTTCAGCCATGAAGTTTAAAGCACGGTGAAAAACGAGTCTCAAAGCATCATCGCTGCATGTGGTGCTTT
This sequence comes from Sturnira hondurensis, assembly GCF_014824575.4. Classification (NCBI taxonomy): domain Eukaryota; kingdom Metazoa; phylum Chordata; class Mammalia; order Chiroptera; family Phyllostomidae; genus Sturnira; species Sturnira hondurensis. The sequence continues at coordinate 1,062,081 of NW_028095541.1, read as the reverse complement.
TGTACTGTGTCAGCGAACTAGACTGGAACACCGTTTGCTAGAATTCCCCTCTCTGATGGTTGTGGGTTAGGGTGACCACAAGAAATGCACTGAAGAGTTAGAATGCAGACATGAAAAGGACACTAGGCTCTGGCATTGGGTTAGGGTGAGAGCTGCTGCTGCAGCTCAAGTACAAATTTGGTGACTTGTTTGAGCGTCTAATTGCCGTGTGACAGCATCCATGTCCGCAGCTCCTGTAGCTCCCGCCACACCTTCTCCTTTAAGTCCTACGCTCTGTATCACACAGGTGTGCAAAGTGCATTGGCTTCCTTCTGGAAGCCTCCTTTGCTGTAGGGATTGCATGCAGTAAGAAACACTTGCAAATTCCAGTTTCTCCTTGTGAATTCCAGTTCATCCTTTATCTAGCCTAGCTTTTCTTCCACTACTGGCTCCATTAATCCACAGCAGCTTCCACCCCACCACCAGAGAGATGATGCAGACACAACAGCTTTTGAAAAACTACTTTAACAGCTCCCAATATTGTATAAGATCTAAAATATATCCCCTTTACCACATCACTCAGAGTAATTTTGCTTCCCTGGGTGAATCCTAAGTGATACACAAAACTTTCTGTTATTTAAGATTTACAAATAAGGTCTCAAAACATTCCTTTTTCTTCTGAAGAAGTAACATAAATCAGAGTAAATTTTGTGTGTGTTTACCAATCTGTGGAGGAAGCAGTGGAAAAAAGTCAGAGTTTATTCCAGCTAGGAAAGTAAAGTATTAATACTTGACTGTAACTAGAAGAAGATCTCTATGAAAAGCCGTTTTTCCTTGAAAAGAAAGTGAAGGGGAATGGCTTGGATTCAGATTTGTGCACATAGGCTAAGGCTGGTAATGCTATCCTAGCTCTGGGGCTAATGTGGAACTGAGGTTTTTTTGAAATTAGGACTGATTCTCTCTTCACATATATAAAAAATAAATAATGCCATGATTGATGTTGTTAGTTCTTCTCTTGCTCTAATCTGCTGTGATATCCCACAATATCCTGCCATATTTGTTGCCTTGTCCAACATAACTAGCAAATTGCAGTGCAAATGTTTAGTAAATTTGATAAATGAGTTTATTTAATAGAGCAGTCAAGTACTGAGAAATGGATACCTTTGATATTGAATCAAAACATCTGCCTTTCTGGTATATAAACTGCTAATAGTTAACTTCAAACTCTACTTTTCCATTTCTTTAGTTTGTTTAGCCAAAGAGTAAAAAAGATGAGAGACATTACTTTAAGACATCTGTTTCAAATCAAGAACAATATTTACCCACAGTTGGTGTTTTATGCCTTTAAAAATAAATAACTATTTGAATGAGGAAAAGACAAAAATTAGCTAACAAGTCCTGATAAGGCCTTATGATCGTGTGTATATATGAGTGTGTGTGGGGGGGGGGATGTGAAGGAGTGGGGCAGGGGAGGATCACCTCAGGAGGTTGCATTTCTTGTCTTTGTCCTACAAACTGGAAAAGAAGAAAGTGCTTGTATTGATAATAAACATACGGATAACCTAGCTATAATGATTCCAATCAAATCGGCTGCCCAATTTTTCTAAGAAAGAACCAAGAGCACACTTAAGAAATCAATGATGATTACTGTATGACAAAACACAGCATCTGGCAGAAAAAAAAACCTCTGAGAAAAGAAAAACTCAATTTAGACATGACCATACCTCCCTTAAAGCTAAATAACTTAACAAAATATAATTTGATGGCATCTCTTACAAATAGCCAGTCAATTTCACTCATTTCCAGTAGAATAATGGCTGTAGATAATAATGTCTAGTTCTTGTCCAAGCAGAACACAGGGAATTTTGAAATTAAATAACATGTTCAAGACTTTCTTCATTTGCATTCCACGTGTCACCCCAAATGCATGCGGCCCACAACACACAAGGTGTTGACTCCCTCTGTGAGTGCAGCGTGGAACTGTCATGAAACAAAGGAAACAGGTAGAAATAAATGTGGAAACGTGAGTATATTCCACTACAAGCACATGAAGCCATGTTCCTATCTGTATTCTTTATGCACAGGAGCTCAAATTAAGACTAGGTTTATGAAGTTGCATTAGAACTAATAAGATGTAAGAAGAACTAATAAGATACTTGGTTCACTTAAGGGAGTCTCTATGAAGAGCATATGTTGGTGTGTTTTTCAAAAAATATGTATGCATGAAATAATTTTCTTGGAGCACAGTAAAATCATAATATTTTGAAATATACACAGCCTTTTCATTAAAAATTTCACTTCTATTTATTTACCATAAAATTATTAATTTAACTTCAATCATGTTCACTGCAAGGTTATTTAGGATATTTAAAAATTTTTGACATCCTAAAACATCAAATATAGGGGATTATTTAAGTAAATTATAATGTATTGACACAAAATTCTAGCCACATATTAATATTTGTTACTAATAAAATATGCCTATAACACAGTATTATAGAAAAACACATCATTTACCAAATAAGCTACTTTGTGTGTGTATGTGCTTGTGAGACAGAGGGAGAGAGAGAAATCCTGCATTATACGCCTAAATTGGGGGGTTTGTCATTTTCTCCTTTGCAGTCTTTTAAAATATTTTTACAATAAATGTATTGCCTTCTTAATTACAAAAAAAATTATTCTATTTTTCTTTAAAAAAATGAATGACAAGAACAAAAAGAGAAGATGCATCCCCGGCTAGTGTAGTACAGTGAATTGAGTGTGGGCTGCGAACCCAAGGGTCACCAGTTTGATTCCCACTCAGGGCACATGCCTGCATTTCACACCCTGCACATGCCAGGTGGGGGGCATGAGAGAGGCAGCCACACATTGATGTTTCTCTACATCTCTTTCTCCTTCTCTTCCCCTCTTTCTAAAAATAAACAAATAAAAATCTTAAAAAAAAAAAAAAGATGACCCATGCAGAATTTAAGATTTGGGAGAAATTTCCTTTCGAGAAGTTACCAAGAGGTCATCTTAGTGCCCTCTCTTTTAAGGTAGTGCTTTTCAGTAATATCTCCTCAATTTATTTTCCCCTCTCTCCTCTCCAAAGCACTCTTTAATCTGTTTATACCCGGGTATTTTGTTTCACATGCTTCTTAATACACCCTGCAATAGTATGCCTCTGGGAGAGATATCTAGCAGAATCAAGCCGGGTTCACACAAGTGACATCTTTGTCAAAGGTAGCATGGCCTGACAAGGTGGGAAAAGCAGCTATTTTAGGTAAGTGGCCCAGGGGGAGGGGTTTAAGAGCAAACACTTGGAGGCTAAGTGAGAAGAAAAACAAGGCTACTTCTAAAATTTTTAAGGAGTGAAGAATAAAGAAAAACATTTAAAACCATATTCTTGCTTAGCTCAGCCTAATGGGTCCTGGTATTCCGGGTGGCACTCTCGTGCATCCACCACAAGGGGACTGGGGTTCAAGGAGCAATCAGATTTAAGACAATTGGCATTCAGCCTTGGCAAGGAGCAGGGACAGAAGGCCCTTTGTTGAATCAGGCAGCCGGAGAGTACCCTGTGCTGAGCAAGATCTGGATTAAGGGCGTGCATGCTTGCTTGTCACAAATGTTTTATTGTGTGTCTGGGCAAGTCATTCTCACTTGTTAAGGAACAGCAAGGGTTTTGTTCTGCATGAGCTTAAAATAAACCAGAAAAATCAGAGGGGCTTAGGGAAGAGGGGAGCAGCAGGAGGAAGAGTTCATGTTTATAGTTTATTTTTGTTTGGTTAGCATTTTAGCTTTTTGAATAGGCAACTTCCTGGGGATTTTAAGTCTTAGACTTCATAAGCCCTGATTTTAAAATACTTTTTTATGCTGATAATTTTAAATACTGTATTGAAATAAGATATTTACTTGTTATCTCAGTATAAATGTCATTTTGGTACAGTGCATTAAATACAATCAACGTGTCTTAACCCTGCCATACTATATGAGCTGAGTGAAGACAATGGGACTAGTGAAGGGGAGTATTTTGAGTGGGTTTTTCTTAGTTTTTTTTCCCTGCCCTCTTTTGAAATATATAAAAACTCATAAACTTCTTTATTTGAAATGCCATGAATGCAATGAAAAGCAAATCAAAATATTGGAAAACTGTTTTTTCCCCAAGCTTTATATTTTCCTTCTTCCATTCCATCATTTTGTCCACATCTACCACCCGCTCCTTGGGCTGTTTGGTCCCTATTGAAAAGCACTCATTGTTTCAACATAATCAAAAAACTTAGTCCCAGACTCATTTTAATGTATCTGCCAGCTGTACTTGCACAAGTTACTTATTCTCTGGGCCTCAATTTTCTCATCTCTCAAGTGTAGATGCTGTAACTTGCCTTCCTATCTAATATAGTTAATGAGATTCAAAGTAATAACACACTATTAGACACTCTGTGAATAAATAATAAGTAATAGTAGCTATTTTGTAAGGTCTTCAACTTTTGCATGGAACCATAGGGAACACACTAAAAAAGTATATACAGTTGACCCTTGAACAACACAGGTTTCAACTGTGCAGGTCCACTTATACATACAGTTTTTTCAATAAATATGAAGTTGACTCTCCATATCCCTGGGTTTGGCATTCATATATTCTACCAACCATGGACGAAAACCAATATTTTTCATACTTTGTTGGGTATTGTGCAGATGTAAAGGGCCAACGTATACATATTATTCTACACTTTGTTTTATGTGGAGAACTTTAACATCTTCGGACATTTGTAACAGCAAGGGCACTGGAACGAGTCTGCCAAAGATAACAAGGGAGGGCAGAGTTTTAGGGAAAGTCAAAACTATACTCAGACTTTTTCTAATTATTTTTTGGTTTTGTTCAAATACAGTTGTCTCCATTTCCCTACCACTACTTTGTCCCACCACACCCACCTCCAACTCCCACCCTCAATCCTTTTGCCCTTTGGCTTTGTCCATGGGTCCTTTACACATGTTCCTTGATGACCCTTCTTTTTCTTTCTCCCAGTATCTCTACCCACCTCTCCTCTGGTTACTGTCGGTTTATTCTTTATTTCAATGTCTCTGGTTATATTTTGATTATATGGGGATCAGTGCCCCTGACCCTGACATTGTTCTTGAGTCAACCATACATTGTAAAGAGATGTCAAAAAGCAAAAATCTGTGAAGATAATTATTTCAGGAGGAAGTATTTAGTTTGCTGCAAGCCCACCTCCCACCCCAGGAGGAGTAGTGGGGTTTGTACTCTCCTCCTCCTCTGGGCTTGTAAGAAGAGCATACAGGAGACAACTCACAACAACTTCATGAGTTCATTTGGTTTTGGAGAATCACAAAATCTGGTGACTGGCTTAAGCCTAAGAAAACTAAAGCAGGTTGTAGAAGAGCATAGAGGACTACATTGGATTTAACAAAAGGTGGGCAGGTATTTGCAATGAACGGGGTAGACCAACTATGAAGGAAAGAAAGAGTAGGCTGCTCTTGCTTCCTATGTTAAAACCACTTAGAAAATGGCATTCGGGAAATGTATGCTATACCACTGGAATTATATGTCGAGTTTCCAGGAGCTGCTGAAACAATCCAAGGAACCACTGAAAGTGAGATACTCTTTCCAATCAAGGTTCTCCTTGACTGAAAGGCTCCCAACAATGACCATCACCAAAAACCAGTAAAAAAAAACCCAAGAGGAAACGATTTAGTTTTAAGCCTCCACAAGACCCATAGGGGGGAAATATCTAACCAAGATTACCCTTTCCCCATTCCAATCCTCTCTTCCCAGATTTGACACTGTCTGCTAGCCAGTGTGGGAGGAGGTGAGTGGAAGAAGGAGCAGAAGGCAAAAACCCACCCTTGTGCATTTTCTCAGGCCAGGAAGACACCAAGCTAAAGCTGACAGAGGGGAAGAAATATTTTCTGATATAGATTAAACACTCATTAACATTTTGGCCTGGGCTCATTCCACTTACTGTATTACACTGTATTTAGAGACATAATGCAAGAATAGGTCAGTTTACATACAGTGAGTAAAGAAGTCTCAGGCTGTACCCAAGTTTCCATGAAACGGAAACTATTTTTCTGCCTATCTCGCTTTAATTAAATTTTAAATTGAGGGATAAGGAAGACAAAATAAAATTTTGTCTTTATAACAGTTCTAATTATTTCAACATATGTGAAATAATTATAGGTGTTGAATTCTATTCAACACATTGGTTATATGTAATTGGTTATAATGTTATCTTCTGGTACATCAACTACTAGCATTGTTTTTTAATAAACTATGAACTCAAGAAACTTAGTCTGGGCCAGGTACCAAGCTTTTTAATTCAAAACTATCAATAAGCAGTCACTGAGCACCTGTGTTATAGAAAGGACTATATTCAATATTGTCAAGAAGGAAGAAAAAACAAATGCAAAGACAGAAAGAAGACAAATTCACTGTCTTCGGATTAGTTCACAACACAGTTGGGTTGTTAGGCCTCAGAACAGTATTGCAAGCTGTGAACAATTGCCCAGTGACCTATTAGTTCTTCAGAATACTAGAGCTCAGTGAATCCATTGTAAGATCAATCAGCGAAATGAACTTGATGTTCCACGGAATGCTCATGGGTGACTTTTCTATGCTCTCTAGATCAGAGAATCGGGATCCTGGAGGAGCAGCATGCTCACTTTTCACTTGACCCTTTTATTTCCAGTGCACTTATGTGCGCATCCTAAGCTGCTGCTTCCCAGGAGTCATCTCATGCAGTTTCCCCTCGTTGCTTCAGGAACTGAAGATGGTCATCCTGAGAGTCACTTAGAGTTAAACAGGTGAAAGGCGGGGAAATAGAAAAAACAGACCCTCTCTATACTTACAGACCTTTTCTAGAACGGGCCTCACCATGTGTCTGTTAAAATGCTAGTTAGACATCTCATACAGAAAGATGACATGAAATGTTGGACCCACTTAAGGCGATGTTGAAGCAACTCAAAGAAGAGTTCTCCAGAGGAACAAAATATTTTCGGAATATCAGAGAAGAAACGATACTCTTGTTGGGAGCTGAATTGTGTCCCCTTAAATATACATATGATGAAATCATAACCCCCAACATCTCAAAATGTGACCTCATTTGGAAATAGGGTCGTTGAAGATGTAATTAGTTAAGTTAAAATGGGGTAATAATAAAGTAGGGTACCTAAGCCAATATGACTGGTGTCCTCATTAAAAGGAGAAATCTGGACACAGAAACACACGATCAAGGAGAATGCTATGTGAAGACTGAAGATATGCTGACACAAGCCAAGGACTTCCCAGAAGCTCAGAGAGGGGCCTGGAAAAGACTCTCCTGGAGCCTGCAGAGGCAGCATGGCCTTCCTGATGCTCTGGTCTTGGACTGTGAGCCTTCGGAAGGGTCACACAATAAATGTCTGTTGTTAAAACCACGCAATGTCCAATGCAGCAGCCCTAGCAAATTAATATGCCCTTTCTTAGAACCAACTTATTAAAATAATGAAAGCATTTCAACATATGCTCTATAAAGGTATAAAATAATACTTTAAAATAATACATAATAAGTTCTATTCTCTAAGAGAAAGGCAATGACTTTCATGTATATGAGTACTTCAAATTCAAGTGTCAAAGAAACTAAAATAGAAAGGTAAGTGGTCAGCTCTGAAACCTTATTTATGTGTTTATGGTATCGCATTTAAATGTTCCATTCACCTGTCTGTCTTATCCACTTAAGTCTGAATGTGCCTTAATAGAGACCCTGCCTTATTTATCTTTGTGATCCTTTCACAGAACCCAAAATAGCTCCCTGAGAATTGAACAAAAGAGAGTAATCATTATCAGGACCTGACCACCACCCACAAGGAAGCATTATTTCCGTTCATCTGTGACCCTAAACCATGCCCGTGTATGGGTTTCCTTGTTGTTGGCATTTAAATTCTAAACACTTGCAATGGGTATGAATTTTAATCTACCACACTCAAGTGCAAAAAAAATATCACATTACTTTATTTTCTAAGTAAACTTATTTCTGACTCCAAAATCCTGTTTCAATGATGGAGAGAAATGCAATCACATTCATGCGGAAAGAATGCGCCCTCTGTTCCAGTAGCAGCACAGAGATGGGCCTGGATACTGCCCCACAATAAGCAAGGGCCCCTGGCAGCTGTCATTATGGTGGCTTTGTGCTGCTCACTGCCCAGTCCCTAAGGTGTCCCTGGAGGAGAGCAACTCTGCATCTGTGTCAGTGTTCAACAACAGAGACCTGTGTCAGGCTGGAAGCCCGAGATTTGGGATTCAGTGCCAGGAATGCACCCCAAACCTTCCGCGTCCTGGGGACCTAGGCAGGAACAGGATAACAGGCTTCCTTATTTGTCCCTGTCAGAAAACCCCTTCCAGCCTCACACTCTCTCCCTTTCCCCTGGGCCAGCCAGCTGCATCTGCTATCTCTTCCAGCACCGCCCCGTCTCTGCCCTAGAGACGCAGTGCTGCAGCCTTTCTCTCAGGCTCTCCCAGGGGCTAAGTCAAGGTCAGCCTTGCCTTCTCTGAAAGGGAAGTCAGAATCAGAGGCTGGTTCTCACCAATTAGATTTTTTATTAGTTTTCTCCTGTTACATACTTTATATTTAATGTGCAGCACAAATCAACATTTTCACACACATTACTTTGAATATCAGTTAGGGAGACTCGCTTGTAAACCCTTGATTTATTAGACTCCCCTCTCTCCCCCCACCAAAAAAAAAAAACAATAAGTCAAGCTTTTCTGAGGATATGACCGTGGGGGGGGGGGGGAAGCCCACAGACCAGTGACACTGTCAGGTCCATTGCACGGAACTGTGAGACGGATTCACCTTAACAAATAGCAGAGACGTGATGCTCCCTCCTCAGCCGTCCGAGTCCCCAGCTTCCATGAGCCCTGCCTGTGTGTTTGCTTGCTGTCGTCATGCTCCTTCATACCCACTGCAAGTGTTTAGAATTTAAATGCCAACAACAAGGAACCCATACACAGGCATGGTTTAGGGTCACAGATGAACGGAAATAATGCTTCCTTGTGGGTGGTGGTCAGGTCCTCATAATGATTCCTCTCTTTTGTTCAATTCTCAGGGAGCTATTTGGGGTTCTGTGAAAGGATCACAAAGATAAATAAGGCAGGGTCTCTATTAAGGCACATTCAGACTAAGTGGATAAGACAGATAAGTGAATGGACAGTTAGTGCTCTGGGGGTAGGGAAACACTGGAAACGTCTCTCATGGGCCAGACCAGAAGCTGCCCACCAGACGGGCACAGCTCTTCCCACCTCACATTCATGAACACCCCCCTATACATGGCAGCCACCCTGAGTTCAAGTAAAGTAGGAAAATTTGTTAGCTCACAGCCAGAGCCTAAGTTAGGAAAACCCCGCCAGTCTCCATTTACTATTTCTGCACTGTTCCTTTTCCTTTCATTAAACTTTGAAAAATCCAGCTAACTTTTCCATACCACTTACTGTCCCTGCTCATTTGGTCAACCCAGGGAGAAAGAAAAGCAGAAAACTCCTTAGTGACTTCACTTCTCAGATGAAGTCCAGTATTCCAGTATTGTTAAATGCACCTAGACAAAGTGGCCCGAATGCATCTGTGACCTATTAGAAACAGAGAGTTTTCAGAAATTACCTCTGGACTTTTCTTGAAATCTGTGAAAGTGTGTGCATGTGTGTGTGTACATACATGCATTCATACATGCACACAGACACTGTCTCCCAGGAATGGTGTGCAAAGAGTCAGCCCCCACTGACCATTTTATGACTGTTTGCACATTTGGTGCAGAGCAGCAGTGAAGGCCCCGGCGTCTGCAGCAGCTCCAGCAATTAGCTCCAAATGAAACAGTCATAAATAGTAATTAGCCATTCCCTCAGTCATATCCCAAAGCCTTTAAAAAATCCACAGAGAAATCAATGCATTCTTTTCTAAAGACCTATTATAGGCACACCACCCACCCCACCATCGCTTCACAGGAGCCTAGAGCAGGAGCAGCGCGCCGGCCGCTCCCCCTCCCCTGTGGGTGAGCTCCTGGCGCAGACCATGAGAGGAGGGGAGCAGAAAGTGGAGAGTACAGACGGGGGCTGCACGACCAAAGGTCAGGAGAACACTTATCAAAGTAGCAAGATGCGGCGCTCGAGGAACCAAGACTATTCTCCACGGGAAGACCCGGGAACAGGATCCTAGCTAATACAGAGTTACCGCCTACATGGCTCTGCCTCAGCTTCAGCTGTGATGGGAGAGCCCCATGAACTCCCGCTTCACTCAGCGGTGACCTCTCAGCCCGGAGATAGAGCCATGTCACTCCTTTCGTGGGGACACTAGAGGGGAGATCTCCACGGGAGGTCTCACGCTAACAAGGCTTCATCCTCTGCCTTAAAAGGTAGATTCAGAGGCCCTCACAGGCATATCTGGGTGTCATTAGGAAGTTTGCAATAGTGACAATTAAACCCAGTCGTCCAGTAAGTAGACATAGTCCATTCTGTGATACGCTGAGTGGCTTTGATGTGATTATTCCAATTCTCACCATTAGACTTCTGGAATGGGCCTCAGAAGTGCATCTGGCTTATTCCCTTGCCTTCAGTGATGTCTCTTCTCTTCCATTTTCAAACAGATTTATGTATGGTGAGGCCCTGAGCTCAGCCCTTTGATACCAACCATCTAGACCCTAGACAACCACTCGCAGCGTGTTTCATCAGGGGTCTCAGGATGTGGTCTGGGCACACTGGTGGCCTGAACAAAGACGGGCAGTGCTGCTTCCACTCCTGAGGGGCCCAGACTGTGCGTTCTGAAGAGCAGGCCTAAGCATCTTGTCGGATTCTGTCTTCCACCTCCCACTGCCTGTTCTCCAGTGAGCCAGGCTGGAGCACTCAGCAGCCCCCAACACATCTTCTCTGTGTTCCCACTCAGGCACACACGCCCCTGCTACCAGTGCTCGGGCATCGAGCGGCCCCGTCCTTCTTGTGTGTAATGGCAAAGCCTGATGTAGTGACAAGGTTCAAATCAGACCCCTGTGCTTGAAACCTGACCTTGCCACTTATTAGAAGAATGAACTTGGAATTGTTTCCTGGTCCCTCTAAGCCACAGATTCTCAGCCCTGTTTGCGCATTAATGCCACCTGGGAAGTTTAAACAACCATGACCATGACAACTGCTCCTCCAATCTTCAATGCTCTGCGGACTGCGAGAGCAGAAGCTATGCCATGGGTTCTGGTGTACATACTTTATAAAAAGTGACTCTCGTGATTCCCATCCTATGTGCATTCACAATTGAAACCTCAACTTTTCTTACCTGCAAATCAGTGATAATAATGACCTACTTCCAAGCGTTATTCACTTCCCCTTGAATTTTTAATTCTGTGACATGGATAAGATGCCTGGAAAACATTAACTTATAATCAATTAACTGTAGCTACGTTACTGTTTTTTATTTTGCTCCCAACACGTTTGCACTGGGCCCTCCAAGGGCTGTGCTGCAGTGCAGTGCGCACGCAGCCCCAGGTTCTGGCAGAGCGCACAGGAAGCACCGAGCCAGCAGCCACCCTGGGAGGGCAAGGGTGACCTGAGTGCGCTCTCCTGCTCCCTGAAATGCTCCCTACCTCTGCTCCACACATCCAAATCAGTCCCTGCTTCTTAGCTAATGGCAAATGCCCATGTGTCCCCTTAACAAACCTTTCCCCACCAAAACTCAGAGTTCTACAGTTTAGATCATTCACCTGGCGACTAGTTATAACTACCCTTCCTTCATGATCTTACATTATTTTAATGTGTTTGGCTCTTTTTGTTTATATCTTTTCCCCATATAAATATTACTTTTTTCTCTTTTTATACCCCTCACAGAGCCTAACGTAGTATGTAATATGCGACACATTAAGAAAAACAAAAAAATCCTCTGATAAAGGATGGTGAAAAATCCTACTTTATTTTGGTAAAAATTGAGATGACATAGAAATGGCAATATTTAAAAAATAACCTGAGCAAACATTTTAATTTCATGATAATGAACTGCACTCCCTTTTTTGGTAAACACACTGTGGGTGCCAAAAAGCCAGTAAAATCTGACAGCAAACGCTGTGGAGTTTGGAGGCATGAATTCTAGTCCCAGCACTAAGAATGCCTAAGTTGAGGCCTTGAGCAAGTCAAGTCACTGTCACGGTTTTCAGAGCCTGTGAGAGGCAAGGGTTAGACGCTGATCTGGAAGGCAGTTTTCACCTTTACTTTCTATGTGTGCAATTCTAAGATTTGCAAACACAAGTGTTCAAAGTTGCAGATGTAGAGGTCCTCCCAAAAGATAACACCATTCCCCTGAGAATGGAGGACACAACTATGCAAAAGCAAGAATTCAGAGAAAGAAAGAAAACTGAGCTTTGAATAAGGAGAGGGGAACAAAGAGCGGAATGAAGCCTGATTTGTGGGCCTCTACTGCCCCCCTCAGAGAAAAGGGCGGCAGCGGGGCTGCAGGTGCACTTGGGGAGAAAGGCCTTTCCTAGGAAAACAACCTTCAGTGTGGATTATTAAGCTAATTATTTTTGAAATAACAGTAACTACTGAAAGTCAGATGTACTCATTTGAAAACTAATCAAATCTTCTTGATAATTATTCAAACTAACATTGATGAAGCAATTGCTATGTCTAAATCAAAAGTAAAAGAGAATCTATTTAGGGACCTTAGAAAACCTTATTGTCACCCTCAGATACGCTGTCCCTTTCCTAACTGGTGTTAAATTTTGATACAAGCCACCATCAGCTGCCCACATTTCCCTGGTGGGATGCTGGGCAGGTACCTTGTTATCTCCCTGAGTTTCCTTCTCCTCCACACAGTGAGGAGGGGAGGACAGGTCCTCTCCTGTCCTTTTCAGCCCACCACTCTGTGCAAGTACAAGTCATTACCGAGGCCCAGCTGGAGAGTCGCCGCTTTATGAGGTCTTGTCCAACACTTCCCATCGAACTCAACTTGAGATGTTCAATTCAACCATTAAATAGAGAAGACTGAATACAAATACCTCCTTTCTAACACTACTGCCAAGCCACACTCAAATAACAGTGAAAGACACAAAATCAAAACCCCAAACAAGAAAGAACAGGACAGAAAATAGTGTCATTGAAGAAGTTTAACCTTCCATTAAAAAAAGGTACAGATCTGTCAGAAAGTTCAATAGAAGAAAACAAGGAAAGCATTAAAAAAGGCAGGGCTGTTCTCTACAGGAATATATATATAATGTAATAAGCAAATATATTAAGTAGTACTAATATGTAAGAAGATAAAGTCATAAATCCTAGTATATCATAATAGGTGGCTTAACATTTAAAAAATAAGTCAAGTAATAGCTGTGCACATGCATTTTTAGAGATAGGAAATAAATGCAGGAAAATAAATAGCTAGTAAAACTAAAGTGATTGATTGCCTTTGGGGAGGCAAAAATTGATGCTGTTTTTTTTTACATGCTTTTACATGAGAGTGTATTAAACTAGCTTTCTATAATATCTAAGTAAAGAAGAAAAAACCTTCTTTTTGAAAAGCAAGTAGAACATCAGCTCATCACTTCTTTCTACCGTTATACCCTGCTAGGCATCTGCCTGTACCGTCCTCTTCCTATTGTATTTTGTATCATAACTGTGCACTTTTTCTCACTGAGTGATTCTAAGCTCCTTAAAAGAAGTGTCTTGCCTTGTATTTTTATGTTTCTCCCATGCTTCCTCCCAAGGGCTATTGGAAATGTGAGCATACATATTGAGGAGTCGTCATATTGGGAGTGTGCCTGTTACTGAAGGCGTTGCTATCCTGTATAGCCTGCACTTTGTCTGGTATTCCTACATAACAATAAATATCCTGCTAAAAACACTTTGATAACAAATGCTATGCTGTTAGACTTAGTATCCAGTCAAAATACTAATGATGCTGAAAGGATTAAGATTTATAAGCCAATACCTGTCATTTACAACTTAGTATGAATGAGTTGAGTAGGTCTATTGGTTAAGCCAATACATGTATTTCATTGGAACTCAGCCAAAAAGTAATGAAAATACTGAGTAATCATTCTACTCCCATCTCCAACAGATTCTGAGTCAGTAGTTCTGAGCTACAGATGCAGAACTTATATGCATGTAAAGTTAATCAGAATATTCTAGCGCTGTCAGGTTTGCAAATTACTACCAGTTTAGAATTCACCACAAAAGAAGAGTGAGAATAAAAAGGGGGATAAAGAAGAGAATTGAGAGTTTCTAAAAGAAACCTTTCACTCTATTCCATTTGTCTAGAGGCAACGATAATCACCGTCACCTGAATCCCAACGGCATTGTTTTTCACTTTGAAATTTCGCTCATACTCGGAGAAGGACCATAGCAGGTTTCGCGGTTGATATGAACACATCCAAATGACCAAGACAGAAAAATTTCTTTAAAATTCCTGAGAAAACAAGGGTTTTTGCCAGTAGTCTACAGATGTCACAGACATCTTGGGACATGAACGCTAAAATGTCCTTCTTAATCTATGTCTTTCTTTTAAACAATCTGTTCCTGAAAGTTGTGTAATAAAACCTGTTAACTTCCAGCCCTGAAGTATTTACCCACTGGTACTTTTAAGTGTAGCTGTAAAGGCACCCCAGACTCAGACGGGAGGACTTCCACGATGCCATCACACAGCGTGCTGTCCAGTCACCAAGCACGGACTGCAGGGCCCCTTCAGGAATGGAATAACTGCTCCGCGATTCCACCTATCGAACGACCGAAAGTTAGAAAAGCAACATAATATTTTTACCTCCCAAATTAGCAAATGTTATTAAACATATAGTACATTGTGTCAATTACATGCATAATAATTTCTACAACAGGATTTTTGTTATTAGCAAACTATGTAAATATCCCACAGTATGAGGATGATTAAATCAATGGGCAATTATTTATTCATTAAAACCATGTTTTCAAAGACTATATAAAGAGATGGGGAAAAAGTCCTTATAAAATAATTTTATAAGGCAAGGTACAATAATCTACATACAGTATCATCAGTTTCATAAAACATACAAAAAATTCATATGTAAACATCCATATACATATATTACATTGTAGCTACGGGTGTTATTTCTGGATGGTAAGATTATGGGCAATTTTTATTTTCTTTATATTTTACAGTTTTTCAAAATTTTCACCATAAAAATGTGATATATATGTATACACATATACATATATTTTTTTTAAGTAGAAAAAATAAACGTATCAGCGTTGACTGCTCAGCAACACTCACAACCTTGCGGACAACCCAGACCAAGTGAGGAAAAACATTCACTCAGGGCAATTGCTATAATTCCAGAGAGACTTGAAGGTCTGATTCAATTAGGGAAAAAAATCATTACTTTTTTTTTCTTCCTCTGAGATGTTTTTTATACATTTCCAGAGTAAGGAGTAGAGTAAAATAGACCACGTAGAACACTAAATCAAGAAGAAACAGATCAATTCTAAAAGGCTGTGTTTTGAAATTATTATAAGTGAACTTATTCACCGTGCATTGGGCTTCAGTAATAAAGCAACACCCTCTCTCCTTCTGTCTCATGATTCCCCTGCTCTGCCTCCACACTTCTGAACAGTAAAATAAATCAAATTAGTCCAACAAAAGCATAGTATTCTCCAAAGAGAAGCCCTGTGTCCATCCCTTTATTCTACATTGTGCTTGAATAAAGCACATGAGACCCTCTCATTGAATCATTCTAAATGTAAAGCCTTTGGAAATACTAGGCATTATGTGCCCTCTCCAAATTCACAATTTCCATTAATGTTAATAAGAGCTGCAAAGAAGGATGAGGAAAAACCAGTCCCATTATGTTTTATTACATCTTTATTCTATGAACTGGTCTCTTGGATGGTAAATCAGTGCTACTGCTAAACCACATGTCTTTCGGGAAAACCATTCTTGAAATGTCCCTTTTTGTGCTATTTTGATGTCGTCAAACAGAAAAACCAAAAGACCAAACACAAACAGAAAGTTTTTGACCTGTAGAGACATTAGAACTATGGATGACACTCCCCAAAATGTTGACTGCAGCCTTCATAATTAGCAGCAAGTGCAGTTCTGTTAAAAAGAAAAGGGAAAACGGCCCGAGGTACTTACTGTATTTTACCAATACCCACTCAGCAGCTGGCAGTTAGCAAACCCAGCATCAAATCGGGCTCACCATGAGATAAGTCTGCAAACAGCCAAGTGCTTTGGAGTCAGATGGCAGAAGTCCAATTACCATGTCATGGCTCAGCCCTATGGCTGGCCACCCTGGAATAGCCTTATCTGTGTTTGCTCCAAGAGGGCAGTGTTCAGGGCTTCAGGCCTCCATTCTCTAATCTTTACCATTTCCACGTGGCAGATATTCCACTGTGCATGTGTTCTTTTCTGTATATTTCTTTGTATTTGATGCCCAGCCTTACAGCTACTCCTCTGTTCAAGTGGCCCCTAAACTTAAAATACCTCCTTTCTCTCTTACCCTGCTCCTTTTTTGTTAAGAATGCTTTTATCTAAAATTTTTATCTTCATTGTTCTCTTCCCTAAAAAAACAACTTTATAAAAACCTAAGCATTAAAAATGGTACATACAGATTTATTTTATTCATAAACAGACAGTATTTTTGTGCAAATCGATTACTTTAAAGATAGAGGACTTCTTTAAAAAAAATTTCACAGCATCAAACTACCTCTGCTATTTCCCATCACTCACCTGAGACAAGTGGAATCCAAATCTTGTTCTGCCACTTACTAGTGATAGGGATCATGGTGTTGAGGGGAAGTAACTGGCAGTTAATTTAATCTCTCTGATGCTCAGTTTCTTTATGGATAAAACTGTGAATATACAGACCGTGTGTGGTGTTTATAAAAATTAAATGTGGTGATACAGGTAGAGTAGTTAATACAATCCCTGGAAGATTATAGGTGCTGCGACAATACTGGTTTTCTACATTTTTCTCATATATTCCACTTTGCATTCATTTTTAAGAAAATAAATTATCTCTATGGATGAATGTGTATATTCTCTGTTGACAGAAAACACAATCTCTATAATTCACTGTAATTTTCATCTCTGCTTTAGCTGTCAATACATTTTGAGCCAAATACATTGCTAAAGGATTCTAATCAACTTAATTCTTATTTCTGCAAGACTCTGCTTTCTTCTGCATTTTTATGTGAATAAGGGCCAGTTTTCAATTAAATAATTTCATTCATATCAAAATGTTAAATACATAAATGCACATATAAATTTAGGTACAAATCATGCATAGTGGGAAAAGCATTGCATTAAAGTCTAAGACCGAGATTTGTTTCCAGCTCTAACACTAACTAGCTTATATGCTTAAGCATGTAATTTCATATTAATAGGCCTCAGTAAAATTAAATGATTTGTGAGACCATTTTAAATTATGCAATTATTCTGATCTTTAAATAGAGACACACTCAGAATGGAAACTATGCTCTATATAATTTTCTCACAGTCAAATTTTGTCAAATTTTGAAGACAGAAACATAATGAACATCTCAGGAAAATGTCTACTAATATTCCTCTCAAGCATGTTTTTAGAAAGCTGAAACTAAGGTAGAAAAGACATTTAAGTCTCCATAGCTAAAAAGATGTTATATTTGAATAAAGAAAAACCACTCTTAAGAGTCCCTTGAGAAGATTTGAACTTTCATTCTCTCTACCTAAAATCTGTGGTTTTGCAAAAACATTGTCCAGTGGAGGGAACACTGGATTAAAATAAGCATTTACTGGATAAATGCTTGTAATTAGAAGAAAAAGAGCTACATAAAAGTAAGTTATTATTTTATAAGGTTCATAAATAAACAGCCAGATATATTTACATTCTTATATAATTTAATATTTTAAAAACTAAACTATTTAAATCTTAAATTATACTAGTGCTTTAAATTACTTTGTGCAAATAATGTCATACAAATAATAGTAAAATTAATCTACTTTCACATCAATTGATGACATTTGTCCACATTACCTTTATAATAATTTTAAATATATTTTCATATATTAACATAGTTTACTCAGCCCTGGCTGGTGTAGCTCAGTGGATTGAGCACGGTCCTGCGAATCACATGATCATGGTTCGATTCCCAGTCAGGGCACATGCCTGGGTTGCAGGCCAGGTCCCAGCAGGGGACTCATGAGAGGCAACCATACATTGATGTTTCTCTCCTTCTCTCCTTCCCTTCCTCTCTGGGGATAAATAAATAAAATCTAAAAATTAAAAATAAAAAAAAACATAGTTTACTCAGACACTTAATATCCCATCTTGTTGATATATGTTTGTTTGACTTGATGTTGGGTGTTGTAGTTCTTTTCTTTTTGTTTTTGATTACATAATAAGAACAAAACAAACATATCAAGGGCAAAGTGCATTTATTTATTCAATTCCCTGTCTATGTCAGCTCCCATAACCAACTTACTAAAATGCAAGCATTTTCTAGCATTGCACCTTAAACCGAAAATTTTTATTTGTAATCTAAATATCTTCTCTGAGTCAGTGTAATGCTAAATGTCCGCACATTTGTTCTTTGCTTTAAACTGAGACCAACCCTTTAAAAAACACCCCCCACCTGATCATCTTACTCGTATGACCCCTTACATGTGCAGTCTCCCGGCTAGAGAAGCAGAGGTATCCACCCAGGCCTACAATGTCCTTTCTCTTCCTGCAACCTCTTTATTCAGTAGGTGGCTACTTGCAGGAAAGGAAATACATCAATACACACAAAGTCTTCATAATTACTTAAGAATAACAGATTTGCTACTATGACATTCTTAACCACTCTTAAATTTTATCCTTTTTCAATCATCATACTTATTTCATTTTTCTCAAAATGACTTCTAATACCTTTAAAGCAGACCTGTCAGATGAACCAGAGTTAAAAACACAGAAAACATTAGACTGTACATCATTTACCAGAACAGGCTAATTTCTTTTTTTAAATATATTTTATTGGTTATACCATTACAGTTGTTCTATTCCCCCCTTTCATTCCTCTCCACCCAGCACACCCCCTCCCACACAATTCCCCCCTTTAGTTTATGACCACGTGTCTCAAGTTTTTTAGATTCTATATTTCCCCTACTATTCTTGCCCTCCCCCCATCTATTTTCTACCTACTGTCTATGCTATTTTCTGTACCTTCTCCCCCCTTCTCCTCCTCCCACTCCCCTGTTGCTAACCCTCCATGTCTTCTTCATTTCTATGGTTCTGCCCCTGATCTAGCTGTCCTCTTGGTTTGCTTTTGTTTTAGGTGTGGTTGTTAGTAACTGTGAGTTTGCTGTCCTTTCACTGTTCATATTTTTTATCTTCTTTTTCTGAAGAACAGGCTAATTTCAAATGTGCTTTTCTCAGAGGAAAAAATATATATTAAAATATATTTTTAAATGGTCTTTTTTTCAGATATGTGTTATTCTAAAATATATCAAGATACATAAAATGTTTCAAATATAAATGAAACACCAGCAGTGTTAAATTATGTAAATTAAGGAAAAAGAAAACCAGGGGTTAATTCATAATCTACCTCAAAATTATGTATTCAGGGATCCATATGCTATGCTACCTCCTATGTTAAATGTTTTTTTTCCACATATGCTAGTATCCTGTGCTAATTGCAGGTTATCAAATGCAAGAAGTGAATTTACCCTTGTTTTCTATCATTTGATATATCAGGATGTTAGGAAGAGCATTTTGGAAACTTCTGGCTTAGAGAGCCAGAAACTCTGATCTACTCTTCAATCTGGCACTGACTGGCTTTATAATGTTAGCATGTCACTCCATATTTCTGTCCAATTATAATTTACTCAGTGTTCTATGTTTGTAAAACAACTGTTGCTTGAAAGAAATTAAGAAAAAAATGGACAGTTTTTTTCCAAATAAGAAAGAGAGGCTCTAATAAAACAAATACTTCAGTTACATAATTTTGGGAAAGCCAAAGGTCCCCAACAATGAGAAAAGAAAATGCGAACAGAATCCTCAGCAGAAGTGTCAGGACAGACGGCCAACCACAAGAACCAGAACCCAGCCTGACATGGACCTTGAGTAAGCACTTTAGATCTGAGTGTTTCCCTCAAACTGATGTTCCCACACCAAAATTTAGGACTGAATAGTCTTTGGGTTTTTGTTTGTGTGTTTGTTTGCTTTTTACAAAATCAGGGAACTTTAAAAACTGGAAATTATTGGAAAATTATAGAAAAGTGGGTTATGAGGAGGATGAACATTGTCTCTGTTTGCCTGGTGACGCTCCTGGTTTTTTAACTGAAAGACCCAGATGTCAGAACAACTGACTACCTGTTGGTTTTGTATTTTGCTATGGAACCCAGGGGAGTGAGGACCTAAATCATTTCACTGATGTTGTTAATTTGCATACCAATATTCAGTCCTGTGTGGTTCATTGTCATGTGGCTCCTATCAGGCCCACTGCCTGGTGTTCTGCCATTAACCACCTCCTGCCCGTGCTGTGCACGCAGGCCACCCCCCCCCACACACACACACATACACACACACACAATACAACCCTGCCTTCACATTCCTAGTTTGGAAGGATTTACAAAGTGACTAGGAGTCTCTATGGAGGAGGGAAGTAGCACCAAGACTGAATTTGCTGGACCTAATTGTTAGTTTTAGATAATAGACAATTATATAACACTGGAGTTACAGAGGTTGTATTCATTATGCTAACTTTGTGAAGCTTATCCCAGTCCATTTTAAACTTACAAGACATTATACCTGAAAACAGAGTAAAATAGGTATCTCCACATAATGAAAAGGAGAAATGAAGGTATTGTCAATGTTTACTACTACAAGTGTGAGTTTTCTTATAGTGGCTTTCATATCTTATTAGAGAAAAGCAAACTGAAAGGACTGCTACCAAATGGGGGGGTGCAGGAGGAACCATTGAGGTAGATTAAATGATGACTAACCCCCCACCCTGCCAAATATCCTGCTCCTAAACCTGAAGACTGTAAATGTTACTTTGTGTGGCAAAAAGGACTTTCTTTTGCACATGTGAATAAACTAAGAATCTTGAGATGGAAGGATTATCCAATTATTATCCTGGATTATCCAAGTGGTTCCTGCACATAATACCAAATGTCTTTTTAAGAGAACAAAGGGAGATTGGACACAAAGGAAGGTAAAGCTGCAGCACCTCTGGCCTTGAAGGACAAAAGGAGCAGGACATAAGAATGCAAAGAATGCAGCTCAGAAAGGTAGAAAGTCAAGAAAAGAGAGTCTTTCCTAAAACCCCCAGGGGAGCTTCACGATTTCAGCTCAAGGAAACTGACAGCAGACACCTTTCCTCCAGCACTGTAAGAAAATAGATGTGTGTTGTCTTAAGCAACCAAGTTTGTGGAAATTTGTTACAGCAACAATAAAAAACTTATACAGAAAGTTTAATTAAAGAAGCTTATAATATGTTAGGACTAGGGCGAAGACAAGTGGAAAAGGTCAAATATTTTCAGACTAATAAAAGTAAAACACCAAAATTCATTTTCTGGGAATGTTAGAGTGATAATGAACACAACAGTGAAGTGAATAAACCTCTTACAGCTGGTACCTTTGGGGAAAGAAATTAAAAACAGAAAAGCAATGGCTGTTGACATAAAGATATAAGCAGTTAATTTTTTTTAATATCTGAAATTTTGAGACCTTTAAGTATATAAGGTTACATACTGTTATAAAAAATATATAACACTACAATCAAAATAAATAATTCTGTAGAAAATCATTAAAACCCAGGAAAAACTAACTGAGATATTATAGATTCTAGGCAAAATCTTCACAAAAACAAATAAACAAACAAATAACAGAGCTCTTTTTCACTGAAGTGCTTACCAAAAACAAAACACATGTACAAAATATTAACAATTATAAAATCAATAAACATCATGGCAATAGAATTATCTTAATTATTGATAATATACTATATTGACTGAAATTCTTGCCTCTTCCCAAAAGGTCTGTGATCTCATTTGACAGAAAGTCAAAGGCAAACATGAGAAAAAAATGCAAGTAAACTTCGGCTACATATGCACATAAGAGGAAGAAATAGGTTCTGATTAAGAAATTTAGGAAAAGTCTCCCATATTATTGGCCAATATTGATGAAGGACACGTTCTGTCTAGGGCTGCTTCTGTGCAAATGAAAATATTGCAATACTCAATTATCTAAGATAATGCGAGATTAAGAAGGCAGCAGGCCTGGCTGAAAATCCCCAATGATCCTAGAAATGTAGATTTTTTAATTTGTGGGATGATAATTTTTATCCTCCACCACCCTCTTTCTCAGTCTTCTCTAATATTAAAATTGACTGGTAAAGACAAGGAAAATCCCAGATTAGACAAAACATATAATTTGTTTCAAAGCTTAAAAGTGCTATCAAAATAGGAAATTACTGGTACAATATAGTATAAACAAAGCTGGAAATTCAAGGAAGTAAGCAGATTTCTGACGTCGGGTGGAGTCTAAAAGCTTTTCTAATCTAGATAATTTTAGTTCTTGTTTTCGTACTTCTTGCGGCACTCGGGAAAGGGAACAGTTTAGCACTCTCCGAATAGTGGTTCCCACAGGGGAGCCTCTGGTGTAAGCTGAGGTCCCAGAGGGTCACGCCCTCCGGGTAAATACAAACCGGAAGTAAACCAGATGGCTTTCCATTTCCAGGAAGCAACAAAGAAAATGATCTTGGTGCAAGGACGTGGTGCATGGTCTGGGAGACCGTTTACAACCTGAAAAGCTATGACTACAGGCTGGACCTCGGAAAGATTTACAGTTCCAAATCATCTTACCTGTGCCATTCAAGATTATCTCAAGTAAGTACGTAAAAAAGATTCTGTAATATTTGCAGCCCAAAGTATCAGCCAAAAACAAGTGCAATATTATCTGCAAAAAATATATCTTCTTAGGTGTCATAAAGACTCAAAAAAATATTTTTCCAAGACAAATGAGTGCCCCTTGAATGAAAATCAGAAATCAAAATAGAAAAATTTGGTTTGACTGACAACCAACAGAAACAAAGACAAAAGGAGGCCCTGAGAATATTTGAATAATGGAATAATCAAGGGTAAAATACAGAGTTATTTTACCTGACAATCCTTAAAGGAGTAACAAGCAAACTTAAAATAATGTGTAGAGAATCTTAAAAATTAAAATATAACCAAATGGTTTCTCTAGAAATAAGTATAATAAAATTTAAAATTAAATGGATAAATTTATAGTTGAGTAGATACAGCTGATGAGAGAATTAATAAATTGGAAGGTGGGTTTATTAAAAAGCTACCCAATTAGCAACATTGGGAAAAGAGAGAGATAAAAAAAGAGAATAGAGGTTAAGACACAAAGGTTAAAGGTTAAAGGAATAGCACATATTTACTTGAAGTTGAAATGAAAATAAATAGCAGAGTAAATATCTGAAGAAATATTGGCTACTAGTTTATGAAAGATGTTACCCATAGACTGAGAAAAAGCAATGAATCTGAAGTAGGATATTTTGAAACATATCCACATCAAGACTTATTATCATGAAAATGAGGAGCACCTAAAGCCATTGAGAAAATCTGAAAAGTTCCCAAGTGAACAAACATATTATCATAAAAAAATAGTGACAGATATACAACTATCTTCCCAGTAGTCATACTATAATTTAGTGACAGTGCATTAATCTTAAAGATAAGGTAAAGTAATTGCCAACTAAAATTTTATACTCAGAAATAATGACTTCAAGAAATAAGCAAATATTATTTTCAAAAAAGAAAAACAAAAAATTTATCAATAGAGTCTCACTAAAAAACTTCTCAAAAAGCGTATATAAAGCAGATGGCAAGATGCAAAATAAAAGAAGTTAAGAAAACTAAAGTACCATTTAATAAAAAATAGTCTAGTGTGAATTTGAAAGCAACAAGAAATATTTGAAACACATGAAAGCAAAAGCATATAATTGGGAACATATAAATTAATCAAGGTATAATAAGGCCCTTGTTATTAACTGTAGACTCTGATATGTTAAATTGACAAAATTTCAAGATAACCGCTAAATGCAGACAATGTGTGAAATCTCTGAAATAGTAGAGGAGAGAAATGGAATGAGAATAATCCATCTAAACATAGTGAAAGAAAAGATAGAAAAAAAGAACCAGAGCATACTTTGGACAAAGAGAAAAGTATATGTGATGGAATATAGAGTAAAACCTCATCTTGGACTCTTAATAAATCAGTAATTATGTCAATTCATTAAAAAATTGAAAGACAAAGATTGCTTAAAATTTAAAAATCCAACCAAATGCTATTATGGAACATAATTAAAACTTAAGAAAACAGAAGCTTGAAAATAAAAGGACAGAAAAAACTACGCCAGAAAAATTTTGACCAAAAGAATATTAGTGGTACATTGTTACAAGTAAAAGTATATCAAAAAGCAATCAGCATTACTACAAGTAAAGATATTTATAATAAAATGTCCAATTCACCAGAAAGACAGAACAATTATAAATAAGTTATACTCAATAATATTGCTTCAAAGTACACAGGGAAAAATTAGACAGAAGTCCAAGGAGAAATAGAAATCCACAATTATAGTAAATCAGAATTTAACTCACTTGCTAAAACAGCAGGGAAAAAACTCAGGAAGGATATAGACTTCAAAAACACAATCACCTGGCTTGATTCAATATAACTGATACTGAAATAGACAATGTTTTTTTAAATAAAACAGCCAGAGCTATAGTATGGGAGAAAAAATTTGCTCCACATATAATTAAGAAAAATTAATACCCATATTATTTTAAAGACTTCTACAAATAATTTTCTAAAAGAAAGAGAATGCAATAAAAAAATAGGCAAAAGTCTTGAAGAGTCACCTTGCAAAGGTAGTGGTTGCCATGGTGTCTCCACCCAGGTGACCCTGGTAAATGCTCTGGGCGTTGCTCCTGTTGGCCTAGACTTCAAGCCTGCTTCTCTGGCTTTGTTGGAGATTCTGTGAATCTAATGTTCCTTAAAAAATTATTTTATGCTTAACTAGCCAAAAAGGTATCCGTTTTGGTTTTGTTCATTTGTTTGAACATGAACTGAGTGGCATGAATGTCAACATGTGGCCTGTGTAGTAAAGTTCAGGCATTTGTGGTTCTCTATGAACTTGTGTGAGGTGCGAGTTTCTCCAGGACACCGCCAGCTGATACCTTGCCATCACCATTCCACACGCTAGCAGGTAAAGTTCCGTCTCATTTTTCCATCTGATTTAACTCCCCCTTTCCACCCTTTCTAACAGTGTTGCTTCAGTTTCTCCAGCACGCTAACAAATTCAGAGCTGAGTATTTTCACAAGCCACTTTGTGTAGGCATCAATCCCTGTTCGAAAAAAGAGTGTATACTTTCTAAACCCCACTGATCAACCTTCATGGTGGCAGAGAGGCATCAAAGTGTGGGAGATGAAATTTCCAGGACTTATCGAAGACCATTGCAAACCAGAAAAAAAAAAAGCCCACATCTTTCCCAGAGTATTGTACTTATATTTCCTGGAAGATTAGAAACATAAGAATGAAACATCCTTTTTTCTAGTAACTCTTTCTGCCCAGATACAAACGTGAAGTCTTGACCTAAAATTCACGTTTCCCAGAAGCACCAGGATCGACTATAATGCTAGAGTGATTTGCCTACAAAATCCATCCTCTACACTATGGCCTTGCCTATTTTGTTCTACCAAGAATGCCTACAATCTTGCCTACAGATAAAGGTGATTGACAACTAATACTACGGTTCTCTAAAAATAATAAAATGATTATTCAAACATAAATTGACCCAGCAGAGTAGGTAGGTACTGATTGGTGAGTGAGGTAGGCAGAACTAAATGCACATACCACAGATGCCTCACTCTGTAACGTCTTTCCTACCTCCAAGGTTACAGAGGCACTGTGTCTCCAACCACACAGTGTTGTCCCAGCCTCCTTCCATTTGTCTTTCGTTGTGTGTATGAATCCTATTCCCGATTCCTTCAGAACACTGCCCTAAATGCTGTCAGCTAATTCCAATCAAGGTACATCCATTAACTCCCTATTATGGGTATGACTTCTCCATTCTGGGAGCTTTGAAGTCAAGCAAGATGTAGTTTCTGTGTAATCTCTAATCTATGCTCAAGAAATTCTCTAGAGGTTCAGGATCCACGGACAAAATATAGGCCGTTATTATATCTCTGGTCCCAGTCAAGTGAGTGAGCATAAATCTTGTTTTCTCAGTCCAAATTTTATGGTTAATAGAAGAGCTAAAACAATGTGACTTCACAGGTAGATGGTGATTTTGATGTGTTCTGTGAGGGACGGCGGGTATCTAGGTAGACACAAGTTACACCCTTGGCTCATTCTGAGGACGTACTCGGATTATGCGTGCGCACTCCAGGACTCTTTCTTTCATGGCATCACCCATTGCTTGTGGTACAGGTCTTTCCCCAAAACCAACTTGTCCCTCTGCTCAGGTGGATTTCAGGAAACCTTTTGCTACTCCACCTCTAATTAATGTTTGCATGTGATTTTTCCTCATTTCCACATCACCACAAGGGCCACTCCTGTTGCTCTAGAGACAGTCCTGTGAATTCTGCCAGGTGTAGTCACTACAGAAAACTTCATGTCACTAAACTTATCACTGTCACTTATCTGTGTTTCTAGATTTATAAAAGGCTGCGATCAAAAGTACAGAAATATTCCACCCTTGGTACCTACTTTCTTTGTTTGGTTCTCGTGCTGTTGTTAATGTTGTATGTTTTTGTTACTGGTATTATCTCATTCTTTTCTACTCTCTTTTTCCTCAAGTTGTGGCTTAACTGTATAGTTCCCTTGGATTTAGTATTGACCTTTTAACCTTCATAGTTCCACAAGCCAAACTTTATCCCTTTCACTCCCCCTACAAAATATATTCATCTTCTGAATTTCACTTCTGGTCAATTCTCCCAGTTCAACATGCCTCAATCTTGGAAACTGTCTTTTGTTTCCTTATTGTGTCTTCATACAGAGAGTGTTTTGTGGTTTTCATTTCCATGTCTTTTCTTCATACTTCTTTACAATGCCATTTTGTTATATTAGTCCAATGCTTTCCTATATTATAGAAAAATATACACTATTAGTCTAATCTCTTTATTAAACTATATAAAATATGAACTCCTCAAGTCATCCTTCCAAAGCACAGTAGACTTTTAACAAGCCCCATGTATTTCACTGGGAAGCAATCGTTTTTAAACCCCATAGATTTGACCTCCTGCTCTGTTTCTTGTTTCTAAATGTCATGCTTCTTTCCCTGGTTCCCAATGTATTTTTCATTGCTGTATTGGAATAAATTCAAGCTTTCTTGCTATTTGGTAGCTTTAATGCAGTTCCTATTTTTGGAATATTCTATGAGTAGGAATAAAAATATCCTGCAGGTTAAACACTTTGGCTTCTCTAATTAGCATTTCACTTGATTTTTATATACATATTAGAATCTTTAGGATTCCAAATAAATAGCAGCCTTTTTGCCTATCCAAGATCTCAGAACAAATTGTGAAATAAGACAAAGAAATGGTAGATGAAAAAAACAAGATACTATATTTCAAAAAAATCTAATACTTCATGCATTATAAGGCATTTTGTGGTTTCAGAAATGATGAACGGGAGGAATACACCACAGGTGTTGAAATGTGCCAGCACCTGTATTCCTGATAAAGACTAGGCTGCAGAATGTGATTTCTATCTTTGGGAAGGTGTCCTTACTAATAATAAAATCACAGAATCAGATTCCCATGCAGTCACTGGCAGCTCTGGGCTGGAGCAGTCTTATCCCTTGTGTGAAGGAGAGTTGGTACACCCCAGGTAAGACCTCTGCATTTAGGAGTAGAAAAGACCCACACCTTAGTAGCAATCTGCTCCTAATGCTAGAATGAAAGAGAATGGGCTTCTATTACAAGCCCATTTCTCCTTCCGACCTCAGCTATCTAGCTGTCCCTGCCCCACTGCCCCAGGCAAAGAAGGATTGAAGTTCAAAGCTCTGCCCTGAATGTTCCAGCAAGAGTTGCTCCTTCCACAAGGAAGAAAATATCAGGCATGAGGAATGAACATTCCCTCCCTATCCCACCACACTCCTCCCCCTCAAAAGAGGGTAGAGGGGAGAGAAGCACAGAGTAAAAGGGGATGGACTCACATGAATAAATATGAAGGACACATGGACAATAACTAAGACGGGGGGCGGAGATGGGAGGGGGGTGGGGAGCACTAGGGGGGTGCAGGGCTGGGAATACAAGAAAGAAAACTGTACTTGAACAAAAGTTAAATAAAAAAAATAAAAAATAAAAAATAAAATCCTGTAATTTTCCATATGAACTGCTGCCAAAGAATCTCAGCTACAAGGCATACATAAACCCAACAAGCCCTGAAAAGAAGTCTTGAGGTTGCAGTGAGCAGAGATTGTTATTTAGGGGCTGGACTCCAACTCCCCACAGTATTAAAGGCAGTTACTCTTCCCCCTTAGAAGGGGCAGAAATTACAGCCTCCTTCCCTAATTATTATGCTTTGCCACACCACAATCTCGGTCCCAGTTCTCTCTATAAACTTTCGTTCCCAGACAACCACATGGCTTTCACAATACTATTAAACACTGTCTCATAAGAGGACTACCACAGCTTTACAGGCTGAATAACCAAAGTATAAGTTACCGTACTAGTCCACAAATGGAGCTATGATTTTGTTACAGAAAAGACAAGGAGTGCTAAACACCGCATGTAAAATTTCTCCATAGTTTACATATTTTTCTGCATCTCCATTTTCTGTTTTGCCCATATGCAACAGTATGGTGATTGCGGATGGGAGGGGATGGGTGGAGGTGGAACAGGATATGGGGGAGTAAGTGGTGATAAATGAAAAATGAAAAAATGAAAAAAGGCACTTAAAATAAGATTTAAAAATTATAAAAATGGATCTCTGTGTTTTGTAATCTTTTGATTGGCTAAAACTACAGTGTAGGATACACGCCATTTGATTGTATAATAAATAGCCTCTTCTATGACATTAGAAACTCAAGTATATACAAATAATTTTTATCATTTTGTGTTAGTTTGCTTATTTTGGTGTAATTATAGAAATGCAGTTTCTTTAATGTGTCCATCTGTTCCCATTGGTTATAATTTTTCTTTCTGATGCTCAAATTTTCACACCTTGGGTCCTAACAGTCTTCTCTTCATGCTGGTTACTTGTCCATTTCAACACAACCCCAGATATCTTGGGAAAAAATCTTTGTTTTCCTAAAGTAATGTATTCCATGTCCATATTTATTTGTTCTGCCTCAAGATATGGTTTAGCTATTCTCGTGGGAGTTCTGGTTGTCTTACTATATGATATTAGTGCTCAAAAACTAGGGGTGAAGAGTAACATAAAATAATTTTTATTGCCTACTTATAGCAGACAGTGACTTCAAAAAATGATGGGAGAAATATTTCCTTTAGGTTACAAGCTGACATTGGCATTTTCAAATTAAGTCTGTCTTCAGTTTTCTTTCTTACTTCATTTTCTCTAAAATGAAAAAGCCTGACCATCCTATTCTACCCCTTTGACTACAACTTTCCCCCCATTTGCCCACTATTCCTAATGTGCCATTCTATATAGTGTGTCACACCAAGCCTCTTCTCACTAAAAAAGTACACCATTTCCCATGTTCAAATTGACTCTTAGTCAACACATCCTGAAATTGAGTCCAAAGTATACAGGTGATGATTCTCACTGTCTGTAGCATCTGAAAACATTTCTCCAGATTTAACAAGGAGATGAAAATGGCACCTAGCCAAGGAGAGACTAGATAATTTGAAAACAAAGGTGTCTAATACTTTGCATGGAATTGCTCTATTCGCTTAATGCAAGACAGTATTGAGATATCAAACATAGTGCAATACCCACTCTCAAGGTTTTCATCTTGTAGCTTCAATGACTTGCCCTTCTTTTTTTCCTCCTTTTTGTATGACTTTGTCACTGGTGTCTTTATTACCAAGATCAGCCCAAGTACAACTCCAAATTTTCCTTTTATATAGATATCTGCCATTTCCATTACAAGTAATTTCAGATATTTTTATGCATTCCAGAAGTTTTCTTTCTACATGTGTACAAGCGAAAATAATTCAGAATGTTAGGGAAATAAAAATTTATGGTGTAAACCCATAAAACTTTTAATGGATTAAAATATGCCAAATCTTGGGTTATTAAGTATTTGTTGAACAAACAAAATGTATAGTCATCTCAGAAAACTTAAAACTATTGAAGTATAGCCTAATTTATCAGGAAAAACATCCATACATTCTGAATTGTAGCATCAGATAAAGTGTGGTGTTCCCTCTTCTAAAAACATTGCCATCTCTGAAAGATAATTAATTTTACAACAAGTAGCATGAATATATATTTGGAAAAATCATAGCATCTCAAGGTCAAAATATAACAATTTGGCATGCATATTTCAAAACAGAGATACTGGGGCCCAAGCCTGCCCTTGCTGTGGAAATGGGCCAACGTTATCCGTTGAGGCTAAAAAAAAGGTGCCTCGTGTCGGGCACATTTCCTCAGATGTGCAGATTGTTCAGCGGCCTCTGCCCTTGGAACCCAGTGTCAATTCAGTTCAGCGTGCATTCAGATTCTTTTTCAGATCACGTTATGACAGATGTGATGACCAGGGCATATTTCAGAGTCATGCATACTGAGTATTTGTGGTGAGTTAGCACTTAACTCTTTCTTTTCAGCTTCTGCTTATCAACTGTGCAAGTTGACCGGCTCCTGTGATCTCTCTTCTCTGTGACATTGGCAGCCTTCTCTTTATGGGGCGACCTGCCCTTTCCTCACTCAGCTCCACCACTCCTAACATGGTATCTACGTAGGAAGGCTGTATAGACCACAGGAGCTACTCTAAACCTCTAAACTTTACTCAAAGTTAAGCACTTTGACTGAACTCCTGCCACCTAATTTTGGTGATACTTGTTTGCTGCATGTCTAGGTGTGTGTCTGTCCAGCCTTGTACTTCAGAGCAGCATCTGCTTAAATGGGCTTAGGGGTAGAAGTCAGCATATCAGGCAAAAACTGGGTATAATCGGAAGGACCCTTCGAGAATTCTCAGCACCATTCTTAAATCTTCAGGACGCAACCCATGAACTCTTAAAAGAGCATGATTGACAGTGTTTCTCTCTGCATTTTGGATTGGTCCTTCTTTTCCTATGGAAAATGGAGACCAAGAGATGTCGTTTGAAAAAGAGAAAAGCAAAGAAATAAGAAAAAAGGTTTTCCTCCTACTTGGCTGAATGCAGTTAGATTAAACCAACATCCAATGCTATTCAAACTGTAGTCCATTTATTTGGCAGATATTTACTGGTCACTTTTTAGGTTTAGGAGATGGACTTCTAAACCAAACCAGTGAAAATCTCTCTCCTTATGAAGAGAATATTCTGTAATGGCAGCTATAGTTCATGGATTTCTAGCTTTATAGAAGAAGAGCTGGGTTTTTCCCCATGATTTATTTAAGCATGCTTCAGAGAGGAAATGAGAAAGAAATATTAGTCTGCCATCTTTAGCAAGTCTCTTGTGTGGGGTGGGGGTTTCTTGTCTGGTTTAGTGCAACGCCATGCTGAGTGCATTATAGGGCAGCTCGTTTACCTGGGTTATGCCAGCAGACCTCGTTCACTGCACGTTGTGGGGATCCATATCCATGAGTGCTCACTAACTTTTCTGTACTCAGCCACCAACTCTTCACATACACACACCTCTGCATACATGCACACCATACCTAGGACCTGTCTGGCAAGTAATAGGAGTTTAATGTAAATTCTAGACTTGATAAAATTAGTCTATTGTCTCTTGATTAAATTTTTGTATTACCTACACCCTTTATCTCTAATATCTAACGTCTATCCAAGTTGCCAAATCATAGAAAAAGATAATTACCAGAATTTTGATGAATAGAGTACCGTCCTCATGATATCACTCCTCTAATGCAAAAGAACAAAAAAGATACTATATTTTTACTGTCAGAATTCCTCTAACTACAGGGGAAAGGTGGGGAGAATTCACAGGAACAAGTATAAAGGACACATGGACAAAAACTAAGTCTGGGGCGGGGAATGGGAGGGAGGTGGGGAGCGCCTGGGAGCGGGGGATGGGATCAGAGTAAAGGACAGAAAACTGTACTTGAATAATAATAATTTTTTAAAAAATAATTTATTTAACCTTTAACTCACCCACTTCTAAAACTGCTCTGAGACCTGCTTTCTGGGCAGAGGCACTGACAGCCCACCAGGGACAGCACCACGGCCCACGGTGATCAGCTCAGCTGCTATCTTTTATTACTTGTTCTGAGGGTCGCTGCCTGCAGCCCTTTATCAGGACAATCCTCGTTTCTACTATAAGATTCTCTTTTTTTTCCCTACTATAAGATTCTTATGATCCTTGTCCCTTTCTGCCTGAATAGTTTTTGACAGCAATGGGCTGTGCTCTGCAACAATCTCTTAAAACTGGACTGCACCCAAGCTTGAATGACCATGCAGGACAAGGGTAAGCCTGCATTTCTTCCCTAACAGCCTTTCGTTCAGAAAGCTATGGGCTAGTTGAGAGAATATTTAGGGCTATAGAGAATATTTAGGACTCCTACTGAGATGAGTATTTCTGATAGGAACATGTTTCATATTATCTCCTGCTAGACCATGAATTACTGCCGAATACACTTTGTGTTACTACAGTGATTGATTTACAAAATAGCTCTTAGGTAGCACTTACAAATTCACTCTTTTGCCAAATGTGAAAGAAATTGTCAAATGCAACAGTTTGTGGGAGCAGGCAGCCTTCTGAGCTGAAAAGCAAATACAGCTACCTGATTAATTGATTCTGACCTCATAAGTATTATACTTTGGGGGCTCTAATGAAAATTCCTGAGGGTAAATTCTATGGTTCACCTCATTCATTTATATCTCCGGATGACAGATGTACATTATAAAATGTCACTGAATATACTGGCAATAAATGAGGTATAACATTAGCATCTTGATTCTGTGGTGGGATTTTTTATGGAACACTTTTGTTAAACGATTCCAACGGTAATAAAATTATCACAAAATTATTCACTATACATTGTCCTTTTTATTTCAATCTATATCTCAGCAATTTGCAATGATGTTCTTTAGTTAAAGTAAAATTTCTGCATTTATAAAGCCTGTTTCTTTATGGTGTAATCCCCCACCTAATTAATTAACAGTTGTCAACTATCGGTAACGAGAAGTTTTGGCCATCCTGTTGTTGTGTTATTAATGTCTTTTATTTACCCAAATAAAGAATATTTACCCAAATAAAGAATAAAAATGTAAAATTTCAAATTTCAATGCGAGGCACAACTCAAGAAACATATCACAAATTGATAGTCTTTCTTGGAATTCATAATTTCAGTCTCTTGATCATTTTTGAAGTTATTTCATTTAAAGAAACATTTGTAAATTTTTAAAAATCTAGATAACAAAAGATAAAACAAGCAATTTTGCATGTTAATAAGACATATTTTAACACAAGAGTATATTTTATTATACTAACATATTTCTGATGAAAATGTATTTCACATGCTCTGTGAGCCTACAAAGTTGCAAATTTCAGTGAACATTAATCTTCTGATGAAAGAATGATTATTTTAAAGACAGCTTAGCTTTAGGAGAAGGCTAAAAAGGGAACCAGTGTATCTGCCAAATGAAGCAATTTAATAATGTGCTCGAGAATGTGTTCGAAGTGCCATTATTCTTTTTTGTTTGGGTTCCTGGAACTTGGGGAAATGCAAGAAAATCTCTTTTCCAAAAGTTAAATTAGAAAAAAACATGTGTTTTTTTTTCATGAGTTGAATATTTGTGGATTTGAATATTAAAGACATTTTTCCAGTGATAACATGGTTATTTTTATGAAGACTTGATTTTATTTTGTTATGGTTACCTATGTATTGAATTCTATTATGTTTACAAATTGGAAGGTAAACATATTCAATCCTATTCTTTAAGTGAGAAGCAGTAATGTACGAAAGCTGTGAAACTTAAATATGGTTTAAAGAAACTAGCAGTCAAGCTGGTTATTATCAAACTTTGAATCTAATTCACTCCAATGGGTGTGTTCAATCTGCCTATTTTTTCAAATCTGTTAATTGCCATTTATTTACCTGAAATATGTCATTGCCTACTTTTCTTTTTTCATTGTTTATTATATTACAGTTGTCCTGTTTATTTTTCTTTTTGCCCCCCTCCACCCAACCCGCCCCTCTAGCCCACAGTCAATCCCCCTGCATTGTCCATGTCCATGGGTCATTCATACACGTTCCTTAACTGCTCCTCTCCGCTTCCTTCCACCATTCCCTCTCTCCCTCTTTCCTCCCACAGCTGGAAGTCTGTTCCATATTTTCATGTCTCTGGTTCTATTTTGCTTAATAGTTTATTTTGTTCGTTAGATTCCCATTATAAGTAATGAGGTCATATGGTATTTGTCTTTCACTGACTGGCTTATTTCACTTGGCATAATAGTTTCCAGCT
This sequence comes from Sturnira hondurensis, assembly GCF_014824575.4. Classification (NCBI taxonomy): domain Eukaryota; kingdom Metazoa; phylum Chordata; class Mammalia; order Chiroptera; family Phyllostomidae; genus Sturnira; species Sturnira hondurensis. Next base: position 1,027,575 of record NW_028095541.1, on the reverse strand, counting down.
CCATCCATGCTGTTGCAAAAGGTGGACTTCTTTCTGCTGCATAGTATTCTAGTGTGTAAATGTATCACATTTTTTAAATACAATCATCTACTGATGGTCACTTGGGCTGTTTCCAATACTTGGCTATTATAAATAGAGCTGCTATAAATACAAGGGTGTGTAAGTTCTTTTGAATTGACTTTTCAGGATTCTTAAGGTATATTACCATCAGTGTAATCAATGGGTAATAGTGAAGTTCAGTTTTTAATTTTCTGAGGAAATCCCATACTGGTTTCCACAGTGGCTGCACCAGTCTGTATTCCCACCAAGAGTGCACTAGGGTTCCCTTTTGTCCACCTCCTTGCAAGCACTTGTTATTTGTTGATTTATTACTGATGGCCATTCCGACAGGTATAAGGTGATATCTCATTGTGCTTTTAATTTGCATCTCTCTGATAGCTAGTGATGTTGAGCATCTTTCCATATGTCTATGGGCCATCCTTATGTCCTCCTTGGAGCAGTGTCTATTCAGGTCTTTTGCTTATTTTTTAATTTGGTTGTTTGTCTTCCTGTTGAGACATATGAGTTGTTCATATATTTTGGAGATCAAATCCTTAACTGATGTATTATTGGAAAATATGTTATCCCATACAATTTGTTCCCTTTTCATTTTGATGATATTTCTTTAGGCATGGAGAAACTTTTAAATTTGGTATAGTCCCACTTGTTTAAATTTTCCTTCATTTTTTTTTTGCCTTAGGAGATATATTGGCAAAAATATTGTTATGTGCAAGCTCTGAAATTTGACTGCCTATGTTTTCCATTAGGACTTTTAAGGTATCACAGTGTATTTAAGTCCTTCATCTATTTTGAGTTTCTTCTGGTGTATAGTGTAAGTTGGTGGTCTAGTTTCATTTTTTTTCATGTACTAGTCCAGTTCTCTCATCATTTATTGAAAGGATTGTTTTTACTCCATTCTATGCTCATGTCCCTTTTGTTGAATATTAATTGACCATAGGGCATGGGTTTATTTCTGGGTTCCCTAGTCTGTTTCACTGTTCTATGTGTCTATTTTTATGCCAGTGCCACATTGTCTTGATTACAGCAGCCTAGTAAAGTTTAATATCAGGTATTGTGATCTCTTCAACTTTGTTCTTCTTTCTTGTGATTGCTGAGGCTATTCAGGGTTTTTTGGGGTTACATGTAAATTTTTGGAAATTATGTTCTAGATCTGTGAAGTATTCCATTGATATTTTAATAGGAATTGTCTTGAATCTATACATTGCTTTGTGTAATATACACATTTTAATGGTGTCGATTCTTCCAATCCATGAACACAATATATGCTTCCATTTATTTGTACCTTTCTCAGGTTCTTTCTTCTGTTTTATAAAGTTTTCTGAGTACAAGTGTTTTGTTTCCCTGGTTAGATTTATTCCTGGGAACTTTATTTTTCTTGTTGTTATAGTAAATGGAATTTTTTTCTTAGTTTAACTTTATGATAATTCATTGTTAGTATACAAGAATGCCATTGATTTCTGAATATTGACTTTGTATTCTTCTACTTTGCCAGATTCACTTATTAGGCTGAGTAGTTTTTTGGTGGAGACTATAGGGTTTTCTATGTACACTATCATGTTGTCTGCAAATAATGACAGTTTTACTTCTTCCTTTCCAGTGGATATATTTTATTTATTTTTCTTGTCAAATTGCTATGACTAGAACTTCCAGTACTAGGTTAAATAGTGGTGGTGAAAACAGACACCCTTGTTTTGTTCCTGATCTTAAGGGAAATGCTTTTAGTTTTTGCCTATTGAATATTATGTTGGCAGCAGGTTTCTCATATGTCAAGGTGTGCTTCCTCTATTTCCACTTTGCTGAGTGTTTTTTGCATGAATGGGTGCTGAATTTTGTCAAATATCTTTTCAGTATCTATTGACATGATTATGTAATTTTTGTCTTTCATTTTGTTTATGTGATGTATTATACTTATTGATTTGCAAATGTTAGACCATCCTTGCATCCCTGGGATAAATCCCACTTGATCATGCTGTATGATCTATTTAATGTATTGCTGGGTCTGCATTGCCAATATGTTGTTGAGGATTTTAGCATCTATGTTCACCAGAGATGTTGGCCTGCAATTTTCTTTCTAGTTTGTGTCTTTACCTGGCTTTAGAGTTAGGATAACCCTGGCCTCATAAAAAGAGTTTGAAAGACTTCCCTCTTCTTCAATTTTTTGGAATAGTTTGAAAAGTATAGGTCTTAGTTCTTCGAATGTTAGGTAAAATTCACCTGTGAAGCCATCCAGTCCAAGGCTTTTGTGTGCTGGGAGTTCTTTGATTACTGCTTCAATGTCACTAGTCGTTATCAGACTGTTCATGCTTTCTGCTTTCTTGATTCAGTTTTGAGAGATGTATATTGTCAGAAATGTGTCCATTTCCCCTAGGTTGTCCAGTTTCTTGGCATACGGTTGTTTATAGTAATTTCTCTCAATACTTTGTATCTCTGTAGTATTAGTTGCTACTTCTTTCATTTCTGATTTTACTTATTTGGGTATTGTCTCTTTTTTCTCTTTATGAGTCTGGTTAAAGATTTGTCAATTTTGTTTATCCTTTCAAAGAAACAGCTCCTGGATTCATTGATTCTTTGATTTTTTTTAGTCTCTATGTCATTTAATTATGCTCTGATCATGATTATTTCCTTCCTTATACTCACTCTGGGCTTTGTTTGTTGTTGTTGCACTAGTTCTTATAGCTGTAGGGTTAGGATGTTTCTTTGAAATTTTTCTATCTTCTTTAGGTAGGACTGTATTGCTATGAACTTCCTGCTGTGTCCCACAAGTTTTGGTTTGTTGTGTGTTCATTGCCATTTGTTTCCAGATACTTCTTTTTATTTCTTTCTTGATCTCATTGTTTTAACCCCTTAATTCCTAAATAACATGTTATTTAGTTTCCATGTATTGGAATACTTTTTTTAGTATTTTTCCTTAAAGTTGGTTTCTAGTTTTCAAACCATTTTAATCTAAGAAGATCCTTGATATGATTTCAATTTTCTTGAAATTTTAAAGGCTTGTTTTGTGTCTTACCACATGATCTACCTCTGAAAATGATCCATGTGCATTTGAAAAGAAGTATACTTTGCTTCTTTGGTGTGAAATGTTTTGTAAATATCAACTAAGTACATTTGATCTGGAGTGCTGTTCAGAGCCACAATACCCTTGTTGATTCCTTGGCTGGAAGATCTGTCCATTGTTGACAGTGGGGTGTTAAAATCTTCTATGATGACTATATTGCTGTCGATCTCTTTCTTAAAGTCCTCCTTGATTTTCCTTGCATGTTTAGGTGCTCATGTGTTAGGTGCATATATGTTTAAAAGGATTATATCCTCTTGTTGAAGCCCTCCCTTAAGTATTATATAGCAGCTTTCTTTGTCTCTTGTTATGACCTTGGTTTTGAACTCTATTTTGTTTAAGTATACCTACTCTAGCTTTTTTTTTCTAGCTTTTTTTTCTTTTCATTTACTGGGAATAATTTTTTCTGTTCCTTCACTTGCAACCTGTGTAGTTCTTTTATTCTGAGGTGGGTTTCTTGTAGACAGTGTACATGTGGATCATGTTTTCTTCACTCAGCTACCTATGCCTTTTGATTGGAGCATTTAATCCATTTACATTTAAGGTTATTATTGATAGGTACCTGTTCACTGCCATTTTTCCCTTTGTACCTGTGTTTCTCTTTCTTTGTCTTCTCTATTTCTTCTTCTTCTTCTAAAAGCAGTTCCTTTAACATCTCTTGCAGTGATGGCTTGGTGGAGATGTATCTGTTAGCCGTCTTTTGTCTGGGAAGCTCTTTATTTTGCCTTCCATTTTAAATGAGAGCCTTGCTGGATATAGCAGTCTTGGTTGCAGGCCTTTGCTTGTCATTACTTGGAATATTTCATGCCAATCCCTTCTGGCTTGCAGTGTTTCTTTTGAGAAATCAGCTGATAGCCTTATCGGAGCTCCCTTGTGTGCTACTAGCTGTTTCTCCCTTGCTTCCTTTAAAATTTCCTTTTTGTCTTCAAACTTTGCCATTTTAATTATGATGTATCTGACAGAGGCCCTTTTTGAATTCATCTTGAAGGGGACCCTCTATGCTACCTGAACTTACATGACTTTTTCCCTCACCAAGTTAAGGAAGTTTTCTGCCATTATTTTTTCAAACAGGTTTTCTGTCCCTTGTTCCTTTTCTTCTCCTTCTGGTGTTCCTATGATATGAATGTTGTTAAATTTCATGTTGTCCTGAAACTCTCTTAAAATATTCTTGTTCTTTTTGAGTCTTTTTTCATTTTATTTCTCTTACTGGGTATTTTTTTCTACCTTGTCTTCCATGTTACTGATTCAGTTCTCTGTTTCACCATCTTGCTTTTAACTCCTTCTAATGTATTCTTCATTTCAGATATTGTATCCTTCATTTCCTCCTGGTTCTTATTCATAGTTTCTATGTCTTTTCCATGCTGGTAGTCCCCGCAAATTCCCTTATAGCTCCCATAAACTTCCCTGTATTTTTCGCTGAGTTCCTTGAGCATCCATATAACCCTTATTTTGAACTTTATGTGTGATAGATTGCTTGCCTGAATTTCATTTAGCTCTTTTTCTGGGGATTCCTCTTTTCCTTTCAGTTGGGAGTTCTTTGTCACCTCATTTTAGGTGACACTTTTTGTTTGTTTCTGCATCTCAGGATGCTTTTCTTTGCCTGCCTCTTTGTGGTGTGGACTTCTGTGGTTGGGGTTCTGCGGGACTCAATGGTGCAATCTCTTTGATCTCCTGATCTGAAATAATAAGCGTCCCAATTCCTTGATAAGAGGTAGATATCAGTGATGGCTTTATAACACAATGACTAGAACATGGTCAATTTAGTCTGTTTCATCCCCATTTTACAGGTGAAAACAAAGTTGAGTGAGTTTAAGTTGCTGGTCCGTGGTTGAACAGCTAGTAACTGTTGGAACCTGGATGTAGCCTGAGGGTATGTGGTTCAGTTTGGCAGGCTGTACCCTCCCTCACTGTTGGGGAAAGGCAGCTGGTAGCCTCCCCATAAATTCTCTCCTCTTCAAAAATAAAACAAAATAATTTCTCAAGCATTCAGTCACATGTAACTTATCTCAACACACATTCAAATTATTCTTTTTTATTAATTGTTATTCATAAAAGGCAAAATTTGTTCTTCTTTTTAATCCAATACAAAGAAATACACTCTGAAATCAAATGTCAGCCACAAAACAGACTCATGATTTATGAAGGCTAGAGTTCTTCTCAGCCCCATGTTTTGATTTCCAATGTGAGTGAGGCGGAAGGAGCAGCATGGAAGAAAGGAGAAAACTTTCACACCCCAGTGGCAAGACTGTTCTACTACCATTCCCCCACCCTCCCATAGTTCCCATCTGCCGAGGCCACCCTACAGCTTTCTGAGGATCCGCACCAAATTGCTGAAGTCCCCTAACACTTGGACCATTTTCTGCTAGTTCATTTCTCCTCATTAGCTCAGTGCCCTTGGGCTTCTGGTTCCTCACATATTAAATGAGAAGAATAATATTACATAATTTGCCCTGGCTGGTATAGCTCAGTGGACTGAGCGTGGGCCGGTGAACCAGACGATAACAGTTCGATTCCCAGTCAGGGCACATGCCTGGGTTGCAGGCCAGTTCCCGGGAGGGGACACACCAGAAGCAACCATACATTGATATTTCTCTCCCTCTCTCCTTCCCTTCCCCTCTAAAGATAAATAAATAAAATCTTTAAAAAAAAAGAATAATATTACATAATTTTTAGGACTGTTGTAAAAATAAATGTAATGAGATAGTAATGAGTGACATTTAGAAACAATAAAAGCTATTAATACTAGTAGTATTATTATTTTCATTATGAATAACCTATTATAGTCAATCAAATGAAAGACAGAGAGCAGATGGAATTGAAGAAAATATGAGACCAAATGAAAGAAGGAAAAGGAAATGTGTGTTTTGTAAATAAATAAGAGCCAAAGGGTAAGACAATACTTGATTTGGTAGGTGCTGCCCCTCTCCAGTCTCATTGCCCACCTTTCTCTGCTTTGTTCTCCGCACTCTAGCCATGCTGAACAAACAACCTGACCTTTCCAAGCACATGGTGCTTTCTAAAACAACGAATGCTTTCCACATGCCATTCCCCTGCTTGAAACAATGTAATTGTCCAACTTATTAAACATGGAACAATTGTTGACTGGCTTCACAAATGTGCAGTTATTTACAGGCACATTTTATCTGCTCTGCTGGGTTTTAAGTTCCTTAAAGAAAGAGAGTTATACTGTTTTTTGTTTTCTCTATGACACCTACAAATTTCTATTGAACTAAAACAAATTTTTAATCTTGCTTTATTTATGTGTGGGGAAAGCAGCTAAATAAGATCTCATGAATTACCAAAATTTCTCTGGAATTAAAAATCAAATACAATCTTTTTGCATGCTTTTACCCCATTTTTATTCGTCAATAGAGTTGCTTTGGAATAAGACAGGGCACTAACTGCTGTGATGGAAAACTCCGTTTTCAACCATTGATGCATTTTTAGAGTCACAGAAAAAACTCTTTAAAAAACACAGTAAATATCAGAATGAATGAGTTAGAATTTGTTTTGGTGCATGTTCGGAAGGGGTGGGGGATGGGAACACTGGGTATTTTTTGTTTTCTTTTACAGATTCTTTTAATGTTAAGCCAGAGTTGAAACACCAATTTGAGGCCATGAACTTGTAGTTTGGGGAGAAACAGATAACCAAGAATTGCCTTTCTGTGTTTCAAATCACCTAAAAGTCAGCCTCTTCAAGCTCACCCATAGTGTGACTTGGAGCCTGCCGCATCAGAGGAGGGCAGGGTGGTAAAGCCAGCCCATTGGAACCTGGTGTGATTAATCATTTGTAGACTTTGTGGTCAATGGCACATTTCCCCCAGGCATAGAGATTACCATTGAAACCAGAGTAAGTGACTTGAGGGACAAATCTCTTTTAGCCAAATGATGATTAACAGTGTGGTATAAAGAGTCTGGCTTCGAGGTCAAACCAAATGGAAATTGAATTCTAGTCCTATCACTTATTTACTATAGACAAGTCTCTTTGCCTACTTGAACTTTAATAGTATCACACATAAAATGAGAACAATAATAGTAACACTAAAAAAAATGGCTCTGACAATTAAGAAAGTATGTAAATTTGGCTGTCCAAGTCCTAGCACATTAATCCCCTGAAATTCTGGCCATGACCTCTAATAATTATCTTCCTTCAATTCTTAAAACATACTAGATGATTTTTATGAAATACATTATCTCAGGGCCATAATGAAGTCATGCTGACCTTATTCTATAAAAGCAGCAAATCATGGTTTGCTGTTTGTGGGTTGCATCCCTGAATGTTAGCTGTGTCTGTTAGCCAGAAACCTGCATGTTTATAGGTTGCCCTTTAAAAGACAAAGAATTACTCATGTCCTTAAAAATCCTGGACTTGCACCAGCCAGAAACTTTGAGATGCACTCCTTCCCACCCACACACCCATCTCCATTCCCAGTCTTCATCCCTATACATGACACCTCTGGCAGGGTGCCTGGGAAGAAACTCATGACCCATAAAGTTAACTTACCTCAGGAGTAGTAGAGAAACAGGCTTAATTTAACCCAGAAGGCACCCAGAAATATTAACTCAGAAACAGAGACCAGGCTGAGCTAGAGAACCATAATTTATAGTAGGGTGTGCAGTATTCGAGCACAGATTAGCTCACTCAGAAGGCAGTGAGCCAAGAGCCAGGTTTCTGTGTTAATTATAAGATAACTAACTGCTAAGTCTCTGTTCTATATGTTCCAAGGAATCTGATCAGCCAAGGGAGTGTACATCCATCTTGCTCCCAGGCAAACCCCCATGAGCAAATTTGTGATTCAGACAAAGGTAATGTGATTTGTTCAGCTATACTTTCAATCCTTCCCTACTCACTCCCCCAAAAGAGAAAATTTAAAACTTGATCACCTTTATATTAGTTTGATTCTTTAATTACTTCCCATCTAGAACAATTATTTTGGTGTGTGCAAATACATGTGAATGTATTTTTAACAAAGTAAGGAGGAAATTGAGGTACTCTCTCATACATGCTCCGGTGACTTAGTTCTGCTGCAAATTTAACATACCTGAAACAAAAATGAGAAAAATTTAAAATGTGAGCAAAGTGACATCTAAAAGAAAAGAAAGCACAGGATCTGGTGTTACTATCAGGCTGTCTTTTACAGATCTTTCATGTCACAAATTGGCATTCGCTCCCAAGCTGGAAGAGAGTTACCAGACAGGGATTTAAAGAAGACGGTGCAATTTCCACTTTCTATCATTAACCACAGTTAACTATTGTTTTTCAGAAACAATGATTCCCTGAGCTGAAGATGAATAGCCCATAAATGTATGACAGTTTTCAATTGAGAGTTGTCATTGTAACAACAGGTATAGCAGACTATTCATTTGTGTATTTAGCAAATATTTATTCAGTCCCTGGTATGCCCTGAGGATTCTGCTAAATGCAAGCAATTTGAAGATAAAGAACGTGCAGTCTCCCAAAGAGCTTATGGTTCTGAATGATACATAGACATGCATACAAATGACTTCAACACCATGTGATATTTTTAGTGTCATGGCTTTATGTACAATTTCATCAGGGCCACGGCAAAGTAGAAGAGAATGTAAGTCTAGCTACAGTCGTGAGTGCCTTCAAATATAAAAGTTAAATATATTAAGCACTTGAACTGAGATTTGAAACAGAGTCAGAGTTGGCCAGATAGAGCAAAGAGAAAGTACTGTACTCCAGCAGAGGGCATGTGAATGAACAGATGAGCAGATCTGTAGTTACAGCAAGATAAACCTTGATGCTGAAAAGATGAAGCTAACAGCAAAGACAGGAGCCAGGATTTGGATTTTCTCTCATAGGTGACGGACAACCACAACGGATGTGGAGCAGGAAAGAAGAGCAGTGTCAAAGTTGGAAAATTTACTCAGTTGGAAGCAGGGGAGTGTGCTGAGTGCAGAAGAGCGAGGTGGAAGCAGGGGCACGGCTGCCATGGGCCCGGAGGGAGGGTGGCGGCAGTGCCATTGCACACGGGGAGGAGAGTAGGAATGGGATAGAAGGCAGCAACACAGGGTGCCTCGAGTATCAGGGGCAGCGTTTCTTGACTTGGACAAACCTAAGAGAAACATGTTAATATGAACAAAATTCACAAATTCATTAAGTAGTTTCCAGGAGCATGTGGTTCAACTAACAACCAGTACTAATTTAAACAGGACAAGATAGCCTGTATTTGCCATTATGGTATTATGATTGATAGGTACACCATATTTATATACATACATATACATATCTCTAAACATACTAATAGGAATTTATATATTGAACATTGAATTCTCTTATCACTTAAATTCCAAATGATCAGATAATTCTTTAAGAGCATTTAGGTTGGCGGGAATGAAATACTGGGAGATGCAAAAAAAGTAGGAATAATTTAAATCTCTTCTTTTCTCCCCTATATCTTTGGATATCCCTTACCAGAAAGTTTTTGTGGGTGGAAAAGTACAATCAGAAAACCTGATTGTACTAACTTTATACAAATTAGTTCTCTTCTTCCTATACATACTTTATAAAATTTATGATCAAGTGAATGAGTCTCTCTTTTAAGAAGGAATTGTGAGAAAACTGTCCAACATTGTAAATTATAATATATTCAAAATTTACCCATGTATTTATTGAACACCTACACTGTACCACTAATCTTCTAGGCCCTATGGAAAGAACGATAAACAAGATATTATAGTTAGTATTAGAAAAATGAAAGTAAAGACACTGGAATTCAAAGTATAGTGTATCCATAGGACATGTTTCTGTCCCCAAAATATTCATCATTCTTCCTGGAACCTAAAATAATCTCAATTTCTACATGTTTATTCCTCCTGCCTGTGATGGTTAATTTAATGTGCCGACTTACTTGGAAGGTGTTTTTGGATGAGATTTACGTTGAATTCTCGAACTTTGAGTAGAGCAGATTGCCCTTCATAATGGGGGTGGGCGGTATCTAATTAGTTGAAGGCTTGAAAAGAACAAGAAACCAGCATCCTGAGCAGGGGGAAATTCTCCTGGAGAATGCCTTCAGGTTTTATCTGCGCCACTGGCTCTCCTGAGTCCCCAGGTGCCTGGTCTTCCAACAGATACTGCTCCATTGGATCTGCCAGATCTGAGCCAAACATCCCACATTGCAGATTTTGTACTTACCAGCCTCCATAATTGCATGATCCAATCTCTTTCTACACATAGGTATTTGTTCTGTTCCTCTAGAAAAACCCAACTTATACACCACCCCAAATGCATTATTTTTTTCAAAACCTCCATTTTCTTTTCTTTAACACATGTTCAATGAGATCTACCTGTGATACACAATGGCAAACAACAGGTAACAAGAGTTATCATGAACATGCACATACATACACACATGTCTATGCAAGAAAAATACCTGAATATCTGATCAATTTAATTTACAATCATATTGCTCATCTTATATATAAGAGGCAAGGTGATAGCTAGTCAAACCGCTATACAGTTTTTCACTTTCTTTTCATTTTTCTCCTCCAACCTGTCTCCGTTACCCACAGCTGCACCTCCCTTTAAGCTCCTAGACGGCCCGACTGTGAAACTCCAGCCAGTTCTCCCTATAATAAGGGCTCTTCCTCATCCTTCCTCCTTCGTAATCTGAGTCATCTCTGCCTCCTCACTCTTTACATCTGAGGGGTCGCTTGATTCTCGCCCACTCCTCCATGTGTCCCTTCTCTGTATAGCACTGGCGGTCTGGCAACATTTGACCCCAGGCTCTGACCCTCCACCAAGGATGACACCAGTTTTATCAAACTGAAGACACCTTTAGGCCTTTGTTTGGTCCAACTGAGTAGTGTGTGCATAAGAACATGTATATGAATACCTATCTGTATAGGTGCTGTGGTATGTGCAGAGTGGAGTTGAATTTCATACCATGACTGGGAGAGGAAGGAGGACTCTAACATGGCTTGTTCAGATAAACCAAATATGAAAACATTTAACTAATTCCATGAGGGGCCACTCATACAGAAGAATAAAATCTTGAAGGACTGGTGCAAAGTGAGAACAGCTTTGGTTTGGACCATGGACATCCTTTCAAAGGTTGTGATTATGACTGGAAAGAGAACACTTTTGATCCTGGAGGGACTTTCTCAGGTTAACACAGAAACACTCTACAAAAGGTCCCCTGGTGTCTTTCCATAATACAGAAATGGCGGCATATGAGTTTCATGCCTTGACCATAAATCAATGTCAAGTTTAGGAAAAGAAAACCAAAGAACCCTCTTGCCTTGCTGTCCCTAGCCTGTTTTCCTAACAGTGCCACCTGCTCCACTCCCTTAACTAGAGCTGACCTCTGGGATCCAAGCTACACAGAACAAAATTACACACCGTGGAGCAAATCCCAGGAAAATAAAGCTGCACTGGTGTTTGCGCTGTGAAACACAGAGTGTCGCTTTTCTCAGGGGCCGCGGGGGTCCTGCTCGCATTCCAGGGGAACAGAAACGGGAGGGCTGCGGGGAGCCCAGGCCCTTCACCCCAATCCAACCACAGCAGCTCTACTCTTTCTGTTATTAAATCGGAGCCCGCTTAATTTTTTTTCTTTGGAAAAGGATTTCAACTGATATTTAAATTGAATATATCGTTATAGAATAATAAGTACTCCATTAAGAGTCAGAACAGCCGAGTTCCAGTATTGTCATGGGGATTGCATCTGTCTGCACTTGTTTGTCAGCAGTGGTGCATGGAGCTAACATTAGGGTCCTTGCCCTCCACGAGTTCAAATGAGTTGATGCTCATTACAGGTCTTAGCAAAAGTGGAAAATACTAGACCAGCATAAATGCAGCATTTGTCCCCTATTTAACCAGCACTGTTCTGTAGTGAAGCTGAAGGCTAGCACCTCACTTCCTCCACAGTACCAGGGATGTTGTAGGTTATGCAGACTCCTGGGCTAGGTTGTTATTCCTTTGTTCTGTAGTTTTGGGCAAATTCTTTGGTTAGTGTTCTTATGCATTTGTTTTAGCATCAGAACTATTTTTATTAAGTGAAGTTTATGTGGACTATCATTATATAAAAAATAAAATAGAGCAAAGCAGTTGAGATAGGAACAGAAGTCCAGAAGCTTAGGCCCCCAGCCCCCGCCACTGTTGGGGTACATCAGAGGCATCTCAGGGCTCTGTCGGTCACTGGTGAATGACTCTCTTGGGTCATATTTGTGACGTTAACACCACCTTTCATTCTCTATTTTGATACTAAAACTTTATTTGACCCCTAAATAGTTTTATTCAATGATTTGTCAGTTTGTTCAAGAGTCAAGGCAGTCACTTGGAAATTCATAGTGACATTTTAATTTTAAATCATTAAATTGTATATTAACATTTAATTGTCATTTTAATTAACTAATTCAGTTTTTGCCTTTCTTAACAGCTTGACCTTTGGAAAGAGGAATTACTTTTTTCTCTTTTGAGTAATACTGACAGGGCCAGAAGCTGGGGTGCCGCCTCCCTCAGGGCAAAGATGGTCGGTGACTCAAGCTAAACCAAGCAGGCTTATTCTCTTGAATCTCCAAATTTTGATTGAGTCACACGGGATAGAGAAAAAATGGCATCAGGTGAATTCATCTGGGAGTTGCAACCAAGTAAGTCTCAAGTTCTTGAGGCCAGAAATCTTGAGCCAAATTGGCTCCTGTTGAGTCTGACTTCTCTCCCCTCCGACCTCTTTCTCCAGCACTCTTATCTGTTCTCTAGGCTACTTTCTGTCCTTCTGAGTGAACCTCTTCTGTTTAACGTAACTGGATTCCTTGGGCTTGTAAAACAAACAAAACCAAACTGATTCTAGCTAGGTCCATATCCTTAGTAATCCTGAAATTATACTAAATTACACTGAACCAGATGAACTCTAAAAAAGCTAAACATTGCCTATAATATTCTGCCATGTGCCTATTATATGCAGATGGGCATTTTGTCTATACTTTTTATTTTAGTTGTCATACAATAAGAATAAACAAATGTTACTTTCCCAGTTTTACAGACAAACAGGTTCAGATAAGTCATATAACTTCTTTAAGTTTAGATAGCTAGAGAGTAGCCTACTAGTTCAAAAACACATCTGACTGATATCTAAACCCTGGTTCTTTCAAGTTGCCCACATTATTGTGAGTTGTTATTTCCCTAAAGGAATGCTTCACTTATGTCTTGATTCTAATTCTAGGGTTTATTGTATTCACTCCAGTTACTGAAATAATAAAATATTAACAGAAGATATATTTATCTGTGTTTTTATTTAGTTTTCTTAGAAGGATGTATTAATATAAACATACCTTTAAAATGTTAGCATTGTTGATAGGGTATTAGAAGGTGTCACATTTTACATTACTTCCTAAAGACATTCTTTCATCAGCTCAGCATTTTTACTGATTAAATGCTATTCCGCCCTCCTGGAGGTCAGGAAGAACCTTGTTGTTTTGTTAATACTTCTGCTGATACGGATGAGATTGTGTTTGGTTCCAGCCTTCAAACAGAAATATTTCATCAATTTCCTTCAGGTTTTGGCCAACATCTGGCATTTCACACGCTTTAATCTTAACTCCTGAACTTTTCTTTTAATTATTGTTATTTAGAAAATGTCATACTATGGGCAAAAAGAAATAGTCACAATTTTAAAGAATATATCTTTCCTTTGACCTTTGAGAGTGGCAATGACATGTATTAAAATTTGATCTGATACATCTCTAACCTACTGTCTCACCTCATAGATAAAACTCGTCACACATCATTCATCTTTCAAACACAATCCAAATTTTGTGAAAAATTCATCTGAATGGAAGACATTTTTAAATTAAGTTTATTAGAATTAACTCCATACACATAAAACATAACATAGAATACGTATCTGTGTGTGTCTTAGAAACTCATAGTTTCAGGAATCTCAGTTCTTTCAAAATATTTCTATTCTCTGTGAATAAGAAAATATTTTTTCACTCACTAATTTATTTTTCCAATCAATATTGGTTTGAATTTCACCTTCTATGTGGCAAGAATTTTACTAGGTACTTGGTAATGAGTAAAGGAAATACTACCCCTGAATTCTAGGGTCTGTAGCCTAGGGGCAGAATAGACGATCTATAAACAGATGAGTTAAACAGTGCACATGTTCTGTGAGGGGGAAACAGGAGTAGAGCGCATGCGGGAGGGAGGCTAGTTGCGCTAAGTTCGCTCATATTAAATTGCTTACTTCTTAACAGTTTTTCCACATATCGTTCCCGGGTATATAAAGAACACAATGTTTAGAGAGAGGACTGTGTTGAAATGAACTCGCAAAAAAGAGCATTCCGGGAACGACAGAGAAGAGCTTGGCATTTTCAAACCCCCATTAGTCACTGTGGCTGGAAGGGCGAGCAAACGGCAAGAGCAGCCTGCGGGGAGGCCTGCACAGGCCACCGTCCAGGGCCTTGGTCAGGGGCTGGGTTTTGTTGTGAGTGCAGGGGCAGAATAATTAGGACAGTGGGAAGGGGTGATCTACGTTTTTACATTTATTCCAGCTTCCGGGTTGACAGTAGATTGGAAAAGCCAGCATTGCAGCGGCGCCGACAGGAATAGTGCTGGCTTGGGTGAGTGGGGGTGACGCAGATGGAGAAAAGTGGGGGGTCGGAGGGGAGAGGGGAGAGAGGTTTCTCTTGGTTTTGGATTCATGTGGTTAATTCATTTGGGTGTGCTTAAGATGAGAGAATAGGTATAAATCTACCCCAAATTCTAGCAGCCTGAATCACACACCTTCCCCATATTCAAACATTCATGAGTACACACAAAGACACACAAGGTAATACCAGACACACCTTTCCTCACCTGCTCTGTTCATTGAGGGAATGCCTGCAAAGTACACTATGTAGGTTTCCCTCGTTTTTAACTGGGTATGTGATAGTTGTGTATGATTGTGTTGCAATTGCTTCATTTCTTCCCTGCAAGTGGGTTTCAACTTTACTGACAATTTTTGTCAGTTTTTTCCACTATAAACAAGGCTGTTTTAAATATCTTTATTTTAGATTGGTGTCTTTCATTCCATGTTAGAGATTCTCAGGAATAGAACTGATGGGTGAACAGCTCCATATTGTTTTTTAAAAAGCTATTAAAACTTGCATTGTTGTTAGCAACATATGATAATAAACTTCTTTCCACATTCCCATCAACCATCACTATTAATTGTTTTCTTTTTGGTTATCTACATCTTCATATGTGGAAAACCTTCCTGTAACAATGTCTGCACACTAAGTGCCACCAAAGCCAGACTTTCACTGAGAAAGTAGTGACATAAAGACTAGTTGGTGTAAAGAATTCATTCTGGCAGGAATGGGAAGAGTTCTGTATAATTTTGTCAGGAAGTGATGGGAATAAAATCCAGTGACACCAGAATCTGGTTTTGGACATGTTAATTTTCACATGCCTTCCTCATATCCAGCTACTGTTGGGCAGCTGTGTACAGGTCAGAGGAAACCTGGGGACCAGGTGTGAGACAGCCATCATACAGATGACATCTAAAGCTACAGCAAGGGAGGGCGTCATTAATTGAGAGAGAACAGAGAGAAGGAGCGGGCAATCCCAGGCCTGAACCTTGAGGAATTCCAAATTTAAAAGTCAGTCTGGAGTCTGTCCAGCAAACTCTGGAAGAGCCAGCAAGGAGGTGAATCAGGCCATCTTGAAGTTAGGAGAAATAACCACTTCAAATTCTTTTTCCCCCATTTATTTATTTATCTGTATTGTTGTTCAAGTCCAGTTGTTTGCATTTTCCTGCCACCACTTTCCCTTACCCACTAAGCCCTACCACTCACCCTCAGTCCTACCCTTTGGCTTTGCCCAGGGGTCTTTTATACGTCTTTTAACAGTTCCTATCAATTAGCGACATAGACATGTTCACTGCCTGTGATAAAGAGGAGATCTTCTGGACACTAGCAGGAGAAGTTTGGGTTAACGTTGGAGTAAAAAAAAATGGGTCGACACATATTGAGCAGGGAATGGGGAAGGGAAGAAAGTGAAACATCAAAGAAAGGATACACTGAAAGCACGTGCCTTTCCATCCTCCTCCTGTTTCTTGAACATCCAGGAGAGAGAATGCCCATGGAGTAAGTATAAAGGAAGACTCGGGGTGGAGGGACTTTCATGTGGCCCTGCCTGGGTTTTAGAGAAGGTTACTGGGACAGGTGACGCTGCACCATCTACCTGGGTGTGATAATGGGGTTGTGACCCAGAGAGGGTTTAGTTTGCCTCCTGGGACTTTTTCTGCCCCATTGTGCTATACAGACTGAGTTTAGGGCCTGCAGACCTGTGGTGGGGCAGGTGAGGTTGGAAGGGAACAGAAAAGAAAAGAGTGAACAGCCCTGTAAGGTCACATGTCTAGAACAGGATTCAGATAAAAGGTGAGGCAGAAGCTGCAGGTGATCTGTAGCCTCAGTGAGCGCTAGAAGGAAATGTGTCAGAAGGGAAAGTCTGCTGGTATAGTCCAAATGGTTTATACAGTTGGCTCTACCGCAGGAGACGTGCAGGTTCCTATCCATCACCATTGCCGGGCAAAACAGTGTGGTAAAATCCTCAGGGCTCACTGGAAAAATGAGGTTTGAAAATGATACTTGAAAATTTTTGAGTGTCACATTAACAAAATACTGGAACTTCATAAAAGTAGAACCACAGTTTAATCATGTTGTTTAGTCAAGAACAACATCAATACTCCCATAAATATGGCAGTGTACCTCAAAAGAGACCTGAAACTTGCAGGTGGAAGTGGACATTGGAAGGGAAGCTTAGGGATTATTGGGAGGTCATGGAAGGGCAGAAAGTGGCAACACCAGGTAACATGGGAGGGGCTCATAACCCCTGGTATAACCTGAAGCAGCTGGGAGATGCTCGATGTGTGTACATCTGTGGGTTTGCATGCTCCTACCATGGCTCATTCTGCTGGTGCAGTTTTCAGCATTCTCTTAGTGTTCTTGCCCAAGAACTGAGCCTAAGCAAGTGGAATCAGGATTTATGCTCAAACTGTTCCCTAATGTATCAATTCTGTTTTCAGAATAACATTAGAGCAGAGCTGACTGTGCCTTGAATTCATCAGCAGCTGCATAGAGGTAGGGGCCGTTCCCCCGGCGCCATACGGACTTGTTTGTTTGTTTGTTTGTTTGTTCTAAGGGATAAGATTTATTCCTACATTTTCCAGGTTTTACAATGATTCCACTCCATGAAAATATTTTTATTTATTCTTTCCACCTTTATTGAGATATAATTGACACAAAACATTGCCTGAGTTTAAGGCATACAATGTAATTATATGTATATCAAAATGATTAGTACAATTAGGTGAGTTACCACACTCATCAAATCATAGAACTACAATTTTGTGTTTATGTCTATTGACAGCTTTTAAATCTACTCTTAGCAACTTTCAAATATGCAGTGCAGTGCAATTACTACACACACTATGCTATACATTACCTCTCCCACACTGACTTGTTTTGTAACACAAAGTCTGAGCCCTTGACCATGTATTTTCCTTATATTCTCTCCACCCAACTCTGCCCCTAGCAACCATCATCTGCTTTCAGTTTCTGAGAGTTAATTGTTTTAGATTCCACACATAGGTGAGATCATACAGCATTTCTGTCCTGAGGCATGTAGACGAGTAACATCCTTCATACAAGGTATGCTATCGTAGGAGCAGCATGAAGGAGGTATTCAGAGTTTCCGCAATTATGCTAGAGGACTGAGGAAAATGGAAGTGATTGTAGCAGAATTTATTAAACCATTTCAATCCAGCTACACTGTTCAGTAATTATCAGGGGAATGAATAAGACTGAGAATTAAAAGAACCACAATATTGCTGTGATCTTCCCATCTATCAAAAAATATGAGTGTGGTAATTCAGTGAAGAGGTGAATACACAGCCATTTTGGTAAGGTTGCTATATAGAGCAGTTGAGAAGTGGGAAAATGATTACAATTAAATTGATTTCTACAGTAGCTTTTGGGGGGTAAGTATTTGCATTCTTAAGAACAGCCTACAAATCATATTTATTGAATATTTTCTTCAGATAAAAGTTTTGTGTGAATGATTTGTTATAATCAAGTGTGCTATACACTAGAGGGGGAAAAAGAAAGAACCTAACCACTTGAGCGTTATTGCGTTTTTTTCTCTCTTATTCAGCAACTCCTGTACAAGCATGAGAATGATTTCAATAGATTTTGAAACAGAATCCAAACCCACTTGCTGGTCCTGATGCTTACGGGATGTGGAAAAACAATCACTCTAAGAGGACTCAGACAATGGCAAAGAGAATGGGATTGTTTCAAGAAGCAAATGATCACAAAGGGGACCCCGCTGGTCACTGATGATCCAGCAAGGGGCCTGGGGAGAATGGTGAAGCAATGCAGGTGACCGGCCAGGAACTGCACCCCATTCTGTCACTCAGAGCTGTACTAGAGAGTGAATGCAGGAGACAGCTGATGGTCTGGAAGCCTGGCACTTCTGGTGGTAATTATGGTGAACACAGACCCAAAACTTCATGGTGGGTGCTGTGCTGAGGTGCTGCAGTCTCACGCTCTTGGCTTAGTGCTATGGCAGCGCCCAGGTATGGCAGCTGCCGTCGTGGAAGGGAGAGAGCCGATGTCAGTGGAATACTTCTGTACTCCGGGCCGGGCCCCAGGCTGTCCGTACGTTTCTCTGACTCCAACAATTTTATGGAGGTGGGATTATCTCCAATGTACCAAATGGGACAACGGAGACTTAGAAAATTAAAATGATTTGTCTTGAGGCACACAATTAATAAATAGAAAAGCCAATATTCAATTTCAACTCCAATACCAAAGTCCATGTTATTTTTTTTGATACTCATCATGCCCTTTGTCCTTCCTATATCGTATAACCTCTAGTATTAATGACCTCGTTGAATTTGCAAACTGTTACAAATTCATGAAGGAAAAAAATCAGATGAAATATATTTCTTGCTTTGATGCAGTATTGTATACATAGAAAGCAGTTTGTTCCTTTCTGATGAATGGAAAATTGAATAATATCAAAAATGAATGTTATTCATTCATTTAGCCATTGGAGTTTGGAAGATCTTCGGGGGAAGATCGTGATGCATCTTGAGGAACATGGTGCAATGAGAAGTTTTATAATCACTGGAACATAAGCTTCCACAACCTAAAATGTAGCTGATACAGTTGATTCTTAAATATTATTTATGGAGTTTATGAACTAATAAATAAACATGCTTGAGTACAGTCATCCCTTATTAGTAGCTATTAGATCTTGAACAAATTAAATTTTTGGCTCTCTGAACTTTTTCTTTTCTTCAGTTTGTAAAATAAAGATAACTAATGGCCTACCTATCCCTCAAGTGAATTCTAAAAATCAGATAAAGAAGCAACGGGTAGAAACTAGCATTTAGTGAATTGATATTACAGACTCTTTGATAGGCAGTTTCCCCTACATTACACTAATGAGGTAAGAATGTGAGTGAATATGAGTGCTTCAAAGCTTCTGCAAGCAATCATTTATTAAACACTTTGTACATGAGTTTTTATTAAATAGTCATTTGCCCGAATGAATGAGAAAATGCTCTTAGAACTTGAATGAAATATCTAGGATGAGTAAAATAATATATAAAAATAAACTTTGGAACATTTTATAGCAAGAAGTGGAATGGGCAGGCCATATCACTGCATGAAAAAGTGTGAAAACAAATCACGAATGATGGAATCATAAAATGGCTGCCATGAGCAGCAACAGAATCCTGGGTTGAATAACCAGGGATCTGAACCAGCGTGGAACTGCCACATAGAATACAAGTCACTTTCTCCAAGGCTGTACAGAAAGTCAAGGATTAAACAAGAAATGTAGTTTAGCCCTCCTTAGCTACAATCTAATTATATACCCTTCAATATACGTTACCAAGTTTATCCTCCCCCTGGAGATTTTTGAGTTATTTCTATCCTGCATTGCTCTTTCTAGCATTTAGTTTTCTAGACGTCTACAAGCAGTGCACGCAGTAGGACACACTGTACCAAAACAAGGAATAGCTCTTGTTTCAAGGGATGTACCACCTGAAGCATGAATAATGCAGGGCAAGAAATATGAAAATGCTACGTATTAGCAGGTAGTATAAATGTATTTATTTGTAGACTGATTACTTGAAACGTAAGTTTTCAGGAAAGAAAGTCTGTGACTGATTAGCAAAGACTACCTAGAGACCTGTGTTATGTCTAAAGGTTGTACTCACATGTTTAGGGCAAACCCTTGGCGTAGAGAAGGATGATTGTAGCAGCAGAGAATCACAGTTCCCTCTCTCTCCCTTGTTCAACAGCTCCACAACAGTCATCAGCCTGGCTTTTGTTCCTACCACTTCTGGGTACTGACATGAATTGCCAGTCCAAGAGCATTTAAACTCTATTCCCTATTAACATTTCTGCACTTGTTGATAGGGGAGTCACATTAAGAATCTTTGATATTAAACATTTGTACTTAAATAAAATGCTTATGTATGTATAGGAATGTCACAGTGCGAGATGCTGCTAGCCTAGACACAAAGTATTCAAATTATTTTGTGAAGAAAAAAAAAGAATCTTTGATATTCAATGACATCATCATTATTGGTATATCTGCCAGTAAGAATGATGATAACCTTCAATATTTGCATCAACCTTTACAGTTTCAAGATTTTCTTCCCTCCATTTTCACACTTTCACAAGAACATTATACATTAAATAAGTTATATTATATATCTTACCCAAAAAGGCATTGAGTTCCAAAGCTGGAGCTTGAGTCTACACGCCCTCACCAATACCTCACACCTTCCAAGCCACACAACTCACTGTGACTCTGCATGAAGCTCATTTTGCACAGTCACCTCCTCAGCATCCATTTGAATTTACGAACCTTACACCCTACATAACCACTACCTTTTGTTTGGCCTTCTAATATAGTTCTGTATTTCATATAGTTGAAATTTCACAGTATATAGCTATTGTATTCTTTTTCTATTTAATATATAGTATGCATTTTCCATGTTTTATACAGCATTCATAGTTATCTCTCTAATGTCTCCATAATATTGAAGCTAGCCCATTTTATTTCATATTTCTCTACTGTTAGGAATTACAGCTACTTCTATTTATTGTGGACTTCTAAGTTTCTCAATAGCTTTTGTAAAAAGTTTCATAAAGAGTACTCTTTTCTTCTTTTTATTATTTTCTTCAGATAACTATGAGTTAGATTTTAGTAACTTAAAGCAGCATATGCAATTTCATATCTTTTATATATATTGCCAAATATCTTTCTTTACAAAAGTATTGAACCAATTTATATCATGAACATAAATGTATGAAAATAGCAAATGTTTTGTTTATGGGTGTGATTTTCTTCCCTAACCCAATAGACAAAAATAAACTTAATTTGGTTAATCAAACTTTATTCAGAATCAACTATTTGCCAAATATTGTGTTTGACTCTGGAAAGACAAAGGCGAATAAAAAAGGTGCATGATGTGCTCTCCAGAAACTCTGGGTCGTTTTGCCACTCCACGGCTCAGGAGGCGAGAGTTATGTGCAACCAGAGCACATATGTGTTTAGTGAACAAATCATTTTAATAGCATTTGAGTGGTGATGTATCTTCCAGTTTTGTGTGATTCCACCCTGAGTGTGTCATTCTTATTCAGTTGTCAGCACTCTCGTGGACAGGCCAGAATCATCTGTTTATGTTTCACACCACTCCCCCTCCAGAAAAATGACGCATTGGCTCATCTTTTTATATTTCCCAGATGAATCCATTGATTTGGAGTCCAGGCAATATTTCTTTTCAATTTTTTAGGTGAGATATGTCAGAACTCTTTTTTTAAAGTATAGTTTACATTCAACATTATTTTGTATTAGATTCAAGTATATAGTACAGTGTATAGACATTCATATAGGTTACAAAGTATTTCCTTCAGTAATTTCCGTGCTCACCTGTCACCATAAATAGGTATTACAATATTGTTAACTGCATTCCCTATGTTGTACACACGTCCCCATGCCTATTTTGTAACTACCAATTAGTACTTCTTAATCCCATCATTCTGTTTCACCCTGCCCTCAACAGCCCTTTCTTTTGGCCTCCATCAGCTTGTTTTCTGTATCTGTGAGTCTTTCTCAATTCTGTTTGTTCCCATATCTTGTTCATAATTCTTTTATGGCTCTTTCTTAGCACCAGAAAAAAGAAGTGTATCTATAAAGAACAAACACTAAAGAAGAATGAGAAAATTTTACTTAGCAGAATTAGAAAACTGTATCTGCCACCTATGTGACCTACAGCAAAATGTCTACTTAGTTTGTGTCGCATAGGTAAAGTGAATAAAAATACTCTGCCTGTCTTTCCATGACTCCCTAATTGGCTAATTCCCACCACAAGCAAGCTTTCTGCTGCAAGCAGGCCCATGTTCTCAGATGCCTTTAACACCCATCTTTATCCAGCCTTAATCCCAGGTATAGAGCCTCACTCCAGATCCAGCTTAGCTAGCACCATCTCCAAAAAGTCTGCCCAGTAGAATCTCAGCCAGCCCTGAATGGTGTTCCCTTCCATCACACCCCAAGTTTTGATAGTGTTACATTAAACCTTTTATTGCAAACTACTTTAAATCATCCTTAAATTGTTTACTACCTTTACATCTTACCACCCTTGTACTTGTCTACTAATTTTACCCCAAAGATCCAAGCAACAGGTACAATTTTATTTAATACTAAGGAACTGCCATGGTACTGAAAACAGTAGGTACTCAAACAATGCTTTTATAAAAGTGACTGAAAGCAACCAAAAAATTCCAAACTTAAAAGAATTTGATGCTGGAGAAGAAGGAACTGCAAAAAGGGAGAATAACATTCTGCCTACTGTCTCCAATCTTGGCGTTTTGGGCTTCTCAAACTGTGCCTACAGGAAGGAATCATAGACAATGAAGCAGAAGCACCACAGGGAGAATACATGCTGGACGGCAAACTTGGCAGAGGTAGAGGTTGGAATTGTGAACCAATCAAGGTGAAGGGTAAACACAGAGATACAAATGGAAACATCCCAAAAGGACAAAAAAGTAGACAGAATTAAGGGCTATGCCTTAAGACTAGGAAAAACAGCCAAGGCAGCTCCCCAAACTCAGCCCTGGCTGGATTACGGGGATCTTGCACTAGACTGAGAGTACCAGCAGGGACGATGGAAAGGATATTGTACCTCTTGAGGGACAACATGATCCACAACCACTACCAACAATTTTATTCTAATACCCAATCATTGATTATTAAATTTAAGTTAATAATTTAAGTTCAACATATAAAATTCATGGTATAAATTATGACATTTGATGTGTTTTTATAAATGCATATTTTTATAAGCATCTTGTAAATCATAAAATAGAACATTCTATTTCCTCATAAACTTTTTTCTGATGCCTTGTAGAAAATTCCACCCACTTTCATTTCTAGGCAGCCACTGAAATATTTTCTGCCACTACAGATTAGTTTGACCTGTTCTAGAATTTCATATACGTAGAATAATATGGTATGCACTGTTTTCTGTGCTTTGTTATTACTCTCCTTTTTATTGCTGAATAGCATGCCTTATCTGAGTATCTCAAAAGTTGTTTTTCCATTCAGTTGCTATTGGACACTTTGGCTGTCTCCATTTTAGAGATATTATAAGTAAAGCTGCTATGGATATTTGAATACAAGTCTCTCATGGGTATATATTTTTTTATTTCTCTTGGGTAAATGCCTGAAAGGTGAATTACTCTCATGTGGTAAGAATATGTTTAACTATAGAAGAAAGCAGTAAAATGTTTTCCAGAATAGTTTGCTCAACCAAATAACAACAGATGATAAATCCAGCTGTTCCACATTCTTGCCAAAACTTAGTGTTTCAATCGTTTTTGTATTTTATTTCAGTAATTACAGTGAGTGGACTCATGTCTCATTGTGGTCTTTGCATTTCCCCAATGACCAATGACACTGAGCATTTTGTCCCAGACTCATTGGCCATTTGCAGAACTTCTTTTCTGAAGGGCTTCCTTTCCTACTTTTATTGGATTGTTTGGCTCCTTGTTACTGAGTTGTGAGAGTTTCTTGTGAGCTATATGCATTGGGAATGTCTTGCCCAATATGTTGATCATATTTTTTTCATTTTCTTAATGTTGTTTTCCAGAAAGCAGGAACTTATAATTTCAATAGAGTTTAATTTATCAATACTTTTGAAACTAGTACTTATGGTTTCTGTCTAAAAAATCTTTGCCTATAACAGTAAAAATTTTTCTCCTATATTTTCTTGAAAATGTTTTATATTTCAGCTTTTAGTTAAGGTCTGTAATCCATTTCAACTTAATTTTGTGTGTGATGTGAGTTAAGCATTTAGATTCTTTCCAGGAGAAGATTTGCTTGTTTCTTCATCATTGCTGAGTTCACCACACATGGGTAGATCAATTTCTAGACCCACTGTTCTGTCCCACGAATCCATATCTCTGTCCCTCTACAATACTCTGCACTGTCTTGATCAAATGACAGGCTTTAAGTCATGAAAACATATACTTTATGTCTTTCAACCTTGTTTCTTTTTATTTTTACAAAATTATTTTGGCTAGTCTAGGTCCTTTACATTGCCACATAGATTTTAGAATCAGAATGTCAATTTCTACTTTCAAAAAACTTTAAAAAAATTTATTGGGATAGTGTAGAACCTATAGATGAATTTGAGAACTGATAATATTGAATCACACAATCCATGATCATGATATACCCTTTACTTATTTAGAGTCTATAATTTCTCTCATCATTTCTTATAGATTTTTAATGAAGAGTTATTAAACAGATTCTTAAATGTATCCCTATAAATGTAATGTATTTTAGATGGTATTATAAACAGAAATATTTACAATTATTTTAGTTTCCACTTTTTCATTAATATACAAATATGTGATTTATTTTTTAAATTTATTTAATTATTTTTCAAGTACAGTTTTCTGTCTATTACTCCCATCCCATCCCACCCCCCGTGCTCCCCCCTCCGTCCCATTTCCACCCTTCTCAGTTGTTGTCCATGTATCCTTTATATATGTTCCTTTAAATCCCTCCCCTATTTCCCCTGAAATTCCCTCCCCTCTCCCCTCTGGTCACTGTCAGCCTGTTCTCTATTTCAGTGTCTTTGGTTATATTTTGCTTGCTTAGCTTATTTTTGATATTTTCTTTTACCCTGAGACTTTCAAAATGTATATATAAGTTTAATAATTTCTTGTACATTCAATAAAATTTTATACACACACAATTATGGCTTCTGTGAATTTAGAATTTTATTTAGATTTTTTTCAGTATGTTTTATTTTTCTGAATTATTATAATATCTTTCAGAATAATATTGAATGGAACTGAAGAATAAGGGCATCTTTGCTTTGTTTTCAATCTTAAGTAGAAAACTTTTAATTTGTCACCATTAAATATTAGTTACAGTTTTCTCAATGTATATTTTATCAAATTAGGCAAGTTCCCTCCCAATTCTAATTCTTGTAAATTTTTACTATAAATAGGTATGAATTTTGCCAAATACCTTTTATGCTTTAATAAAATTGTTATAAAATTTTTCTCTTTTTTCTTATCATAATGAATAACATCAATTGATTTACAAATGTTATATCAACTTTGCATTCTTGGAATGAACACAATTTTTCATGATGCATTGTCATATTTATATTTTGCTGCATTTGATTTGCCAAATTTTTCTTAGGGATTTTTATATCTGTGTTTCCAAGTGCTATTGGCCTGTAGTTTTTATGTAAAATTTTCCTTTAGTTTTAAATCAAGGTAATGCTATACACATAAAATAACTTCAAAAATGCTTTAATAAAGTGATGTCACTTTCATTGCTGTGTCTTCTATTTATTTTGAATTGACTAGTATAGTTTATCAATTTTGTTCAACTTACATTAAGCTTTACTCCTTACCATTTTCTTTTTTTAAAAGATTTTATTTATTTATTTATCTTTAGCAGGGAAGGAGAGAGGGAGAGAAACATCAATGTATGGTTGCCTTTCTTGCGTCCCCTGCTGGGAGTTGGCCTGCAGGGAACCGGCCTGCAACCCAGGCATATGCCCTGACTGGGAATTGAACCGCGATCGTGTGGTTCGCAGGCCCACGCTCAATCCACTGAGCTACACCATCCAGGGCCAGCTCCTTACCATTTTCTTTATTTATTAACACTAGATTTAATTTCTCTTCTTCATGAAGGAATATAGATCATTGAAATACAGAGCTTCTCTTTTCTGATATAAGAATTTAAACTACAAGTATACCTCTAAATACTGCTTTAGATGCATGCCACAAATTTGAACTTGCTATTAATTTTTGTTCAATTGAACATATTTTCTACTTGCCCTTATAATTTCCTTTTTGACCTATAGGTTATTTTTAAAAGATTGGTATTTTTCAAATGTGGGTGAACTTTCCATATTTGTTAATATTTTTCTAGTCATTCATTGTGGTCAAATAATTTTTATTAATTCAATCTTTTAAAAAATATTTCTTGTGCATTTAAAGGATTATTTTGCTTCTGTTTGCTGCAGTGTTCTATAGATTCTAACTAGATCAAAGTGACAAATAATGTTCCCAATTAATACAGCCTTTTAAATGTTCTCTTTATTCTTTTTTCTTCTTTTTAAAATTTTTTTATTGTTGTTCAATTACAGTTGTCCCCAGTGCTCTCCCCGGCCCTGCCCACCCTCCCCTCCACATCCAATCCCGCCTTTGCCTTTGTCCATGGGACCTTTGTGTACCTGTTCCTCGACTTGACCCTCAACTACTGAAAGAGGAATGCTGACATTTCCAACTACGATTGTTGTTTTCTCTATTTTTTCTTTCATTTCATCAATTTTTTCATGCATGTAGAAGCTCTGTTAACAGTACATACACCTGTAACACTGATCTGTCACTTTAATGAATTCATTTGCAGTAGCTATGAAATGACCTCCTTTTCATCTGGCAATATTCTTTCTTTTGAAGTTCACTGTTTGAAATGAATATATAACTTTCAGCTTTCTTATAATTCATGTTTGCATGATACTACTCTTCATTATCTTACATTTAATTTATCCAAGTCTTTATATATAAAATGCTGTTCCTGCAAACAATACAAAACTGGTCCTTGAAATTGTATCCAACTGGAAATTCTCTACACTTTAATCAGATGCTTTACAACACATGTAATTAATATATGTACCAACATAATCAGTTTCCAATGTGTTATATTGCTATTGGTTTTTCATTCATTCTATCAGTTCTCTTTTTTCCTGCCTTTGTTGGGTTAATTGAGTACCTTTAGTCCTGTCCTCCTTGGCTTCAGAGTTATTTTCCTTTTTTAGATGTTGTTTTAGAGTTTATAAGATGCATCATTAAATCCACCTACCTACAAATAATTTTATAGCACTTCATGGCTAACTTAAGAAACTTATAAAATTATACTTTTATTTCCTTTCATCTCTGTTTTGTGGTATTTTATCACAAAGCATGCTTCTGCAAATATGATTAATGCTACAATAATTTGCTTTTATTTTTAATTAAAAATAAATAATATTGAAAGAAAACATAAAAAACACATTATAAATATATTTTCACATATACTTAATATTTCTAGAGCTCTTCACTCATTTGTCAGTTTTAAGTTTGTGATATAATTTGCCTCGGCAGTCTGAAGAAGTTTCTCCAACATTTCACATTATTTAGTTCTGCTCCTTATGAATATTCTCGCTTGTATTTGTTGTTGTTTTCACTTCAAAATGTCTTTATATTCTCTTAATTTAAAAATAGTTTTGCTACACACAGAATTTTGCATTGTTTTGCTTGCAGCACTTTAAAGATATTCCACTTTCCTTTAACTTGAATTATTTCTGAAAAAATCATCAATAAATATTATGTTTGTAATTGTTCTTGTAATATGTTTTTTTCTCTGCTTTTACAATTTTTAATGTATCATTTATTTTTAATAAGTTTACTTTAGTATAACTGTTGCAGTTTTCCTATGTTTTCCTGCCCTGAGTATATTGAACTTCTCAGTTTATAGTGTTTAATCTCATCCAGGTTGTTTTCACATAAAGGATTTATGAATTGGACCACATTAAAAGCAAGACTTCTGTTCATCACAATATGCTATTATAAGTAAAATACAGAACACAGAATAGAAGTTATTTTCAACACATTCATTCAACTAACATTTATATTCAAAGTATGTAAAACTCCCCAAATCAACAAAAAGGCAGGGGATTTGAATAGGCACTTCATCTAAGAGAATATAGTATCATTCAATAAGTGTAAGAATAAATTCTTCCCTTTAGTCATTGATAAAAAGCAAGTGAAAAATATTGTGTGATACTATTACATAAATTCATCAGAATCCATGAATGGATTTTTTATCCTCCCAAGCATCCACTATGTAAATTTTCTGAAGCTAATATTAATATATTGAGTGCTTAGTAGTATATGTCAGGCTCTATGATAAATGTTTTTAAGGCATTATCCCAACTTGTAATCTCAACAACCCATGAAGCTATGGAGGTATTATTATTTCATGCCATTTTACACATAAGGAAATTGAAGTCCTAAATAGTTTAGAAACTTGAGCAAAGTCATGCAACAATATGTGGCAGAACTAGGTGCTTCGGTTGTGCAATACTTGTCATTGAGTGTATTGAAAGCACTCAACCAATAGTTCCTGAAAATCTAAAAAAGTTTCTAACTCTTTTCATCTATGCCCTGTATTTATAAAAAAAAAAAAAAACTCATCTCTCAAAGGGAATCCTTAAAAACCTAATGCATAGCTGGGCTGAACTTGAAGTTAGGAATGATTATTGGGAAGATCATTTAGTACGTTAGCATATTGATCTTGTTAATCATTTTCATTTTACTATCTGTTGACTCATTCATTCAGCAATTATTTCTGAGCAACTACCAGCGTAGGGACTATGATGGCAAACAGCAGAGACAAAATTCTTTCTCTTGAGGAGCTCTTAATCTGGGGGAGAAGACAAGTAAGTAAGGAAAGAAAACGGGGAGAGAGAGAGAGAGAAGGAAGGAAGGGAGGGAGGGAAAAGAAAACTGTAAAGTGATAAATGCTATTGGTAGGATCAAGAAACTGAGATTACAGGCCTATTTTAATGAGAGCGCCTGAGAAAAACCTCTCCAAAGTGGTGACTTACATAACAAGACAGAGCCAGCCAACCATGGACCTGAAAGCAGTGCGTTCCATGAAGAGGGAGCCATTGCAAAGGTCCCCGGGCTCACTGGGCGAGTTGGACGAACTCTGACAAGACCTGTACTCCTAATGCATAGTGAGCAAAGGTGCCCATGTTTGTTTTGGACTTTATGTGAATATTGTCTGTGCTCATTCTGATTTGAAAGTCAAGTTGCTAGTATTACTAATAATACTCAGCCGCCGCTATACTATGAGCAATTTAGTTCTAGCCTTAAACGTCCATACTTTGCTTGGCTAAATTAAAGCCCAGAAATTTGCTAGACTCACCAGCCTAAAGAGTCAGTATAGTGAGCAACAATGAGCATGTCTCGTGGGATATAACACCCCTTAAGTAGTTTATAAAAGTGGTAACTCTAACCACACACTTACCCTGAAATTGGTTTCAGACTTCACTGTAGTCCTTGGTATCTTGTGAATATGCAAATAAATTCTGGTTCAGGAGATCTGAATTTCTGACAAACTACCAGCTTATGCTGTTGTTGCTGGCTCTTAAACCATTTGAGAATTAGACCTTAGAAGACCCCTAGTAAATAAAAAATGCTTTGTCTTCCAGTGATATATTTCAGTGCTCATAGATTTTATTTCCTATCAGAATGGTGCTCTGGGCAATGGCACAGATGGTCTGCTGCTTAATCTGGCACTGGTTGTGATAATTAAATTAATAACAGATGTGAAAACACTGTACACATAATAAGTGCACAATTAATGTTATTTTTATCTACTGAAAATTGACTCAAATGAAAACTGAATTACTGATGATGGAACTATTAATATCGTGTCTTAGTAAAACACATTCTCAAACACAATGGACTTCTCCAGTGTGTGGCTCGGTTAATGTACAGTATAATTTCATTGTGTTCAGCACTGTGTCAAACATGGAGATAACAGAAAGAGTTCTATAGAATAGTCTTTGCCCTCAAGGATCTCCAATACAGTTGAAAGAGCAAAAATAAATAAATAATTAAAGAGAGAATATAATTAGCTGTTAATTTGAGTGAGAGCACATTAATTACTATAGGGGATCAGAGGCAAGTAAGATCAATGAGATCTGGTGTTGAATTCCTGTTCTACAGGCCACCACGGGCAGCCCTGACAAGGTCAAGGAGACCAAACTAAGCCATCAGCTACCTTGATTTCTCTATTTCCAGGACAACTCAGAGAGCAAGCGCTATGAGCTTCCATCTTTTCTCAGTGTATTGTTTCCTGCTTGCAGCAATGTCTAGGAAATTAGGCCATGTAGATACGCAACAACTTGATTTATTGACTGTATAGACCTGTCAGTAGGAACGGGAGAAGCTATGGGGCTGCTGTTCTCCAGAGGTTCTTAAATATGCAGGAAAGAGAGAGAGAGAATTTTTTTCTTTAGAATGCTTCATTGTTCTTTTACTCCCTTCCTGGCTCCACCCAGGTCACCATGCAGGATTGATTTTTATCTTGGGCACTTTCAGTGCATCATATTCCCAGCTTTTCTTTTTCACAAAAAGGAGATTTGGTAGCGGAGTCTGCCTTTCTCAGTATCTCTACAGCACTATTTTGATGACAATAAAATACCAATTGACTTCCTTCTAAATGTGAACAAACTGTAATACTGTCAAAAGCACACCAGAAGTCTGATATTTATTTTTTACCTAATGGCTGGTTTAAAATGTCTTTCTAATGTTTTTTTTCCACTTTTATGTGTGTATGTGAGTAAACACGAGAGTGCACACACATTTTTCCCAATGAATTTTTACAAGCGGATCTACCTATTTGTAAAATACTATTTGAATACAACCATACATTTTATAAATAATGCTAATGCTCATAATTTTATTTTCCAACCTGGCATGGACAAGAAAGGCTGTATGAAAGAGACAGACCTTAGACTAAGCCTTCCAAAACAGTTAAGGCTCCGGCTACAGGATTGGAGAAGGCAGAGTATGATGAGATTCCAGGTAAGTGAACAGAAAGGCTCAGGTAGAAAAGGGCATGTAACTGAAGTAAATAGTACAGATTAAGAAGAAAGAAATGAAAACATGTAGGAGAAGATTTTAATTGCTGACAACATTTTGGACATAACTCAGGAAAAAATATCCTGAGTTTAATTTCAAGGAATAATATGACATAAATGTTTATGCAAAGTTAAAACAAATTATGAAAAAATGGATTGAGATAATTTAGGCATAACATAACTTGGACACAGAGTAGAGTTTAAAATTAGATAAGGGTGTGATAAAGAGGAAGGAAGTGAATTACTGTACATCCTTACTGATTTCATACAGCTAGTATGCAATGTTGTTGTATAGAAAACAGATGCCACTAGAACATTATCTGTACTTATAAGATACTTTATTTTCCGTAATTCTACACTGGAATAAAATAAACGTAGGAGTTGCTCAACTCCTCAACAGACTACCCTTGGATAGGTGGATGTCTTTGGAACTGAAATGTCAGAAACACCTCAGTTTTAAAGAATCCAAGACAAATCTATAGATTGACATGGGTGGATTGCCAGATTATTTGAAACACTAGGTGAAGAATTTGTCGTTAATGGAGTCTCAGCAACTTCTAACTATATACCCTTCTCTCTCTCTCGTTGCTACAAGACGCTCTGTAAGAATCTTGATTTTTTGCACTATGGTTAAATATATTTGTGCTTTAACAAGTCTTAGATATGTCTTTGCAATTCACCATTTACTTGCCAAAAGCAAATAGTGAATCTAAACTTTTGACATGTTCTCCCTTAAACTTTTCATGACATCACCAAACTACTAGCAAATTGATACTCTTAGACTCTCTTGTCTGTATATTCTATCCTGCTCACCCATTTGCCTAGAATTTCCTTCCCTGTTGACTTCATTTAAGTCTCTAGTTCCTATTGAATAACTCATCCTTCCTAAGACAAGAGACGTCCTTATTTTTATTTTTCTATTCTGTCCCCCTCTAACTCCTACCGATCAATTCACTCTGAAACATTCGTCTCAGCCCTGACATCCTCCGACCTCCCTTACTGTATTCCAAACTGCAACTGGATGTTGCTCTCACGACTGCATTCATTGTTATCACTGAAATTGTCACCATTGTAATTATAAGTAGCAGTCCACTCAAGCTCCTTGAGTCAAACTTTGGAATGAAAATCTCATGGTGAAATTTCTTCAGTTCTTAATACTCTTTGGTATACAAACCAAAGTTCTAGCTGAAGCCCCATCTTCAGGGATTTGGGAAACAACCATGTAAGAGAGAGTGATCAAAGCATGAATTTTTCCCCAGGAAAATTTCCAATAATCTATGAACAGAATCTAGCTCCAAGAATAATTTCAGAAAATAACTAGCAACTCTAGATAGATATATAAAATAGCATCATACATTTCCAAAGACACCTGAAAGACAGCACAGTGCAGTCGTTAAAATTCACTGTCTTACATACAGACTATCTTGATTAAAATTCATATTCTAGCAATCACTAGTTGAATATAACCAATAAGTAATTTACCTTCCTTCCCCATGCCTCATTTTCCCCCTGTCTAAAACAGAAGTAATAATGATACCCAACTCCCAGGACTGGTATAATCCAATGTGTCAATTCTAAAGCATTTAGAGCTTGATAGGACCAGGAGCAACAACTCCGGGAGCGTTCTTGGGAGAGACAGCGGTGGTCGTAGCCCTGCTGCTACGCTTCACGTGGGAGAAAGCGTGCTGAAACCCCAGCAACTTGGCAAAGCAGAGTTTGTCTGGGGATGCAGGGATACAGAAGATTGAACTCACTGGCATTCAATTACCTTAAGATCCTTAAGACTATATTTTCACAAGTTATTGATTATCTTGTCAATAGACTAGGGTGAAATGAGAGAAGCAAGAGGTTTGCCTAATAGGAACACATGTTTAATGTATTTAAAGGCTATGGAATACAGTAAAAAAATGTATAAATACAGTCTTAAATGCTACGAGTCGTTTTCAAGTTTGAGGAAAGAACCATAGAAATATCAAGAATCACGGAGCTCTTGTAGTAAACAAAGTTTTGTAACAAGTTGTAAATGAGATATTTGAAACAACTGTTAAACAGGTCAACAGTGGTGGTAGAGATGCCGAATTAACCATAGCAGCCCAGTTTCTCCCGACCCGCCTTCCTAAGCTTTCTCCGCTTCACAAAAGGCCCCTGGCCTTGGTGGGCTGGGAACTGCATGTAATCAGTGCCGCGTCTTCCAGATGCGCTGCGTTCCCGTTCTCCTCCTGTCTCCCCGCAGGGCACACAGTCAGGGCCACACCGATTTTGCTGCATTCTTCTACCAAACGTTACCTCTCTGAGGTCAAGGGCCTTATTTGCTTTGTGACCACAACTGCAATGAAGAAATAAAATGCGGTGCTCACTTTGGCAGCACACGAACTAACATTGGGAGGCTAGAGATCACCAGGGCCCCTGCACACGAGTGAAAAGTTCCATGTACTTTTTTAAGAAGTGAGAGGCACAGACTTAATACTTCCATTTGCAAGCCATTGTTTAGAGATAAGACCAATGTCAGTCATGTGGAGCACCTTGTATAATGTTTTTCTTTTCACCTTTTATGAGATCTTTTCTGGAAGAACTGTTCATTATTTCCAATACGGCCATTATTACTGGAAAAAAGAAAAAAGAAAAGAAACAATGTGTATCTGTACCTATATTTTTCCCTCTTAGGACTACATTACACACTACTCTTTATACATTTGAATTGATTTGGTTTAGTCACGTGGCACTATCGTCAAGTATTTATTGAAAATCTATATTGATATTTGTGCTGTAAATAATGGTCTCTTCCCCTGAGACTCTGTAAATAACTGAGAAGACAAGACATTTTAAAAAACTGTAGGTGTTCACATAAAAGTTCTAATTATATGACAGTCATTTTTTTCTTCCGATGAAAATTTAGAAAATATTAACTATTTGCTAAGCATTATGGGATCTGAGAGTAAAAAATGACAAATAGAATTTGTGTCTTCATAGAACATATATCCTAGTGAGGGAGCAAAACAGTGAAATGAGAAATTGCCGTAAAACATGGAAAATACCATAATAGGAAAAGTAGAGTGGCTAAGATGACATATGAAAAGCACAATAAACCAAACCTATAGTCTGTTTCACTTAGAATGGGGTTTACTGCATATAACAGAGACTTTATAAAAAGGTGATGTAAACAAGATGGAAATGTATTTCCCCATACAAATATCTGAAGGCAGGCAGTTGCTCAGCAATGCTCTATGAATCCACTGGGAGTCAGGCTCTCTTATCGTGTTACTACACCATCCTTGGCCCTGTCTCAAGGACCAAGCTGGCCCTCGGGTTACCGCAGACCGAAGGACCTTCGGGCCAGTGGGAAGAGACTGGAGGGTGCTTTCTAAGAGTCACACAACACTTCCAGTTACACTCCACGGAGCAGTAACATGACTCTACCCAGCTCTAAAGGAGGCTTACAAACACCTGTTTGATTCTGGCCAGTTGAAATCAAGGTTTCTATCACAAGGCACACTTGAGATAAATGAAGAATATCTAAACTATATTTGAAGGACAAAGAAATAGAAAAAATTATCTCAAAATATAATCTGCAATGACACATATCTTATTCAGTTTCAAAATTTAAATATTAAAACTCAACTACAGAAAATGATCAATTTAAAAATGGGTAAAAGATTGAACAGAAACCATATCAAAGAAGATATACAAATGGCAAGTAAGCATATTAATAGATGCTCAACATTATTTGTTATGAGGCAAATGCAAATTAAAAAATGAGATGCTACTACACACCTTTTAGAATGGCCAAAATTAAAAAATACAGCAATATCAATCACCGAAAAGGATGCAAAGCAACAAAAACTCTCACTGCTGGTAGAAATGCAAGATGCTGCAGCTATTTTAGCAGATAGGTTGTCAATTTCTTATAAAGCTACACAATCTTACAATATGACCCAGCAACCACATTTCTAGACCGATTGAAACGTAGATGTAAAAGTTTACAGCCACTTTATTCATAATTATCAAGAACAAGAAATAAGGACACGCTCTTCAGCAAGTGGATGGATAAACAAAGTATGATATATTCATATAACAGAGTAGTGATACAAAAGATTGAACTTTAAAACCAGGCAGCCACATAGATGTGTCTTAAATACACATTTCTATGTGGAAAAAAAGCCAGTCTGACAAAGTCACGTCCTGTATGAGTTCATTTCTATCACGGTCTGGGAAAAGTAAAAGCATAGATAATAGTAAACAGATCAGCAACTGCCAGCAATTCTGGTCGGTGGCAGCCAGTTGTTAATATGTGAAGCACAACGAACACCATAGGGAAGTGAAACTATCTGGATGGTACTGTTCTCTGTGGATGTAAGATATCATGTATTTATCAAAACCCATAGACATGCACTTCACATGCAGTAAATCTTAGTGTGTACAAACTTTAAGAAATAATTATTTAGGAAGCCGGGGGTCCCAAGATGGTGTGCAGAATGTGACATTGTAACTGTATTGCAGGTACATGAAAAGAATTCATTGAAGGAAAAGGGGTAAATGGTGCTAATTCAGATAACTTTGGGAAATGAGTGGAATCTCTTAAGACTAAATGCAAAAGGAACTGTACATAAGCTAAGCACTACTCTAGCTGAGGGCATTTTCCAACAGGTCAACAGTGCTGAAAACACAACACACATATACCAGAATTAAAACATTTAGCAAATAATGGCAGTCGATGCAAGCCAGGATTTTCACTGTTAGAGAGGGAGGTTACAGGTAAGCTAAGTACAAAGGCTAAAATTAGGCATGTGGCAATGACTTAGACATGGAAACTCTAGAATGCATTCATGTTTAGCTTAATGTAGATGATTGCACCTAGACATATTTATAGGTAGATGTTTATGCTCACACACAGATATTTCCCTGTCTTTCAGCTAGGGGGCCACAGTGAGAACAAATAGCACTCAATTCTTGCTATTTCGATAGAACTTGGGCTCCCTTGGTAAATGGCTCATTCTAGAGATAGGGGGAGAAATAATCAAGATGAGCCTAAAGCGTCTTCAGTGCCAGAAAGTAAGAAAGTAGCAAAAAAAAAGCCCAACAAAAATCTGCAGGATTTTAGGATTTACTTAATAAGAACATATTAATATAGTTTCACTAATTTTGACAAATGCACCACNTAGTGTGAACAAACTTTAAGAAATAATTATTTAGGAAGCCGGGGGTCCCAAGATGATGTGCAGAATGTGACATTGTAACTGTATTGCAAGTACATGAAAAGAATTCATTGAAGGAAAAGGGGTAAATGGTACTAATTCAGATAACTTTGGGAAATGAGTGGAATCTCTTAAGACTAAATACAAAAGGAACTGTACATAAGCTAAGCACTACTCTAGCTGAGGGCATTTTCCAACAGGTCAACAGTGCTGAAAACACAACATACATATACCAGAATTAAAACATTTAGCAAATAATGGCAGTCGATGCAAGGCAGGATTTTCACTGTTAGAGAGGGAGGTTACAGGTAAGCTAAGTACAAAGGCTAAAATTAGGCATGTGGCAATGACTTAGACATGGAAACTCTAGAATGCATTCATGTTTAGCTTAATGTAGATGATTGCACCTAGACATATTTATAGGTAGATGTTTATGCTCACACACAGATATTTCCCTGTCTTTCAGCTAGGGGGCCACAGTGAGAACAAATAGCACTCAATTCTTGCTATTTCGATAGAACTTGGGCTCCCTTGGTAAATGGCTCATTCTAGAGATAGGGGGAGAAATAATCAAGATGAGCCTAAAGCGTCTTCAGTGCCAGAAAGTAAGAAAGTAGCAAAAAAAAAGCCCAACAAAAATCTGCAGGATTTTAGGATTTACTTAATAAGAACATATTAATATAGTTTCACTAATTTTGACAAATGCACCACATTTGTAGGGTATCAATAATAGAGGAAACTGAATGAGGAGTATACAAGAATCCTCCACGCTATCATTGCAATTTTTTTGTAAATTTCAAGTGATTTTAAAATTAAAACTGTAGCTTTTAAAAAGATCACTAACAGCCTTAAATAAACTGCTACTTAAAAATAATTTAAATATTTAGACCACTAAAAGTAAAATAATTCTGAGTTTTCTGTATACCCATGACTTCTATTACAAGCTCAGAAGTGTTCATGATGGGTTTAAAATATGTATTTATTGTTGTATTAGATTCTGTTTAAGTAACTATTACATTAAAAATACATTTAACAATGACAGCAGTAGAGAAATTTGGCCAAATTACTGAAAGGTTCAGGATTAACTTCATGGATGGTTATGTGTGATGTTACCACATGGTGGGTAATGGTTTCTATTATCACTAGTTGAGATTGGAGTGCCCACAAAACCATAATGTAATATTTTATTACCATCTATAATAGAAACATATTTTTATAATTGAGCCTCTTTTATGTGTGAAAATCTTATACAGCAGAGGAACTGAATATAATAAAAGTCAGTACAAGACTCTACAAGGGACCACACATTTGAAAGAGTGGAAGGGAAGCATGCGAACTGGGCACAGGAATCGCTGGCCCATTTTCTCTCCTGCTGGTTTCATTGGAGATACAAGCTGAGAAAATCCAGTGGTACTCTTACCAAACAATCTCATATGTCATGGAAAAGATGCCCTATAGAATTCTGTTTCAGTGAAAGAGGTCAAAATACGCTTTTTTATAAGCATGCAAGGGTACAAGGACAGCAAATGTTAAAATGAGCTCAGAACACAAGCTCAGAACACTTTCATCTCAGGGTACTTTTCTGTATTGGGTTCTAAAAAAATGCACCAATATAAAATGTGAAATCAAAATGTTAGTACATCTGCTATAACAATATTTATATCTACTATTTATTAATTGTATGCCAGACAAAAGTTATCTATATACTTAACTATTTCTTTGAGAAGTTGAGTGTAAATTCAACTAGAACTTGACATCAGTGATGATGGAAAAGGCACAGATGAATAGGAGGCATGTATGTAGAAGACTTAAATGAAAACTTAGGATTGGATGTCATTGCAG
The DNA here is from genome assembly GCF_014824575.4 of Sturnira hondurensis. Lineage (NCBI taxonomy): Eukaryota > Metazoa > Chordata > Mammalia > Chiroptera > Phyllostomidae > Sturnira > Sturnira hondurensis. The sequence goes on along the minus strand of NW_028095541.1, from coordinate 989,179 downwards.
AAGGGAAACCATAGCTGCAAGAAAGTTAAGTGAAGATCATCAGGGAAATCCATCTTTAAATGGCAGGAGAAAAAAAAAATAAGCCAGAAGTTTACAAAGAGCAATAACTTTAAGAGTAGAAAGAAAAGAAAAACTAGATGGTAAGGAGATGGCTGCAGGACAGTAGGGTCTCAGGGACTAGAGCAAAGACAGAAGCAGCAGTGGCCTTGGCCAGCGCCTGGCACCCAGTAGGTCTACCACAGACACTTTGGGAGCCCCAGGCCTGCCACAGGGTCCTTGGGAGAGAGCCAGGTCATCAGCTCCCTGCCTCCCCAGCCAAGCAAGGTTTGGACAATAATGGGAGAGACCTGGTTGCTTGAAGTTGCAGAGAGGGGAATGAGGACAAAGAGCCAGAATCACCTGCAGAGTCTGTGGACCCCAGCTTGGGAGAATTGAGAAGCACAGTGTTGGGCTCCGACTTCGATAGTCACGGGTCTGGCTAGAGAATTGGGCTGTGCTGGGCAGGCTTGAGTAGAAGGAATCTCTTGAAAAGTAAACTGTTTGGGGGATCCTCCTGCTGCAGCCGCTTGGCCTACTCCCCACCCAGCCTGGCAGTGATCCCGAGGTTGGGAGGAAGGCCTTTCGTTCCCCCAAAGCACTGGAAAGGGTCTGCGCCCAAACCTACTGGACCTAGGCAGCCTGGCAAGGCACACACACCCGCACCCCAGCCAACAGGGATGACTCCCAGGGAAAGAGTGCTCTGAAGAGGAACTAGATCGCCTGCATGGGGTGCTGGGGAGAGGTGCCAGGCTAGCTCTTGGGAGAGTGCTCATGAGACTGGCTGGGTACACATGGAGAAGGGAGAAAGGCCCTCAGCCTGCTGCAGCCAGCAAGACCCAAAAAACTGGTTTGGCCAGCTGGAAACCAACAAGAGGTGGAAGCAGTGAACACCAGGATACCCACTGGAAGAGGAAACTCAACAACAAAGGAACCACCAACAGATAACAACAGAAGAAGGTGAAGGAGGGAGTGGAAACCACACAAACCTCAATCCAGGACCTATCTGGAAATACAACTAAGTAGTGGAGAAGCTACCCAGTACAAACAACTGAACAAGAGCGAAAGAGAATCCTCAAAACCCTGCACACACAGAATAACTAGCTTCAACACAACCTGCCCTCACCTGCACAACAAATTAAAATGGGTGGTGGACAGAGGGACCGTCAGTTAATCAGCTGTTGAGAAGTGCCCACAAAAGAAATATCCCAAAACAATCAAAACCCAAAGACAAACTCAGAACCAACTTAAAAGATAGCCCAAAACCAGTGAGCTTGGGAAATCAAGGAGAAGACATTGCTGAATCTCACAAGTATTCTACCACAGAAGTTAACACCGTAAACCCAGGGAGTCAGAAAAAATCAATTTAAGAAGTTGAAGCTAACAAGAAGAGTCTCACAAACAATGGGAAGACAAAAAAAAACACACAAAAAAACAATCCCCAAACGAAAGGAAAGGAAGAAGCCTCAGAAAGAATGCTAAATGAAATAGAGGCAAGTAAACTATCAGATATTGAATTCAAAGCACTGGTTATCAGGAAATTCAAAGAACTCACAATGAGCTACCAGAAACTACAGGGGAACTATGATGAACTCACTGCAAACTATATCAACATGAAAAAGGAAATAGAAACCATCAACAAAGGCCAAGAGGAAATGAAGAATACAATTTCTGAACTGAAGAACACAGTAGAAGGAATCAAAAGCAGGATTGATGAAGCAGAAGATCAGATCAGTGAGTTGGAGGACAAAGTAGGAAAAAACTCACAGAAAGAGCAAGAAAAGAGAAAGAGGCTCAGAAAGAATGAAGAGGGATTAAGAAAAATGCAAGACAATATGAACTGTAATAATAGCCAAATTAATAGAAATACCAGGAGGAGGAGGAGGAGAAGAAGAAGAAGAAGGGATAGAAAATCTATTTGAAAAAGTAATGAGGGAAAACTTCCCTAATTTGATGACAGAAAAGTCACACAAATCCAGGAAACAGAGAGTCCCAATCAAGAGGAATCCAAACAGGCCCACTTCAAGACACATAATCATTAAAATGACAAAATTCTAAGACAAAGAGAGAATCTTAAAGGCAGCAAGGGAGAAAAAGGAAGTAACATACAAGGGAGCCCCAATAAGGTTACCTGCTGACTTCTCAATGGAAATGCTCTAAGCAAGAAGAGAATGGCAAGAAATATTCCAAATAATGAGAAACAGAGGCCTGCAACCAAGGTTACCTTACCCAGCAAGGCTCTCAATCAAGATAGAAGGCCAAATAAAGAGCTTCCAAGACAAAAAAAGTCTAAAAGAATACACCTCCACCAAACCAGCTCTGCAAGAGATGCTAAAAGGACGGCTTTAAGGAAAGGAAGGAAAAGAGAGAAACAGAGAGAAACACAGATACAAAAATGGCAATGAATAAGTACCTATCAATAATAACCTTAAATGTAAATGGATTAAATGCTCCAATCAGAAGACATAGAATAGCTGAATGGGTAAGAAAGCATGACCCACGCATATGCTGCCTACAAGAGACCCACCTCAGGACAAAAGACCTACACAGACTAGAAGTGAAAGGCTGGAAACAATTTCCAAGCAAACGACAGGAAAAAAGGCTGGGGTAGCAATACTCATATCAGACAAAATAGTCTTCAAAAAAAGGACCATTAAGAGAGACCCAGAAGGTCACTTCATAACACTCAAGAATCTACCAAGAAGACATAAACATCATAAATATATATGTACCCAACATAGGAGCACCCAAATATATAAAGAAAATCTTAGAGAACTTCAAGAAAGATATAGACAGCAAAACAATTATATTAGCAGATGTTAACACCCTACTGTCAAAAATGGACAGATCTTTCAAACAAAATATCAACAAAGATATTGTGGCATTGAATAATGCCCTAGATGCAATGGACTTTACTGATATATATAGAGCCCTTCATCCCAAAGAAGCTAAATACACTTTCTTTTCAAATGCACATGGAACATTTTCATAAATAGACCATATGATAGGACACAAAACAGGCCTCAACAAATTTAAGAAAATTAAAATCATACCAAGCATTTTCTGTGACCACAAGGGACTGAAACTAGAATCCAACCCCAAGGGAAAAAAACCCAAAACATTCAGAATCATGGAGATTGAATAGCATGCTATTAAACAATGAATTGGCCAAGAACGAAATTAGGGAAGAAATCACAAACTTTCTGGAAACAAATGAAAATGAACTCACAACAATTCAAAACTTATGGGACACAGTGAAGGCAGTCCTGAGAGGGAAGTTCATAGCAATATAGGCTTATCTAAAGGAGATAGAAACATTTCAAACAAACAACCTACCCCTATGCCTGCAAGAACTCAAGGAACAACAACAAAGACAGCCCAGAGCAAGGAGAAGGAAGAAAATAACCAAGATCAGAGAAGAATTAAATGATATAGAGACTAAAAGCACAATTCTAAGAATCCATGAATCCAGGAGCTGGTTTTCTGAAAAGAAATAAAATCAAGAAGACTTTAAGCAGGCTCATCAAGAAAAAAGAGAGAAGACCCAAATGAACATGATCAGAAATGAAAGACAAGAGATTACAAATGACACCACAGAAATACAAAGGGTTGTAAGAAATTACTATGAAGAACTGTATGCCAAGAAATTTGAAAACCTAGATGAAATGGACAAATTTCTAGAAAAATAGAATCTTCCAAAATTCAAAGAAGAAGCAAAAAGCCTGAACAGACCAATAACAGCAGATGAAATTGAAGCAGTAATAAAAAAAAACTCCTGTCACAAAAAGCTTTGGATCAGATGGTTTCACAGGAGAATTCTACAAAGCATTTAAGGAAGAGCTAACTCCTATCCTTCACAGACTACTCCAAAAAATGAAATATGATGGAAGACTCCTAACCTCTTTTTGTGAAGTCAGCATCATCCTAATCCCAAAACTAGATAAAGACACAACAAAGAAAAAAAAAACTTCAGGCCAATATCACTGATGAACGTAGATGCTAAAATCCTCAACAAAATATTGGCAAATCACATCCAACAATACATCAAAAAGATCATACATCACGACCAAGTGGGATTCATCCCAGGGATGCAAGGATGGTTCAATATTTGCAAATCAGTAAATGTAATACATCACATAAACAAAAGCAAAAACAAACATTGCATGATCATATCAATAAATGCGGGAAAAGCTTTTGATAAGGTTCAACACTCATTTATGATAAAAACACTCAGCAAAGTGGGAATAGAGGGAGCATTCCTCAATATAATAAAGGCAATATATAAGAGACCTACAGCCAACATCATATTCAACGGGAAAAAACTAAAATCTTTTCCACTAATATCAAGAACAAGACAAAGTTGTCTGCTTTCACCACTTCTATTCAATGTAGCAATCAGAAAAGAAAATCAAAGGCATCCAAATTGGAAAAGAGGAAGAAAAACTGTCATTGTTTGCAGGTGACATAATAGTGTACATGAAAAATCCTATACACTCTACCCAAAAACTGCTCGACCTAATAAATGAATTTGGCAAAACAGTGGGATACAAAGTCAACATTCAGAAATCAAAGGCATTCTTGTATGTCAATAATGAAGCAGCAGAAGCAGAAATCAAGAAAAGAATTCCATTTGATATAGCAAAAAGAAAAATAAACTATCTAGGAATAAACCTAACCAAGGAGGTAAAATACCTGTGTACAAAAAACTGCACGGCACTGAAGAAAAAAATCAAGCAAGACACAAACAAATGGAAACATATACTGTGTTCATGGATTGGAAGAACTAACATCATCAAAATGTCCATACTACCCAAAGCAATTTACAGATTCAATGCAATACCTATTAAAGTTCCAATGGCATATTTCACAGACATAGAACAAACACTTCAAAAATTTATATGGAACCATAAACAACCCTGCATAGCATCTGCAATTTTGAGAAAAAAGAACAAAGTAGGAGGGATCACAATACCTGATAATAAACTATATTACAAGGCCACTGTAATGAAAACAGCCTGGTACTGGCATAAAAACAGGCACATAGACCAATGGAACAGAACAGAGAGCCCAGAAATAAACCCAACACTCTATAGTCAATTAATATTCGACAAAGGGGGCAGTAACATAAAATGGAGTGAAAATAGCCTCTTCGACAAATGGTGTTGGGAGAACTGGACAGCTATGTACCAAAAAATGAAACTCGAACACCAACTTACACTGTACACCAAAATAAATTCAAGGTGGATAAAAGACTTAAATATAAGCCGTGATACCATTAAAGCCCTAGAGGAGAACATTGGCAGGAAATCTCAGATATTTCACACAGCAACATTTTTACTAATATATCCCCTAGAGCAAGGAACATAAAGGAAAGAATAAACAAATGGGATCTCTCTGAAGTAAAAAGCTTCTGCACGGCTAAAGAAAACAGTATTAAAATAAAAAGAGAACCAATTGTATGGGAAAACATATTTGCCAATGATATCTCAGACAACGGTTTAATCTCCAAATTATACAAAGAACTTACACGACTCCACTCTAAGAAGACAAGCAACCCAATTAAAAAGTGGACGAAGGACTTGAACAGACACTTCTCCAAGGAGAACTTACAGAGGATCCAGAGACACATGAAAAGATGCTCAATATTGCTAGCTATCAGAGAGATGCAAATTAAAACCACAATGAGATACCACTTCACATCGGTCAGAATGGCCATCATAAGCAAATCAACAAACAAGTGTTGAAGAGGTTGTGGAGAAAAGTGGACCCTAGTTCACTGTTGACGGGATTGCAGACTGGTACAACCACTATGGAAAACATTTTGGAATTTTCTAAGAAAACTAAAAATGGATCTGTCGTTTGACCCAGCAATTCCACTGCTAGGAGTATATCCTAAGAACCCTGAAACACCAATCCAAAAGAACCTATGCACCCCAATGTTCATTGCAGCACAATTTACAATAGCCAAGAGTTGGAAGCAACGTAGGTGCCCATCAGTAAATGAATGGATCAAAATCTATGGTACATTTACACAATGGAATTGTATGCAGCAGAAAGAAAGAAGGAGTTCCTACACTTTGCAACAGCTTTCATGGAACTGAAAAGCATTAGGCTGAGTGAAATAAGCCAGGCAGTGAAAGACAAATATTATATGATCTTACCTTTAACAGAAACCTAAACAACAAAACAAAAAGGAAGCAAAATATAAACAAAGACACTGAAATACAGAACAGGCTGACAGGGACCAGAGGGGAGAGGGGAGGGAACTTCAGGGGAAAGGGGGAAGGATATATAGGAATCAGTACAAAGGACACATGGACAAAAACTAAGGGGGGTGGAAATGGGAGGGAGGCAGGGAGCACTGGGGGGGGGGGGCCTGGGATGGGAGTAAAAGACAGAAAACTGTACTTGAACAATAATTAAATTTAGAAAAACAGTAGAAAAAAGAGTCAAAATTTAAAGCTCATTCCATTATTTTCTGAGTATAAACTCTTACCCTTTGACTGTTGGTTCATCTGTAAACACGAAAAATAATTCTTGTTTCACCAGCTCAAAGAGAATATTAATTTAATATATGTAAAGTGCTTAGCTCACTTCATTGTTCAAAACGAATATTCAAAAACAGTTTCCTTCCTCACGAACACTTACTTTCTTTGAAAGGAAAGTGAGGCATTGAAACCAATACAAGAAATTCAGAAAAAAATCATTAAATAATAGTGCAATTCAGGAAAACAACATTGATCCTTTAAGAAAGGCATGGTATATCCATGGTGTGTTTTATGCAAGCCAACACATTTTGATTTTATCCCAATTTTCTCCTGGTGAGCTTTGACTCTGCTGAATGATAATCACATTTAGTAAGAAAGTTGTGGCTGTAAAGAAGAAGAAATATTGTACCTTAAGTTCAGAAATTCTTTAAAGTAGCATCATTGTTGACAATTACTGGACATTCTCTTGGTTTCATTTGAAAATATTCATCAAAAACTAAAAGCTTGACAGAATTTAGAAAATCAAAAATATATATTAAAAGAAACTGAAGGAACTGGAAAGTATCACAGTATGTTTGTGTAAAGAATATAAAAATTTAGCAGTTTTTGGATTTGTTAAATCCATGTTTTCCTTTTAAAATACTTTCGGGATTAAGCAAAACCCAAAAGGTGTTTTACTAAACACATTTTCCATTCATGTAGAAAAGTCCCATAGGAAATTTAATCTTTCTGTTTCTGATACTTTCACACTTAACATCAAAGAGTTGTTTTGTAAGAGTTATTTGATATATTAAGAGGCTTTTTGAGCTTTCTTCCAAGGCTTTCAAATTGTTTTCCTTGGAAAAAAATGTAGTTGCATGTCACCAAAGGGAAACTAATTCATACACCACTAAGTTCAAATTCAGTTCAAAATTATAATGCCAAATTATCCTCCAAAAAGTATTTCCTGGTTTAAAAAAATCCTTGCACTATAACATTTTAGCTAAATACTTCTATAACACATTATAGCAGATATATGTAAAATTTTCCTTATTACTACATTAACTTTATATACATCATTACAGAAAGATATAACTCCTTATGTAATTGAAATGAGAAAATGGCATGTTCTAACATGCCATTGTTAGAACAATATCTAACAATATTGCTCTTATTAGAACAATATCTAACGATATTGCTCTTATCAGTTGAAGATGAATGAATGACTTCACAAAATTTTTAGGAGTTCTAGGGTGAATGAAAGAGTGGGAACTCTATTAGGCCTAGCTGATCAGATACCTGAAAGTTGCTGAAGTTCTCTCTACCAGAAGCAAAGAGATTTAACCTTCATTTCTAAAAATTACTATGTCTTTGGACTTTTCTTATCTTTAACACAGAAATAAGTAAATACTATCACCTGTACTCTAGACTACCAAAATAACCAGCTAGTTGGTCCCTCTGTAACTGTTATTCCCTCTGCTTAGTCCATTTTTTTTGAAGCAAAGAACTCTTACTCCTATCCTCAAACTTTCAGCCCATTCTTCAAAAAAACAGCCAGCATTAGTTCCTTAAAATTTAAATTCATTCATACCTCTGATCCACTTGAAGACCATCAGTGAATGCTACAGACTGCATTTTGTGCCATGCCCCCACTTCATATGTTGAAGCCTAACCCCCAATGTCATGGGATTACAGAGCAGACCATGTCATGCCGTGGTGAAAGACCCAAGAATTAGTGCTGGAAGGAGCATGTCTTTATTTACAAAATCCCAACCTTGGGAGAGCTTGGAGCACCTGAGCTCTGTGGAGCCATCCTTTCCTATGAGACCCAGTACTTCCCATGCTTCCCACCCCGCTATGAGCCAAAAGCATCCCCCAAAGTTTCCCATGTCCTCATCTGTGCAGGGTCTGGAATACACTGCCATGAGCCTCTGTGCAATACCCAAGAAACGCATGTGCTGTGTTACTCTGGGTCATGGTGAAATTCAGGAAAGGCACAGGTCTTAATAGTCCAGATAAATCCAGGTGTAGCTGAACAAGATCTTCCAAGAAAGTCCTTTGCTGCTCCGGAGTCAGCTAGAGCAGGCACACTCACAGCAGCAGCATCTCCTTTCTTATTAGTCCAGGCCTGCTTCCTCACGATAAACTACATAACTGCTTGCTTACTTCTCCCTTGCCCTACCCTTTTTCAAAATGCATGGCAAAAATCCCTTACTACAGACAGCATGTCTCTTCCTTCACTACTGCTCCTCCCATGGCCAAGACAGCGAATGGCTGCCACATCTACATCCTGGCACCTCCTCCTTACCCCCCTTTTCTGACTCCTCCCACAAAGGGCTACATCTGCCAGTCCCCTGGTATCTTCTGCCTTTCTCTGACTACCTACCGTGACTCCAGGTGGTCATGGGCCCTGACAGTGAGCAAACCCTCCTTAAGCTCTCTGTGAAGCGGTCTCAGCAAGTCCCTCTAGTCCCTCAGGAGTCATTATGCCCGGCTCCCTGGCAGGACTGTTATTTAACATAACTATAGCACTGACCAGCCGTTATTGACATGCAAAGTAACTTTCAATGGCCCTGCTCCCCTCCCCACAGCCAGGGCTGTGGAGTCTTTGGGATTTTCTTTTCTTTTTCTTATATTCCCTGGGGCTTCTAGCCTACACATCTTTTGAACCTCCTTCCACACTTGTCACAAAGGTTTGTGGAGGTGGGTCTTTTGTGAAATGATTAGATCGTAAAGGGTGGACCCCTCATGAATAGGATTAGCTTCCTCATAAAAAAGACCCTAAAGATTCCTCTTACCCCTTCTTCTATGGGAGAACACAATGAGAAGATGGCCATTGGTGAACCTGGAAACAAGCCCTCATTAGCCACCAAATCAGCAGGCACCTTGAACTTGAACTTGTGATCTTCCAGAGCTTTGAGAGATAAATTTAACTTGTTTATACGACACCCACTCTGTCATATGCTGTTATGGCAGCTCAAGTAGACTAAGACAGTCAATATCTATTTTCCAGGAAAAGCAAAACAAACCCCGATTTCCTTAATGTGCCCTCCACTAACAAATCCTGAGTCTTCCTCACCTTTGGGATGACCCATGAGGAGCACTGTTTCCAAAATCAGTGCCTTTGCACATGCTTTCCTCTCTGCCTGGACCGTGCCAATGCACCCTTTTGGCTCATTCAAAATGTCCTCCTCATTCGTGTCTTCTTCACTATGAAGAAATTTTCTCTCACTCATTCTGTTTTACACTCACTAAGCATATTCGCACAATACTTAAAACATTAAATCAAATTCAGTATTTTGGAACTTTTTACATGTTTCAATAATTGAACCGAGCTTAGCTCTTGCGCTCCACTTTTATTTTTCACAGAACACGTAGTCTAGTACTATCCAAAGTTATTTCTCCGTCTCTTCAAATGAATACCCAGGCTTATCAGCCTCCATTCATTCTCTACTGAGCCTATGATCTAACTCCAAATGAGCTTATCTCACATTCAGATATTGATGGTAGGTTATATCTGTTTTTCCTTTTTGTGAAGTAGTTTATTCCATTGGCTTTCTCTAGAAACCATAGTGCCTCTGTATCTGCCACAGTCATGCAGGTTCTTGCAAACTATTCTGAATCCTATTTTGGTCTCTATGGCTAGTTATCTGGAGAATTCTGCTCCCTGGAAACATCTGTTTCCCAGTAGTACAGAAAATTATAAATACTGCTAGAGTTATTGCAGGTGTGTGTGTGTGTGTGTGTGTGTGTGTGTGTGTGTGTGTAGGAGGGTGCCTCAACATATTGGTCCTATAAAAAATACCATGCCATAGTGTTTAAACTACCATATTGCCACAAAAATAAAAGTAACTTTTCTTTGAAGATTACATTCTTCTCAGCCTTCACCCTAAGCAAAAGGTCCCTTGCGCTCTCAGATTTTCACTAATTCATATGCAGATTATCTTTACTTCTGAAGCTGGGGATGAACCCAGAGAGAATTGGGATACATGGATTTATGGTAGACATCTAGCTGCATCTAAGTATTGGTAATATCTTTGCTGATAATTGGTTATTATCTCAAATTTTATTCCAAAACATTTTAGTACTGTTAACGCTTGCTTCATTTAATGAACTATAAGCTTCTTCCCTTCATCCCCAATATCTGACAAACATTCTGGCCTATGATAAATCCTTGATAAGTGTTGAATTAAAATACTTAATATGATAAATGTTAATATCATAAAATTAATTGGTGATGAATACATAATTAAATTTATATTTAAGACAATTAAGAAAGGCATAAGAATCACAGTATATATGAAGTCTCTGAAAATATTTGTTTCCTAACCACTGTAGTAAATTCAATGTTGATAGCAATTATTTACTCCATCTAATTGTATTATGAAGTCAGATTCTTGTCATGGTGTCCTGGATGGTAAACTGTACTTGCTTGTTCTTTAACTTTTGGGCTTGGACATGTGAAGTTGCATTGACCAAAGAGTGTTAATTATGCTAGTAGAGGCTTAAAATAAAGCGCATTTGAATTATAGATTCCAGTCATGAAAAACATTTCCTAGTGAATCAACCCTTCCATAGAAAAAATAAAACAGTGGACAAAAATGTTATTTTTAAAAAGCACTGTGGAGCTGCTGGAAATCAACCAAAAGCAAGAGAGGAAAGAAAGAAAAAGAAAACTTAAAACAAATCTATACTTCAAAAAATGCAAAAGAATGAGTGAACATTTCCTTTCTGTGCCCCCCAGACCTGACCTCCAAGAGACAACCCAAGTACAGCTTGCAGGGTGGCTAAATTTCAGTTAGAAAATCTGTACTTTTAGGGGTTTAAACAGAGGACAAAGTTCAGGTAAACATAGTAGCTAAAAAGGAAAAGAGTAAACCCAAGAAAGGAAAGGTCCCAGAGGTAAAGCCCTGATTCAGCGAATAAACTGCCAAAGTTTCTGGCCCCTGAATTACGTACACAGGGGAGACTCCAAGCAGCCCATCTGAGGATAAAAGAGTTAAGGGGAGATTTCTAACCATGCTTATGTCAGAAAAGGCAGTTTTCCACATTTGAGTTCAACCATTATGAAGATAAAAATATTCAGTTTCTACAATGTATTGTTCACAAAATCCAGGTTACAACCTAAAATTACTAGACCTTTGAAGAAGCAAACTTTAAAGTGTGACCCATATTTAAGACACATGGCCATCAATATTGACTTAACCTAAGATGACACAAATAGAAAAACTAAAAGAAAAGGATTTTAAAATTATTTTAATTATATTAAAGTGTAAAGGAAAACATGTTTATAATGAATACACAAATAAAAAATCTTAGCAAAGCAATAGAAATTATAGAAATTTTAGATTCAAAATAAAAGAATCTGTGGATGGGTTTAACTGGAGTAGACGACCAAGAAGATAATTGAAAATATAACAATTGAAATGATAGACTATGAAGGACTAAGAAAAAACATTTATGTACATTGTAAAATGCCTTTTAAAAACTCAAAAATACCAAAGGAGTTCATGAGTTACTGGATTTCCAGGAAAACAAGAGAGATAAAATGGGTCTAAAACTGTCACATTACAAAGCCACTACAGTCTCCCTTGTCACATTGGCACCCGCACACGTCTTTAAACTTCACTTATTTTCTAAATATAGTCGTGTCTGTGCCCAGCGATATAAACGTGTGTGGTATACTATAAAAACTCATGCTAATATTTTCTCCAAAAGAAAATGTGAAGTTCCTTTTTGTCTTTGGATGATGTTCATTTTTTTTCTAGTTGAATCACATTCTGATTTTTATTTCATGGAACTAAAATACTGACTGACATGAAAACATACACACTATTAACACACACTAAAAACATACACGCTATTAACTTCCAGTCTGTTCCGTAGGAGGAATATATGCTGCATTTGTCCACTTTCAAGTAAAGCCTGCACATCATGCAAAATCACCTGAAAATGAAGCAGGAGCTCTTTTATTCATAGTCAGTTACTCACAGGACACTCTATACAAGAACATAGGTATGCATCAAAAGAAAAAAATTAAGCAGGAATAGGGTCACTAGCATCTGGGTCACTTGTTCATTCACTGTACATGTACCTTCCTGCCCCTCTCATTGTCCTGCCCCCTGCTTAAGCCTAACTTCACACGCACCACTGCTCTTTGTGGATAGAGTTTTGCCTCCATGCCCAACTTTCTGTTTCGGTGGATCAGATAGTGTTAAGGGTGCCTTGGCTGCCCATAATTAAGTGTCCAGTATCTGATAAAGCTCTGAAATAAGCCAGAAGCTGTATTTCAAAAGGAGAATCATTATTCACCAAGGATGCATGGTTTTGCTCCAGAATCCAAAGGTTCTTGACTGTAATTTACATACAGGGACACCTTAAAGCTCTATGCAAAATTGGTCTCTTTCATGCCAGGACATGCGACATCAGATATGTTGGGTCATATTGTGCTAATGACACAGCAATTTGCACAGTAGCCTAGACCTGTTGTGAAGCCTTTCTTTTTTTGCTTGTTTGTTCTGGGCCCCATTCAAAATTGGCAGCTTTGGGAATTATTTGTAAAAATAAGCCTAAGTGACATTCCCAATAAGGAGGTGCTTATTGCCTTCAAAATCCAAAGAGGCCTACTAGGAATGATGGCCCTTCTAAGTGATGGGAGAAGCTGCATGCAGCAACTTATTCTTCAGCTTGGGAGGAATACCATGACATACTCAAGATCATGGGATCTTTTAGAAATTTCACCAAATTTGTAGACTCTAGATTTTTTGTGGTATTTATTTCCTATTCTCTGGCCTTAGTAATTACCACTTGCTGCTTACTGAGCCCAATTAACATAACATCAACTCTATAATATGATGCAATTTCCCCCAACCCACAGGCCATGGACCTGTACCAGTCAGTGACTTGTTAGAACCTGCCCTGGGCTGTAAGAGAAGCTCACCTGAGCTCCGCCTCCTGTCTCTGTCCTTCCATCACCCCCACCCCATCCACAGCAGGAGGTGAAAGTCAGAGAGCAAGTGAAGGTTGCCTGAGCTCCACCTCCTGACTGATTACCCATCACCCACACGCACCCCCGACAGGGTTAAAACCAGTCCCTGGTACCAAGAGGTTTGGGGACTGCTGATATAATGGATCAGCTTGATGTCCTGTGAAAGAGAAAAATGACTAGAGCCAACAGACAAGATTGTAACATTGGGTTGGAGAGTTGATAAAGCCTGGTGATCGGATAGCAACTGGCCCTGTCAGCTGGAAGCAATCTCCTCCCTATTACCTTTGCTAACACATATACAGAGAAAGCAATGCACCAGATGGGTGACCACATACCAGATGTAAGGGCATGTGTTGATTTGATCCAACAATAAAGCCACATCTGCAGGAGCAGCTGTAATTGGAGTCACCACCTGAGTAAGTTACAACAATCCACTATTGCTCTCTAAGATCAATCTGTCTTTTTCACAGGCCAAAGAGATGAATTGGATGGGGACATGATAGGGATCACTAGTACTACTTGATGATAGCACAGCCTCTAGAGTCCTATAGGAATGTGGTTTTATTTGGGGTTTAGTCTTTTCAAAGGAGGAGGCCACTCTGGTTGCTTCCACTAGGTCTTTCCTACAAAAACAACCCATATCCATGTATCAGGGAACTGATGTGGTGCTTTTGAAAGTTGCTAAGTATGACTATTTCAAGTATACATTTTGTAACTGGAGAAATAACTGCAGGGTAGATCAGAAGAGGTACTGGGCCCACTGTGAGACCTCAGCCCAAATTCTGGTGACTGCTTGATCTCCATGAAGTCACTACAGTAATGGGGTAAGAGTAAGTTTTAGTAATTACTGAAAAGAATTGTTTTCCCCTTACCCTAGGAATTAACCACAGGTCCCTTGGTGGAAGATTAGGAGTAAGATAACAGTAAAACTTTTGGCAGTGTAGTGAAATCCTTCCTCAATAGGATCTGGCCTCCCCTTTATTCAAGAAATTCTGTCTGAGAAATGGCTCGAACAATTAGAACTAAGAAGTGAGTTTGTCAAGGTCTCTAGGTAAAAGGATGATATACAAAAATTAATTTTATCAAAATATTTTAGCAACAAAACATTTAAAATTTATTCTCATTTTCTTAAGATCCATCACACACTTATCTCTCAGGATTTGTTGATAAAAATGGCAAAATCATGCTATTCTTTTGGTATGTACAATACCTCTGACATTCTTTCGTCTCACTCTCTGGGCCTCGTTGGACTTCATCCTACTGACAGGTAAACAGGAGAGGAGGGCACAATAAAGGCAGTTTCTTGGGAGAATCAGCAGACCCTGTGAAGCTACTACCATAGTGGAGGACATTACAAGTCCTTGGGGGGTGATTAATTTTTGTGGTATATAGCCATCTGTAGGAAGAGATTTTGAGTTTGATTTTCAGAAATCTCAGTGATATGACTATAGAGTAAAAAAGGTTGTTTCAGATACAATCACAGATACTTCAAGGTCTTTTATGGGGACCTCAAGCTATGAATTAAAAACTACTGAACTCATTCTTTTCCCCTAAGTTTCCAGCACACTTAGAATCAACCACTTACCCTATCATACTCCTTATTTTTATGCATGTACAAAACATCTATTCAACCCAAAACTTGTCTTCCATAGGCACTTGATTGTAGTGTCCACAAGTAATAATTTTAATAACTACATTGCCATCAAATGCCAGGAGCTAGCAGCATCCCCTGTACCAATGTATAAATAGAGTCATTCACGTCTAAGTTTGGTCTGGTCAGGGCATTAATTCCAAATAACCCAGAAACAATTCATAGAATTCATGCTTAAGATTCTGCCCATATGGAAATATTCTTACTAACAAATTATGTATCGTTCAAAATATAATAAAAGAATCAAATGACTAGAAAAATTTGACTGTATAAATCTGTGAGAGCTGGTTAAACAATCTCTACAATGCTTAGGTTTTCAAAGAAAACCTAAGTCTATAAGGCAAACACATATGAAAGATAAATGTAACATGGTAGACAAAGACAATTGGAACCCATAAGTAACAAAATCTGCATTATTTATTTATTGAGGCATAGAAAACTATCAAAAATTTAATGGTTCAAAACTAAGTGAATAATTGTGTATTATGTCACAAAGTTTGTGTGAGTCAGAAATTCCAGGCGACCTAACTGGTTGGACTGGGGTTTTGTTACCGAACAAGGGTCCGAGGGGGGGGCAATACTTGGCCCACCCAGGGATGCCAAAAACTGCTTCCGAAAACAGGGGCCCCTCCCAAGGACGGTATACTAATATCTACTGGGCTCTTCTGTCCGCCGCCAATTGGAAAGACATCTCTCAATGCCAGAGATTTGTGAAAAGGAAATAAAATGTTTATTTAATGCTATTCAGGCCTAATGCCTTCATTAAAATATTAAAGTCTTTAAGGGTATACACCTACACACACACACACACACACACACACACACACACACAGCACTCCCTTCTCCCACTGTCCCAACTCCGGGTACCGTAAATCAGGAAAAGAGCACACGTCCATTTTTTTCAGGTCACTTGCACTGTGAGCTGTGTCGCCTGCCTGTCCAGGCAAGATCTCCAATTAATCCAAAGTCATGCGGCACCTTCCACTGGCAAGAGTTCTTTGTACCAAGTTCCAGTCAAAGTCTTTCCTGGTTTCCAGGCCACTCGGCCAAAGGGAGCACCCCAAAGCTGCGTGGGCCTCTTATACCTAAGCCGCACTCCACCAAAAGCGCGTCTTCTTCTTCACCTGGACTCAGGGATCTCCATTCTGGCAGAGCTGTGTGGTTTTCCCTTCACCTGGCCAAGAGGGGGTCTGCACTCTGCTGAAACCGTGTGGCTCTCTCTCCTAATGGCTACAGGGGTCTACATCTTTCCAAGACAGCGTGGCTCTCCCCTTCACCTGGCCAAGAGGGGGTCTGCACCCTGCTGAGACCTGTGTGGCTCTCTCTCCTAATGGCTACAGGGGGTCCTCACTCTGCTGAAACCTCGTGTCTCTCCCCCTAATGGCTGCCGTGTCTGGGTTTAAATCCCCCGGTGCCCATCTTCCTCTGTACCCCTATTTCCGACTCCTCCCACGATCAGTTACACCTGCCAGTATTTCTGTATTATTATAAGTTTACTGGGCTGCCATTGTTAGTCTGGGCAGGTATGGTCCCATGTCCTAGAGCCAATCTCCTCCAAGCCCCCACGCAGGCGCTGTAACTCAGGGGATCTGCCCCCCAGTCACATCTTGGGGGAAAGTGACTTCATTCCCCTAGCTCCAAGCATGGCCACAGCCATTTAACATATCCAAGTGATCCGCCAAAGGCTATAGATATGTTAAATGACCAGGCCATGGATTAGCTGCAGGGCTGTGGCTTTACAAAACAGCCCTGCATGTTCCTGGTCTATGTGTCCCTTCCCTCAACTCACACCTGTGGGGGGAAGGGGTGAGGACACCTTATACATCTCTCCAATATTCCTATACACTTTGAGTTCTGGACACCATTCCAAATCTTTCCTGCCCCCCCCCCCTTTGGCTGCACCCTGTATCAGTTTGATCTGGTGTGGACAGAGGCTTCCATCACCTGTCATCTGACGGGGGCTGCGGTATCCACGTCCACGAAGGCTCACACATATGATATGGCTCAGTTGTTTGCAGCTGTTGGAAAGAAAACTTAGGTCCTCACCACATGATTCTCTTAATAGAATATGTGAGCTGGCTCTGCCTAGATTGAGTAATACACGAGAGATAGTGAAGAGAATGTCAAAATGACTTGTATGACTTAGTTTTTGAAGACATGCACCATTATTTCTTCCATTTTCTATTCATTAGAAGTGAGAATATTAGTCCTACCCACACGGAAGGGGACTAAAATTAAGCTGTTACTTTTGTTTTTTAATTATTGTTATTTTATTTTTAAAATTTATTTCTTTTTAGAAGGAGGCTAAGAGATGGAGAAAAAAGGGAGACAAGCACTGATGTCAGAGAGAAACGTTGATCGTTGCCTCTCACATGCACCCTAACCAGGGCCTCAAGTCTCAAGCCAGGAATGTGCCCTGACTGGGAATCAGCTCTTTGCTCTGCGGGATAACACCCAGCCAACTGAGCTACAGCAGTCAGGGTCTGGCTCTTGCTTTTGAAGAGACGAGTTTAAAAGAATTTGTAAAAATTTTTCATAATGAAAACTTAAACCTACCAGTTATTCCACTCATGCATTTATTCACATGAAGGAAAGCATATGCTCACAACAAGAGATTTATAATTTCCATTGCTATGAGAAAAACCTGGCCTGGTTTGCCCGCTGGTCTGAAGAAGATGGCGGCCACGTGGAGCAGACCTGATTCGAGCCTGCCCCTTGGAGGCCGAGCTAACCAAGCCCAGGCTAAAGCAGCCGGTCTTTATCTGCACTGCAGATAGAAGGGTGAGAATAAATGATAATTGTTTTTTAAGCCTTTGAAGTTGGGAGGAACATTGTTGTGACAACAACTAAACAAGTTGCCTGAGTAATTATTTTCCGCATTATCACTCTGTAGGGAAGTGGCTACATTAAAAAAATGCTTCATTATGTGTTGTGAAGAGGAAATTAGCAAACATAAACCATGCCTTACAGGGCCTTCGCTCATGGAAACTTATAACAAGTGCACGGGCAGCTGAATAGCATGTATGAAGCTAATGAGATAAACACATTGAATATATTCCTAGGTGACACAATAAGGCACTTGTTTTACTGCAAATTAAAGTCACCATCTGATAAGATTTGGCTGAATTTAAAAACAACCTATAATCAGTGTTCAGATGGTTTAAGTAGGAGTGAATGCACAGCCTCCCAAGGTGCCTTCATTATGATTTTGTAGTTCTGTGCCCATGTTGCGGCTCAGCCCATGACAGGCTGCCTGAGGAAGTGCAATATTAACTTACATTCAATCGCATGAGCTGCAGTGGCCAAGGTGAGTCAAAACTGGAGGAGAGTCTTTGAGGAGGTTCATAGAAAAAGGGAAAGAAAAGTTTTGATTTTGATTCATGTCTAACAACTCATCCAATTACACGTAGTTAGCCCTTCAAATTAATTTTGAACATTTTTTCTATTATTTTATGCTTTTATCTTCTTTCTATGTCTTTTATTTCTTTTTCTAAGATAGTACCCTGGAAATAGACTATGGGCTGAAAAATTGCAAGGCATGTTTCTCTCTATTTGTCCATTGAAACCAACCAGCATTTCAACGTTTTTAAAAGGTCTGTGAGCGGTCATGACCTCAGCCTATAGACATCACCTCCAAGGCATGTCCATCTAAATAGCTCTGGCTGGACAGCTGGAATCCCACAGGCTTCTGCTCCACAAAGGCAATCATTCATCACCATCAGCAGGCTACCAGCCAACTGATTGAAAATAAATAGGGCATTTTTACTGGATAATAAAGGTTGACCTTTGAACCTTAACCCTTTTGTCAATTTGAGGGAAAAAAATAAGTTTAAAAATTTTTTCTCTATGCTTTGTGGTTTATGTCTCCAATTATAAATTCAACGGAAGGCTTGCTGAGAAGAGAAGGTCACCCAGTCCATCAATCCTTTGACCAGAGAAGGAATTAAACCATGAACTGCAAGTCCCAGGCAGGGTTGGTTCCTAGGCAAAATCGTGACATTGAATTTCAGTGCCCTTCTTCCTGACTTTTTAGTGCCTTCAGTTCTTACCCTTTCACCCCCATCACTCCTCGTGTCCTGGTGTACTTCCGTGGCCTAATGCGGGCCCCCTTTCAGCAGGTGTCAGGCAAGTTCCCCCATTTCTAAGACTCCTTCCATGCCAATGCATCTGTGAGGTCCCCCTTTCCTACTTAACCTGGCACTACGCTTTTTATTGAAAGTTTTTTTAATCTACTGCTATGTATAATTTGTAAATTCAAATACACGCTTATTTGTTTCAAAATAAATGCATATATATGACATAGAGAAAAGAATAACTTGGAAATCAGAACTGGGTTTAAATCTGGGTTTTAATAATCCATAGCTGTGTGATTTTGAACAAATATCTTAACTTTTTTAGAACCATGTCTAAAAAATGGAAACAATATTTATTTTATAAGGTTATTGTGAATATTAAAAGTAATACCATATAAATTGCCCAGTAAAGAACATAGTACTTATATATCTTAGTAACTATATGTTATTACAAGTCCAATATAAACTGCAGTCTACCTGATTATTAAGAGCCAAACAAGATCACATTTCTAGACAATTCAGGAGTAAATATCTCTTCATCTTTTCTATGAATTCCTAATAGGTTTATACACTCATGATTTCCTGCTTGTTCCAAGTCCTCCCTCTACTAAATTAATTCAGTTTATAACTTGTTGTGCATCACAGAAAAGCTTCATTTTTTTCATTTACTTGCCATATGCATATGTATAAAGCTTGCAAAAAACTGGAATGGATAACAACTTTGAATACTTAGTGTGACAATGAGGTTTGTTCATTCCCCAAATACAGATCATTTCAATTAAATTTTGGCTTACAATTCTTGAGCCAACCACTGTGATGTTCTGCTGTCTTGGTGCTTTCTTTATGCACAAATTCTCCTGTATTTCTAAGATAAAACCTTTAAAATATTGGTGAGCTTACTCATGAATATTTGTTCAGGGTCTCAGCTTCTTTCTCAAAGTTTGACTTAGGAATTTTCTTACATAATGGTGGTTTCTGCCAAAAGAAAAAGGCAACTGCTTAGAGAAAGTTAACTTTTTGAAAATTCTGTTATATTATTAATTCCTTAAAATGTAATCACTTTAAAAACAATTTCCTGGTGTCAGCTGATTACTACAAATATTGGGGGGATACTTTGTAAAGTATATGATTGTCTAACCACTACATTGTACACCCAAAATTAATATAAATTAATATTAAATGTAATTGAAAAAAATTAAGGAGTAGTTTCTTTGTCTTTTTCTTTTTGTAAAAACTATTCCACCCACCCACACTAGCAGAGTGTCCTGCACCCAGTAAATGCTCAAATTTTAAATACAGGCAGTGGAACAGTAAATTATTTGGTGGAAAGTAGCCTTCACAGACCCTTGAAGTCATACTGCCCACGTGATTGACTGCTTCCAGAGTGACAGGCCAATCTTGTCTCCTTAGTGACACCCATGAGCTTCATCTTCTCACCGTCACAATTTTCACCTTAACACTTGTTCTTTCTGTTTTCTTTTGTTTTGGTCAGCTATCTTGGCTCCCCAGTTTGTCTCCCAACTTGGCATGTGTGACGATTTTCAGTTTCTCTGGGAGTGGGTTGAAGTGTATATACATATACACACATATTAATATTTCTACACATATATTTCACATGCACACTTGTATATGATATAATGTATTATACTATTATATTACATTATTCAGATGCATGTTATAGGGGCATTGGACTCTGAGTTCTGGGTCAACTTTCTCACGGCGCCAGAATAGGAATTCTAAAAGATGAGTTCATTTAGTAAAGAAATAATTCTGAACAAAGCAGCACAATACCTAAAACACACTTTGGGGTCACAAATAGTGAAAGGCAAACACTGTGTTGCTTGGAACACTGAAACTGAAGGACTAGAGTTGGATAAGAAATGCCTCATTAGTGTTTTATAAATATTTAAATTGCAATTTTTAAATGCTCATCTCTGTAGGTATTTGCAAATCCTTTCAAGGTTACGTAATCTTATCTAATTAAAGTTTGCTCAAACATATTTCTTCAAGTTCTAATTAAATATTCAGTATAATAAATTATAGTAGACCCTTCTCAGCCTTGTTGATTTTATAAGCACTAAACTAAAACCACTATCATTTTTGCTTTATGCCTATTAAGGTCATGACAAATTGATGATCACAAAATAGAATTTAATTAAAATAATGAAACAATGTATATGAACAAATCAAGTTTTAGGTCTAGAACATAATGGATTATTGGAATTAAATTTCTAAGTTGAAATTTCTTGTTACTTAAAATGTATGTACTACCCAGATTTCTAGAAAGAATTATCATAAACTGACAATGATTTTCTTCCATTATATGTTTATTGTCTTTTCCCATCTATTACATTTTAGCAAAATATGGATGATGCCTAAACCCTACGTGGACTAGTTTTTAAATAAAGTTAATCTGACTAAATTTTCTATCTACATGCAATTTTAATATTAGAACCAAAATTGAGAAGAAAACATTATGAAAATAATGAAAAAAAAGCTATAAGCCAATATCCATGATGAACATAGATGCTAAAATCCCCAACAAAATATTAGCAAACTGAATACAGTAATGCGTTATAAACATTATAACACCATGATGAAGAGGGGTTTATTCCAGGAATACAAGATTGGTACAACATTTGCACAACAATGAATGTGATTCACCACATAAACAAAATAAAGGATGAAAACTGCAGGCTTATGTCAATAGACACAGAAAAAGCATTTGATAAAAACCAGTACCCATTTATAATAAAAACTCTCAGCACAGTGGGATTAGAGGATTGATACTTAACCATAATACAGGCCATAGTTTTTGATAAGACTACAAGTGTGCCCCTTAAGATTGGGGGCAACACAGGAATGTCTGCTTTTACCTCTCATATTCAACATAATGCTGGAAGTCTTAGACACAGAAATCAGACAAGAAGGAGAAATAAAAGACATCCAAATTGGAAACGAAGTAGTAACACTTTTTATTTGCAGATGACATCATATAATATATAGAGAACCCTAAAGATCCCACCAATAAACTACTACAACTGATAAATGAATTCAGCAAAGTGGCAGGATACAGAATTAATATCCAGAAATTTGTTGCATTTTTATATACCAATAAGAAACTAACAGGGAAACTAAGAAAACAATACCATTCACAACTGTTACAAAAAGAATAAAATACCTAAGAATAAACCTAACCAAGGATGTTAAAGACTTGTGCTCAGAAAGTTATGACACTGAAGAAAGAAATTGAAGAAGATACATATAAGTGGAAGCACATCCTGTGTTCATGCATAGGAAGAACTAACATTGTTAGAATGTCCATACTACTCAAAGCAATCAATGGATTCAATGCAATTTCTATCAATTCTAATGGCATACTTCACAGAACTAGAACAAATATTTCAAAAATGTGTATGGAACCATAAGAGGCCTCAGATACTAACAGCAATCCTGAGAAAGAAAAAGAGTTGGAGGAATCACACTAATAAGTATCAAAGTATACTCTAAGGCCATAGTAATCAAAACAGCAGGATACTGCCATAAACACAGACATATAGATCAATGGAACAGAATAGGAAGCCCAGAAATAAACCAACACATTATACTCAATATTTGACAGAGGAAGAAAGCACATACACTGGTCTAAAGATACTTTATTCAATAAATGGTGTTGGGAAAATTGGACAGATAAGTGCAGAAAAATGAAACCACACTGTTACATCACATACAAGAATAAGTTCAAAATGGACCAAAGACTTAAGTGTTAGGCCTGAAACCATAAATATCATAGAAGAAAACATAGGAAGCAAAACATTGCTCATAGCAATATGTTATCAGATATCTCTCCCCAGGCAAGGGAAACAAAAGAAAAAATTTACAAATAAAACTACATCAAACCAAAAACTTTTTGCACAGCAAAGGAAATCATCCAAATAAAAAGACAAACCACAGTATGGTAGAACATACTTGCTGATACATGTGATAAGAGGTTAATATCCAAAATTTATAAAAATTTTACAAACTCAACACCAAAAAATAAATAACCCAATTAAAAAATGGGCACAAAACTTAAATAGACACTTTTCCAAAGGGGACATACAGATGGTCAACTGACACATGCAAAGATGCTCAACATAACTAATCATCAGAGAAAGGCAAATGAAAATTACAATGAGATATCACCTTACACCTGTCAGAATTGCTATCATCAATAAATCAATAAACAATTGCTGGTGAGGAAATGGAGAACAGGGAACCCTTCTGCACTGTTGGTGGGAATTCACATTAGTGCAACTACCGTGTAAAGGAGTTAGGAGATACCTCATAAAATGAAAAATGTATCTGCCTTTTGACCCAGTAATCCCGTTTCTGGGAATATATACAAAGAAATCCAAAACACTAATTTGAGAGAACACAAACTCCCCTATGTTCATTGCAACATTATTTACAATCTCCAGGATAAGAAAGCTGCCCAAGTGTCCATCAACTTGGATAAAAAGAACTATGGGACATTTAAACAGTGGAATACTACTTAATCATAAAAAAGAAGAAAAATTTACTCTTTGCAACAGTATGGATGGACCTGGAGAATATTATGCCAAGTGAAATAAAGCCAGTCAGAGAAAGAGGAATACCATATGGTTTCACTCATATGTGGAATCTAATGAACAAATTGAATTAAGTAGGAAAATGAGGACAGACTCATAAATGGGGAGCAGAATGATAGCTAACCGGGAGGGAGGAGGTTATGGGTGGAGAGATTGAAAAGAAGACTCATGGATGTGGACAACAGTGTGGTGATTGCTGGGGGAAAGTGGCTAAAAGGAGATTAAATAGTAATGGAAAAAATACAATAAAGATTTTTAAAAAGAAAATAAATATTTTGGATTACCTTCTCTCTCTAAGTACCAATTCTTACCCTAATGCTTTACATAAAAGTCAGAGGGTTGCCCTGCCCAGTGTGACTCAGTTGGTTGGAGTGACATTCTGTAACTGAAATGTTGCGGGTTTGATTCCTGTCAGGGCACATACTTGGGATGCAGTCTCTCACCCTAGCAGGGGCATGTACAAGAAAATTTTTTCTTTGGAACTTACCTTTGTGTCAAATTTGTAGGCTGTTTTTACAAATGTGGTCCCTGAGAGTTTCAATGGCAGTCCAGTGGGCAACCAGTCCAATAAAAGTCATTACGAAAGATACAAAGATCTACAAAGGAATTTCTCTAAATATAGAGAACTCCTTAAGTCAAAGAAGAACTGATAGGAGGAGTGTGGACTTGACCTGTGTGCCCCAGGGTCATGGAAGACCATGGAGTCACTGTTGATGTAGAAGATAGGTACAGAAATGATTTGGGAGATCCCAGAAAGCATCATCCCATGGGTTGGAAGAAGTGGGTACCCAGTGGAAAAAAAACAAGGAAACGAAACAGTGCTTAATCTCAACAGCTCATCACCTCAATAATGGAGCTGCAGGAACTGCACCTCTGCTATATGACTGGCTAGTATACGGAAATAAAACAGACAAGTAAATCCATCAATAAAAAATCATTTTAATACTGTAGAAAGCCAATAGGATTGTTTGTAAAAAGTTAGAAAGAACAAAGCAGGGTATTTTTCATAGAGTAACAATAGGTGTGATTTGAAGCAAATAAAATATATTATATATTTTATATATGTATATTGTTTTATATGATTCCAACTGCTATTGTAATACACTGGATTGTGTTAAAAAGAAGCGATATTCATACAATTCTGTCAATATATTAAAACCACTGGATTGTACATTTTGAAAGAGTGAATTTTGTGGTATGTATATTAATTAAGTTGCAATAAAGCGATACATACAAATGAAAAAATATATGCAGGGAAAAAAAGGCCCTCTTCTTATGGGAGGATAGTTTTTGGAGCACAGGTTGAGTAGAAACTTGGAAGGGCTGACTCTATTTTCCTGTCACTCTTTGACATTACGAAATCAACTTCATTGTTTTAGAAATACACCTGAAAAGGAAACTCTCAGAAAAGAATAGCTGACCCTCCAAGGCTGTTCTATCTAATAGGTATTCCTAGTTCTGGGGGTTACTGACCAGTTAATTCTAACTGAGATGTGTTGTGTCAAATACACACCAAATTGCAAAGACACAGTATAAAATCATTTTAATTACTCATTAATAATTTTGCATTGATTTCATGTTGAAATGGTAGTAGTGTTAAATAAACTAAATTATTAAATTTCCTACTTCTTTTATATTGTTTTTTACATGACTACTGGAAAATTTTAAATTAAATACATTTATATAGAAGAGCATTCAAATAAATAATTTATTACAGATTTTCTAAAATTTTGTGTGAATTACAGGAAGAAAAAGGAAAAAAGAGCAGTGCGAGGCCTGCTAGTTGCATTCATCACATCCTCCATGTTTTTTCTTTCAAATATCCTGAACTAAGAAATGTCTTGCAACCCTGGCCACGTAGCTCAGTGAGTGAGAGCATCATCCTGACACACCAAGTCTGCAGGTTCAATCCCCAGTCAGGGCACATATATGAGTTAACCAATGAATGTATTAAAATGTGAAACAACAAATTGACCTCTCCCTCTCTCCCTCCTTCCTTCTCTCTTTCAAAAAAATCAATAAATACAAAAATTAAAAATAAATATATTTAATAAGTACATAAATGATTATCATCATTTCCTTTAAACTCATTCCTTTTTTTGCACCAAACCGAGACCATTTTAGCCACAGATTAGTGTTTGGCAACATGAATATTAATTTTAATATGTGTTTTTCACCTCTCTTATCTAGGTGTTGTTTTCTTTTTTTTGATTCACCTAAAAAGAATAAGCTCACCAAACTTGCATGTTTATCTCCAACTCTCGTCTTGATCCATATTCATTTTATCAGTCACTGTAAAGAAATTCGGCTTTAGGGAAGTATTTAAATATAAAAATAGTGATTTAATGGACTAAATATAAAAACCCAGATTAACCAATATTGGCATTGAGAAATATATGAAGTTTTCCCTGACCAGTCAGTCTCTGATGTTCACCATGAACAAAGATACATTTCTGGTTCTTGTTTTTTAATTGAGCGCTGTGTAACCACGGAAAGAAGTGTTTATAGCCGTTTGTGTAACCCTCACATGTGGCCGATATTGTTTCCAGCAGAGGTGATCGTCATGGCCATAACACACAAACCCAGATTAAAATCAATATAGGGGCATAGGATTTGCAAACCCCAAGTTCTTTGCTTAGAGACAAAGATTGTTCTAAATCACTGAGGAAGATTCAGATTCTCCACATGGGATGACCAAACAGTCCTCAGGATGATCCTAAGGACGACCTCTGCTCATTCTCAGGATCCTCAAAGGAGCTTAGAATGAATAAAATGGAAGAAAAGCACAGGTGAATGTATATTTGCAGATTTTTTTGATTGTTGTGATAACAGGTGCTCACCTAACCACTTTTTGCACAGTTTTGTTCATAAATGACATTACTTTCAAGCAATACGCAGTTTGGGCTCTGGCTCCATCTGGCGTGTGCAGCCACGCACAGCTTCAGCTCCACAAGGTGGTCTGTCAGGCAGGAGGACATCAGGGACCCACTGGCTTTCTCGACAAGTGGCCCTGTGTTTATAAGGCAGTAGGCACTCAACAAATGCTGTTATTATTCCTTAATACATAGTGAACAACCTTAAATATAGTCAACAAAAGTATGATATTCACGGAAATGTCCTTGGGCCTTTAAATTGGTTCAATGAGTGTTTTCCCCAATAATTTAAAAGCTATAGTTCTTAATAACTGAGGCATAATTTACATAAACTAAAATTCACTTATTTTAAGCATATAGTTCAATGGGATTTGACCAGGTATTCATCCATGCTATAATTTTCCCTCAGAGAAATTATTTAACTGTACCCTAATTATTTTGTTGTGTTTTGATTTAATTCCACTCAATTTAAAATATTTACTAAATTGTCTTCTTCTCTTCTGTTCACCAGTTATGTAGAAGAGTGTTTTTTTAATTTCCAAATATTTTGTGGTTTTTCCAGATAGCTTTCTGGTTTTTTTATCTCTAATTTAACTTTCTTGAGGACAGACTATATATTCTCTGTAATTTAAGTTCTTGTAAATTTATCGATGGTTTTGTTGCCCTGAAAAGAGGCTAGTTTTTTTAAACATTTGACGTCACTTGAAAAGAAAGTTTTCTGCTTTCATTGTACTGTCCCATAAATATCAGTTAAGTCATATCGGTAGTGTTGTTTAAGTTTTCTTCACGTTACTGATTTTTATATAGACTCAGAACCTCAGTTATTGAGGGTTGTTTAGATCTCCATTTATAATTGTGGTCCTATCTATTTTTCTTTTCAGTATTTTTTAGTCCTTGCTTCATATGTTTAGAAGCTCTGTTATGGGTGCTTGCTTATTTAGGATTATTATGTTTTCTAAATAAATTATTCCTTTTTATCATTTGTATACTTTAACCTTTATCCTTGATAACATTTTTGTCCTGTTATATATGTTATCAAACTTTGTTATGATTTTATTTGGAGATATATAATTCTCCATCCTCTTGTTTTTAACCTATTTGTGTTCTTATGTTTAAAGTGCAGTTTTGTAGACAGGATACATCTGAGGTTTTTTTTAACTTACTCTGACACCTTCTGCCTTTAATTGGAGGGGTTAGTTCATTGACATCCCACGTGATCACTGATGTGGTTGCACTTAGTGTAGCACAGTGCTATTTAAAATTGTATCCCATCTGTTCTTGGCCGCTCTCCCCTCCCCACCCTCTGCTCCTGCAGTCACTTGGCTGAAATGAGTATTTTAATCTATTCTTTTGATATATTGGTATACTGTGTTTATTTTTATTTTTGCTGGTTGCTCTGGAGTTGACAGCAGTATCCATAAGTCACGGCACGTCATGTATAATGTAAAAATACACTTCGATTTATCCTCTTCCAGATTTTGTGCTTTTCTTGTGATATGTTTTACTTCAACATATGCTACAAACTCTGTAGCATATTATTAGCTTTATTTTAGTCAGTATTTTTTTCTACTTTTACTTTTTAAAATTATCATATAGTCAAATCAACCCTGCTTTAATTTTGTGTAGAGTTCACTGGCTTTTAACACATGTATATATTTGTATAAAACACCACCATAACCAGAACACAGTAATGTTCCAAACTTCCCCAAAATTCCCTGTGCTACCAATTTTTAGATACTTTGTAGTGGTTAATTTTACGTGTAAACTTGACTGGGCCATGAGGTGCCCAAATATTTAGTCAAAACTATTCTGCGTGTTTCTCAAGGAAATTAACATTTAAGTTAATAATAGACTCAGTAAAGCTGATTGCCCTCCCTAATATAGGCGGCCTCATTCTATCAATTAAATGCTTGAATAGGACAAAAATCTGAACTTCTTTCAATAAGAAAGAATTTTTTTCCTGTGTGATGGCCTTTGAACTGGGACATCGGCTTTGTCCTGATGTTTGACTGAAACGGAAACACCACCTCCTCTGGGGTCTCAAGCCTGCTCCAGGTCCAGGCTGGAACGCCACCACCAGCTTTCCTGAGTCTCCAGCTCACCAGCTGACCCTGCAGATCCTAGAGCACGGGTGGCAAACACAAGGACAAGGACCGAATCCAGCCTGTTTTATCTGGCTGGCACCCTGTTTCTACCCTGCGGCAGCACCAAGCTCTGGCTTAAATGTTAAAAAGTAGTTATATTAACACAGTCCTAAAATTACATTCAGCCCTTTGAAGGCAATTGCGAGGCTGATGTGGCCCCTGGTGAGAATGAGTTTGACACCCCTGCTCTGGACCTTGCCGGTGCCCATAATCAAATGAGCTACTACACTGCCTTACTACATCCGTCTCCTCACGGTCCTACTCGTCTGGAGAATCTTGACTAATACGCACATATGTTGACCTCTAATTCCTAGAAACCACTGACCTATTCTCCATCACTTTAGTTCTGTTGTTTTGAGAACAAATTAGCCTTTAATTAAAATTTTTTAGACTCTCTTCTCCTCCTGCAACTCCAATTATATGTATTTGGGCTTCTTTCATATGTCCCCGGATGGCACTGAGATCCATGTTTTTTCACCCCTTTGATCTCCCTGGGCTTCATTTTTCATGTTCTCAGTGAATGTGGAAGAAAGACCACCCAGTAAATTATTTATTTTAATTATTTCATTTTTCATGTCTATAAATTTCATTTGTGTTTTTAATATTTTAACTTCTGTCTTCATTGTGTTGATATTTGGCTTTGTGTATTTATAATTATTATAATAACTGCTTTAATAATGATTTTATTTTCTCTGTGATTACCAGGCCTATTTCTATTGGCAGATTTTCCTCCTGGTTTATAGACACTGTTTCTTGATTCTTTCCATGTTTATGAATCTTCCTTGGATACTAGAAATTGTGAACAGCATTTTGTGAAGTGTTGGATTTAGTTTTCTTCTTTGAAAGAGTACTTCGTCATGGTAGTCAGTTTTTAAGATTCACCAGAATAAGGGAAGAGAAACCTGTACTGTATGGGTGTCGGGTGTTATGACCAAGGTGTGGCCTTCCATTGTCTCCATTGAACATCCCAAGTGTTCAGTGAGCTCTCTCTGCTCTGGCTAGTTGGTAGTCAAGCATCTTACATTCCATATGTAAGTTTTAGGAATGTTCCAATTATTCTTTTCTAGTAGTTGTTTTTGCACGGCTTTGTCAGATTTCAGTGTACAAATGTGCAGTTTGGTATCGGGAACATTTTCTCTTCATAGTTCCCTCCTCTTCAATATTCTGCCCGAATTCAAGCTTCTCAAGTGAAACAACAGCCTAGTATCCAGTATCTGACAAAATTAGTTCATATATTTTGCTCAGTTTTCTCATTGTTTCTGAACGGAAGACAAGTATCAGGAATACTAGTTATTCCAACCTGGCTGGAAGTGACTGACACAGATAGCTATTGTTTTGTGCAAGAAAAATATAAGGGTTTGGAGAATCCAAAAAAGCATGATACATCTTTTTAGAAGGAAGATAAATTAATAACTTCATAACCACAGCCAATGAATCAGTCTCCTAAAAAATTTAAACTGGAAAAACCCAGTTAATATATCTGTCTATTCAAATTAAAGAAAGTAATATAATGATTTTGAAGTTTTCTGAAGAGTTTATCCTTGAAATATGGTCTCCATCTGGTAGCATAGAAAACAGGGACTTCATTAATCAGTATTAAATTCCAAGAACAAAACTCATTTCACCCTGAAGGCACATAATTTAGAATTCCTCTTGCAAAGTAATTGTTAGGCTTATGTGATAACTGTCTAAGAGCATGTGCATGGTCAAGGTTTGCAGAAAACCTGTACCACACAAAAATCCCCCCACGTCCACCCCTGGCAAGAACAGGAATCCCAGCCTTCACAGGCGACTGGCATAGCTGCATTTCACACAACAAAGCGGACATTGTATTCATGTGTTTATGAAGCACTTGAGTGTCCTTCTTGTTGTGCCACAAGCTCTGTCTGGGAAAACAAACACACCAGTGGCCACATTCCATTCTTACTGGGGTGAGGACCGGAGAGAAGAAATGAGGAATGTGCAGGCCTTTAGGGGTTTTTTAATGTCATTTATTGCCATGGATATAAAGTTACTTACTTTTACCAAATTGTTTCATCTTTTAAAAATATCTCATGCAGATGAACTGCCTCTAAAAATAGAATGTATTTTCAAATAAAATTACAAGACCTGTTTGATAGCCAACTTACCAATCATTTATTTTTTAAATGTTTGCTTCAAAGTATTTATATTGGTTTTTCATCTTACCTTTTCCTAATAGTAAAGCATTAATGTTCTTATGAAATTGTTAATGCTTTCTGGGTTCATGGTATAACTTTTTGTATGGTTAGCCTTCCCTCATGTTTCAAAAATGTATTAAATTTAATTTTACATTTGCCATGTCTTTCAAGCTGACAAGCCATTAAACATAGTTTTTATTTATTTCTATTATAGAATTTAGTCTGGCTTTCCCTTGTGAATAGGAACAACAACTAAAAATAATGAAATGATTTTCTTACTCCCCTAAGAAAATAAAATCTCATATGGAACAGTATTTAAGAAAAATAAACATTGCACTTCTCTCAAATAAACCAATTGAATAAGAAAAAATACTTTATTCCCCAATATAATGTTCTATCACCTTAGGATAATTTTCCATCATCTAACTGTAACAGGGCACAGCCAGGAGGGGGACCCCCCAAAAGAATTTGGAATGGGGTCCAGAGCTCAGGGTGTCCAGGAAATATTAAGATGTCTTCACACCCCGCTCCCCCACGCCCCACCCCCGGGGGGAAGGGACAAATGGAACAGGGCCATTGAGAATTGTTTTGCATAGCAACAGTTTCACAGCTAACCGCTGGAATGGTCATTTAACATATTATAACCTTTAACTGGTTTCATAGATGTGTTAAATAGCTGTGGCCAAGTTTTGAGCCATGTAAAAGGGAGTGGCTTCTACCCAATAGGTAACTGGCCCAGGATGTCACTGGGGGCTGATCCTCTGAGTTCCAGCGCCTGCTGGGAGCTTGGAGAAGATTGGCTCTAGGACATGGGGCCATACCTGCCCAGACTAATAATGGCAACCCAGTAGACTTGTAATAATACAGAAATACTGGCAGGTGTAACTGATCATGGGAGGAGTCGGAAATAGGGGTACAGAAGAAGATGGGCACGGGGATTTAAACCCAGACACGGCAGCCGTTAGAGAGAGAGCCATGGAGCACTGTGTGTGTGTATGTGTGTGTGTGTGTAGGTGTATACCTTAAAGGACTTTGATATTTTAATGAAGGCGTTAGGCTTGAATAGTATTAAATAAACATTTTGTTTCCTTTTCACAAATCTCTGGCATTGGGAGATGTCTTTCCAATTGGCGGTGGACAGATGAGCCCAGTAGGTATTAGTATATCGTCCTTGGGATGGGCCCCTGTTTTCTGTAGCAGTTTTTGGCATCCCTCAGTGGGCCAAGTATTGCCCCGCCCTTGGACCTCTGTTTGGTAACATAACTACTAAAAATGAATTTGTCATAGCTTAGAACTTGCCCAAGTCCAGCTCAGTCAAGTGTCACAGCAGGAGACCATCTAAAGAAGGCCAGCAGCAGGACTGGCCCAGGGCCCTGGAGAGGGACAGATTATAAGGAGAAAATCTCTCTGCAGATATGGAGAGGAAGCCCACTCTGGCAGGAAGAGGTATGTTCCCCAGAGACTGGAGTGCAGTGAGCACCAGGAAACCTCACATAAACTCAGGTGGTGGTAATGACCAATGCAGGAGGCATGCGCATGGAGAAGCATCAAAGCTAAGGAACACGAGGGCAGACCAAACAAATGCCAGCACAGGTGCCATTGGCACTGACTTTCTCTTGGAAACTGAATTTACTAGCTCTACCAAGAGAAGCACAGAGGCAGAATTTGAAAGACAAAAGCCCGGTTATGTGATCAAGGGTACAGAGTGAGCCTGGTACCCAAGTTGGAACTACTACGGCAGCTATAAAAGATGTCTTTATGTTACATCCTACAGTAGAGGTTAATAAAATTGTTACAATTGGTGTCATGTGAAATTGGAATTAACTCACAGACTGGGACAATTCAAAGTTAAGTGGCCTTGTAATCATATGAGTAGAGTGGACCAGGACAAATACAGCAAGGTACTATGTTTTGCATGAATATGCATAATTTAGGCCTGGAATATGTATCATATTTTCACTTCGATTTATACAGTCAACTGCAAAAGTAACTGACTATGAAATATGAGGCCCATAGACTTTTTATGATGTGCCCTCAGGGCTTAGCAGTGCATGCTACGGGCCCGCTGCCATCCGTGAGCGGGCCGTCGAGCTCCGTCCGCTGCACAGACAGGGAGTGGGCTTCTGCTGGGCACAAAGCGTGGATAACGGGAAACCAGCCACACCTGTCACAAACGGAACACCCGTTGTGAGTCACATACGATGCCACGCAGTTTAAATTCCGTGACATTTTAATCCTTGCAGCTACTTTTGAAATTGGTAGTACTCCTAATTTAGGGGTAGCAAATTGGATTTAGGAAAGTCACAAACCTATTGATGGGCACAGAACTATCAAAATTAAACTGAGAAATTGAATCTAACCTGNAGCGTGGATAACGGGAAACCAGCCACACCTGTCACAAACGGAACACCTGTTGTGAGTCACAGACGATGCCACGCAGTTTAAATTCCGTGACATTTTAATCCTTGCAGCTACTTTTGAAATTGGTAGTACTCCTAATTTAGGGGTAGCAAATTGGATTTAGGAAAGTCACAAACCTATTGATGGGCACAGAACTATCAAAATTAAACTGAGGAATTGAATCTAACCTTATGTTTATAATACAGACTTTACACGTAAATTCTATGTTCCTCGGAACTTCAAGATGAATGAGTGAAAGAATGAATGGGTAATGTTTATCATGTATTAATTCTACTACATGTCTTATGCCCTATATAATCTAAATAAAAACCAGATTAGAAACAGAACAAATAAATTCTGCCTTGAATGTAACTATTAAATTAATAAGCACTGCCTCATTAATAATTAAAAACATTTAAAATATTATGAGTCACTAATGATTCCACCTAGAAGGAGCAGCACTATTTTTGTTCTCCTCTTGTGAAGTAGAACTGGGAGTCAACTACCTAAGAATTGTGAATTTATTGTCACTAAATTGAAGGTTTTGAAATTTACTGAAAGGTCACTAAATGCAGCATCCATGCTCTATCACCACAAACGGGGGCAGGGAGGGAGGGAAACTGCATCGGAAAGTAAGTAGAAAAAAACTCTTCAGCCCATTCTCAGGAAGGTAATCACCAAAACATTAAACTTCATGCATAAAATATACAACCATGACTTTTTCTTTTCTTTTTTATTGTTATTCAAGTACAGCTGTCTCTATTTTACCTCCAACACTCCCCCACCCTGTCGCACCCACACCCACCTCCCACCTTCGATCCTAACCCCTTTGCTTTTGTCCATGTGTCCTTTATACATTTTCCTTGATGACCCTCCCTGCTCTTCCCTCCTTATTACCCCTTTCCCCCTCCCCTCTGGTTACCATCAATTTGTTCTTAATTTCAATGTCTGGTTATATTTTGCTTGTCTATTTGTTTTGTTGATTAGGTTCCACTTATAGGTGAGATCATATGGTATTTGTCTTTCACCATCTGGCTTATTTCGCTCAGCATAATGCTCTCCAGTTCTATCCACACTGTTGTGAAAGAGTAGGAGCTCCTTCTTTCTTTCTGCTGCATAATATTCCATTGTGTAAATGTACCATAATTTTTTAACCCACTCATTTACTGATGGGCACTTAGGTTGGTTCCAACACTGGCTATTGTAAATTGTGCTTTTGTGAACATTGGGATGCATAGGTTCTTTTGAACTGGTGATTCTTAGGGTATTGTTTTTTGGGGGGGTTATATTTTATTTATCTTTAAAGGGGAAGGGAAGGAGAGAGGGAGAGAAACATCAATGTACAGTTGCCTCTCGTGCATCCCCTGCTGGGAACTGGCCCTGCAAGCCAGGCATGTACCCCGACTGGGAATCGAACCTCGGTCCTTTGGCTCACAGGCCCGCACTCAATCCACTGAACTATGCCAGCCAGGGCTGGATTCTTAGGGTATAATCCCTAAAGTGGAATTGCTGGGTCAAAAGGCAGTTCCATTTTTAGTTTTCTGAGGAAATTCCATTACTTTCTGTGGCAGCCAGAGGAGAGTTCCTGCATCATCAACCCCCTTCTTTATTGATTTGGAAAATATCAATGCTCAAAAAAATAATTAGGGAAGAAATTCGGGAGGTCAACTGCAGTGTATTTCAATCTGAGAAGTGTCATCTCCCAAGATAAAGTGCTGTCATGGGAACAGAAGAGGAAAAGTTGTAGTATCATTGCACACTAAGAATTATAGTCCTTACTTGCAGTAATGTCAGAAGTTCCAACAATGGAATGAAATAATACAACTGAAAATTTAGGGAACTTCACCTGGTGGAAGTTCTGGAAGCTAAGGATTAGATGAAGCTCTACAACTTAATCTATTGTACAGATTTGACTGACACAAAGTGAAATAAAACATAACTACATACTCTGTTCACTGCCACCCACCGAGTTTAGGAAGCTGTTCT
Organism: Sturnira hondurensis; assembly: GCF_014824575.4. NCBI lineage: Eukaryota > Metazoa > Chordata > Mammalia > Chiroptera > Phyllostomidae > Sturnira > Sturnira hondurensis. Next base: position 953,792 of record NW_028095541.1, on the reverse strand, counting down.
CTCAGGTAGGTTTAAGTGGATTAAAAATGAGTAATAATGTAACAGTGAGAACATGTAACCCACCCACCATTCTTCTTTACATTGTTTCTATGAATGCTGGCTCTGACTAATGTGCAGCTTGTAGATAAACAGCACATTTGTATAAGAATCCTAAGAACTAACTTCAAAAGATACAGTCATCCCAGCTGTGGGAGATTTGCTGAACTTCAACAGTAAAAACAGGATGACCAAAACCAGAATGATGCCTACCAGAACATCGCCGGACCAGTTTGGAAATTCTTAGTAGAATGGACTGGGCTGGTCTTCATGTAGAGAAAGTTTCAACCTCCTCCCTTCCAGCTCTTTGGTCCACTTTCCCTCTCCCTCATAAAACAAAAACAAAAACAAACAAAAAAAAAAAACCCGCTGCCTGCACTGAGATATTAAGATGGGCTTTGAAACAAGAGCTTTCCATCTCCCCAGGTGACTGGTACTTGAACAAACGACTTTCCTCCTCACCAGCACCTGCCTCATGAGATTGGCTTCCCTTGCGTCAGGCAGCTAGACTTGCATCCAGTTGTAATGACAACATGTGGTTGATGAAAAACTGAAGGAAATAATAAAAAATAAATTTAAATAAAAAAGAAACACTGAAGGAAAAATGGAATTGTGAGAAATAGAAGTATAACATTGCAAGTTATTTCTTTGAAAAAACTTTATTTTCTCCTCTCAGTAAAATCCTAAAAATAAAGTTAGATGACGATTAAGATAGGTACTTTGCATGGTATTGTGATTTTCATAAGAACTGTGTGTTAGTCTTCATCCTCATTTCTGGCACAGAGCTCCTAAAACCCTTGGAATTTCCTGAGTGATGAGATCTGGAGGTGCCTTTTGTTATGTTACAGAGTTTACAAGGAAAGCCCCGAGGGAAGGAGGCTGCCTGCCTCCAACCCCTTCATTCACTGGAGGGCAGGAATTTTCAGTCCTCCCACCACCTGTACCCCCAACCTCCTCGGAAGGAAAGAGGGACCAAGATTTAGACAATCATGACTGTGTAATGAAACCTCCATAAAGACCCAGAAAGTGTGAGCTTAGATGAGCTTCCATGTTGATGAGCACGAGGAGATTTGGGAGTAGTGGTGCACTCAGAGGGTGTAGAAGCTCAAGGTCTTTTCCCTGTACTGTTCCCTATGTTTATGTTTCTGAGTTATAGGGATATCCTTTTTTGCAATAAACTGGTGATCTAGTAAGTAAAATGTTTCCATGAGTTTGGTGAGACACTCTAGAAAGTTAATCCAACTTCATGAGGGGAGAGGGCCCATTGGAGCCCCCAATCTTACGGCCATTTCAGAAACACAAAGTACAGCTTGGACTTGTGATTGGTGTCTGCAGTGGTGGTTTTTGAGCATCTATGGGACTGAGCCCTCAACCTGCAGGTCTGACACAACCTTTGTATAAATGGTGTCACAACTCAGATGAATTGTAGTCTAGCAGCAGGAAAATGACAGCAAGTATTACCCTCAGTTCAGCAACTGCATTTCCTGAGTTCTGGCTAAGTGAAGAATTCAGAGCCACGACTCAAATTATAAGAGAAATTGTATTTAGAAAGTCACAGAGGTGGAAGTGAGCTGTAGAAGAAATGGGCTTAGGAAACAACTTAGAGAGGTAAAAGGCAGGCCTTTGGAGCCTAGGGGAAAGAGAGAGACAGACAGAGAGACAGAGGCAGAGAATTGCCCTGGGGTCTTCCACTTGAGGGTTTTTTTTTCAATTGTTGTTCATACCTGAGGGTTTCTATTTGAAGTCTCGGGGTAGGATCTCCAAAGAATATTCACGAGCTTTCTAGGTACGTCACCTCAGGGTCATGATCTCCACTGGTTAGTTAGTGCCAGGGTGTCCTCAGTCATTGCAGCTGGTCCTTATGTCAGCATGGCTTCACTCCGCATGACTCTGCTGCTTTTCTAGGCCTAGAGCTGCAACACAGCTGAGGCCTAGATGTCATGTCCAAGGGTTAAAGCTTAAGAAAGTGGTAGTTCGAGGGCTTGTAGCTTTGCCTATTGGTAGGCTCCCAACGTTCTCTGCCCTGGTGACCCTCTGCACCTAGCCCATTGTTTCTGTCTGTTCATGCCTGTCTCTTAGCTTGCATGAGCAGCTGAGAGACTTTTGGCTGGTGTGGGAGCACCGGATGTTACTGTGGGCCACCCTCCCAAATGCACACATCATAAAATTTACACAGATCAGTAATAAACACACATGCACACACACAAACACGAGAGAGAGAGAAGAGTAAAAAGTAATGAATCTAAGTAAGTGATCTTCAGAAATCTTAGCAACTCTCTTAAGAGTATGAAATTACTTCTAATTACAAGGTTTTTTAAATTATAAATAAAATTGTACAAACATGAGTAACAAATGTTCAAACATTCTTGGAAATAAATTATCAAATATACCTCCCCAAAGTGAACCAATTTTTATATGTCTGAAAGTAAAACAAGAAAGGGAACAAAAAACAATTCAAATGTCAGATGTTGCTCCAGTAAAAACAATCCTGATTCAGTTCAAGAAAATATTTTAGAAGGTATGGCCCAGTGGCTAAAAGCATGTTCAAGATGTTTATCCCATTCAACACAAATTTTAAAATGATAAATTTAATTACTTCTGAGACAAAGAAAAGAGATTCATATAAAACAAATGAATTATGAAGGAAGATTTAGAGAAATCTCATAAGGATGAAAGAAAGAGACTTGGAAATTTACTTGTATGGCAGGAACTTTAAATGGGCAGAAAGTGTCATCCCAGGTCAGGCAGAGGCTCTGCAGAGCATGTACAAGAAATTAGAACAAACAGAAGCATATTGAAAACAGATGTCAAAGCACAGTGCTTTTGGTGAAAGAATAGCCTTATTTAAAATAAGTGGCTGGGGGGGAAAACGCTTCATACCCTGGGTCACCAAGAAGCCAAAGCCGACGTTATAATGGAATTTCCTACGTAGGTCTGCTGCATCCATTCCAACATCAAACTAACGTCTTGGATATGCTGAACTGATCAAGGGCTGATCGAGCCCTTACTTTATCTCAAGCAATATAACACCCTATTACCCACTAAAGTATTCTTCCACACGTACAACACCATAGGGAATAACAGAATATGATGTGTTTACTAAGAACTTGAGTTTTGAACAACCATTTTTGTATTTGCTTTCTAATCCTGTAACATCCATAGTACCTCTCACTTTTGAAGAAGAGAATTAAAGATAAATGGAGCTAAGAATGAACATTAGGTATTCTCTTTTTTCTGAAAGGGGTTATCTTCCATTTAATGTATTTTTTAATTCCCCCTTACAATGAACAGTACAGATCCTCAATGAAAACGGAAAGATCAAGTGTAAGCATCAAACCCTAAGAATCAAAGCATCTAAACATTCACACGTGGAAGATAGCTAGCAAAGGCTCTCTACGGAGACTGCTTTTGTCCCAATAGATGATAAAGACTTTAAGTGTTAGGCTTTCAAGCAGCATTTGAGGTAAGAGTTGTGATGACTTATTATGTGTTGAATTTGTAATACATCTATTTCTTCTTTTAGGAATTCAGAGTGGTAAGATCTAATTAAAAGAATGAAACAAAATTGGCATTTTCTGGGGAGTCGATTTCTCATTGCCATTTTTTGTTATTTACTTTAGCATCGTGCTTGCCCTTTCAAAATGAATGGACACACCCTTGGAGTCAACACAGGGAGTGAGAAAGTGAGTGGACATTGGAATCAGAGGCAACTGGCCTTCGAAACCCCAGCTGCAGTGCTGTTGGCAGGAATTTGCACACACACCACCTGAGCCTCCGTTCTCCTGTCTACAAAGGAGTGATATTTGCTTGAAAACAGGTAAAATTTTAAAGTGTAGCATAGTGCCGGACTAAGGTTGCCAAATAAAAAATGAATAGTTTTTAATACACTTGTCCCATACAATATTTGTTCATTGGAAGTTTAACTAGATTTGCCAAGTTTTCATTTGCTACATCTGGCGATCCTCTTCCTGGTGCAAAGAGCTACCTAAGAAACATCGCTGTCTTCCCTTCTCTTTAACAGACCTGTGAGTTTCTCTTCTACAGAGCCTTTGAAGACAAAGATAATCAAAAGGGAATCAATGACCTATGCCTGGGAATGGGCATGAAATAAAGTCAGTCACGTTGATGAATAGTGATTGGTCTTGCCTCAAAAATTACAGGAACCTAAAGTTCAGGTGAAAGTATAGTGCCCATCTTAAAGCCTTAACTCCCCAAGAGTAAAATACATAAGCAAGTGTTCTGAGAGAGTGAAATGATGAAATAATAAAATAGAAAGAACATATTTTAATTCCAATTCATTACATTGATATCGTAGAACACATACTTATTTGCCCCCAAAACACCTTCAAGATTTGAAATAGCTAAAATGTTAAATGGGATTTTTAAGACAGATTCAGTCACATGCACATGAACTTTCAATGTTTCTCATTCCTAAAGCAGATATTCAGATTCAAGATTAAAGTAGCAAGTCCCTTCTTTCTTTGAAGATGATCAATATAGTTGAAAAGTCATATTTCCTATTTATTTTTTCAACCTGGAGTATTCTACCAAATCCGAAGAAACATAATGCCTTCGAGATATACTTACCTTAATGACTTACCTTAGACAATTAAAGAAAAACTTCAGGTCATGAAGTTCTTTCCAAGCAACTCAGAAAAAGGTTTGTTGCTTATATGTCAGACTCTGTTCTCAGCTTTAAACTCTTGAGCACACCATCTTCACAAGGGTGATTATTAGTATTAAATGATATACTTTACATAAACCGCATAGCATGGAGTTGGCCCTTAATAGACATTAGTTCTCTTTTTCCTTGCTGTACTTTAAGTTCAACCCAGATGCTGAGTATAAATGGTAAATAAGACATAGTCTCTTCTCTCCATCTTTATATATGCTACATTATTTGTGATATGTTTCTTTGGCTGACAATCTATGAGTAAACATAATTGGACTTATCTTGTGGAAAAGAGAGCAAATTTTTCAACCAGGAAAGAAGTTTAGATATGACTTCCTTGAGAATTGTGTAGAAGTATAATAATTCCCTGAGTTATCATACTCAACATGAAAAAGAAAAACATTCTTCAGACTTGGGAGATAATGCCTCAAAAGAGAATGTCACCCTAAGGGAGCATAAACTTGCAAAAATTGCAAAACAGCCATCTAATCCAGCTCATCAACCCCTCCTCTGAAACCCAACCTCACTCTCATGCCTTCTCCTGGAGGCCATGCTACTGCGGGGGAGGGGGCAGGAGCCTCCAAAACCCTTCAGCTACAGGTGCAGGCTGCAGAAAGCAAGATGATAGCGGCTTCTGCCTGGGGCTCCAGTGAATTTCACGTAAGACCGACAGTGGTAAACAGCAGTCTGAAGATATAACTAAAGTCTATGGCTTGCTGAGAGCCCCAGACATTAGTTAATATGATTGAAAATGGATCTTCCTTTGAGAAGGAACCAAAAAGCAGAATAGGACTAACGTGAAAAGGAAAAAGAGAGCACATACAAACCAGATTTCTACCCTAGTTTACCCAAGATTTCTGATACGAATAGACTGCTAAAGTAACAAAGCGTTTTGCCTGGAATCGTTGTCTGTGTATTTTCTTTGACTAATCTGTTTTAATGAAACCCTCACTCCCACAATAATAGCAAGACATAACAACTTCTTGGAAATCCTCCATCTATTGTCTTGAGTATGATTCCAGAAAGGCTGCTGAAAAAAATGAAAATCTATAGAAGTAAGCAGAAAAAAGCCTTGTCCCAGTGTGCCCTGGGTTATCAGTCTGTTTCTCATAAACTAGCTCCTGAATTATGCCACGTTGCTTGAAAAAAATAAGCTACACAGGCTATGTCTGCAACTGATGAGCCCATTATGAAGGCCAAGTTCAGTGTAAATAAGTCAAGCTGAAAGAGAAAACTTAACTATTCTAAAGGTTGAACCAGATGTTTATATAGATCCAACCCAATCATGCAGCGTGATTTAGGTTTATATGAAACAGATGGCCAAAGTCCTGCCCTCGTGCATTCTGGGCTTTCTGTTTATACCCCCAGATCTAAGATATGTGTGTGTATATATAGTGTGTGTGTGTACACACTATATATATGGTTTTGTTATTGTTGTTGAATTGGTATTCATTTAAAAGCTTAACCACTTGTGTTTGTGAATATAGCCTTTGGAGAAGACAACAAAGATGCTAGGTTTGTTAGAAATAGACACGCCTTGATTTTTGAATATCTTCCTAGTTTCAGTTCAGGAACCTAAAACTTCTAAAGCTTTAGAAGAGACCATAGAGAAAACTAAATAGTCAGCAACATCTCCTTAGGCAGAGGAGAGAGCCCCAGGGCAAGCCCCCCCAGCACCCCCACTATCAGAAAGCATCGAGAACCGTGCTCAGCCAGCCGCCACTGAAGGTGGGTCTGCAGCCTCCGCTGCTCAGGCCGAGGAATGGGTAGCAACAGTCACTGAGTGGTCTTACGCTGTTCCTCCACAAACTCTTAAACAAAATGGAAATAAAGTTGAAGGAAAATAAACAGTGTCTGAAAGTTTAAAAAGGAAAACAAAATAGAGGCAACTAGTCACCTGGGAAGTAGGAGAGAGGAAGAATGAGAGACCTGGAAATCAGCCTAGACTTTCTGTGCATTTTCCCTCAGCCTGCAATGTCCCGCCCTCGCGCCTCTCCTGATCCCCAGGGAAATTCCTACGCACTCAAGTTTACTTTCTGGTTGATTTATAAAGTACTCTTTCCAATATCTTCTATTTATTCCACACCTTTTCCTGTTTTTAATTCCCAACCCCCAACATTTCCTAGACTGCAAAGACCTTTCTGACACCCAACACAGACTTAATTACTGCTTCTTCGTGCCACTGCGGTCCCTGACACTTCGCTGTCCCACAGCACGAATCCAGCGGCAGCGGCAGCGCGGGGAGGGAGCACCCGCAGTTCTCTCTCTGCCTGTCTCTCCCGGGGCACTGACATGGCTGGAGGGCTGGGGTATCTCTCATGGTGAGTTTCATGTCTATAACCCCTTCTGCAGAGCCTGCAATGGGAGACACCTGTAACAGTGTCGACAATCAGAAAATGTTTTAAATGATGAAAAAGCACTCAAGGAATTGGGTTTCTGGCAAAGGCAGGCTAATCTGCTTGCTAATTTGCCTCAGACCAAATGTTCCTCAGAGAACAAGTATAAAAGCTATACCCAAATTATTGTCATATTAGATGGCCCTGAAGTACTAACCCAATGAGAATTTTCATAGTCTAGAATTAAGAAGAGTAGGAAGCTCAGAGAGATGGGCCCAGCAGGGAATCCATCAAAGCTGTCACCAGGTATGAAGAGACTAGGGACCAGGGACCGAAATTTGAATCCACCGCCTCCCAAGGCCAGGTCAACCTCTCCAGCTTTGGGTTGGAAAGCAGCAGGACTATCTGCTGGGACTAAGAGCAAACTGAAAATAAATAGCTCTCATAAGGTCTGAAGCCCAGTTACAAATCATCTCATTCTGATTGAGTTATAGTAATGTCTCCACAGCAGTGGTGCCTGTCTGGAGCAAAAGTGAGTAATTTCTTCAGGAAGATAGCCTCAAATTATTTCTATGCATTTCCATTTACAATGCTTAGCTCTCAATAAAAAATAACCAGGTAGATGAGAATATAAGAATTTATAGAAAAGTAAAGACAACAATGGTTTTAGACTCCTAGTGAATAAAATAGAGTTATCAGACAAGGGCATTAAAATAAAAATGAGTGATATGTTTAAAGAATTATGAGAAGAAGCAATATAGTAGGCAACTAGGAAATATTTTAAAGGTTTTTCACATACAAAAAGGTCATAGAGGAATTTTCTGGGAGTGATCTTGAGCTTTGTGGTAATTATATTACTATAGCCATAGATTAAAAATTCAGTGGGCTGTTTGCTTAAGATATGCTTAAGTATCCTTTATAGGTATAAATTAAAGAGAAATGCATACATGCCAAACACATATATTATAAGAATGTTCAAACTAGCATTATTCTTAACATCCCAACACGGAAACAGCCACTGTAAAATGATCGAACACATTGCGGTTTATCCAGATAGTGGAATAATGTAGGAAGACAAACCCATGACATACTATTTTATACAAGTTGCATAAATCTCCAAAGGTAACACTGAGTGATAATCCACACATGGAAAAAATATATCCAGGATAATTTTATGTATTTAAGGTCTAAAACATGTTAGAGGTCAGGATAGAACATATTTGGAAGAGATAGTGACTGGAAGTACATACAAAGGAGATTTTGGAATGCTAAAACTTTTCTGCTTCCTGGCCTGGGTCAGGGTAGACCCATGAGTGTATTTGTTTTATGATATTCCCTGAGCCATATTTCATAATTGTGTACCTTTATTTAAGTTTTATTGCATTAAAAACATAAAATTATAATGATATGCATTCAATGTGTTGTTGAATGAATTAATGTATGAATGAATAGATCGATGAATCTTGTTTTAAGGATTTATAGCCACTAGAGAGAAAAGGTAATGGGAGCAGGTACTAAGAAATGAATAATCTAACAACTGCACCTGCATTTATGGGGATTTATGTCACTGCTAAGATCAGCTGGACTATTGGGCACTTGAGATAAATGCCTTTCAGGATATTACCTATTATTTGACTTAGCAATAAATTCTTTCTGTTATTCTGACCTAAATTACTCTTGCAGTTAACATTCTATTTGTCTTTGGTCATATTTTACTTCTCTATTTCTAAAAACTGTTCTCAAGCTAGGCGACACTGAATAAATAGCTCTTGGGTGAGGAAGAGCAGTAGGCAGGCTGGTTGTTAAAAATATCAAAAAACCCATTTGCTTTGTAGTCTAGCTATACTTTCTGAATGAGTCCTGAGATTAACGTGCACAAATATTCAATTAACTCCTTGAGCTCACTCTGGTACAAATTACTACACGACACTGGCAATTTGCCAAGCAGCTTTCTGAAATCTGCAGGAAGCCTACGGGGGTTTCCCAGAAAGTTACATTATTCTTTGCTGACAAACAATACAATAGGAGCTTCTGTTTCCATATTTCTTCAGTGGCATTTGATTCCATTTTCTACCATCTTACTAAAAATATTGGTTCATTTCCAGCATTCTCCTTCAGATATTTTATTAGCAACATATATTATTTGACATCTCATGCAAATAGGCATAAGGATTCCAGAGTGTCTTAAATGTATGGTAGGGCTCTGTGTTCCTCGGGCTCATGAAAAACATTGCTAGATGCAATCCCCACAAGATCTAGCTAATATATCAAGTTACATATACATACACATTTCAGGGAGATATGTTATATATGCAGGGAGAGGATGGGCTGGGATGTGCTCAGCATCAAGGGCAGTCCATTGAATGGCAGAATCAGGATTCAGGACCAAGGCTCTGCTTCCTTGACCACTCCTTTCAGAGGCAGCCCAGGCCTGAGGGGATCTTCGGAGCTCCACCACCCAGAGGGGAGTCCTGGAACAAGAAAGACCTGGTACCCTGGTTTCCAAGACCATTCCAGACTCAACTGTAAGAAGTCTGTCTCATCACATCTATTAAGCAAACCCCAGTCCTCTTCCCACTCACAGTCATTGTGCTGTAGCACCTCACCCAGGGCCTTGGCCAGGTGCTGGGGAGCAAGCTCCAGCCAAATGCTATGCAGGGTGGCCCTCCCCAGGCCAGAATGAGGGGGCAAATTGTTCATATGTGGGCAGCACATCTACAGCCTTCCTAGAGACCAAGACCCGAGCCAGTGACTCAAGGTGAGGGGGAGGGGGAGGTGGCAATCTGTCCTCAGCCAAAGCCCATAGGAGCAGGAGCCCAAACCAGCTGCTCAGTGTACATCCTGGGGGTAAGGTGTTCCTCCCGGCAGCTGTGAGCTACCCAGAATTCATCCCAGGGGACCCACTGCAAACTTACCAGACCTTACCCTGAAAAATAGCCTCAGGTAATTTGATAAATTATTCTGAGGGTTTTAAGACAAAAATGAAGAAGAAAATTCCAGTTTTCACATCTGTCAGTGCCCGTTGTGTTTTTCAAACCCATGTTCAATGGAACTTTCTTGATCACTGAAGGCCCAGGATCTGGCCAAAGCCAGTGGTCAGGGAAGTGGCCAAGACTGTGTCTGACAGACTGTGTCTGACTTAGGGTGGACGCCGACCTAAGGGCAGACTTGGTGTCCTCCTCAGGAACTTTAGCCACAGAGACTGACCCTTTGTGAGCAGCCAAGGAAGCCTGGTCCTTCTTTCCCAAGGTTCCCTTCTTAGTTCTGTGACAATGACAGCCTCTGGTCAAGGACAAGGGCGATTATAAAATCATTAAAGTGTTTGTAGCAACAGCAAGGACCTGAGTGACACCCAAAGGCCAGTCTGCAGTGTGGCTCACCAGTTCTAGTTCAGAAAGAAGGGATGCATTCATACCCTTCCTCCAAGGGTCATACTTTTAGAAGATCATAAAATAATATGTAATAGGTTCTCCATATTATTTTGGAAGTAAACTCTAACTAAAGCATATTTTATTGGATTAATCCTATTGGATTATAGTCTTTTGTATAAGCTACCACTCTCAGAATGTTCTATTAACATACCATTACTGCCATTGTTTACTTAATATTTTTATTTTCACTGACTCAATTTGTTTATCTAAAATTCATCCTATTCATCTTCAACAACATCATTTACAGAATCATGAATTTGGTATACTAGTCGTGTGTTTTCTAATATATTTAAAACAAATACACAATTTTAAAAAATTAAAAACATTTACCAGTTCTTCTGCCATTGAAAATGTGCTTACTTAGCACTGGTATAATGGGTACCACTATTCTGAAAACTCTGTTGTCTAGCCTGCCCCAGCTCTGCGGCTCTTTCCAACCCTCCTCAGGAGACTTTGAGATAAGGTGGAAAGCAAAGAACTTACATTCTAAATAAGATGTGGGTTTTAATTCCAGTTTGGCCCCCAAGTAGCTGTGACTTAGCCTATTGACATTATCTGTTTTAATCATCTGGCAAATGTGAATACAAAGATTTCCTTTGCACACGTATGAAAACTGAGATTGTTTTGAGAACGATGAATACTGTGACAGTCATGTAATAGGAACTCCATAAACGTATTCTTCTCTTCCTTCTTTAGCAGAGACTACACCCGAGTTTCCCGCCTTTGCAATTCACTTTACACCTTCTTCAGTCCATAGCCAAGAAGCATTAGAGATATTAGGCAGATTAACAACACACACATCTATGATTGCATTGTTCTAAATTATAAGCGTCATGCTATTTTTGAGTTAATTGTTCATACAGCTCCCTGAGCCAAGAGGCTACCAATGACTTAATGGCACATTCTGGGGTTTCAATTCTGCCACCTAAATACCTCCAGAACCTGTCACTCTTTCCACTCACACTATCACTACCTAGTTCAAACCACCACCATTTCTAATCTAGAACATCGTAATAGTCCCTCCTGACCTCTCTGTGTACTCCTACTCTGCTCAATCTATTAGTAACTTTCAAATTTCAAGCGAAAGAGCTTCTTTTGGAGACAAAAATTATACCTCTCCCATTTGAAACCCTCCAGTCACTTAACATTACTTTGGAATAACATCTCAAAACCTTGAACTCAACCCCAAAGCCTTGTATAATCTGGCCCCTCCCCGCACAAGGGGCCCAGACAGCATGACTCCTCACCATTCCATGCTGCAAGTATAAGGGTCCTTTGTTCCGTTTCACATGTTGCAATGTTCTTATTACTTTGAGACCCTCAAACATCCTGGGGGCTTTTGGGGGGAGAAGGGCCTCTGGAATGCTTTCTCCAGAATAATTTCTTGCTGCGGAGTCCCAGGTGGAAATTCACTTTCCTAGGAAGTTTCTTGGACATGGCAGGCTTCCCTGTCGTCAGTTCCAAAGTATCCTGTACTTGGATGCTCTCGGCCACCAGGACAGGGACCTCTTCCGCCTTTTCACCCTCTGTCTTAAGTAACTAAAGCAGTCCTGTCACCGCTTAATGAATCATGAACACATGTGAATGAACTGATACCTGGTACAAAGGTGCAATCATGATCCTTTAATAGTTTTACAAAAACTTAACCTAAAATGCACATATATATATAATGACTTGATTCTACTCTAGACAGAATATAGATCTGGGTATGCTTCTTACAGTCCCCAAATAACATACCCCTTTTCGCCATGGACCCCGCAAAAATAAATCTACTATACTTCTATACGTGATGCTGTGTATGTGCAGATGCTCTTTAGATGAAATATGTATGCAGATAAAAGCTTTCATGTAGCAAATGTTCACAAAGCAGGGAGAGGACCTTCAGATGAAAAGAGAGCCCCGCCACCGTGCACGCAAACCCACTGACCTTCCTGCCTGGGCCCTAACTGGAGCACTCCCTTCTAAGGGGTGAAGCTGGTGGAACTTGAAATGGATAAATCTGCTTGTCTATGACTCAGAGGGGGCTGAGGTGTCAGTTCCAAACCCACTGATAAGGAAATTCTCTGATGGTAACAGCAGGTTTGACATTGATGAAGCCTTCCCATCTGGTGCGTTAGAAAAGCAATAATGAGTAAGGGTGGCAAACGCGTTTTCCTGGCTCTGGGCCATTGCCATATTGTGTTAAGGTTTCTCTTTTCCTCCGCGCCGCCATCCCCAACTCAGTGTGACTTGGAAAAACTGTTCTAGAAATGTTTGGCTGCTTCTGAGAGCTTTCCTACCCTTTACTTTTTTTCCTTTTACTAAATCAGGCTATTTCCTTTGATGGGGGAAATGCCTTTCCTTTTAATGTACCAGAAAGTTCTTTTACAGAGAAGAAACTTTCATATGCAGTTTGCGTCACATTAACATCTCCTTAGAGGCCAATGCGGTGTCTAATGGAGTCACTAGATACATTTTATAAGTCGGCAACAATCTTGAATTACTGTTGCTGCTCTGTTTGGTGATCATTAGACACTCTCTTTTTTCCATTTGGGTACATGGGGTGGGGGTTGGCACTCTTAGGCACCCATCTTGATCTAATGTACTCAATATATTTCCAGATGTCTTGTTGCTCCATTAAATGATTTGCAGATTCCATGTGTTGTCATTGCGAATAAAAGCACCTACCCATTGTGTCATAGATACAATTACTGCTGGGTAGCTGTACAATGACCACAGACTAAAGACTAGACCAGCTACCTAGCCACAAGTAGTATGAACTGGTGTTAAATAAGAAATATTTTTCACTGATGCTACCATCTATATATCTCCTGGTGGGAAAAAAAGGAGCAATATATTTTTACTAATATACAAGGCTTTGCCTGGCATAAACACATATGCAGATATTTTTCCTAAAAGTGACTGAAAAATGTACTGAGCAATTAACTTACTTTGCATATAATAGGCACTAAAACATAATCACTAAACTTTAGATTTAAAGGACTTTGACTGAAAGCTAAGAAATAAATATCCTTGCCAAGGACATAAACTAGTTAGTCAGAAAATCTGATAAATTCAAGGGTGGCCCATTAAATAATATGAGCATTTATACTATACCCTACTTAAAATGATCATTTATGCTACTCGTACACTCTGGGTGGCGTATGCAATTACTTAAACACAATCAAGATTGTGGTTAATCACAATCAACATTTCAGGTTAAACTGAAAAGCATTTGGGGAAATTTTCTGTTTACCCACAAACAACGCATTTCCACTGAGCTGATGGTGCTGAAAGAGAGGCTTAGCAGTAATAGCGTCGGGGCCATAATAAACACTTTTTCACTTTTTGTTCACAACATTATTGCTTTTTCTTTTCAAATAAAATAGGAAACTGTTAATACTTCACTTAGGTCATACTATTCTTTCCTCAAATGACCAAATGGCCATGGTGTGTACTTGTTGGCAGTCAGACAACTATAAAGACATATTGCCTGGGTATTTAGCTTCTCTGAATTTTATAACAATTACAGTTTGTATGTTTTTTATTTTTCTTGCTTTTGACCATTCTTTTTTTTATTGTCATTCAATTACAATTGTCTCTATTTTCACCCCCCACCCCCCAACCCACCCTTGATAATTCTCATAGACTCTTTTCATGCTTTTTAAAAATCTGGCAGGTTTTATATAACAATTTATTTAACCATAAGCCCATTTTCTCCACAATGCATTTTCTGTTCAGTATATCAATGGAAATAACATTCATTCTTGAAGATACAAAAAAAAAGCTTTCTAAATTATAAACTAAAACCATTTATATAAATGTTTTATCACTACAATTATATTATTCTAATTTTCACCTTTATATTTCCTGAGTTTACCAACATCCCATGATGTACTTATTAATAGTTCATTTTTCTTCCTTTCCTAGTATTTCCACTTTAAATGTTTCTTAAGCCATTAATCTTCTAGACTTTGGGGGAAAAACCCTATTAGATACTTCTCCTTACAATCTATCTTCTCAAAGACAGTCAACCATCTAAACTTTCATGCAGCATATTCCTGAAGACAATCTTTTAGATCCACAGAGTTGAATACATTTTTCTTCAACACACCATAATCTCTAGTTTTCTTTGTTCATACTGATGTGCCATCTGCAGTCTTTGAAATGCAGAGAATCACAGGTTCATTTCTTATTGTGCTCACTTAAGTAGCTCCTCGTTACGGATGCCAGCCATGATTTTTCTTTTCTTGAAAATATAATAACCATTTTTATAATAAAAGTACTAGAGCTATTTATATTACGTGAAAATTCTTTTTCTTCCATTTGCTAATAATGTATTGCTGCAGGTTTTTTCCTGGTATATTGCTGTGACTTGAAATTTACATCAGCTGTCGTAGGTGAAATGTTGCATTGTTGCAGCTTTGTAAAGATTTTTAATAAGATGTATAGTTTGGAGGTTTCATTTCTTATGTGGTATATAGTAATTTCCTAATCATTTGCACTAATGGAAAGGAACAAAGCTGAGGATAATATTAAATACCATATAAACCCCAACACATAAATGACACTTAAGAGTATCTGCAATTTTGAAAAATGCACAATGAAAAAGAAACAAGTCATGCATGCACTGATAATATATCACTGGGATCAGAATTTGCAACTGCACACTTTTCTTGTCTGTTCATTTAAATCTATCCACCTCTCAATGCTGGAAATAGATCACTCATCTCTCAGACGAACAAAAAACACCTAAAAATAGATAACTTCTTTCAAGATTTTCTATTGAACAAGATATAGGTAATCTGGGAATGAAGAAGATAACATATTTTAGCAAAAGAAATAAAGAGTTGAATGTATAATTGCCCCAGTGGACAGCAAGAGACGGGTCACAACCTGCTGCTTTGATCATATGCAAGGAAGCTGCGTAATCTTCACTGTCACGTGATAAGCACCCATATTGCCTTTGTTATAACCATCACTTAATTTAATACCCATGGCAACTCTCGAAGTGTATTATAACACCACGCTTGTGCTGAGCAAACAAAGGTTCAGAGAGGGCAAATAAATTGCCCAGACACACACAGATAGTACTGATACTGTCTATGTAAGTTGGTAGAAGAAGGATTTAACCTAAATCGGATTTAGACCAAGCTCATGGATTGCTGTTATGGATTGCCACCGTAGGTTCTCCTGCTTCTCCACTATTGTAAATTTTAGTTTTATCTCCTTTTTAAGCAGGGCTCATTTCTCTTTTCTGCTGGAGTATTTTCTCTTCTTGTCTCTTATACCGGTAGCACAAAACAATGTCTACGGCTCCTTGCCATTCTCTAAAACACCTTCGACAGATCCTTCGGGTTTTCACTTGAATGCAAATGATGTTTAAAGATTTACTCTTTTTAGTCTAAGAATGAGATCAGGCATTTTATGCTCTGTGAAGAAATCAGATTTATTGTGTGTGTTGATGTGCTGGGACCGGCTGCCTTAACTATCGGGAGGGGCACCCATCGGCCGCTGTGATCACTCGTGCGTTGTGTGTGCTCAGCACCCTCCTCACTGTTAGGTCTGCTCGTATTTCCCACAGTCTGAAATTTATTCACGTCCGCCTGTACCCTAGCAGCAGATAGTTTATCTCTTTGATATGTTATTGGCTTCCAGAAGCCTGACAGTCTCCCCTGTGTAGTTCTAATACATACTGATGAGTTTCCTGAACTATTACGTGCCCTCAGAAACCCTTCCAGGAACCCAAGGGTATTTTACTTTATTCAATAGTTCCCAGAAATTCCCAAGAATTTCTCTGGGACAGTAGAAATTCTTCTAGGTACCAAAAGGATTTTGAGGACTTTAATTCCAAAATTCAAAAGACTTAGGGAAATGGCGCTTTTAGAAAAGATAAAGCTATAGAGGCTCCATGCAGCACTGAATTTCTTTGATTGTACTGATTATACTAACTCATTCTGACAACTTGAGTAATTACTGCTTATTATAATCTCTGAATAACAGTTGTGAATAGCATCGACTTTTAAATATTAAGAGCTAATCAAGTATTACTTCATAAAAGTAGCTTTAATCGACAAAATCCTAAATCTTAGAGTCCAGAAGGACAAAGTTAGTCAGTGGCCTCTTGGAGATGACAAGGTTGAGAACTACCATTTTAACGGTAACAACTATTAGAACCAGCATATTATAATAATGTAATCAGTCTCCCTCAAGTGCCAACTATAAATCATGTAACGTGTTAAGAGTATCTTAATGCACTATTTTAAAAAAAACTTGGAACATGTGCTAAACAGATAACATTGCCTTCTTGTTACAGGCAGGCAGAATAAGTTTTTTTTTAAAAGCTGACATCCACATTTTTAATGTTAACCAAACTTTGTTTTTGTACTGCCCTGAAGAGGCCTCTAGTCTAAGAGAATGAATGAACTAGTTAAGTATAGACAGTCACACAGAATAAATTCATTTTAAGAAAGTATCCACTTTCAAAATTTACCTAATTAAATATGAGGTTTTCCTGATAATGTGATAAAGTGAGCAGTTATTATCCTGTTGTTCTGTACAACCGTATAGATATGGAACAATTTAGTATATACATAAATTGGCATTTTCTGTCTATATTCAAAGCGAATGTGTTCATTTTTTAAATTATATTCAAAAGACAAGCATATGGAGAGAATAGTATTTCCTGGGTATCAACGTGGAAATAAGGCCACAACCCGAGAGATTTAGGAAGACACCCAAGTCTAAGGCAGGTCACCATTAAGAAGCTGGCACTTGGAAGGTCAGCAGAACCCTCCATTCCCCGAGCAACGGGGCACGTAACCCAGCACCTCAGCCTTCATGTGCTGAAGTCTTCATGCGCCTTCCCCCCACCTGCTGGCTCATCCTCCCGTAGCTTGCCAAGACTTGTGGATTTGGGGGGCACTGTCTTAATCATAATCACTAAACACATTCTGATCTATTAAATAATTTCCAACAACCATATTCTTTTTCTACTGGTGTTAAAATTTCAGGTAATCGTTTTTTGTTTTTAATTATTCTTCCATTAATTTAGTAGGAAAGTTATGCTCTAAGATTTTCCCAAATACGCAATCATCTTCCAAAAAAACAAATAATTAGCCTATCAAATAAATCATATTCTATAAGTAAGTTCATAAATGCTAATGTTAATATTTACATAAAAGAACTCCTCTTGTCATAGATGGGCTTCACATCGAGAAGTTAAGAATGAGTTTGTCACACAAATAATTACTCCCTAATCTATGTGTTCTGTAGTTACATTTGCTTTTCCATGTTGGACTTTGTGAAATCAGCATCCAGTTTGGAGAAAATAGGCAAAGACCACCACCGAAGTGATAAAAGAGTATCGTACAAACGTCACACTGAAATATAAGAACCTGGATGTCTTTGCTGACTTTCAAAGCCCTCCCCCAAATCCAAGACATTTCACTAAAAGTTTGGAACCAAACACTGAGTTTGCGTTGGCTCTGCCTCAGCATTCTGCATCCAAGTTTCCAGCAATTACATCAGCAAAACTGAAAATCATATAGCGTAAGTGATGAGACAAGATTTCTGAAAAGTAATAATGAAAACCAATCATTCTGTATACCCAGAGTAATGCATTTAAATAAAAACAGTCCATCAAAAGTGGACAAGCGTAAGGAATAAATAAGAGCATTATTACTTAAGTCATGCCATAACGCCTAGTCCAAGACAGGCTGACATGGGAGGGTAGCACGGGGAGGGCTGAGTCACTCCTCTGTAGGTCTTAGAGAAAAACTTCAAGACGTGACCGCCTTCTAAAGCTCTGATACAACCAATGCACCTATCAGAAAAGGGTTTTTTTCCAGTTGAAGAAATGATTCTGACAGACTCTAAGACAATAAATAGCACACTCAGAAGTCAGGCAGGCAGTAGCAGCAACAGACCATTGTTACATGTTCCCTCTGACTTGCAGTATGAAGAAATCTATCACGCACCAGCGAACTTAGCAATATTGTTGCATTTGAATACCAATATCAAACTATGTGCAATCAGAATTCATGACATTTCAGGCTATTAAAAATATGTATCCTGGTGGCAGAGTGTACTGGAAATAACTGGAAGTCAGTTGCATTGGGATGACCCTAGTCCTGCCCTATGATAGTTAAGTCGCTGCTATCAATAGTCCTCTGCTTTCTCATATTTTTTAAATTTATTATATCATGGAATAAGATTTAAGTCGGTGATCTCTATGGTCTTTACCCTATAATTCTAATATCTCTATAACAAATGTGCAAGATAAATATGAAGGAAACAAAACTAAGCCTCAGGTAATAGAGAAGTAATCCTCAAAGTATAATTCCTAATTTACAGACACTTCATGAGATAGTTAAGAAAGTTGTAGTAACGTAACATTTTATAGTGACCATCTACATCTACAGAGTCATTTAAAAATAATCTTACAATCATAAAATATGAATTAGCAATTGCTCAAGCACAAGTTTAAGACGATTTTCTCCAAACAGAGCGGAAAGGGTCTGTAGAATAGCTGTCAGAGTCCAAAAACGGACTGAGTCTGGGAGATCTTGATTCATGCACAGGACGTCACATCACACCCCTCCTAGTTAGTAATGAAGTAATTAGTGACCCTTAAGTACGCCACCCAATACATTCAGGTCTCACCAACCATCAGTAGAGATAGGGACACATTATGTAATAATCCACATTTATTTGTTCTTTGCTTAAAGAGTTCACGAGTGAACCTGTTTTCCTTGCAAACCTTCAGCTCAAAACATTTCTCCATGGCCCCTGGGGATTTTCTACCCAAATTCGCATCTTCTTAGTTTCGACCCGGTATTTTTTTGTTTTACTCTCTTTTATAGCTCTATGTAGCACCACAGATTCCTAGGTTTTTACACATATTAGCACGCTCTACCTCGTCCCCTGCTCGTAACCTCTGTCAGTTTAGGAATGGCACTGTGGATTTGGCTTGGATAACCATCGCAATAAGTCAGTCTTAGTCACTCTCTGTGCTCTTTGCCAGGTTGCTTCCATTCATCAAGTCCTTAAGTTTGGATGCCAAACCTCAAATACATCTGCAAAAGTTGAGTTGTATTCTCATGAGATTGAATAGAGAAAAACTGAAAACTCCAGGAAATGAAACTTGGATCAAACCATTGCTGGTTGAAACTAATTCCACAGAACTGAGTAGGAACAATGATTAAGCTTTGTCTCTTGAACATGAAACTAAAAAAAAAAAATCAGTTAAAATAAATTTAGATCCATCATGGATCTTTGAACTAATCTTTTAGCGCTTCAAAAAATAGTGTGAAACAGAGACTCCAAGGTAATTACTAAAATATTCACAGGCACATTCAGGAGGTCACTGATCCCCCCTTTTCAGTACACGCAGACAGATGTGCAACTAGGTCAGACCTAAAACACAGCTGGCTCGGAGTTTATTTGTCATATTTATGGCTGCTGATCATTTCTAAATCAGTTTATCTATATTGCTCAAGTGCCACATTTCATATTCTGCCTCTTCAAATTAGAAGTCAGAATTCAAATACTCTGATTTCCTTTTTTTTTTTTTATTGTGACAGGGGAACTCCACCAATCAAAATTCCTGACAAGAGACTTGGACCTGGAAATGAATAACATATAGACATAGGCTTGATGTAATTTAATTTTAATGTTGCTTGGGTAGATGGCAAAGAGATACCCACCTCCCGAGAACAACTGCAGTTGCAGGGCTGAGTCCCGGATGCTGGGCAGAAGCAGTTGCAGTTCCAGTGAATTCCTGCCGTTTGTATTTTATTGGTGGCAGCAGCAGCGGTGGCTGCTCTTCCTCAGATCTGGAGCATTTTCCCAGACCATCCACCACGAAATGATTTCTCCAGCACCCTAACCTGTTACCAGTGACTTTGGGAGCCATTTAATACACTCCAATATGAAATGGCTCTGCTCACATTAACCCGAGCTGTTCCTGTTGTTTGCAACTAAGAACGCTGACCTAAAAACTAAACAATCCAAAACCCTTATGTCAGCTAAAGAATCATGAAAAATGTTTAAGTGGAGGAAGAAATAAAGATAAAGTATTTGAACCATCAAGAGCAGTTCTACTGGGTTCATAAAACTATCAGAAAAGAAAACCACAAGACCCCCTGAGATAGCACAGTCTCACTACTTACTGCCACAAATTTACAAGAATTCAAGGTGAATTTCAAGCATTAAAAAACATAAGCAGGAAAAAAAGCAAATAGTTGAGAATTAAAAACATTGGTCCTTTAAAAATAATTAAAACTTTGTTGTGCTCCCATTAACTCTCACTTGCATAAAAGAGTGAGAGTTAATAAAATTGGCCTAGAGAAGCCAACACAGCTAAATTGAATAATGTCCAGGTCCATGCCTTTGACAACATAGCTTTGTGTTCAAAAAATAATTTCTTTTTTATATAATGCTCCATCTACTTACATTAATTCATGATTTCCAATGAAGCAATCTACCTTTTAGTTTTGTGTGCAAAAAATATACATCAGAAAAGATATAAACCTTAAAGAGTACCATAGGACATGTAGCTACCTATATCTACACATTTTACATTCAATAATATGGCCTAAGATTATGTTTGGTCTTAATCAATAAGACCATAAAGATTAATGTTAGTGCATGGTCAGCTTGTACACTCATATGTACACAAGTTCCAAGTGCCTCTGACACCTTAAAACCTCTCACAGGGTGATAGAACAGATTCACAGGCTCTAGAAAGACTGAGGCAGATAGAATTTGAAATAAGTGATACCAGCATCAAAGCTATATGCTGAAAGAATTTGAAGAAGGTGAATAGAGTTTCCCACGACTCTCTTTCTGGTTACACATACAGAGCGAACTTCACACAGCCACACAAACCATGGGTGAGCTGTGAAATGAGCAGTTCCCAGAGCCAGACAGATCCGGAATACATCTGAATTCTAAGGAGCCAGAATGAAGAATAACCTTTAATACACAGAACACCAGTGGAGTCAACTCAGAAGTCATGCCTTGGTAATAGGATTCAGCTGGCCCTAGAGTAAAATTAGTCCAAACCTGCCCTGACAAAGATTAAAAACACTCCTGAAAATGATCAAACATATCCTCAACTAACTTAACTGACCTCTAGAACAAGGGTCAATGCTCTTGAATAGAATATATTGCATTGATTTTCTAGGGCTGCAATAACAACATACTACCAACTAATGTGGATGGTGTAGGCAGCCAAAATATATTGTCTCATGGCTATGGAATCAGTAAGTCCAAGATCGGGATGTCAGGAGGCTTGACTTCGTCCAAGAGCTGTGAGGAAGGAGCTCTTACAGCTCAACTTCCTACGCTGGTAGACGGCTGTCTTCATGTTCTCACGATGTTCTTCCTGCGTGTGTGCCTGTATCCAAAATGTTCCCCTTCATAAAGACAAGAGTCATATTGAATTACAGACCCACTCTGCTCCAGCATGACCTCATCTCATTTCCAATGAAGGTCACATTCTGAGGCATTGGGGGTTAGAACTTCAATGTAAGAATTTGGAGGAGGGAACCCACAATTCGACCTATAACACACATTAAATTCCAGTAATCCAAATAAATAAAATGTACTATTCTACCATTTAAAAAATTCCTACAGATAAAAACTGATAGAATTGGCTAAAAAAATAAACAAATTCACAATAACAATTGAAGTAATGTTAGAAAAAGTAGGCCGAAAATCAGTAAGAAAATAAAGACCCAAATACTAACACTTTCAACCAAATTTACCTAATAGATGTTTATAGAACCATACCCACTACAATAGCAATTACAGAGTTTTTCAAGTGCACATGGGATATTGATTGAAATCTTCTATAATTAAAAAGAAAAAGAATTATACATGGAACTAGAGATATTAGAAAAAAGAATAATACTATGAAAATATAGAATACAAAAATATATATTTTATTAAATGATGTTTAGAAAATAATTGGTTTGATAAATAAACTAAAAAACAAGTCTTGGAAATACCCTCACTATAAAGGGGTTAGTAAAATCTAGAAAGAGAAAATAAAGTCAAATAACAAAGGCTATAAAAATAAATTTAAAATAAGTTAAAAACCTAAACAAATTATATGAAAACATTATGAGGAGACTTGCCTCAACAACCTGTACTTCTCTTAGAAAATCTGGATGAATTGGTATGTCTATGAAAGTTATAAATTACCAATTTACTTTAAAACAAGAATTTTAAAGAATTTCACCCAAGATTAGCAGCAGGCTTGATGAATTCAAAGCTAGTAATTTTCAACTTTCAAATAGTATGTATTTCTTTTTTTTAAGGTTTTATTCATTTATTTTTAGAGATAGTGGAAGGGAGAGAGAAAGAGGAGAGATGCATCAATGTGTGGTTGCCCCTCATGCGCCCCCTACTGGGGACCTGGCCCCCAACCCAGGCATGTGCCCTGACTGGGAATCAAACTGGAGACCCTTTGCTACACAGGCCGGCATTCAATCCCCTGAGCCACTGAGCCACACCAGCCAGGGCCAAATATCATGTATTTCTGATGTTAAACTACTTAATATCAGAGAGGGAAAAAGATATTTTGTGGAAAAATAAGCATGTAAGTATTAACAGGGAAATTCTAAAATGAAGAATAACAAAGAAGGGTAAACCTTGAAAAACAACGAAATATCTTTTAAACTATATTGCAAGACAGTCTAAGTTAAACAGTATAATGCTGGCAGAGAAGTAAGGAAATCAATAAAACAAAAGAAAAATCTAGACTCAAAAATATAAGGAATCTTTTCTGTAATAAAGATGCAATTTCAGTGGGAAATGAATCAACGGGAAAATATATTGTTTAAATGCACTTTGGGGGACTGACCATTCAGTCATTTAAAAGAAAAGTGAGACTGGACTTCTATGTTTATGTTTTATACAAAACCAATTTCAAATGCATCATCTTCTACTAGTTAAAATAAAAATAATTGAAGTTCCAGAAAAAATCCTGGGGGATATTTAAAACTAAACATTTTAATTAAAATGGTGTTTGAAAGCATAAAATGGTGTTTGAAAGTCATGAAATAGTAAAACCAAAAATTTATGGTGAAAAACATCATTAACAAAGTTAAGAAGTGAATGAGTTTTTTGGAAAATGTTTTCCAATATCTTTAAATTCCAATGCTTTGCACATGAAAAACATTCAGTAAACTAAGAAACTGTCATAGAATTTGCATAGACAAAGACATAAGCATATAATTTTATAGAATGTTGTTGCAGTCCATACAATTTAAAATAATGACCTAGCAATTGCAATTATGAGATTCCTCTTCAGAGATAATCTTATGAGTGGCAAAAAATATGTATTATAGTACTTTAATAGGAAAAAGACTTTAAAAACTCCATAACTAAACATGAAATGAATTATGCTGTATCTACAAGGGGGGACCCTCAAAAAAAAAGAATTATCTTCCGGAGGGTGGGCCTGTTATAGCACAGGCTTCCCCTGCTAAGTGAGTGTTCTAGGAGCCCATCTGCATCAACGTACCAGCTGGTGTGGTTGTGAGAGGTTCTGTTTGGCTTCAGTTAATTTTTTTTTAAGTCTCTTTCAACGCATTTGCCCATTTCATAATGGGTGATTTACAAGGGCACCTGCCCACACCTCACTGAGTGTTCAGCAGTTTTTGACCAAAAATGGCATGACTCCCTTTGCACAACCCTCCCTATTCACCTGATCTTGTCCCAAGTGACTTCTTTTTTGTCTCCCTCAATGAAAAAGTCCTCAAAGGGAAGTGTTTGCCAACATGAAAGAGGTGAAACAAAAATAACAGAAGCACTAAAAGGCATCAAAATCGACGAGTACAAAAACTGTTTTGAGCAGTGGAAAAAAATCTCGATAGGTATATTACATCAAATGGAGAGTACTTTGAAGGTGACTGAAGTTTAAACATAAAAGAATAAATACGCAATTTTTAAATAAATAAGTTTTTTGGGGGAGTCTAACCTTGTATATGCTGGAATATTAGGCAAAACAGTTTCCTGTAGCAAATTATATATAATATACACATATACAAGACACAAACACACAGTATTATATCATAATTTAAGTAACTTTTATAATGCAAGCAAGTATAAAGTAAATGATTCAAATTAGTGTTATATTCTGGAATATAAATTACTAGATAAATAAGGGGGGAACAAATTCTGTTTAATCACTGCACAGTAATTCAAAATACACATTTTAGATTTTTATAGACATGATTCTCACCATATTGAAGAATAGGGCTTTATAAACATCAAATTCCTGCTTTTGTAAGAACATATAATATAAACTATAAACATACATTTTCATTTTATGACTACTTTATCTACTTAAGATCATCATACAGAAAGTTAAATTCCGTGTACTTTCTCTAAGAGAGTTAACATTATGTAGAACTGTGTTTATATTTTTTGTATTTTGTAAGTGAGTCAACTCCAACAGGTAGTATTTCCTGTTTCAGGGGAAATGGAACATAGAGCGACCTCACCGGTACGTTTGAAAATCCAGAGCTGTTTATCTTGCTTCCGGCAAGCCCCAGCGCGCAGCTCCTCAGAGCCTTTCCCACAGCAGAGACCGGGAGGGTTAAAGGACTGAGCTCTGTGCCCATCTCAGCCCCAGGAGGGGTCCATCAAGTTCCATTTCCAATAAAATCTACACGTACGGAAGGCGGGCTGTGTATATCAAATTAGAATAATATGGTCCCACTTTGCAAAGAATCAGTTGAAAACAAACTGGAGCCTGAGTTATACCTGCTGTTTTCTTTGAAAATTTTCTAGGATTAATTCTGTACGATTTGCGTCAATGATAAAAAGTTCAGGGAATTTTCCACCTCTGTTATATGATACCACTACAATATCAAATTCCGAAGATCTTAAACTCTGATCCTCAAACTTTGGCCAAATTATTGCATGTAAAATACAGATACCTTCAAAATAACATGTAACTATTCAAAATTCACTTACTAAACTATTTTTTATTTCAAAATTGGCAGTGCAAGATGACAATTTATAGAAAACAATGAAAGCCAATTTTTAAAATTTCTTATTGTTCTGCAATTACAGTTGTCCCCATTTTCCTCCAATTACTCTCCCCCTGCCCTGCCCACTCCCACCTCCCACATGCAATCTTCTCCCTGCCCTGGTTGTCTTTGTCCATGAGTCCTTTATACATGTTCCTTGATGACCCGTCCCCTTCTCTCCCCCATTATCTCTCTTCCTCCCCCTCTCTGCTTATTGTCAGTTTGTTCTTTATTTCCATGTCTCTGGTTTTATTTTGCTCACTTCTTTGTTTTGATGATTGGGTTCCACTTATAGGTGAAATCATACAGTATTTGTTTTTCACTGCCTGGCTCATTTCACTTAGCATAGTGCTCTCCAATTCCATCCATTCAGTCATGAAGGGTATGATTTCCTTTTTTTTTCCTGCTGAGCAGTATTCCATCATGTAAATGTAGCATAGTTGTTTGTTTGTTTGTTTGTTTGTTTTTTATAAGGGTTCAACTGATTAATTATTTTTTAATTTTTTTTATTTTAATTGTTGTTCAAGTACAGTTTTCTGTCTTTTACTCCCATCCCAACCCACCCACCCAGCCTTCCCCCCTCCCTCCCATTTCCACCCCCCCCAGATTGTGTTCATGTTGTTTCTTTTGTACTTGTTCCTATAAACCCTTCCCCCTTTCCCCTGCAATTCCCTCCCCTCTCCCTCTGGACACGAAATAAGCCAGGTGGTGAAAGACAAATACCATATAATCTCACCTTTTACAGGAACCTAAACAACAAAACAAACAAACAAGCAGAATATAGCAAAACACACTGAAATAGAGAACAGACTGACAGTGTACCATAGTTTTTTGATCCACTCATTTAGCGATGGGCACTTGGGCTGTTTCTAACACTTGGCTACTGTAAATTGAGCTGCTAGGAACTTTGGGGTGCACAGGTTTTTTGAATTTGTGTTTCAGGATTAGTAGGGCATGATCCCAGCAGTGGAAATAAGGGATCAAATGGAAGCCAACGTTAACATGCTGAAATGTTCACAGTTACACTCGTCTGCATTTTGTTTTAATATTATCAAGAGCAGTACAAGAATCTTGCTTTTCAACATGTAAATGCTAAATATTTTTCTGAGGTTTTTTAAAACCTATGATTGCCTTTAGGTGCACACAAAATAAAAAACATTAATGATCTTTAACCACAAAGACACCTTTTTATCTACTATTATAGCTATTCGGACCAAAATAAACCACAGGAGCGGGTATTACTTTCAATGGAAGTAGTGTCAGGAACTTATTATTATAGCTCTTTGTCATCTACTATAATCAGTGAAAGGGTATTTGGTTGATCAAATTTATTTTGGTGTGGAGAAATTATCCAGCTACATGGGACATGGCACATGAGCTCTGACTGACAGTGACACGATTAAATGAGACACCTCTCTGGGGAAAGTGATTACAGACTCCATGATTGTAGGCTTTGGAGTGATTTGCATATAACACCTAAGTAACTGGGAGAGGCGGTTGCTTAGTACAGACTTAGGAAACTGGTTTTTTATATTTGGGGGATTAAGTATTCATAAGAGTGAGGAAGGATTTCCTTATCAAGGTCTTGTCCAGAGACAGAAACTTGGAATTATTTTAACAAAGAGAATTTATTATTAAACATTTTGACCAGGTGACCAGGTATCAGAGAGCAAAAATCACTATATTAGCAACAGTAGTAATTAAAAATGCTGTGGAATCACAGAAGTAGTTACTATAGGATGAAGCTACAACCCCCACAGCTAAGGAAATGAATAGAGGTGTGCTGAGGAAAGAGGACTTTACCCCAGAGGCAGAGATGCCACTTGTAATTAACTGGCACCTCAGGAGATGAATCCCATGGAGCTGAGACACAGACATAAAAGAAGGAGCTTCAGCCAACCGGTGCTGCATTTCACAGGGGGCGTAGTAAGGCTGGTTCTGACAGGTGATGAAAACTGCAACCTGAAATCAACGGCTGCTATTGGAATGAACTGCCACTGCCAAGGTAATGTAATGTGATGATACTGACATGCACAGGAAGTAACAAGTCCCCTTCCTTCACCAATCATGTGGTTGCCCCTTAGTGACCCCTACTGGCAGAGCCTAGGGAGAACCAACTGGCAAAGAAGAACTGTGGTTTGGAGCTATCAGCCAAAGAATCAGAAAACAGAATACAGAAGAGTGGGTTTGGAATGAAAGACAGAATTTCAATAAACAGCATAGCTCAGCCATTTGACTATCCAAGATTAATCATTGTCCCTCTACAAATTGTGGTTTAGTCAACAACAACAACAAAAATGTTATATACATGCTGAAACCTTTCACATTCTCTCCAAAACAAAGAGGTGCAAAATCTCAATAGTTCTTGGCCCTAGAATTACTCTTCCTCAAATTTAATCACAGCCCAATTCTTGCAGAAAATAATAAGGGGAAGAGAAAAAGAAATTAAGTCAATTTCCCAGTGCTTTGTGGTTTCCAGTTTCTATATTTTTGTCAATTTTTGTTTTTAATAGTCAAATAATGGGGTCTATTTTTCTATTCTCAAAATGTCTTTAGTTTTGTGAGTGTGACCTACTATACAGTCATTTTATAGTGTTCCTTGGGTGCTTCCAAGAAGGTATACTCTCTATAAGATTCAGTATTGTGTAGATAGATGGGTATGTATGTTGACACACTTATACATATAGACACATGCAAATGTATACAAACATTTACATTACATATCAATTTGTTGGATATGTATGTACATGTTTATATCTATTTATGGCTAATTCTGTAAAAATGGAAATATATAATCAAATAGATGGTATACATTTAATTTGGATATTCCTACTTATACTGTTTCGTTTAGGCCCTCTATATATTTATTTGTTTCTAGTTTGGGCTGGGAGATGAAAGTTAAAATACCCAGTACAAACTGTCTCTTTCTGTTGTGATCACGGCTTAGAAACTGGATGCCCGACCTCCACACACAGACAACCTCAGTTCGTGTCCAGGTGTTAAGACTAGTTATACCAAACATATACCAAGCAGAAATGAAAAAGTTTGTTCCTCACATGGCAAGACCATCTTGGGAGGGCAGGACAAGGTTCCAAGCAGATCCAAAAATGTCTTGAGAGAAAGGCAGGAGAAGAGACTGGCTTGGCTTTTAATATGACTTTGTTAATTTTACACATGTGCGTTTCACGGAGAAGCAATTTGTCCCACTATTCCTTTATCCAATGCACTTGTGATGCTCTTTTTCCCTTTGCTCTTGTCTGTGTTACTAACATATTTGTTTTCATGGCTTTCAAACTGTCACAACATTTTCTCTGGAGAGATTGATTATGATGCACGTTATATCTTCTCATCTCTCCAAGTACAACTGCAAGGATGAACTCATGATGAATATTCAAGCTCTTGGAAAGGTTACAGGCACCTTACCTTTTGGGTCATGACAACTGACAGCCTGCACAGTATCCTCGTGACAGTGATGACAAGTGTCTGGAGTGCTCTCAATGTAGACTTAGTCTCCCGACATCATTTACATATATCAGTGATATCTGAATATGAGCTCTTTCCAGAATTATTAAAAATAATAGCTGAATAATGGAATAATAATTGAGACCAACTCTTCTTAAAAATTACATCTGGATAACATCTATGAATATTGTCATCCCTTGCCTCTCCTATATTCTGATGTTTTGGCAAAGTATCATTCATTGTCATTCTTATAGAAGCAATTTTCTTTGTTCATTACTTTAATAATGTGATGACTTCTTGTTGGCAAGCCAAACAGTTAATCTTCTATGAGTAGGTCTAGTTTAATTTAAACATGCTAATCTTTATTCACTTTTCAGGTAGGCAGTGAGACATCATCTAACAGATAATTAGATTTAGCAGCTCCATATTACACTTCACAAATGATAGGAAAACACCAGCCAGAAAATATAATTTCATAGGTTGTGCTGTGAAGAGAGAGCATGTAAAGTCATACAGCATAACTACACTCGGGCAAAGAAGAACCTCAAATAGTTGAGCAAATGTCAGGCTAGAACTTAAGACTTGGGAAGGCATATGATGGGAAATACTATTCTTTAATTTTGAAACAAGAAGGACATTTAACAAGCAGGACTGGGTGGAGAACAAGTTGTGCATTGGGTATTTCTTTGGTTAATTGTCATTTGCTTTTATTTGGGAAGAAATCGAAGGCCAGTGAAGCAAGGTGTGTTGCAGAAGGTAGATTTCTCCTGTAAAGAGTCTTGTTAATGAACAAAGCTTCAAGCACAGTTAAAGCAAACACTGATGCCAGAGATTTATATTCAGCTAATACAGACACCAGAGGGAAACTCCAGGTTACACTCACTGCTGGAAGTTCAGTGGGTCCTGAACAGATTTGGGGGAGAGAGACCTTTTCATTCAGGGCAATACTGCAGCTGGAGAAAAATGGAGCATTGCACCCACAAATTTAGATAAAGGCTGACAATTGCTATGCTACATCATAACTAGGTTTAGAATTAAGTTCACCCACAAGAGAAAAATTGAGTTACCGGATCAAGTACATCTTACTGTAGAGTGGAAATAGAAGCAGGACTTTCATCTTAGGTATAATATCATTTTACAAGCAGGAAGAATGAGTTCAGAGGGAAGGATGGTGCTTTGTTCCAGAGACTTTGCTCATCTCCAACACAAAAGTTATCTGGTCTGTTGACATTAGACTCAACTCTAGCAACTTGAATGGTAGTCCACATGTTAGAAACGAGAGTATTTAATATTTGGAAGAGAGAAAAGGGGAATTTAGGACAGGTGCAAGCAATTACTTTCTGAGCTTGTCAAAGGAAGTAGACCTGGTTTAACCTAGATGAAGGTTTCTATATATACATACTGAGAAGAGGGAATAAGGAAACCACTGCAGTGAAAATGAAGGCTTTCTCCTTGATTGTGTATTCCTAACAACACATGTTTTCTCTTCCCTATCAAACCCTTCCATTTACTCTCCACACAGAGAGGCTTCAGGTGACACATGTGTTGTGAGCAGAGATGCACCCACATACTCCAAACAGATGGAGTTCTTGTTTACAGACGCCCATTATTAAAAGAGTGCTCTCTTCCCTGGTTGGAATCCATAGGTCCAAGAATCCATAAGACAGGGGTGGCTCCTCTCACCCTTAACCCTGAAAACCTATTCACCAAGTCTCAATTTATCCCTCTGGGATTTTGAACTATGCTTTGAGGTCTGTTCTCCCAGCAGGGCAGTTCCCCCTCCATGATAGCAAGCAGGCGTCCATCAATGGAAAGTTATGGCTGCTACCTAATCATTTGAGGTCCACATGCAATTGAAATACAGACGAACAGAGGGAAACATCACTGACTAGAATGATTGACCCTAATAACCAAGAAAACTTGGTAAAAGAACGATGTATCAAAGCCAGGGTCTTCTCTGGAGTACCTCTTAGTACTTCCATGTTCAAGAATAAAAGTTAATGGAAAAGTACAATGACCTTTCCCCCCCAAAAGTAGGCATGCCCCATACGGATTCAGACCCTTCAGGAATAAAATCTCGGTCACCCAACTAAGAATTCTAATTAACTGAGGTCCTTGTTTGAGTTTTTTTACAAAGGGAAATTATATAATAGATGTCATGCTCTCATAGTGGTCTAAGAGTGCTCATAAACATAAAGTGGGTAGTAGAATAAGAGTCTGTAAGCATATTCCAGGGCCGTATGACTTGATACCGAACTGAGGGTACATCAACTATGTGTGGGTTACTCCATGTTATATCTGTGTGTACACATACACGAATACACACATGTGTTATGAATGACTCATCATTTCAGTGAGTGAATGAACTACTTCATCTGTTGTTGAACACATTTTCTCTAATCAGTCCTTATTACAAACATGTCTGCATTATGTACATTTGTGTATAAATCTGACCATTTTCATGATTAACTCCCTAGAATATGTGGGGAAAAAACCTTAATTGCTGGATATGAAAAATGCATTACTCTCAGTAGACATCAAAATTACTTTTTTAATATTATAAGAATTTACACTCACCTCATCACTTCTCAGTCAACGCTGAGTGTAACCTTTCATCACATATATGTATATTGATTTCATAAGCAAAAATCATATTTCAGTGCTGTATTAATTCATTAGTAAGTTTAATTTCATAGACTGAAATTTATAGTGACTTTTTGTTCACATTTTTGTTGAACTTTTTTGGGTTGTGTTTGCTTAACAATGGTGAAAGATCTTTACATTTACTCTTAGAAACCCTTTTATTTTAATATTCATATAAATAGTTCCTAAGTTTTTTTACTTGCCTTCTGTTTCCTTGATATTTTATTTATAAAAATTTTTATTTTACATAGTTAAATCTGTATATCTATATCCCTCTTGAAATTCACTTTCTTCTCATCCAAGGAGTGGTATATAGTAGCCTGACTCCTTCAACAACAGGTAAGAGAGTTCATGTGAGCTTGAAAATACAATAAGTAGTGTTTGTACTTTCATAGCACCTAGTACTTCTACCCACTTTATACTTGTGTGCACACATCTTGTCTTCTTCACCAGCATGGAAACCCTTGATGATTGAGCGTATGTGTTACTCATTTTTTAATATCCCCAAAACACATTGAAAGGGCTCAATAAATGTTTTGTTAAATGAAAAAATATAAATTAATAAATGCATATTTTACGAGCGCTATAGAGGCTTTTCAAAAAAGCTTAAGGCAGGATACATTTATTAATTTTAACATATTCTTTCTTGCTTACATATGGGTAACAATATTTTATTTCTTGCACACATCAGAAAAAAATAATAAGCTAAGAGCTGGCATTATACCTAGGTACTTCAAAAATAATTTTTATCCTCAACTTAGGACTTTTTATATATTTTTTTAGAGAGATGAAGGGAGAGAGAGAGGAAGGGAGAGAAACATAGATGCAAGAGAAAAACATCAATTGGTTGTCCCCTGTAGGCGCCCAGACTGGGAATTGCACACACCTGGACCAGGGTTGTATGTGCCCAGACTGGGAATCGAACCTGCAAACTTTCGATTACAGGATGATGCTCCAACCCACTGAGCCATGCCAGCCAGGTCTTAAAAATAAATTTAATCAACATAAAAGTGCCTTATACAAAAGCATTTACTATAATTTATCATCTTATAAATTTGGCCTCTTCAATGTATTTATAACATACAAAACATCTTATAAGCATTTTGTAAGAAAATTCTATTCTGTGTGTGCTACAGTGTGTGCTTGAAAAAGTCCATAAGATAACCCAAAGGAACCCCCAAACTGCAGATCATTAAGCAATATTTCAAGAAGCAGCCAATGAATGCTTCTCTCTGCTCCTTTTGGAAATTTGCCTCAGATTAGATTATACACAACCATTGAAAGAAATTGAATTCTAAACTAAAACGAATGCATTGAGTTAAAAAGAACATAGGATATCTTTCTGGAGTCAGAGTTGAGATTATGACCACTACTATATAATTTTCCTTTGAAAAAACCTTTCTTCTTTTTGACAAATGCCAAAATATTTTTTGAAAGAAGAAAAATCTAACTTTCTCATAATCAGAAGATTAATGTCTTCGTGTTTGTGTTTTTGGCCTTTTGGAAGCTGTAAAGAAATGACCACTAAATGGTGTTGTTATGCCCAACACCATGGCTCTCAATAGAACACTCAAGGAGCTGCATAAACTCGCATTTAAGGAGGAATAACATTGCAGCTGAGATTCTCGGTAGAAGAGGTGTCCCTCTGCTTACAGGTCAACCACCCCCTTGTTTTATGTAAAGAATGATTGGCTCCTGGAGGAGTAAAGAAGTGCTGCTTCCATTAGCAAATAGTTTTCAGATAGAGTAAAATGCTAAAGTGCCTAATTTTCTATGCATTTGCATGTATCTCCAACATAACTCTCGAGGTACCATTCTTCCCAACCAATGCCTTAACAACAGATGGTTAAAAGGAAAAATAAAGCCAGGCCTTCTGGTCTCAGTCACCACTGTCTGTGCTTCCTTTTACGATCACCAGAAGGCTTTCTGCCCTCTACCTTTGTTTTGAGTGGGAAGTTCAAGATCTTAGTCTATTTTTTTCTTTCTTAGGTGTTTAGTGCCATTAAAAATTGTTCATTTCACATCATATTCTATAATTATAATCACTACATGATATCTGAATATCTTGTCTCTCTTCCAGTATCCATGGCCCTCCTCAGTTTAATGAATTGCTCCTCTAAAACAGAGGTTTGTATTCAGTCTCATTCATTTACGTTTACAATATCCAGCTTTTCTTAGTAACTCTATGTAGCCTATTTTTACGGACTCTGTTCCAGAAAATTTTTCTTACAGAAACATAACAGAACAAACCAACCTGTGCTGTCTGTTTGGGGGTTTTTTCTTTTTGTTTGTTCATTTGCTTTTGTTTGCTTTTTAATAAATAACTTCTTTTACCAACATTTCAAAATATTGGGAAACAATAAGAAAACATGATTTATAAAAACATCAAAAATTGAAAAATACTACAAAATAACAACAAAATAAACTGACATAAGACTAAAGATATGTAGAAGTAGATACAAATTTATATATAAAAAGACAATAAATATAAATGGACTAAAACATGAAAATTAAAACCAAAATTTAATCTGGAAAATTTGTAAGTAAAAAAACATGTTTTTTCTCAGTGTATGCTTCAGAACCAGGAAATTCACTGGTGGAGTCCTTGACTGGGTCTAGATTCAGTGGAGGCATCAACAACAGCTTTTTAAGTACAAGATTTCACATACTTTTACACATATTGTTTCAATTACTTAATACCAATTTAATTCCTCTGAAGATATCTGGAGGGGAATGAACACAAGAAGCTAAGATACTAGAAATATCAATGCACAAACCTGTTCTATCAAGATTAACATTTTGGCATATATATAGTTTGGAATTTAAAAGTGAAATTTAGCCCTGGCTGGCGTAGCTCAGTGGACTGAGCACAGGCCTGCGAACCAGAGGATCGCGGTTCGATTCCCAGTCAGGGCACATGCTTGGGTTGCAGGCCAGTTCCCTGCAGGCCAACTCCCAGCAGGGGATGCACAAAAGGCAACCATACATTGATGTCTCTCTCCCTCTCTCCTTCCCCTCTAAAGATAAATAAATAAATAAATAAAATTTTTAAAAATAAAATAAAAGTGAAATTTAAGTCGTAGCTGGGCGGCTCAACTGGCTGGAGCATCATCCTGAAGGCTGAAAGGTTTCCAAAGGTTTCCAGTTCCATTCCCTGCCAGGTCACCAGACTGGGTGGTAGGTTCAATCCCCACTGGGGCACGGATGAGGGCCACTGACCGATGTTTCTCTCTCATTCTCACTCTCCCTCTCTTTTCACCCCCTCACCCATTTCCCTTCCTTTCTCTCTAAAATATCCTCAGGTAAGGATTAATACAAAAAACTTAAGGGGGAAATTTAAAAGGTCCATGAGAAATGGAACTCATCCATGTAGGACTTCTTGGCCACACTGGGCATTCTAAAAATGGAAGTGATGAAGCAGATGCTAAAATGCTTCTCACAGAATCAAATGGTTGTTTAAAACAGTCCACAGAATTACTGACCTTTGTGAACTAGTACAAAGCAAGAAAAGAAATAAGAAATAGAAATTTTTAGGAAAAGTAAAAAACTGTCAGACCTTTTTGTCATTTAATTTGGACCATTTGTCACTCAGGTGTAAAGAAAGCATATTATAATAGTAAAACAATATTGACGCTTATTCCTACCAAACTTCAGTTGTCTTGGAGATAAAGCTGTGGTTGTTTCCTTTACAGTTGTCAACTTCATATTTTCAAGTGAGACAAATGTTTATTTGATAGCAATCAAGTATTTTCTGTTGAAAATACTATTTTTTCTGTCTTAAAGGGAGAAAGCAATTCTGAAAGTTGTCATTCAACCAATT
Source organism: Sturnira hondurensis (assembly GCF_014824575.4). Classification (NCBI taxonomy): domain Eukaryota; kingdom Metazoa; phylum Chordata; class Mammalia; order Chiroptera; family Phyllostomidae; genus Sturnira; species Sturnira hondurensis. The sequence continues at coordinate 918,366 of NW_028095541.1, read as the reverse complement.
GTACTTGAACTTGGGTTTGGCTGCAACATAATGGAGACAATAGTCCTTGTTACATGAATCACAACTACGTGTCCCATCCATCAATAACAATTACTCTGACAACATCCTACTTGTAACCCACACTTGATACCTGTCAATGGGACATGCACAAGCGTGTTTTGAAAGGAATCTAAAGGAAGAATGCCTGCCAGCATTTTTATTGTTCAGCTATACCTGCTTGAAAATAGTAACAAAATAATTTTAATCTAGATAACTGAAGGTAGCATTTTAAGCTCTTTAATTAATGCTCATTGAGATTGCTAAAAGAATTGTCATTAGGTTTAATCTCTAGTGGGTGTGTCTTATTCACTCTTCACTATACAAAGAGAAATGCACAATCTTTATTTTCACTAAATCTTAGAAAAATGTAATTACCCAATTCACACAGCTATCAAAGCACTGGGACTTAGGGCAGAAAATCCTAGGCTTGTCCAACCCCCAAAACTGTAATCCCAGGAACAGTGCTGGCCTTACTTCTTCCCTGCTGCACTGACATCTGTTGGTTAGAACTTTTAGAATATGTGGTGTTTTTTTTCATAACTATGGTGTCTTGAACTGAACTGTTATAAGACTTTTGGTGCTATTTTATTTATGTCAACTATATGAATTTTTAGGATATATGTAAAATTATCTTCTGTTGTAGCTGTAGAATTTTAGAATGAGAATAGATTTGCAGGACTATCTTAATTGTCCCTACTTTTACTAAAAAAACAACAAAAAAAGAAAATGTGACATTTGCCTTTGGTTTCCTAAGTAGTCAGTAGTAGAGGCAAGAATAGGACCAAAACACAGTTCTTGCAAATTCTGCCTAGCCCTTTCTCAGGAAGAGGTGATGATAAATTGTTGGAAAACGTGCTTCAGTCATTTACATATTTCCTGGAAACATCTGTAATCTGTGCAGGACAACTTCAACTTGGTGTGCCATCCAAACACTCGTTTTCCTGTAAGTGAGAATAAATTTACAAGTTCCTTTCTTTTCTCTGTTTTTTTTTTTTTTTTGTCCTCTATCAACACAGAAAATGTGTATTCAGCTGTTTATAATCCTGATGTCTCAGGCTCCAGTCAAATTAACATCTTGCCCATGATTCCCTAAACTATCTTTTCCCTTAAGCATAAAAGAGCTTCTCCTGCATCAAAAACAAAAACTGGTAAAGAACAGCAGTTCTCCACACTTTAATCTATTTTTTTAGGTGGTACAGTGGCATTTACCTTCCCATTTCTATCCATACAAAGAAAAAAGTGAGAAAATATACAATGTATAAAAGAATTAGCAGTGGTTGTCTTTCCATAAGAAGTTCTACTGTGCGAGCATACCAAGAAGACTAAAATTAATTGTTAATACAAGAAGCAGATCGAACCATGTGGAAAGTCATTCTTTCAGCAACCACAAGAACAATTTTAATAAAGGATAAACACAAACTATGTGTGCTTACATGGTTTCATTGTGAAATAGTTCTCTTTGACCATGCATATTTTCATTTCCACATAATCAGAAAGTATTTTAAAGGATTACATTTGTAAAGTGTAAGTCTAAATATCAGTAAGTAGATAGAAATTTTTCCTAAAGGTCATTATTTATCAATAGAAAGATCTATAGAGATTGGAAAGGTATCTGTTGTCTTCTAGTCAGTGAACTCAGCCAAGTGCTCTCCAGACTCATTTGCTTATAGAATGACCAGTGTCGAAAAAACCAAAAAGTCTTATTCGGGCTTGCTTGCCTTTGCTGTTGTTCAGAAGTAAATCCAAAGCAGAGGAGCCACTGTTAAAGTTCGGTGAACATTAGGCACCGAATAAGATTTATGGAAAATCTAATGCCTCCCCGGTGTCTTGCAGAAGTTTGTGAAGCTTGGCTGCAGCTTCATCTCTGCCATTTCATGTAGCACAATAACTAACACATAAATAACTAACCGATAAACCTGAAAACAACCAAAATCACCATAATTTTTTAAGAATTATGTCCATTCATTAAATCACCCAGAGATTAAAATATCCTTGAAATTAATGATTTATCAAATGTACATGATGTAATAAGTCTTAGAAGCAAAATAGAAAACTGTGTTTACAATACCCCTGTAAATATACATTATAATTATATATAGACATCTGTGCATTTCATGTGCAGGTGTGTTTGTGTGTGCATGTTGACAATTCTTGGCTTGACCCAACTTTAGCCAGGCTCATCTGGCACTGCCCTTGTACAATCAAGTTCTATCAAGAATCCTGCTAAATCAATTTAACTACAATCTTCCACCCTCAGTTTCTGATCAGTCTTAATATCTGATTGAGTTCCTCATCCTCCACCTTTTCCCCAGGTGGTGGCTGATGACCCTGGCTTTTCTTCAACAAGGAATCCTGTAATCTGGCTAATCCTGATTCTGGCTAATCCTAATCCTTTGGTTTAGCCAGAATCGCCTTTACTCCTGATGTTTCCTCTTAGTAATTTTCCATCTGCTAATCCCCAGCTGTTCCTTGGCTATAAGTGCCCACTTTCCTATGCTGTTTTTGAAGATAAGCAGCCCAGTTCTATACTGAAATCTTTTCCTCTATTGTAATAGTCCATCTATGGTTTTTTGGGGGGGGGTCCACTCACAGGGCACCCCCCGGCCACCTCAGATGAGAATAAGTCTACCAAGACAGGATCTGCTTGGGGAGGAAAGGTAGCCAATCTCTCAAAGGAGAAGGGCCAAGAGCCTTTTCCTCAATGGGCTTTTATTGAGTTCATTTTGCACAGGAATATAGGTAAAGCTCATTAATCATTATCAGGCAGTAAGAATCAAACTGGATAACATACAAAGAACTCTGAGGGCCCATTTTGAGTCAGGGTCAGATAGCTAAAGAGCTATAAAACTTTGAGGAACAAACTCACTTCTTGCTTGGTTGGACCCTTATTTAATTGACAGCATTTTAAACAAAGCAGTTTTCACGGGATTTTACATATTCTTTCTTAGGCCTAATTGCCTAGGGAACCCGCCCTTTCCAGCCCAGGGCAGTACCCACCTCCAGCATTGTTTCAGGTTTAAAGCATTGTCTCAGGCTTAAGTCAGGCAGGGGTAGTAAAGCAGCCAAGAGATTAAGAGACAGAATGAAGACTCAGGCTATGTCATAGCTGAGGGGCGGGGGTCCATCACCCCCTCTTACTGTAGCCCCCCAAGTCCTTCAGGGCCTCTACGTGAATTGGCCTGTCTTAGGTCATTCTCCCCTTGGGGAATCTTACCCATCATTGGCTAAGCGATCAAGCATTGGGGGCCAGTTATGGATGAGGTAAGAGGGGCCAAGATGGAGCTCCTGCCAGGGGTATAAGCTTTGTCCCCTTAGTGGCTTACAGTCCGAAGGTCACTCATTCAGCCTTAGCCACTGGACAGTTACAGCTCCTGAAATCAGGCAGGGTGGTTCTCAATAGTTTTCCTTTAACGGTGTGTGTGTATGAAGGGACTATTCAAAATGGTAACAGAGATTCCCCGGTTATCTCTGGGTAAAAAATATGGGTGGTTTTCTTTATATCTGTCTATTTTTTCCAAACTTTTTCACAAGCAATTGCTGTATTTTTATAGTCAGAAATAGCTCATAAATAAACTTAGATAATGAATAAACATAAGTATTGTATGCATTCACAACACTTGGAAGCATTGCTAACACAACCACTACTAACTGAATGTTCCTTTGTGCCAAAATAGTGCTAACTATATCACGCATGTTACTTCCCAGTCTATGAGGTGGGCATTATCATTTCCTATATCAGGTAGAGAAAACTCCATCTCAGGTTAAATATCTTGCCAAAGGATACAAGTTTATTAAGTAAAGTTCATTCAAATTTTGTTCTATAAGATTTCAAAGAGCATCTGCTTAAGTACTATCTTCTCTCAAATATTAAAATAGCTAAGTGTAATTAGATTTTCTTCTCAATAACTTACTTAGCAAACTAAAAACAAGATAAAGGAAAATATCCTACCTTCAAAAAACTTATGATGGAAACTTATTACAGGGGAAAATACACACACAAATAGAGAGCCCATACGCTCTCCAGAGTACCCAGAGGGGAGGGGCGTGCAGCCTTACACGGGAAGCATGAGTTTAGGAGTTAGGCAGACACAGGTTGCATTCCTGACTCTGCTATTGTTTGGGCACACTTCACCTCTCTTTGAAATACTTCTGGGTGGTCTAAGAGAGTGATGATAACAGTAATAAAAATGAATAAGGATATAGAAATTTAAATGAGATAATGGATATAAAATACTATCAGAACAGTGAGATCTGTGTATTGTTTAGGATATTTTGAAGGGTTTCCAACCTGCAGGCTGCGGGTCGCATGCGCCGCAGGATGGCTATGTATGTGGCCCAACACAAAATCGTAAATTTACTTAAAACATTGTGAGATCTTTTTGTGATTCCATGTCACAAAGTATTTAATATGTGGCCCAGAGACACCAAAAGTTTGGACACTTGTTTGTTTCTTCTTTATTGTGAAAATGTTTCATATTATTTTATAGTTTCTATTATTGCTATTCTTAACATGATAAAAGTACCCCAGAATACTATGAATAGTCAACTGTCTTCTCCCCCATCTCATGTCAAAAAACAACATCAATTATACAACATAGGTATTGGGACAAGTATGACCTAACGTGACCAAGAATTATTTACTGTCTAAATACTATTAGGGTGTCACAGAAGATAAAAGAGCAAAGCAGCCCAGGTTGGTATCAGCATTGAGGAGCTTGGCAACCATTGCAGAGTCAGGCACAAATCTGGGAGCTGTCAGCCTGGGAAACTGCAGGCTCAGGACGTTTCCGAGTCCGCCGTGCAGAATGCCGAAACGTAGAGGTACGGGGGAGCATTCCACCGAGTTGTTGGCGGGTCTGCCATTTGTTCTGGGTCCCACGTATTTAGCCACACTCACACACCGACCTCGGTAAGGTAATAAAAAAAGGCTTCACTAATTTCTACTAGATTCTCACAGCAAGAACAGCATCATGGGTGTGTGAGAGGGGCCAGGAGGCAGGCGTGAGATGAGGAACAGAATCTACGCGCTTGGCCCTATTCTACCCACCCAGTTCGTTGTTTCCCAGATGCTAATACGGGGTCTTGATTACAATGTATCTGAAATTTTATAAAATAAAGCAAAATAGATTTTATTATTTAAGGACTGGAGGAGAAGGGAGAGCTGATAGTGCCACCCTTCTCAAATGATTAGTTCTTCACTAATACACACTCATTTGGAGAGTAGGAAAGTTAGGTACCCAACAAAAATGGGTAAATAATCCGCATAAGAAAATGGTTTCAGCCCTGGCTGGTGTAGCTCAGTGGATTGAGCGCGGGCCTGCGAACCACATGATCGAGGTTCGATTCCCAGTCAGGGCACATGCCTGGGTTGCAGGCCAGTTCCTGGGTCGTGGTTCCCGGCAGGGGACGAATGAGAGGCAACCATACATCGATATTTCTCTCTCTCTCTCCTTCCCTTCCCCTCTAAGATCAATAAATAAAATATTTTAAAAAAGAAAATGCTTTCAGATAATATTTTAAAATAAATTTTTGTAGTTTCAATTACGCATCGTGAACCAAGATCTAAAAATATTAAATAGAAAATTCTAGAAATGAACAATCCATAAGTTTTAAATCGCATGCCCTTCTGAGCACTGTGATTCAATCTCTTGCCACCCTGCTCTGTCCCACCTGAGTCATGAGCCATCCCTCCGTCTGGCATCCCCTCACCGTGTATAGTCCCCACCTGAACGTCACTTGGTAGCTGTCTTGATCCTAAAAGCAACTCTCCCAGTGCCATATACTCACATTCCTGCAACCCTTATTTTACTTGATAAAGCCTCATTAAAAACTTATTACAGTATAGCATTACAGTTATCCTATTTTATTATTGGTTATTGTTGTTAATCTCTTACTGTGCCTAATTTATCAATTAAACTTTACTACAGGTGTGAGTGTTCAGGAAAAAGCACAGTGTGTGTATGCAGGGTTCAGTACCACCTGCAGTTTCAGGCACCCACTGGGGGTCCAGGAATGTATTTCTCATGGAAAGCGAGGGATGACTTTATACATTTTTTGCTTCACTTCTTCAGTAGAACCTCATAAACATAATATAATGTTTTACACAGAAGAAATGTTATTTTTCTTCATTCAAAATTATCATTATGAAATCATCATAATACATCTCATTTATTATACTATGCAATAAAAATTAATGTCCTCAAGCAGTATGACTGTTTCCAGTCATTTGTCCCTGCACTAAATGGCCTCAAATAACTCGTTTGTCACTCATTGTTTTTATGTTTTGTAACCTTTATTTCCTCACTCGACAAATGTCAGTTCTTATTGGCTATCACTTTCCTCATATTTGTTTCCAGCAGCTGTCATGGCAAGCCTCTACCCTGTGTGCCTCTGATCTAAAATGACCAGGGCATCTGGGTTTTCAGAAAACCTAAACATAGAACAGAGCCTGAGCAAGATCTTGAAAGCCTTGTTATACTGTGTAGGATTTACAATGTCCATTGTTTTCAGACATATTTTTAAACTTATTTCTAGATCCTCAGTTATGCTCCCAGTGTTTGTAAATGACTGGAATTACTTAAGTATTTTAAATAAATAACACACTTCTGGATTGGAATAAAACTGTGATGATGAGGAAAGAGAAGAAAGTAAAAAATTGTCATGTTTATATTAGGAAATGCAAAATCTTTCCAGTCAAGCATGGAGCACATAAAAACACCAGTCTCTTCAGCTGCATTACTCAGTTGTTGTATAAACATGCAAGAGAGAAATGGCAGGTCCAAACTTCAGATTCTACTTCCAAGGGTGTGTGGTTTAAAGTCCTTCCTTTGAGATCCTTTCCTCTCATCCTGTCATTCCACTGTTATCCAAGCTCACAAGAAAATGACAGCTGGTGGCAGGTCTTTGCAAATGCATTTGCTCTCATATATTACATCTAGGCCCTTAGGATTTAGTCTGTCTTCAGATTACAAGGATATTCTTTGGTAGGACCTCTGGGGGTATGGAAATGAGAAATTTAAAAAACAGTAATCTTTGAACTGATGCTGGAAAGAAATGCCTTTCTTGAAATTCTAGAGTCAGAAAACAGTAAAGTAATATGCATGTTTCATGTACTTCAGCGGTTTACACAGTTAATGAAACGCTGCCCAATGATGGAGTGCATAGTTTTGCATTCAGTCATCAGTCTCCTATTGTAAAGAATTGGCAAGGTCTATATTGCTTTCTAGGCAAGAAGAGATTTACCTCAAACTCAACAAAAGTAATTCGCCCATGAACATGGATTCTTTCATATTTGACAACCTAAGTTTTCTTTTAAAAATATTACACAAAGAATAGTCACCCTCAAAAAGTGACCTTTATGTTTATTCAACTGTAGTTGCAAAAAGAAAAGGCACTTGTGTATCACTCATTCCCACAGACACAGTCACCAGTCCATGCTTCTCAGGCTGCTCCCCGCAATGCCACGCACAGGTGCTACGTGAGAGCAGTTTTTCCAGAGAGTGTATTTTATGGAGACAGGTTACACAGAGAGCACGGAGACCAAAATTCAGTGGACATGTTTTGTGTTTATGCACCACGAACTCAAGCTTCTATTTTGGTTCACAAAATCATAGATACCAAAATGAATAATAGATTTTGAGTGTGCCCAACTGCAAATCTGTTGGTGATGCTAGGAAGAAGTTATAAGTGATGATAAAGCTCTCTGACCAGTGTAATAGGGTGGGAAATATCAGTTAAATCTCTAATGACAGACAGATAAGAGACTGTGCAGATAGGAGGTGATGTGTCCCCAGTCACAGCTGACTAGAACATATTGCAGATTCAGCCAATCACTCTGGTTAATAGTTACAAGAAGTCTAATAATCCTTCCCAAGAGTGGTTTTTTTTTTTTTTTGCCCCCTTGGATGCTTATTAGGTGACTTCAAACAATCAATCAATTTGCAGTAAAGAAAAAACTTAGCATTGAAAAACCAACTACAGTCCTCTATTCATCACAGCTTTCTCCCAATCAGAACAGTATTTTTAAATATATTTTATTGATTATGCTATTACAGTTGTCCCATTTCTCCCCCTTCATTCCCCTCCACCCTGCATACCCTCTCCCACCCACATTCCCCGCCCCCTTTAGTTCATGTCCACGTGTCACAAGTTCTTTAGCTTCTACATTTCCCATACTATTCTTGCCCTCCACCTGTCTATTTTCTACCTACCATCTATGCTACTTATTCTCTGTACCTTTTCCCTTTCTCTCCTCCTCCCACTTCCCGGTTGCTAACCCTCCATGTGATCTCCATTTCTGTGGTTCTGTTTGCTGGTATTATTATGGAATCTTACTTTAGATAATATCTGATTGACTGATTGATGGAGTTTTTTATTGAATTACAGAGGACTGCTTATAATATACAGATTTCCAAAAATCACCTAGGTAATTATAGGACTGCTAACAAACACTGTTTCTTTATCCTCTCCAAAGGAAGTTTCATTATTCCTGTATTATCTTGCACACAGAAAGAATTTCCTGAAGGTGACCTTTATATAGGTGGTAACCATAGTAACAGCTTTCTAGCCTCTAACACTCTGACACTACTTGCTTACTGCAAGTGTTGCAGAGATGCTGAGGATTGATGTCTTGGGTTGCCCCCCAGAGACAGAAGCTGCATGAATACTTACCAATTTGAGAGCAAAAATCTTAAAAGAAATTTAAAGCCATAGTTTCTGCTCCCTTGCTAATCAGAGAGCAATTCATTTCTCCCAAGATCTCTGTAATATCCTCACTTAGAGACTATCAGAGTAAAAATGAAAGGTGTGGGTCTTGAAGAGGTGAAAGGAAAAAAAACTTGTTCCTTGCTTTACTTTTAAATAAGGCATTCAGTGGATGAGGGGTGGGGGTGAAAAACAAACACTCCTTCAGGAGTCTCTTCTGTTTTAAAGTACCTCCTGGAGTCTCCATGAGCTGTAATGAGAGTTAGATGCTCTCATCAATGGGGAACTGGCTTGGCTGCGTAACCCTAGGAAAACTGCAGCTTCAGCAGTGGATTCCAAAAGAGGTAGAACACTTTTAAGGTAATGGAGAAGTTTAGAGGTTGATCTGCCAACTAGAAGCCAGACTACAAAGTACCAGAAAGGAGAGTGGAAGTAGCTGGTGGTGCCCGGCTAAGTGAAAATCCAGGAAGTCTTACTTGCATCAGTGGGGAGAACATATCTTTAATGTACAGTATTCAGTTTCCCTCTAAAAAATGGGTTCATTTATATGGCTTATTTTTCTTTTTTTTTTAATATTCATTTGTATATTTTCATCTCTGAGCTTTTTTCCCTAAGATATAAGAAAATGGATTCTTCTCATTTCTTTTGTGACACATTTATTGATGAATGCCAAGCAAGCTTTAAGTTTAATAAAGGTCATTTCTTAAAAATACAGTTGTTTTTCAATTTCTTTTCGGTGCTTCCATATTTTCTNTGGGGAGAACATATCTTTAATGTACAGTATTCAGTTTCCCTCTAAAAAATGGGTTCATTTATATGGCTTGTTTTTCTATTTTTTTAAATATTCATTTGTATATTTTCATCTCTGAGCTTTTTTCCCTAAGATATAAGAAAATGGATTCTTCTCATTTCTTTTGTGACACATTTATTGATGAATGCCAAGCAAGCTTTAAGTTTAATAAAGGTCATTTCTTAAAAATACAGTTGTTTTTCAATTTCTTTTCGGTGCTTCCATATTTTCTTTCATAGTTTTATGCATTGTTTACTCTAATTAATATATTTATCTGCATATTGTCATTTTTTTATCCAAAAAGCATTAAGTTTGCTTAAGGATCTTAAGCCTTATTGTAGGAAACTGTCTGTTAATATTTTAATAATCACAGCAAAAAAATACCCAGAAGTTAGTCAGAAACACTCAATAAACTAGGCAATTAGGAATGGGGGCTCAAGGTCAATGGGAGGGCATAGTAACTCGGACTGGGGGTGGGGAACAAGCCTCCAGTGGGACTGGGAAGGGTAAATTGGAACCAAAAGGATCTGCATTTGTAATCTGAGGTCTGTCCCTCAGAGGTGCCTGTATTTTTTCATTTTAAACAATTTTTCAACTTTTTGTTTTCCTCATTAAAAATTTTTTAGTGGTTTTTTATTGCTTATTGCAATAAAAACATCTCTTTATTTTGGTATTTATTCATTCAATTAATTTTTTTGATATCAACTCAAGGCCAAGCTAAGAGTGGAGGATACAGCGATGAAGAAGACAAAGTCCAAGGGAGACACAGTGTGTGTTTTGTGAGTCAAGGGGAGAGACAGATATCAGTAGTAGAACAATTTTCTTTCTTTTATGGCATATTTAATTGGTATAAAGAAAAAAATAAAAGGAGCTTAGATATCCTGCGCATTTGCTAAATTAACGTCATCCCTGTCACTTCTTTTCAGAAACCCTGACACAATCTTTGTTTCTGCCCCACTGAGATGTCTGCATGCTCCTCATTAAGCATGCAGACCTCTCTCTCTGTGGGTGGGTGTCCCTCACTTTTCCCCACTTGTCACCACCCACATTCTGTCCTGCCTTAAGTAGGAGCTTCCTGCCCCTCTCACTTGCACTCCCTGTGAGCCTTCCAATTATTTATTCAGTCTTTTTTAAATTTTTTAAAATTGTTATTTAAGTACAGTTGTCTCCATCATCCCCCACCGCTACCCCGTCCCAACCCCAACCATCCCCACTTCCCACCCTTGATCCTACCTCTCCTTGGTTTTGTCCATGTGTCTTGTATAGATGTTCCTGAAAACTCATCCCTCTTTTCCCCTCATTATCCCCGCCTACCTTTTCTCCGGTTACTGTCAGTTTGTCCTTAATTTCAGTGTCTCTGATTATAGTTTGCTTGCTTATTTGTTTTGTTGATTAGGTTCCACTTAGTGATGAGATCATATGGTATTTGTGTTTCATCGTGTGGCTTATTTCACTTAGATTAATGCTCTCCAATTTTATCCATGATGTCGCAAAAGGTATGAGCTCCTCCTTTCTTTCATTTTTTTTTTTTTGGTCAGGGCTCTTCTTAATCTTCTTACGCCTATTCCAAATCTCCCTCATAAGTTTCCACTCTACCCTCTTTTTTCTTCTCAGTCATTTGCTTTACTTTTAAATACTCCCCAATGTGCCTGTTTACCAGTTGATCAAAGCCTTACAACTGCTACAGAAATAATATAAAGATTGAGAACAAGCATTTTTCTCCCCATGGCTTTTCTTTATTAAACCATAAAAAAAAACCCAACAGAGTTTATCCTGGCTTAAGTAACAAAAAGAAAATCATCAGGATTCTACACTACTTATAAGAGTCATAAGTGCATCATAAAATCAAAATTGCATTTCAATTCTGGCAATTCCAAGTGGATATACTTTTCTTATTTCTAAACTAGGTGTAACTACAAACCTGAGCATTACATGCAAAACAAATATAAGATATAAGAAATTCTGGAAGATAGAAAGAAGAAGGCTAATTGGCTAAAGAACTCAGGGCCCAAGAGAAAAAAATAATAAATAAAATTAACACATCTCTAGCAAGAATGAGAAAGGAAAAAGAGAAGACACAAATTACCAATATCAGGAGTAGACCAGGATATATCACTATAGACCATAGTGGCACCAAATGCATAGTAAGGCAATTCTACTAAACACTATACCATATAAACTTGAGGAACTGGGGCATTAAACAAAATACATCAATGCCTCAAAAAACCACAAATACCACAGCACTTCCAATGTGAAATAATTCATTTGAATAGGCTTATAATTATTTTTGAAATTGAATTTATAATTGTAAACCCCCCAAATGAAATCTCCTGGTCCAGATTGTTTCAATGAAGAATTCCTTGTAAAGAATAAATAACACCAATTCTATCTAATCTCTTTTAAATAATAGAAAAGGAAAAAATACTTTCCAAATCATTTTATGAACCTGGTATTCTATACTAAAACTTATACTAAACTAAAACCTATACTAAACCTATAATAAACCAAACCTATACTAATATCAGACAAAAAATACAAAAAAGAGAAAACCATAGATGAATATCTTTCATGAACTTAGACACAAAATCTTAATACAAATAATAGCAAGTAGAATTCAGCAATCTGGATAGAAAAATATACACATGGCTAAATGGGATTTATTCCAGGGGGGGCAAGTGGATTTAATTTGGAAATCAATTTCATCCACATACTTAACAAGGTAAAGAAAAAAATCATACAATTGCTCAGTACAGAAAAAGTGTGTGACAAAACTGAGTTCCATTCATGATTAAGAATTCTCAAAAAACAAAACTGAAATAGAAAAAAATTTCCTCAATTTAATAAAGATCATTTACAAAAAAACACAAAATGGCAGCACTGTTCTTAACAGGGAAAGACTGAATGTTCTCCCCTGTCCCCTAAACTGGGAATAAGACAAGCTTGTCCACTCCCCCCAGTCTTATTCAACCGTGCTGGAAGAAGCTCTAACCAGTGTAATATGGCAAGAAAAGAAAATAAAAGCTGTACAAATTGGAACAGAAAAAATAAAACTAGGCCTATTTATAGGTCCAGTAATAGGTGGCATTATTGCCTACATGGAAAATCTCAAGAAGTATACAAAACGACCTCCCAGAATTCATAAGTGAGTTCATCAAGGTCACAGGGTACAAGACACACAGACAAAAATAACTTGTTTCCATACAGTAGCAATGAACACACAGACACAGAAATTTGAATTATGCTGTCATTTTCAATGATTTAAAAAATTAAATAATTAGGTATAAGTCAAACAAAACATGCCCCAGTCTTAACAATTACAAAACACTGATGAAAGATATTAAGGTTTAAAGAAACCAAGAGACATATCATGTTCATAAATTAGAAGATTCTACAGAGAAAAGATGCCAATTCCCCCCAAACTGATATACAGGTTTAGTGTAATTCTTATCAAAAGAACAGTAAGATTTTCATAGCTATAGAAAAAAATGTATGAAATGATAGAAGTAAAATAGCTACTGCAATTTTGAAAAAAATTTCAAAAAATTCAGCCTACACAATTTAAGATTTACTATATAGCTATAATAATTAAAACACTATGTGTTTTGGGCAAAGGGATAGTCACTTTGATCAGTGGAACAGAAAAAAGAACTGAGAAACACATCTACACAAATATTTTTGTGTACAATTTATTTTTGACAAAGATACAAAACAATTTAAGTAGAGGTAGCCTTTTCAGAAACAAGTGATTTTGTAGTAATCAGATATCTGCAGACAAAAAAAGAAAGAAAACTAAACAACAGACCAAAACCCCTCAATCTAGGACACCTCATTCAAAAATCAACTCCAAATAGATTACAAGCTTAAATATAAAGTGTAAAACTCTGAAACATTTTTCTATGTCTGAAACCATTGCGGCTGTCCCCCATTCTTTCCCCTCTGCCCCCTGCTCTCAGCTCCTGCCCCACCCCCTGCCTTTCCCACACTGCCATCTGTGTCCATGGGCTCTGCATGCATGCACAGAAACCTCTAAAACATTGAGGGAAAATGTAGAATAAAATCCCTGTGATAAAGGGCTAATGAATACATTCTTAGACTCTTTTGACAGCAAAGGCATGATCCATAAAAGGAAAATTGATAAATTGAACTTCATGAAAATGAATTTTTTTCTCTGAAAAAACTCTGTTAAGAGGATAAAAAGACATACTACAAACTGAGAGAAAATATTTGCAAACCATGCATCCAACAAAGGACTAGTATTTAGAGTGTACAAAGAGATCTCAAAATTCAGTAGCAAAAGTAAACAAAACCTGCCCTGGCTGGTGTAGCTCAGTGGATTGAGCGCGGGCCTGTGAAGCAAAGGATCACGGTTCGATTCCCAGTCAGGGCATATGCCTGGGTTGCAGGCCAGTTCCCAGTGGGGGACACATGAGAGGCAACCACACATTGATACTTCTCTCCCTCTCTCCTTCTCTTCCCCTCTTTCTGAAAATAAATAAATAAAGTATTTTTTTTTAAAAGTAAACAAAACCCACGTGATCCAATTAAAACATGGGCAACAAAAGGAAGTGACATTTCACTGAGGGACATATGCAGATAGTCAATAAGCACAACAAAATATTTCAACACCATTAGCCACAGGGAAATGCAAATTAAAACTATAATTTAATACCATTACAATGATCAGAATTGCTACTTTTTTTTAATAGCTACATCAAATGCTGGCAAGTATATAGAGAAACTTGTACGTTGCTGGTGCGAATGTAAAATGGTGAGGCCACTCTGGAAGTGTTGTGACAGTTTTTATTTAAATATGCTAAATATATAACTATCATACAACTCAGTAATTACACTCCTGGGTATTTATCCTAGAGAAATGAAGACTTAATGTTCACACAAAAGCCTGTATGCAAATGTTTGTAGCTGTTGTTCATAATACCAAAACCACAACCCAGATGTACTTCAGTGGAGGAACTGTTAAACAAACTATGGTACACCTAGGCCATGAAATAATATTCATTAATAAAAAGGAAAAACCATTATTGCCCATAATAGCCTGGATTAATCTTTGGAGGATTTTAATAAAAATAAAAAATCTACTCCAAAATGTTGCATACTATATGAGTCTTGAACCACATATAACATGTAGATACTATCTTGAAATAAAAAATATTACAGAAATGGAGACCAGACTAGTGGTAGGGGCCAATGGTTAAAGAGAGGTCCCAATTAGGAAGGAAGCAGACGAGGCTCGGAAAGGACAGCATGCAGCACCCTTGTGGGGAGTGGAATGCTCTGCATCTTGATTGTAATGTCAATATCCTGGTCGTAATATTACAATATTGTTTTGTGGGATGTGTCCTATCAGGGGAAACTGGGTAAAAGGTATGTGAGATCTATTTGTGTTCTTTGTTTCAATCACATGTGAATTGGTTATCTCAAAAAATTCAATTAAAAAAACAAAATTTATATACCCAGAACAAAATAGTTTCTATTCAAAAGATAATTTTTCCATGCACTAAATATATAAAAGCTGTGGCTTCAGATACACTTCAGCTCATATAAGCATTCCTCAAATCATGCAAATGTTTAATAACTAAAGTGCCAACCTAGAGAAAATGTTCACTTGCTGCAGAAAGTCAGCAAAGCTTTCACTGGTTTGCGAGGGGAAAGAATGAACAAGCTGTATGATTTTAAAACTTTGACTACTACTTAGAAACAAAGAGCTTTTCCTGATGCATAAATTGGGCAGTTGTATAGTGTTCTGTTTCTCCTGAGAAACATACACAGTCTTCCCTAGAACAACCAGTCAATTAAAAAGACCTTACAAAGAGGCTTTCTTCCTTTGCCTAACTCAGTGAAGTGAAATTTTAAAAATACCTATAAATGTATTACTTAAATTATTGTTTATAGAGATAGTCCTATTTTATAATGCTTTACCCAAGGACAAAAAATACTTCTCAAAGCAACAGAACACTATGCTGTTATGTAACTGTCCCAAAACACCTCTATCATTTTGTTCATTATCTTTTTCCTTTTTAACACCTCAGTGCAAAGAAGCATTTATCTGGGCTATTTGCTTACTCACATGGAGGTTTTAGGAAAAGAAACTTTTAAAAAACAAAACAAAACAAAAAACAACAATCTAAGTAAATTCAGCATCATGTCTTGACTCCCTGAACACCATCCTCTGTGCAAAGCTATTAGCTTACTATTTTTCATGAAAGCTGAAAGCACATTATGGAGCTATCTTTTGTCAGTCAAGCATTTCCACCACATTTTGACTTAGGAGGCCTAAGAGTTACCATGGTAACTAATTAACTCCTGGGTCCTGAATGCATTAGACTCCATAGCAAAGAGACTGTTTACATTTTGTAAAAGGCTTTTGTTCTAAATAAATTAAGAGACTATGCTAGATGCATTAAATCTTAATGCAAATTAACTCACCTCTCATTAAACTGTTTATTGAAGTTTTTAAACTCAGCCTCAGAATTAACAGGCTTTGCTTCCACCTTTGACTAGCTCACTCTAAACGATAGTTAAAATGTCTGTCTTTGTTTTTAAAAATGTCATAATGTTTGTTGTTTAATACGCTTAATCTATATTCTTCCACATCCACAGTCATGTTTATAGTAAATTTCAATGCATTTGCTTATTAAAATAAAAATTTAAATGTATCTCTGTCTGGTGTAGCTCAGTGGATTGAGCGCCAGCCTGCGAACCAAACAACCACGGTTCGATTCCCAGTCAGGGCACATGCCTGGGTTGCAGGCCAGTTCCCAGCAGGGAACTCATGAGAGGCAACCATACATTGATATTTCTCTCCTTCCCTTCCCCTCTAAAGATAAATACATAAAATCTTTTTAAAAATGTAAATGTAGATGATATCTGTCTTCTGTTATTTTACTCTAACAATTTCAATGATATATGCAATTATTAAAATAATGTATTTGTAAAAAAACAATGTATATGATACAGGGTGCAGCCAAAGGGGGGTGCCCAGGAAAGATTTGGAATGGTGTCCAGAACTCAAAGTGTACAGAAATATTGGAGGAAATATTAGGATGTCCTCACCACCCCCCCCCCCCAGGTGTCAGTTGGGGGAAGGGACGAATGGAGCAGGGCCATTGAGAGCTGTTTTGCATAGCAACAGGTTTGCAGCTAACCTCTGGAATGGTCATTTAACATATCTATAACCTTTAACTGGTTTTATAGATATGTTAAATAGCTGTGGCCAAGTTTTGGGCCAGGGAGAAGTGAGTGGAAAAAAAAACCAGGCTAGAATTGGGAGATGCTTCTCCTTGGAGAGAGTGCCTGCTTGAGAGCCACGTGGCTTTAGCAGAGTTGGGGCTACCCAGGCTGAGAATTGGGAGCTGCTTCTCAGAGAGGGCCTACTAGAGAGCCATGTGGCTTTAGCAGAGTGAGGACCCCCTCTTGGCCAGGTGAGGGGGAGAGCTACGCTATTTAGAAAGATGTAGACCCCTGTAGCCATTAGGAGGGAGAGACACGAGGTTTCAGCAGAGTGCAGACCCCCTCTTGGCCAGGTGGAAGGGAAGACCACGCAGCTATGCCAGAATGGAGATCCCTGCGGCCAGGTGAAGAAGAAAGACGCGCACTTTTGGTGGAGTGCGGCTTTGGTAGAAGAGGCCCACGCAACTTTGGCGTGCGCCCTTTGGCCGAGTGGCCTGGAAANAATGATATATGCAATTATTAAAATAATGTATTTGTAAAAAAACAATGTATAGTTTCTAATTATACAGTATTTGAGACAATATGAATCAATAAAGCTTGTTTTATTTTCTAATTTCCATCTAATATACTGAATTGTCACATCAATTTATCTAAAATAAAAAAAACCTAATTTTTGAATTCTATATTTTATACCTGTGGACATTTTAAAAGTTTGTATTTATGATATAGAGAGTTGTTAAAATAAAAATAAAAAGAATTCAAATCTCTTTTATCTTTATGATAGTTGTCCCATTTTAACATGAGAAGAAATCCTAAATGTCAACAAATAACCTGTTTATGAGAAAATGGTAAATTTTACAATTATTTAAATCCATTTGTCATTCATGTGAATTTATTTAATAAATTATCAAAATAATTATATTGCATACTTTTATAACTTTGCTGTAATATAAATCAGAAAAAATAAAAATAATATTAATACTTGATACATTTCTTGTAAAATAAATTTCACATCCACCTCTGAGTACTATAGATTTCACATCTTAATATTAAGACAAACAATAAGATCTAACAGAAAAACACACAGGTGGTGCTCTTCACCAGAATCTCCTACAGCTGAAACTTAGGCGCACCTCAAATCCATACAGCCACAACCATTATCTTTTCCATTAAACCTGCTTCTTTTGTGTTATTCCTTTATTCATTTAGGGAACCTCACCCGCCCCCTTAACCCAGAATCTAGAAATGATTTCTTCTATCTACCACCCCCAACACACACAGGCAGAAGGTCGCAAATGTTTTAAAGGTGTTTTTCTTTGTTTTCTCTCCATTTCCTGTTCCCATTCTGTCTTAGCTCAGGTTGCATTCTCCTCTTTCCAATAAAATATCCTCCTAACTGTTCTTCTCACCTCCAAAGTTGTCCTTCACTCACTAACTTGTCTCTTTATTAAGATCCTTCCATTCCAGTGCTTTTAATAATTCAATACTTACTGAAGACTATGATGTTCTCTACCCCTAGATGCTGAAAATACAATGAGTTTGACACTGGTGTTCCACCCTAGCCATTCGCAGCCACATAGGGTCCCTCTGTTCCCATGGAGTGCCCTCCCTCTGTGTACGAGCTCCCGGTGCTGCAGGCCCTTAGGCAGGAGTCCACCCTCCGGCACTGCTGCAGTCTCCAGAAACAGCCTCTGTGACCATTATGAGTGAGCTCGGTCATAAGATTTTGATGACTAGCTCAAAGAAAAATGATATGTAGTCAAAAGGAGATGACACAGATAAAAAACACATATATGGAAGCAAATGCTTCAAAAAGAGGTATAAATTAAGTCTACATAGGAATGTAAAGGAAAAAGTGAAGAATAGGCCAAGGAGCAGTTTTCCAAAGCCCTGGATAATTTCAATGCCTGGTGAATGAGGGGAAACCAAGAAATTCTGATCTTCCAGAAAAGTACTAAAAACCTTATGATGAAACAATTGTCCTTTATTCTCTGGCACAGGTATCTATTTCATGTCATCCTACCAGCTCTCCTTTCAACCAAGAATCCACACTCTCATTACATGGCCTGCAAATTTCATGCTTTCTCCTGATTTGCACATGCTGATTGGTTCCTAAGCTTCAGCTCCTCACTCCTTATGTGCCTACACATTTCTTTTTTCCATTCAAGATTCAGCTCAAATGTCACCTTCACTAGTGAAGACTTCCTTGATCATTTGCCTATCTGCCAACCCCATGCAAAGAACATTTGTGTCACTTCTCTATAGAATTCATAATTAGTGAAGTTAAGGGGAGACAAGTACCTTCGTGCACTGGTAGTGGGAATATAAATTGGTGTGATCTCATTGGAAGACAGTTTGGTAATGCCTAATGAAAATGTTCATGCTAGTTGATTTCTCCATTCTCTTGAATTCTTCTTCCTCTCTAACCAAAAATATGGCCAATGAGAAGACAAATATATATGTAGAAAAGTGTTACTTCACTCAAAAAGTGTTATTTTTAATAATATTAAAAATTGAAAATAACCCAAATAGGCAGCTATATAAGAATATATAAGTAAATTATGATAAAACAGGAAAAGAGAGCCAACCAAAGAATGTTTAATTGCATAGGGAAATATTATTAACATAATATTAAGGCAGAACTAAAATACAATATTTTATGAATAATTTTCTTTTTAAATATTAAAATGTGCACATTAAAAAGATCGAAATAAGATACATTAAATGCTATAGTGGTTATCACTGGATAATCGGTTTATGAGTAAATTTCATTTTTTTCCTGCTATATTTTCTAATCACTATACATTGAATAAATATACTGAATTAACAGAGTGCTAGACTGATCTAATCCATCCATCCATATATTCACTCATCCATCATTGAAAAAGGTAATTCCAACAGCTTTGTGCAGACATAACCTAAGTTATGCCTTATTTCTGCCCCAAATCACTGAAATGCATGGTTCCAGAGTCTTCAATCCTGGCTTATCAGACAGAGGAAGACTGTCTCCAGATAACGTGCTTTCAGAAATTGGACATACAGTCAGAGAAATGTGAGCTCTCGTAAATGAATGCACATTTCATAGACTCTGAAAGCTTGCCCCTACCATGGCATTGTGACTACTAACAACCTTCAAAAAAAACAAGACATTCATTATACCCAGGTCATACTGACATTTTCTGATTATAAGGGAAAAAATCACTTCAAGTCTCCACTGAAAAGTCAAAGAAAAACTTTATAAATTCTATGTAAAACCAATTCTTTCTAACTCATATTGACTTTTTTCTCTTTTACCTTTTTTATTCTTAGGGACATTTGATGATAGGGGTTGGTATGTTCAGAGCACAGAGAGGATGTTACAAAGCCCCTCCAGTGCTGATTTGGGGTAAGAAAGATTTCTATTTGACATCTGGAATTCTCAAGCAGTGAAATGAAAATACTCTCCCATGCCCCTACCTTGTTGATAGAAGAGTCATATAGATTACTACACTGTAAAAAATAAATGTAGATAAGATTTGTCATTGAAGCCCTGGCTGGCGTAGCTCAGTGGATTGAGCGCGGGCCTGGGAACCAGATGATCGCGGTTCAATTCCCAGTCAGAGCACATGCCTGGGTTGCAGGCCAGTTCCCGGCAGGGGTCAGTTCCCAGGAGGGGATGCACGAGAAGCAACCATACATTGATGTTTCTCTTTCTCTCTCCTTTCCTTCCCTTCTAAAGATAAATAAATAAAATATTTAAAAAAAGATTTGTCATTGACTTTGGCTGATAACCATGTGAAGAAAGAGTAATAAGGAGCATTGCGTACATCATATAGTGCAGTGATTTTCAACAGGTGTGCCATGACAGGTACACTGGTGTGCCACAAGAATTTTTAAAACATGCAACACCTGACTATTTAGCCAGAAGCATTGACCTCTTGTCCATTAGACTGTCAAATTTAAAAAATGACAATAGCCAACAGCTGTCCAGTATAAGTGAATCAAAATTATACCTATTTCTGTCAGATTGGCAAAAAATATATATATTTTTTGGTGTGCTACAGAATTTTTGTAATTAGTTTATGGGTGACATAAGATGAAAAAAAAATGAAAATCACGGATATAAAGCATCATGCCTGTGGATTTTCCAGATGCTATTAATCTGAAAGCATTTTTTTTGAAGTACTGAATGTTTAATACTTAAAAGTTAGGTGTAGAGAGGTTTGAAGAACCCTCACCCCTCTGAGTGGAATTTTTCTTTCTCCTTGAACCATCAGCGACTGCCTCCGTTCCATACCCTGGAAAAGGAGGGCTTGGAGAAAAGCTGCCAGAGACACGCACACAGAAGAATCTGTTGCTAAAAAGCAGCAAAGCAGCAGGGCAGTCAGCTTCTTCCAATGACAGCGCCATTATCACACTGATTGATTGTTTAAATAAGAGAGAGGCAGTCAAAAAAGAAGGAAAAGGTCTCATTTTTTTTCTACAGGCTAAGCAAGTTGTAAACAGAATTCCTTAGGAAGTTTACCACAACACAAAATAATGACTTTACAGGTCATGGTGTCACTCATAAAGAAACAAATCCTTGCATTTTTTTTCAACATTTGGTCACTTAAAGACAGTCAAACGTTTTTCCATTGCCCTAGACATCGTTTTATTTTGCTAGCTGTCATTTTTGTAGATAGACCACTGATCTGCAGTATCTGAGAAAAAAAATAAGCTACATAATTCTTTCCTGCAAGCAACAAACCTCACAAATTTTTAAACTGATTTTTTAGAGTAGAGTGATGTATTTCCCAAAGATTCGTTTTCCAGAAATGAAGCCTTAAATGAGCTTCATAGCTCAGTCTATGAAAGAACACAGACTCATGGAGGTAACGTATGCCTCATTTCTTCCTGCCTGTGTGGGTCCTCTGAAGACACCAGCCCAAAGCTTCGGCAAAACCTGAAAGGCACGCTGCGACTGGAGTCCTTGATCTTCCAGGAATACGGCAAACGGATCAAGAGAGAAAGCATGCAGACATAATAGTCAACCCTGAAGGTTACAATGCTGGCTTGCTGTGTGAGTAGGGGTTGTTAACTCACCTTCTCTGTTAGCATTCCCCCACATACAAAACAAAGAAGGCCCTGTTGCTTAATGCTTTCCAAACTCAACAAGGAATCATATCAAATAACAAATTCCATTTCATGAAGCCCTTTGAGGTCTTTCAGAATAGTAAATCTCCAAGTACAAAGCATCATGAAAAGCCAGTGACAGATTTGCAGTCAGCTGGGAAGGTCCAGAAGGGAGAGGTGTCTGGTTTTCTTTTTCTGAGAATATTCTATGAACAGAGGCTGTAAGAAGAGACAAAAGGTACGCTTTTGTAGTGAGAATATCAAAGGTGAAGGCGACGGATTCTAATTTTATAATTCACAAATAAGGTATCTGCAGGCCTGCAGTTATTAGAAAGAAGAAAAGAAAGCAAACACTGGCCTCATCTCTTTAAAATTCCAAAATCTCTTCTTACATGGGAATGGAGACTCCATTTTTTCATTTTTTTGCAAGTGGCTCTTTCATTTTTTTACAGGTTTTTGTTTTAAAAAAAATGTCTGCATGGGCCAAAGCTAGCTTATCATCTACACACACACACCAATTTAGCATTTCCCTCTATGTATGATACATCTCACTTTTCATTCTAGAGATAGCTGCATGCAAGTGTTAAAAATATGTTGTTCGGGGTCACGGTCTTTTGTAGATCAGTTATGTCAACTCCTAAAAGACGTTACGAAACAACCAAAGAAATTACAGCCAGGCAACTACTGCCAATGGTCCAGACTGGGAGAGCTGAAATGCCTTTCCATCCCTACAGTACTGAAAAGGGAACCGGGTTCAGGCCAGAGGCCCTGATTTCTAGTGCTGATTCTCTAGTATACTTTGGCGAGCCACATAATTTCATTTGCCTGTAGGAAGAGAAGTTTATTTCCTATAAAAAGAGAAGTTTAACCAGGGCAGCTCCAAGACTGCAACCAATTCAAAGTATTTGTGATTCTAATATGCACAGATTGTTTTTGAGTCACAGTACCAGAAAACTCATCAGCACTACCAATATGTGCATTAACATTAATGTATGATATCCTACAACTACAGTTTTAGGTTTTTGTCCTAAATAACACTCCCCTTCTCAAAAAAAAGACCCTTTTCAGATATGTAATATATTACAATTAACTGGTCACCTATGACCCCATTTGAATGAGTTTATCAGATTCTCTCTAAACAGCCCATCACTTCTCTTTTAGTCACACTCATATTTTGTACTAATTAAATCATAATTAGATCAAATAATTGTTTCAATTACAAAATCAAAAATTACTGTGTATATATAGTAAGCCTTGTCATTTGGGATACTACTTTCAGAAACTCACAAAATATGTATGTTCTAAAGGCTATTGTTTTCCATAATCTAGTACTTAATGCTACCCTTCTGGACGTAATGACGACTGGCAAGGAAAGAAACACCAGAGCTCAATTCTACTAGCCTACTGACTAGACTGTGGTGGTCAATATTAGAGTGTTCTATTTTTAGTATTGGTCCTATCTGTATGGAAAAACTAAAAAAAAAAATCAGATTTTTATATGACACCTGTCTGGAAAAATTCCAGCCATTGTTAATATAATGAGAACAGTTTGCCTGACGTCAATGTCACCTGGCAGCCAAGGAGAGTGAACTGGAATGCACGTGCATAAACAATGACAACTCCACTGTACTAGAGGGATCAGAAGACACCACTGAGTGAGCATGTGTGCTGTGTGGCCATCACATTCAAAATGACTGAGTGAGTAGAGCAACGAATCTGCACCAAATTTTGCATTTAGCTTGAACATTCCTCCAAGGGAACTAATTGGATGATCCAGAAGGTCGTAGCTATGGGCAACTGATGACTGGCAGCTTCATCATGACAATGCACCTGCTCATGCACCACATCTCATGCCGAGTTTTTTGCTAAAACATCAAATCACCCAGGTGACTCAGTCACCCTACAACCCACATTTGGCACCCTGCAGCTTCTGGCTTTTTCCAAAACTAAAATTACCTTCAAAGAGGAAGAAATTTTAGACCATAGATGAGATTCAGGAAAATATGGGACAGCTGATGGCAGTTGGGTAAACTGTGAATGTGATGTCCCAAGGTGTCTACTTGGAAGGGGACTGAGGTGCCACTGTTCTATGTACAATGTTTCTTGTGTTTTGTGTCTTCTTCAATAAATACCTCTGTATTTCATATTACATGGCTGGATACCTTCTGGACAGAACTCAAGTGACAGAAGAGAAGAGAATAAGATGCAGAGCACTGGAGAAAGATGGAAATTTCAAGCATTAAAGAAATAGTGGTATGAGGAAAAATATTAATAAAGGGCTTTGAAATTGCTTTAGTGAATTAATGGGCACACACACAGAGTCCCATATGCACAAGAAATAAGGCATGATGTCAAAATTTAAGTGGCCATCACCTTAAAGTAGACTGCTATAGACATAGTTTGGAGCACACATCAACCATAAGCCAAAAATCAATAAGAGATATACAAGAAATAAAGACAAAGTAATCCAAACACAACACTACAGAAAGTCAACATATAAGAGAGCAACAGAATAAGAAAGATAGAGAAGAACTACAAAAGCAACTATAAGACAATTACTAAAATGGCAATCCATACAGACCTATCAATAATTATTTTAAATGTAAATGGCTTAAATGTTCCAATCAAAAAATGGATAAAGAAGAAGTGGTGCATATATACAATGAAATATCACCTGGCCATAAAAAATGAAGTCTTACCATTTGTGATAACATAGATGCATCTAGAGAGTACTTTACCAACCTAAATAATAGCAAAATGCAAATACCATGTGATGTCACTTATATGTGGAATCTAAAAGCCAAAGGGAACAAAGAAAACGGACTCGGACCCACAGATACAGAGAACAAACGAATTATTGCCAGATGTGGGGAGGCTGGGAGGCTGGATGGAAAGGTGAAGGAATTAAGTACAGATTGGCAGTTACAAAACAGTCATGGAAATATCAAGTACAGCATAGGGAATATGAGCAATAGTATTGTAATGACTACATCTGGCGTCAGGTGGATGCAAGGCTTATTGAAGGAATCACTTTGTAAGCTATGTAAATGTCTAATCATTGTGCTATACACCTAAAATTAATGTAATATTGAATATCAACTATAATTGAAAATTTTTTATTTTTAAAAAGAACATATTTGAGAGTTATCAATTAAACAGTTTTTTTAGCTTTGCTATGTGCAAGTATATGGCATCCAACACACTGATCTTCACATTTGGGAAGCATGCCTTGAACATGTTGATCACAAAAGAAATAAAAGAACAACTGGTAACACCAATAATCTTGATGATCACACAGCAGATGGTAGCCTCACAACAGAGAGACAAAACAGCGTGCTGCATGTCCTCCAGACCGTCTTAAACACTGGGGAGCTAGCTGCTATAAGAGAGAGGCTATCATGCTTCACAAGTATCATCAGAACAGCATCCATTTCTAACACTGCACATCTAGTTCTCCTTTGTCCACACTTTCTTCTAACAAACCCCATGTTATATGTGATGATGGGCAAATTCTCTTTATTCTACAGATGCACTGATTATCCACATTCCCTGTGTCACTGCGTCTGCAGCTCAGAAACACATAATCATCACGAGAATAGCTAAAGTGTATTGAGCAGTTTCCATGCACTAGACTACTATTCACTGTGTATCTGGCACTGTGTACTGTGCTAAGAGTTCTATATGCATTGTCTTATTTAGTCTACAAAATCACCCAGTCCTCTTACTACAATTACAAACCTCATTTTACTTAGGAGGAAAGTGGGGATTTCAGTGGTTAAGTTACTTGGACAAACCAAGTCTCTCTTCTTTCCTTTCATTGGCTCCTAAACCCTAAAGTCTTCTTTTCTCTCTCTATATATATTTTTATAAAATACATATGTGTGTGTGTACATATTAGGCAGGGACTACTCAATAACAGATAATTCTGGAGTCACAGAGGAGGGGTACAAAGAAAATTCTTCAATCTTAATATCGCACAACTTGTATCAGACAGAGTTAGCAGCAGAAAATAGTATTCAGCCCAAAGAGACTTGAATGAAGAGATTGTCCACAGATCTTTGGCACGGTTCATGCATGACAGAAAGGAGGCTGACACTCACAGAGACTAGCAATGGAGGGAAACCAAGGCCAAAGGAAGATGGGAATTCTTCAAAAGAAGTGTAACTGGAGCTGATGAAAGTGGAAAAGACAGAGGAGCTGTAGCTGTGTAAAGTCAAGGCACTAGTGCAAGGGAAGGAGAGTCAAAATACCCTGATGTCTCTCCTTCCTTTTCCCCCTTTTGCCCGTGCTTTCCATTGCAGACCCAACTGAAACCCATTAGGCAAGGAAACCGAGATGATAGAGTCTTTAGAAGCCAAGCTCTTTAGAAACACGTTTCAGCGTGGACAATGGAGAAGGGATCCAGGGAGACATGCCAGCACTCTTGTGTACGAAGGGTCTGGAGCCCATGTTCCTGCCTCTGGGCTGAGATTGAAGTCAAGGTTAAAAGTCTAACACTAACCTGATAGTCAAAAACAGTTAACACTTTTCAGATTGTGGCCTTTAAAAATTACCATACCCTTCTGCACTACATATTATTGTCCCCTTAGATATGCCCTTATGTTAACCAAATGCCAGAGGTAAACATTATTTCAGAAAGACCAAAAATCTGCTTATAGCAGAAAAAATTCTCCTGCCTTGAAAGTGTCACCCATAGTCTTCAGGCTGTTCTTCCTGATACAGAAACCCCAGAAGTCAGGCTCTACAAAAATGATGTGCGATATAGTGATGCAACTGCAGCAGAAACATGAAAGCTACAATAAATAAGTAAAGAGTTGTATAAGGAGATGTGGAATGGTAGAGGCTGAGGGGGAGAATTATGTTATAAGCAGGCTAAAGAAAGTGATACTTACCAGTTGTGACTAAACCAAGTTCAGACCCCTTGACAGTCCTAGAGACAAAGATAAACCAAATGAGAGTGACAAAAAATGTTTTAGGAATTGATCTGTCAAGATTCACATCAGTATTAAAATCCTGCTTCCATTTTCAGGAGATACAAAAATAGTTCAAACCAGTATTTA
Source organism: Sturnira hondurensis (assembly GCF_014824575.4). NCBI lineage: Eukaryota > Metazoa > Chordata > Mammalia > Chiroptera > Phyllostomidae > Sturnira > Sturnira hondurensis. The sequence continues at coordinate 891,495 of NW_028095541.1, read as the reverse complement.
CTATTTTACTTCATAGTTCTAACATTTTAGATTAAAAGAAGCAATAAATCATCCCCTGAGTCACGTATTGAATTAAGTAGTATGATTCCAGAATACCCTCAACGGTGATATTTAAGAAAAAAATAATGTCACCTTATTAGATTATGCCAGGCTTTTCTTTTTTAATCTTGAGAATGACTCTAAGTAAGTTTTCACTGGTAAACATAATGTATGAATCAACAAAATTGGGTAAGTAAACAAAACACACACCTTGTGGAAAACATTAACAGCCATGTATTGAAACTACACGTGCCAACTTGGGCATTTTCTATGACGCATTAGTTTTCTTCAATAGGAAATGAATTATGTTGCCATTTCATAATTCTCTCCTAAATCATTTATGCAGGTGTCAACAATTCATTTGACACAATTCAGAGCCTCATAATGCCTTTAAATAAAACATTCTTTAAAGATTGTATTTATTTATCTTTAGAGGGGAAGGGAAGGAGAGAAGGAGAGAAACATCAACATATGGTTGCCTTTCATGCGTCCCCTGCTGGTAGTTGGCCTGCAAGGAACCGGCCTGCAACCCAGGCATGTGCCCTGACTGGGAATTGAACCATGATCGTGTGGTTCACAGGCCTGTGCTCAATCCACTGAGCTACACCAGCCAGGGCTTAAAACATTTAAAACGTGGGGCATAAATGGGGAATTGCTGTGGATTAAAATACATGTAGATAAAAGTGGCAACTTTTGAGGAACCAAACATTAAGTGTTCTTGGGGACTTATGGCTTTGCCAAGGATATGTTTATCGTTGCTTTGCTTTTTCTTTGGATTTAGATTTGCCTTTTAATGTTGAGATATATTCTGACAGATTTTTTTAAAGAAAATTTGAACACTAATGTGCCACTGCTATTTTCTACTCTGAATTCCTACAAAAAATCTGCAGTGGAGTAATTTGTTGCTCCCACATCACATATTCATGTTTATTATTATAAATGGAGAGTAGAAAATATTAATTTTGTTTTTGATTCTATTTACTTATTTTTATTGTTGACGCTATCACAGAAGTCCTCATTTTCCCCTCTTGCTTGCCTCCTTGCACCCCTCTCCCCCTTCTCCTTCTGGGAATGATGATTTTTAAAGGATCATTTGTGATCTAATGTCTTTGCTTTTGGACTTGTTTCTCATGCTGTAAAGACCTACATACATTTCCAAGTCAAGACTGTTAAAAAAATATTTTTAGGAATCTTTTAGCTCCTCTGCAACAATTAATTTTGAAATGTAACATCATTTTCCAGCTGCAATTTTTCTAGCACGTATGATTGAGAATCACCCCAAACATGCTCTCTGATTCCATTACAACTTGCTCAGATCTTTGTATTAGCAAGCTTTAAAAAGCAGTCCAAAACTTCCTTTTAAAATGCAGATTTTCAATCGCATATTACTTTAAATGTCCTAAAAAGTAGTATATCGGGCATGAAAAGTGTTTAAAATTTTAGAAAGCAATGTGGCATCCGTGCCTCACAGGATCCTTCCAACAATCTTCTGAGGCAGAAAGAGCAGCTGATATGAACTAATTTTTGCAGTCGAGAAACTGAGGCTCAAAGGGGTTAATATCTTGTCCATTTGATTAACTGGGCTGTGGTGAAGACAGCAAACACAACACGGGGTACCCCCGACGTGGCTTCCTGGCAGGATGGAGCTCAGTTTTGAGGAGAAGAAGGCTCCAGTCACACCTGCCTCCTTGAATCATGGAAAACTCAGTGGTCAAACTCTGACTATCTCTTTAGAGCCTGATAAGGTAAATGCCTAGATTTTTTAGGCCAAGGTAATAAGGAACCCTTTCGGGATTGTCTTTCCCAGGTGCTCAGAATGTCATCAAGTTCTTTCTGGGTAATTCCTTTGCTTTTTAAATCCAGTGTTTTTAATTGTGGACTCTAAGTCAGGACTCTAGATTTTATACCCGGTTGGGCCACTGACTTGCTATCTTATCTTGAAAAATGAACTTGACCTCTCTGCTTAACTGGGGTGAGGGTGATTTCTCAGAAGTGCTGTGTAAAATCTTTTGTTATAATTGCTCTATTCCATCCCTGCAGAGGAAACTGCTATGTCAATTACAGATTAGGACTAGGTTAGAGGCCAGTAAATCTTAAGCAGGGTAGGTGGAGATATTGATCAAGAATGACTTTCTTAAAAAGGTGCATAGCATCAGATATATGTGGTCTCAGAAAATGCATTCCATACGGATTGTCATCAGCATGGCCCCTCTAGAAATGTCGATGCCTAACAACAATGAAAAAAATTTAGAGTTGCTTGTGAGCCTACTGATTTCACTGAAAACAAAAACAGAAAACAAAACTGCAAAGCATTCTACAGGGGGAGGAACAGCAGGCAAGATTTCAAAGGATATTTCGATCGCCCAAGTCAATGCTTCCTGTTCAGCATGGCTAACCACATGGGTTAGTCATTATCATATCTTGCTATTACCCTCTCCACACCAACCAATTATTTACCAGATGAAACAATCTCCATTATACATCAGGTAAAAGCATTTGGCTGTCCTGTGTTTTGTCTAATTCTGGGTGGGCACAGTTATAAAGAAACAATTTAGTATGTGGGAATAGCATTCATTTGCAATAGGTTATGAAGGTGCTACAGAGCCTTTGCTGGTAATAGAGCGTAGATGATTCTGTTGCAGACCATAGGGAATGATTTATGAATGATGCCTGCAGAAACAACCAGGGCTGGTCTCCCAATTAATCAAATTCCAAAGCACCTTTACAAAGGATGCTGTTCTGGTCATTGGAAGCTCATTAGTCGAAGATGACCTGTAGTTTTTAAATAGCCTTAAAAGAAACCACATAATGAAAATAATCTATCGGCTAGGAAATAATGAGTACTATCTCTTAATGAGAAAGCAAACCCAGTGGTATGTTTAATACAAATAAAGGCAACCCCAAATCTGCATAAAGTAAGAAATGACCTTGTCTGAAGAGGTACTAAAACTAAATAGCCAGTTTCCTTATTACTTTCCCCATTATTACCTGGTATGAGAAGCATTTATTCTTTCCCTTTGTTTTAAAAATTAATTTCACTGTGTCAAGATAATGAAAGTAGTCTTTTGGTATACTTTTGCATCTGTCATAAATGAAACCCAATTAAGAACATTGTTTGGTAAGCTAGGAGCTCCGCCGCGCCAATGAATGTTGCAGAGGAAACCCCCGTGAGAGAGCTGGTGAGAGCCCCCCACACAGATGACACCCCAGTCTGGGGCACCCGCTTCTCATCTGGCTTAGTCCCGAATTCTGTACTGCACACCCACTTCCTTCTTCTAAGCTCAAGGACAATAAATCAATGCATCACAATGATCATCTCAATGCAGAGAACATCAGTGGAGAGCGCTCCGTCTCTTAGTGGTCATTGCTGAACGGCATTCTCGTGCAGAGGAGATGATGTCCAAAGTTCTTACCAGAGGAAGGAGGCCTGGTACAAATCACCTGCCAAGGAGACAATTCCAGGGGGAAACAGGAGGGAGGTGAAGCACAGTGAAGCGCTGAACAGCCAAGTGGGCATCCAGGAAGGCCACTAGGACAGATTTCAGGAACTTGGCAGTGAGCGGACCCCTGGGGCTACATTTTCCCTTTAGTAATGATGTCAGATAAGCTAACACCCTCACTAGTCATTTCACAGTAAGTGCCTCTCTGAGTGCAGCCACTAAAAGCAGCTTTAGAAAACTATAAAATGAATTGAATCTCAAACTGTTCCCTGGCAATAATCATATCTTTTGTGCTATGTTCTATTATAATTAAACAATTCCCCACTGGCATCACATCGAGTTAATATGCTCTTTTACCCATAGGCTGTTAAAGGCTTATATTAAATACCCAGTAATGAGGCAGTTTTGCCCTCTTACTGTCATAATTATTTTTAATATGTCAAATAAGATGAACCTATTATGAAAATACTTTATCTTGGACTTCCTTATAAAAATTCATAGTGCTTCCAAATATATTCCCTCAAATTCTCCCCACATTCCTTCAGGAGGGATGATCTGGTTTGTTGCCGTTCCAGTTCACATGAAAGTAAGGGGGGAGTCTGGAGTCTCTGGGGCTGACTTCTCCATTTTGACAGTATTATCTGGTCAGTTCAATGGGGAAAGCAGTTGAATTAAGTCATGGCAGCCAAGTCCGATCTGTGTGACTATTTCTGGTAAACCAGGAGTTTTGGGTCCTGGTGAGGAGACATAAGGGTGTATCATCAGTCAGCATCAGTTATAAGGAAATGACAAGCCATTTGTTACTACTAAGAATTAAAATAATGAAGAGCATATATGGCTTACTCTTCTCATTGATTAGAGCAAATTCAAAGTTATCTTTTTAATGGTGACTCTGTCACTCACTGAGTATCTGGTATCTCCCCCAGAGGAGAAAGGTCAGCATTACAGCTGATGCAATAGGAATTTATACTGAAGAATCAACAGCAACCTTCATATATATCTGTGAATCCTACTGAAAAAAGTGAAAAATCATGAAGTTAAGCTTAATTATTAGGCTGGATTTGTCTGTCTACATGATTAAAACAACCATTTGTTCATTTGAAAAACCTTAGACTCCATCACAATTTCTCTAGGCTTTCCAGCAAGGCCTGGAAAATCCCAGTGGTAGCCGGTGATTGGCCCTGAGGTCACAGAATGCCAACAGGATGGACTGCAAGTAAAGGGAGAGTTTCACGGTGATGCGGTCTGCACCAGAGAGGTGGAGCACGATGTTTAGCAGCTTAGGGTCTGGAGTTAAATTTCCTGGCATAAAATCTCATCACTATCTTCAGTTGGCTTTATAACTCCAGGCATGTTACCTAAACTCTCTGTGCCTCAGTTTCCACTTCTGTAAAATGGGCTTTTTAAAATAGTATTTGTTTCACAGGGTTTTATGGGGGTTAACTGAGTTGGAATTGTAAACTGTTTTTATAATGTCTAGCCCATAGTACACGGTCAATAAATTCAAGTTGTCACAATTATTCCCTAATCTGTTTAGTAATCGGAATCACCATGGACCTTTGAAAACTTTCTTCCCACCCCACACATATTTACTGAAACAGTACATTGGATACAACCCAAGAAATTTATTTCATAGAAGTTTTCTAAGTGAGTCTCTGGATCAACTGTTCTTTAATGCTATTTTAGCACTAACAAATGCTAATAATTATCTCAAAGAGTTACACACTTATCAGAAACAATCTCTTTATTCTCGAATATTTGCTTTCATATACATTATCACTCATTTACATGCATTTATATGCATGTATATCGGTCCACTAAGTCTAATTTATATTACTTATTCAATATAATGGTTTAATTATTTCCATTTTACTATAAGAAATTATGTTCAATGAACAGACAATATATCTTATTGAAGTTTAAATACCATTGATAAAAACAGACCTAAATAGAAGTCTCCCTACCTATGAAACAGTGATTCACTCATGTTCACAATTTTTATGATGCGCCTGCCTTCTTGCTAATAAGATGTGCCCTTCCCTATAAATGGTAACTCCTAGCTCATCTAACTATATATAGGTGTGCATTTTAAATGTGGGAAATTTCCTCAATTCAACAATAATTCATTTTTTAGAAAGATACATAAAGACAAATGTAAGCAAAGAAGTGATCTCCTTATCGGAAATTGGGCTTTAAGAAAACAAATCAAGTAACAGGCAATACTGCTTCCTCAATGGATGACTTCTTGTTAGCCACAGTCCCCAAACACATCTGCACCACAAACTGCTTTCTAAAAGTAATAACACAGAAGACAAACATTATTCATTTGGAACTAAAATCTATCAGAGACTTTCGGGGCTTAGATGCTGTAGCCTGCAACCGACAAGATAAGAAATACTTCAATAAAGATGCCCTCAAAGGGCTACTTCCCCTTTCACTAGAAGGAAGGATTATATGAAATATTATCTAAAATTATCTTTGAAAATTCTTCTAATATACACAGACACATGCATACAGACAGATGACCCCTTTTTTTCCAGGCAAACACCATAATTAGAGATCCTATCAGAGTAGTTATCCTTTTCCACACATTTTGATGGAAAGAATATAGGTTTAGTATAACAGACGCCTCCTCAATCCCTGACTCTTTTATTGACCTCCCAGGTGACCCCATGCAAGGTGATTAATCTCTCCTGACCTGAACTTTTTCACATGCAAAACAGGGAATTATTGCAGAGATTAAATTTGATAATGTAAAATTGACTGATTCCTTACCTAATACAAAGCAGGCATTCAGTAAATAGAATAATTTTTAAAAACTTATTCTCTGTTAATATAAACCATCCTTGAGTGTTGGCTGTTGCTCAATATGTATAACCTGTTCTTGCATTTCAGAAGAGTGAAATTGCATCGTTTTCCCAGTAATTATTACATTATTACATTTTGTAATCAATCCTCAACTAAAAATTTCAAATCACAATTTTTTACTACATACACATGAAATAATATGAGATAGCTGATAATTACTACTGAGCCCAGAGCTCATCTAAAACTTCATGATTTACTTATTTTAATGACAAAGGCTATTTCTGTTGAAAGTAAAATGCAGAAGGAGGAGAGAAGACGAGAGAGAAGGAAAGGAGGAAGGAGAAAGAAAAGAAAAAGAGGAACTGGTAGGAGAAATTGAGCAGAAAAAGACAAAAGATAGATCGTTACATAACAAAAAAAAAAAGTAGCCCTGGCTGGTGTGGCTCAGTGGATTGACCATTGGCCTGTGAACCAAAAGGTCACTGGTTCGATTCCCGGCCAGGGCAGATGCTTGGGTCACAGACAAAGTCCCTAGTCAGGGGAGAGTGAGAGGCAACTACACATTGATGTTTCCCTCCCTCTCTTCCTTTCTCCCTACCCCTCTGTCTAAGAATAAATAAATAAAAATCTTTAAAAAACAATAAAAAAGAATACTTATTTGAAAATTGAGATGATTTTTAGACAAAAATGAAAACTTATTCGATATTACTATAGCTAAGTTCATTTTTATATATTAGTCACCAACCTCTGAAACTAAGTGAATATTAACATCATCTGCTTATACAACAAATATTAGGCCATGCATTTGAGTAAGCATTTTGGTTATGGAAACACAGAGAGAGAAAGATAAATATGTATGCATATACAAGCTGTCCATTGGGAAAATGCCAAGTAATGTGTAGAAATAATGTGTCCATAGAACATCACTGGCAAAGGTAGGACTGTAGTTATTTCATACATAGAAATGAAAAATTATGGTCCTATGATAAAGAGAAAGAATTGAACAAAATGTCAGTTAACAGAGAACGTGAACTCAAATGTAATGTCAAATAACTACATGAATTTAAGGAGGTCACTTAACTCTTCTGGCACTTAATTTATCATTATAAAATGGGATTCTAGTAGGTAGTTAGATAGGTACAACCAGAGCAGGAACAATAGGCCAGGTACAGAGGGTCACCAGGGAAGAAGGCCCTGGTTGACTAGCAATAGGCAAAGCTACAAGCCCTTGTTCTTCCACTCCCTCAGCTGTGTTTCCACTCAAGGCCCAGAGACGTGGCAAGATCGGATGCAGAGAAGCTATGACTGACATCAGGACCAGCTGCTGTGACTAAGGGCCCCCTGCTCTGGTCCCATCTAATCAGTGGGGACCAGGACCCGGAGGGGTCACACCTGGAAAGACGAGGAATATTCTATGGAGATTCTCCCCTGATAAAAGCCCTCAAGACAAAGAACCCAGTGAGTGTGTTCTCTCTCTCTCTCTCAGCCCATCCTTCCTCCCTCCCTCCCCTATTCTCTTTCTCCTGCTTTTCAGAGCACACCCACCTCTTTCTTCTCTTTCATCTCTCAAGGTGTATCTCGCTGTCTCTTTCTCGTAAGCTCCAATGGCCCTTCTTTTGCCTCTGTGTCTCATTTCCTGAGTGCATTTTCCTGCAGCTCACTTCTTCTACCTCTGTGTCTTTCTAAATAAACTCTCTCTTATCATTTGAATGTTGGCTCTGAATTTTTTCTTAAGCAGAACTCAGGAACCAAGTTTGCTGATCTGAAGTCTAACATCTGGTGCCATTTGGCTGCAAACAGGATGATAATATCTCCCCCACCTGTGGTGCAATGCATTTGTAGAAAAAATGAATGAATAGTTCACTGAATCATTTTGAAAATCAAACAAATATGTGCAATATCAATACTTATTGTAAGTTACTATTACATATCATAATGGAACATTTCACACATGTGATCACTATTAATAACATATTTTTACAGTGGAATAGATGAAAATTAATTAAATGTGAGGCATTAATGTTTTAGATACAAAGACTAATACTGTGAGAATGTAGTTTTTACATGTTAAACTATAATATGGTTATCTCTTAATAGAAAATTTTAACATGACAAGTTCATAGTTCATATGAAATGGTAAATAGGAGAAAGAAACTAACTATATTTTTAAAGAAAAGAATAATTAAAATGAATTGTAAAACTAGAGGAACAAAATTTCACTGTAAGCTGCAAAGGAGCTAGTTTAATCGTGGCTACCTAAACCTGACCTTACCGCACATGCTCCAAAAATACCCCTTACATCAGTGAGAGGACCCTGAACAAGTTATGAAGAGCGATGAGGAGAACGAGGACATGAGATGAACCTAAAATCACCCTCAGCCCAGGTTCATCCCAAATCTGAAAATACTGAAAGCAGTCCTGGTAGATCAGAGCACTGGTTTGAAGGCAGGGACTTAAAAGTTTGCAGGACTCCAGAGGACAGCGTTAGAGAGGATCACTTCTGGGATGAAAAGGGACAAAAAAAGGAGACATGCCTTTAGGATTCGAGTTGTTAGAGGGGAAAGCACCAAGAGGACAAGAGGGGGAAATGTACAAAGCAGAAAAGAAGAAAGAAAGAAACATAAAATAGTATGGATAATTCTCTCCTCCTCCCCCTAAAAAGAAAAACACATTGAAAACACAGAAATTTGCTCAACTGAGAGAAGACCAAGCCTACCCACAAGTGGTAGAGACAGAAGTAAGCCTGATTCACTCCATAATGGCACCGAAAGAGAAAAGCAAACAAACAAAATTAGAACCAAATCATTGCACGTGGGGAAAGTCCCCTGCGAAAAAACTAGCCATGAAGAAATCTGAAACATAATACTCCAATGTGATCATGTAGCCCAAAGAAGTATTCTATGATTCAAGAAAAACATTTTGAGTCAAAACCATGAAAACTAAAACTAAAATAAATGATAAACTGGAAAAAATGAAATGAGAGCTAATTAAACTCAGGAAAGAAATGGGGGTGGAAGTGGCACTTTTAATCAAAGGGAAATGTGAGAGTACACCAAAAACAGCATTGACATTAGTGTGCACACATTTGAAACCAAATATAATTATATTTCTACCTCATTTCTTGCACTGCATCAATTCCAGGTGAATTATTATTTTCAGTGTAAGTAGGAAAATTATAAACAGGAAAGTAAAATTTACTTCCTAACTAGATATCCAAAGAAAAAGATTGATAGATTTATCTATATAAAAATAAAAATATTTTTCTAAGAAGTCATAAAAAGAATTAAAAGGTAAGTTATGAACCAGAAATATGCATACAAAATATATATCAATGTGCTCTCATTTATATATATTATATAAAATATATGTATACATAGGTTATACCTACCTTTCATAAAATAAAAAATAGAAAATAAAGAATCCACAAAAGATAAAGAGTTAAGAAAAAAATTATTCTTACTAGCAATCAAAAAAAGGCAAATTAACATAAAGACATACCATTTTTACCTATAGAATCAGCAGCTCAATATATATAAATACACATTGCAATAGACACAACCTAGTTTGGAGCAACATGCACGCTCATCTGCTACAAGTAACAGTGTAACTTCATACACAATTTCTGTGGTGCAATTTGGCAATATATACCAAAAACTTTAAAACTCTTTTAGCTCTTTGGAAATAGAGAAAACAGCTAATATATCTTTACACCTAGCAGCGTGCATTGCATGTAAAAGTCCTGTCCGACCATGAAATAGTATCTTGCAAAACATTTTAAATATTTTATTTGAAGAATGTTTTAATTAAAAATGAATACTATGTCACTATATCATAGATGAAGTCACAGCCTCAGGAACAGCGTCAATATTAGTTCTGACACCAGGTGGCTAGGAAGTCACCTCAGTAAAACTTAAATCTAACATATATTTATGACTTCATGAAGAATAATTAGCTGATCAGAAGTATATGTACCAATCGCTTCAAAAGTCTTGAGGAAAGTGTTCTCATGGGGTAGTTACAAGAGAAGTAGGCTGGGTTATGTACATTGTTATCGTTAAAGTTCTTCAACTTTTTCCTGAAGATACAGGGAGTCACCAAAAGATTTTTAAAGAGGGATCATGTCATAATGTATACATTTTAGGGGAAAATCACTCAAGAAAACGTAGAACATAAATTTTTAGGTCGCACGCATGCAGTAGACTAAAATAACGAGGACTGTAAAAACCATAAAGAGCCGTCATTCTCTCCTGGCAATAATACATGTAGGGAACCATGAGGGCCAGAATTCAGTCAATCGTTTTAGAATACAGCATCCTTAGTGACTGCCCTGTGCTTTCACAAGTAAAACCATCGTTTAACTCACAAATGTGTGGGTCAATATGAGGATGCATCAGAAAATATCTTCTGCTTCCCATTTTTAGTTAAAATGAAAAGTTAGAATTTTGTCCAAGTAAGTGAAAATAAAGGGCCTTATGTAACTAAACTAAAAAAAAATTATGGTATGTGATTCTCTCTAGTCCTCCATATGGCTCCCTTTTGCAAGGAACAGATTCCTTTGTACAGCAACAAATTAAGTGTTCTTTGTTAATAACAGTCAGTTCAAGTTAGCAACACCAAAGGTAAGCGTGCTTTGCTTCTCACTCAGGCCAGAAATGGAAATGACTTTTTGTGAACTTTCACAATATTAACAGTGTGACCCCAAATTGCATTCAGGGATGGGCAAAAGGAAGTTGAAGGTTGTTCCTATGGGAAATATAATAATAAATAATAATGAATAAACTGTGTTTTGTATACTCACAACTGTTAAACCTGAGTTGCTCACTCATGTGTATATTTTTAAGTAAAAATTTTGACACTATTTGGTTAACTCTTCTTAATTTCTTAGATTTCTTTCACCAATATTCACAATAAATACCTATTACATTATATAAACCACAAACTTAAATCAGAATATTGAAAAAGAAGAAAATTAACGTTACTGCTTTGCAAAAAATTTCAGAAAATAAATAGTAATGGGAGCTATGTGATTTTTTTGAGAAACACTGCAAGTATATTATTTAAGATCTAAGTTCTGTTATCTGCCACTAGATATATGGTCACAAATATGTGAAACATCCTTTATTTCCTATCAGACTGTTTATATTTATATTGCCCTTCTTTAAGCAGGCTTAATCTATTCCAACTCATAGCTACAGGTAGCACATAGGATGAGCTTAGAATTTCCTTCCTCCCTATTCCTTTATTTTCAGACATTTTAAATGTTAATTGTCCTGAACTGCTTCCCCAAACCCTCCCAAATCACTTGTTTATCAAGAAAGCTGAGTACTGCCTGGTGTGTCTCAATGAATTGAGCACCAGCCTGCAAACCAAAGGGTCACCAGTTCGATTCCCAGTCAGAGCACACGCCTGAATTGTGGTCCAGGTCCCCAGATGGGGGCACACAAGAGGCAACCACACAATGATGTTTCTCCCCCTCTCTTTCTCCCACCCTTTCTCTAAAAATAAATAAATAAAATCTTTTTCTAAATAAAATTATTAAAGAAAAGAAAGCTGGGTTTATTAAGCCTTCTGCAATAAGTAAAGGAGACCACCTCTACTTCTTACTTTATAATTTCATAGAAAACTTAAGTCAGGGCAGATTTGTACAGGATTTTTGCATCTGGGCTCACATGGTTGAAGACAGGTCTTTGAATGTGGTACTCTGACTGATATTGGGCCAAGTTCATGATGTTCTGTTTTAAGATTGGGGGGCACAGTGAAGTAAAGGTCTTGATACCAGCCTTGATATGCAAACAGTTGTTTGTCAAGTTTTGCCCAGAAGAGCAATCTAGTGTCCTGTGCATGGACTCTACCCAGATGACAAAATTATTTGCTCAGATAAATTGGTTTTCAGGAATTTCCCAAAGCACACAGTAGAATTATTTATTGGTTTCCTCCTTTTCTTCATGGGCAAGAATTTCTTGGAACACATATTGCAGTTATGTTGATATTGAAGATGTCTATTGCCATAAATACAATAAACTGGCACATTTCTGGATATTTTTGTAGGTGATACAAGGGTGGAGAACTTCTCTTGAGTTTTTAGAAAATTCTGGGACTGAGGGACACAGAGCAAAATTGTAGTTGCTTTCTCTTGTGCCAACTTCATTTGTCACACTCCACACTCCTACCACGACATGATAATCAGACATCATAAGGCTCAGAATGTCGAAAGTGATCTCAGCACACGAAAATAACTCAGGACTTCCTCTCTCCCTAGAATGCCTTCGTTTCCCCTATTTTGCATAGTAAAAGTCTACTTACCCTTCAAATCCCGCATTCTCAGCTCCTAAACCCAGGTTTTGATGACATCTTCCTCAGTAATGTTCTATAATACCCTTACATATCTGTCACTGAATCTTCACATAACAGCTGTCTGTATCTCTCTCTAACTAGACTTTGAAGTCCTATGGCAGAGCTATGTCTTTTTCATCATTACTTTCCTAGAACCTAATATAATAGTAAATGCTCAATAAATGTTGGTCGAATTTAAAAAAATGAAGAAATTCCATAGAGGAATGAATGAGAAAATTGGGTGGATGAATGGACAGATGGTTGGATGGATTCATGTAGAATTTGTAGAAATATGTTTTTCTTTCCTTATTGGAAAGAGGTGAAGGAGAGATGCAGTTTCCAGAACTTCACACCTGATTATACATATAGATCCTTTTCTTTTCTTTTTTTATTGTTGTTCAAGTACAGTGTCTCCATTTTCCCCCCACAACTTCCTCCACCCTACCCATCCCCATCTCCCACACTCAATCTTACCCCACCCTTTGCTTTCTCCATATGTTCTTTAAATATATTCCTTGATGAACCTTTTCTTAAACTTCTCTTCATTCAATACATACTTATTGAATACATTCTATTGGTCAAGGACTATGCTAAATGCTAGGTTTAAAAGGTAGGCAAGACCAGTTGCATGTCTGCCATATTGGAGAAAATGCTTTCTCTCTGTACTTGCCCTGCATCACTACTACCAAAGCTATCCATACCTCCACCACCACAATTATTAGACAATCATCATCACCATGACCACAACCACCACTATACCCACCACCACCACCATAATAACTAGCATCAGTCAATGAGGCAAGGATGATTTCCTAAGGTTCCATGACCCAGGACATATTGCCTTAGTGGTATTTTTCAAACTTTAATGTGTGCATAAGTCTGATGAGTTAGTCTATGTGAAGGCTGGATATTCTTAGTCTTCAACCCGTGGTGATATGATGCTGATTCTGCTCATCGAAGAACCACATTTCAAGTTGAAAAGAGCTGGAGTAAGTCCAGTTTCTTAGAGCTCTCTATTTTGGAAGATACCACTCTAGAACAGATCAAAAACTCAGAAGATTATAATCATGAACAAGGACAGAATTGGGAGGAGAGTACCTAGAATATAAAATAAAATTCAGAACGGAGAAATTGAATGAGATTGCTCTTATTACAAAATTCTGTTGCCCATCATGGTGGAGGAACAAACTTTCCTCCACCTTCAAGCTTCTTCTAGCTGGTCTGATAATCAAATAGACACGAGACAGATTAGCAAGAGAAAATAACCAAGTTTAATACATGCACATATACAGGGACCCCACATACATGAAAGAGTCATACACAAAAGACTCAGAGAAAGAAAGTGTGATTGAGGTATATGACATCCTGAGCTAGGAATGAGGTAAATGCACCTTGGGGGCTTCAAAGAATCACTGCTAGATAAGAAGAATAGACATCTAACAATCAGATGTTTGCCCTGCCCTATAGACAGGTCAAAGGAAGTTCTTTATGATAATAGCTTATTATGGGCAAGGTCCCTGATTCAGGTTCTTCTGAGCAGTTAAAGGAAAAGGAAACAGCTTCTCTTGACCCTGTGGCTAAAGTTGCCTTTAGCTTAAGTAATCTGGACCTTATCATCCTCTAGCATGAGATCATCAGGTCTAGTCACAAGACATATTCACCATTTCCAGATATTAGGACATTGACATCTTGAATTTGAGGTCCCTTGAATCCAGGGATTAAGACATGGACATTTTGAATTTGAGGCAGGAGGTGGAATCAGTCTGCCTACCATAATTTACCCTCTGGAGTCCCAGATTCATAAGCAAATACATTAACCCTATGTCAATATCCCCAAAGTCTTAACTCATCATACAACCAATGTAACTACATTATAGTGCGGTAAACACCTCCTTTATTTGAATTGACATTTAGTTTAAGGTAGTTATTTTCCTTTCCAGCAACCAAAAATTGACTGTTGACTGGTGGAAGATGAGACAGAATGAAAAGAACACATTTTTTGAAATTTGAAATTAGCATTTTCAAAGGATCATGGACTAAAACTATCTTTGGTTTTCTTCACAGTGCTGAGATGTTTTATTGCAGTTGCTTCCTCTTAATTCCAGCTGTATGTTGCACCCTGGCAAGTCCTGAACACCTTCACTCTTACAGAATGATCAATATGAATCCTTATAAAACTGTAGGAGCCATACCAGTTAAGAAACCTGAAATCACCAAATCATCTCCCTCAATAAACATTTCAAAATTCAAAGAAGAAAAGCCACTGTTCATTCAGTGTTTACTTGATTGTAATTCCAGCTAGTGTTAACTTCAGATCAGATTTTGTGATTAAATAGTTTGTATGTTATTTATATTTCTCTCTCGTTACTTTATTTTTCCCCTCCATTCCATACAATGTATATACAGGATATCTACTATCTTGCCTGTTAGTTCCAATTCTCCATGTTTTCTTTTTTTTTTTAAGATTTTATTTATTCTATTTTTAGAGAGGGGAAGAGAGGGAGAAAGAGAGGAAGAGAAACATCAATGTGTTGTTGCCTCTCACTCTCCCCCTACTAGGACCTGGCCTGTAACCCAGGTATGTGCCCTGACTGGGAATCGAACCAGTGCCCCTTTGGTTCACAGACCGGCACTCAATCCACTGAGCCACACCAGCCAGGGCAGTTCTGTTTTTTTATTCATTTACTGAGTTGTTGTATGAATTCTGGTTAATAAATAAGCCTACGAGTATACTTGGGTCTGAGCCAATGTAACCACTCAGAAACTCCGTTTCTCTAACACTAGCTCTCCTTTCTGTCTGTCCATCCCCTCCCTTAATCATTAAGCCCTTAGGACATCAGATTCTTGTCAGCATCAAACTTTTAAGAGCAAAGCCTTAGGTCTGGTCACCACGGAAACAGGGTTTTGGTCAGACTAAAGATAACATATTGACCACAATTGTATTTCAGCCAGAGACTCACGAACGTGAAACAGCCCTACCAACCACACTCAAAGAAACTAGACACAACTACATCGTCGCTGACATCAGGACCCGATACAGTGATCAACTGCTCCCTAGCCCCAGCCAATCAGTAGAGCCCAGGACCCCAACTCTCTCCATCACCATGCTGGTAAGTTTTTTTGTATATAATCTGTCCCCATCAGGGAGCCAGGTTTTAGCCCACTAGTTTACCTATGCCTCCAGTTTTGATGTCGTTTCCTAAAACGAACCTCTACTTCTAGCACTGCTAACTCCTGCTTGCGTTGGGCTTTGATGCACACAGGCAAATGAACCCCGTTAGTCTAGTAACACTAATGGCTTTTCTAGTCTAGTGATGTAGAACAACATTGGTAATGGCAGGACGGCTGTCGAGTAGAACAAGTTTTCTTTAGAAAATATTGGCAGACTGTAAGGTTTTCTGAACTCATCCACAATTGCAAATGTCCTTTGTTATATGTGCCATACAAAACTTACTTAGGTTGTTCCGAATCAAAGAATAAGATGTGTAAAATTGCAAATGAGAACGATTTTTATAGCAGCACAGCTAAATCTCCAAACACATTTAGAAATTAGCATTCAAAAATAGCTTACACTTCTAAGGCCTTTTGCAACTTATAAAGTGGTGAGCACAATTGCAATCTCTCATTCGTTCCCTCTGGACATCGGATTTACAACTGCTGGCTTTTTCTCAGTGGGATATTTCTTCCCCTAAAATTCCTCTTTGCTGAAAACTCCTATGAAGAATCTCCCTTGACTACTTAGGCGATTCTCCACCTTTAGTGGTTGCTTCAAACTGGTACCTTAGCCAATCTTAGATTTTTTGTGTTGGACTAGCTTTCTTCTCCCTATGTAGTCCCTTTGGAAATAATCCTTTTTAAAATGGCCCCAAGCAGTTCTCACTTAGAAACACCTAACCCCATGAGAATACTCCCATTTCCCTGCTCTGTTATCAGTGGAAGCACAGCTGGCTCTTTTTCTCTGTCTGCCCTATTGCTTCAAGCCCAAACTCCAGGAGAAACACATCAAGCCCTCCAAATGGTCCCCTTGAAAGTCTTCTCACTTTCATTGCTTAAGAAAATGCTACCTGCTCCAGATAGTGGTATATGGGCAAAAATGTTTGCCTTCTCCACTCCTAGCTCATAAAGCATCCTCTGTACTCCTTCCTATACTCCCTTCCCCTTCGTCACTCCATGCACAGGACTCTTGTTGTAGGAGCCAGAGCTACATGATGCAAGAAGCCCAAATTCCTGAGTCACCACTAGGAGAAGAATCATCCAGGACAACCAGTCCATTATGAACATGCACGTTAGACTCTGTATGAATAAAAAGTAAATGCTTAGTGCTTGTTAGAGCAGTTAGTCTATGCAAACAAATGCCAGACGTACACCCAATGTGGAGTGAGACTTTAAGAGAAATCTAAAATATATGGTATGACTTACTTACTAACCAGGCAGCAGGGAGGCGAGACAACTAATATTGAAGATATAGAAGTGATCATTTAAATTGCAAAGTGATAAAAAGTTAGTAAAAAACAGTGTTTATTAGCCCTGGCAGATGTGGTATTAGCCCTATTGAGTGCTGGCCCGAAAATCAAAGGGTCACTGGTTAGATTCCCAGTCAGGGCACATGCCTCAGTTGTGGGGCCAGGTCCCCAGTAGGGGGCGTGAGAGAGGCAACCACACATTGATGTTTCTCTCTCTTTCTCCCTCTCTTCGTCTCTGTAAAATAAATAAATGAAATCTTTTTTAAAATATTGTTTACTATACATTCAAAGGCAAATTACGTGCCTACTGAACTTGCAGCTCGAGGCCAACAGGATGAACAAAAGTAAATTGTAACTGTATACTTGTTAGCGTTCGTATATAGCAAATATTTTATAGAAAAGATAAGCCCTATGAAAGACATAGATTTTTAAAAGAAGAAAGGAAATAGAGGTAAGAATTGTAAATCTTTCCGTGATTTAAAAAATATGTATGAATGATTCTAGGCCTTAAACCATAAGAGATGAAATTTTTAAAACTTTAAGTGAAAAGGTATCAGTGAGACTTTTTAGCAGAATGGAGTAATTCAGCCTAATGGTAAAACCCAGATTAGCAGTATGCTCTTCCCACTCATTATTTTAGGCAGCCGTAAGGTAGTTACCATTTAGTTGAGAGACATAAGGGAAAGGGAACGAAGAAATCCAGCAGATTTGAGAACTATGTCTTTGAAAGAACAACCTGTGTGGTTATCAGCATGCGTAACCAGCAACCCAAAGAGATCACAGCCAGCCATGTTTTTGCAAAAATTACATTGCTAAAGATACCACTTGCCTAGATGGAATAGCTTTTGATCGTACAAACTGTAAGCCACCTCAGCCCTCCAAGGTTTCTCCACCAGCAGCAGGCGGCAAGAACGGCACAGTCCCCAGGAAGGGCAGACACTCCAACCCCTAAGGGAAACGACTGATGGGCAAGAATCAACCAGAAGGCAGAGTTGGGGGCTTCAGAGAACAATTAACAAAACAGCTTCTCCTGCATTATGTAGCAGGGTCTAATCAAAGGAATTTCCCAACCCCAAACTAGAGGAACTTCACAACAGCGGCCCAGTTACATTTAAGTGTTGTTAAGACCACGGATTGTTACACAGCTCATTCTTCACCTTCCAAATCAATGTTTATTGCAGATATTCTGTCCCTTTTCGACCGTTTTGTAGTGAGATGGAGCATAATGTGACCTATAATTTCAGTTCTGAGGCCACACAATATAGACCCACATCTAGACTTGATGAAGGGGATCCAAGGATGTTGGACTTTATTCCGGAAGCAGGAAATGGATGGCATACAAAGCTGTCTCCCATGGAAGTAAGTCAGTGTGCTCCATGGTGGGAAAGACAGTGAAACAATTAGTATACATGCGGGCAGATTTTGACTCATTCAAGGCTACAGGTTAGGCAAACAATGTCACTTTCCTTCTGAGTAAATACAGTAAAATAATTAAATAAAATTGAGACAACTTCTAGAAACAAGGACAAAGCAACAACAAAAAATGTTAGCACATCAATAGAAAAAGAAACCAAGCATCTATTATCAGAAATTACAGAGAGGGCTAACATGTAGATAGTACCAATAATCAACTTCCCAGAACTAAACACATTGATTCCAGATTAAGATGTCTCATTAGGAGCCCAGCACGATGAATTGGAAAATGATGCACACTATAATGCATCATCTCTGACCTATACCGACAGTCTCGTGTGGTTTCCCCATTTCCCAAATCTACTGACCTTGACTTCACTTTTCTTCTTCATGAGTACTTTTAATGCTCCTAACTGAAGTGCCTGCCCCTAATATTCTTAAAAGTGCTATCCCTGATCAGAGCATAACTCCTCCTTGAAACAAAGGGTTGATCTTACTTTCATGGCCCTGGCTCTTTCTTATACTTGTTCTACCTGCCTCAGTGGCCCAAATACACTCCTTTTTTGCCTAATGTATCTGTGTATTTGTAGCTCAATTTTTTTAAATTCCCATTAACTCTTCAGAGATTTTCATTACTCAGATTGACCTCTATGCACCTAATTTCTCAAGAGGTAACTGCAGAACCAGCCCAAAATGTCACTACCCTGTTTAACAAGATACTGAGTTGTTGTTTTTTTGTTTTTGTTTTTAACTATTTTATTCGTTTATCTTTAGAGGGGAAGGGAAGGAGAGAGGGAGAGAAACATCAATGTATGGTTGCCTGTCATGTGTCCCCCACTGGGAACTGGACTGCAACCCAGGCATGTGCCCTGACTGGGAATCGAACCGTGATTGTGTGGTTCACAAGCCTGCACTCAATCCACTGAGCTACCCCAGCCAGGGCCTGAGTTGTTTTTTTTATGCAGCCAAAGCACAAAGCACATGCAGAAGAGAACTTTGACCTTCACCTGCACCCAGAAAGAAAGTCTGCCCCTTCCCCTGAACCAAAGCACCAGGACAAAATCAGAATTTGAACACAAGACCCTTTCAGAAGCAAAGGGTCCATTGTCCAGGAAGATCCCGTGTTGGTAGCCCTTACCATAAATGGCCAATGTCCTCCAATGCCCAAGTAGTGCTTCCTCATACCTATTCCCCCTACACTGTTAAAAACCCACCCTGAACCCTGGACAGGGAGTTCAGGCTTTTGAGCATGAGCTCCCCTTTCTTCCGGGTAATTCATAATAAAGTGCCACTCATAATAAAGTAGCCAATCTTTTCTCACTGCACTTCTCAGTGTTTAGTATTTGGCTCTGCTAGAACCAAATGAACAAACTGTTTCTGCTTTGTAACAATTTCTCCAGCTCATGAACAACTGACTTCATGTAGTTATTTACCAAACTTTAAGAAGTAGATTATTGTGATTTCAAAGAATAAATTGCATGTCCCCATTCCCACAGCACACTATGAGATATGGCACTCTGGCCCAGCACATTTCTCTAAACAAGTAGGATATTTTATATGTACTCACAGCAGCCAGAGTTTAGTCCAGAATATGTCATGTGAGGACAGAATATGTGAGGCGAGATGGTTCTCATTACCATGTCAAAGCAGAGAAGTGAGCTGGGATTTGCAGGAAAATGTTCTAACACACCTTGCAGCATCTCACTCTGAAGACAAGAAATGATTCAAGAGCCAAATTTTAGGTCGTGCCTGTTCCTTTTTGCCTTTTACATCCACAAAAACAGTGTGCCCTTCTGCAGAGAACAGTACACACTGCCCTTGAGCCCTGTTCCTCTCTCAACACGGCGCAAGGCTAGAGAAGGTGCCTTTTAGGGACTCTAAGTACAAAAGAATCAGCTTACAAATGACAGAGGGATAAACTAAAGATAAAAACTGAATAAAATGAAAACCTTTCAACCGAGAGGTTCTGAGATAAAGATTGCTGTTCCCCCAGAATTTTAACGAATTGGTTTCATCACTGACCCCTGGAAAATGTCAAATTTCACATTTATATGGAAATGATAGGCCACATTTGTGCTTGTTAGCTGCAGTTTATCACACCGAGACCGCTGTGTTGCTGAGCTCTCTCTCTACCTCTCTATATCCTCCTCCCCACCCATCTATCTACACACGCACACACACACTCCCCCCACCTGCCCACAGGTACTATCAGATCTTGCTATTTCATCTGAAGCCTGACAGCTAACAGAGTTGAAAAATGCCACAAAATTAGGCTTTGGAAGAGGTCCTGGGCTAAATTAACACAAATATGGACAAGCTAACACCCAGGATGAGATGCAGACTTGGACACAAGATTTACCATGTTATGTTTAAGTGTACCCAATGACTCAAGCAAACAATCATTAATAAATTAGACTACCTATTGTCTATTTTTTAAGGACTTTACTTATTTGTTTTTAGAGAGAGAGGAAGGGAGGGAGAAAAACATCAATGCATGGTTGCCTCTTTTGCGTCCCCTACTGGTGACTTGGCCCACAAACCAAGAGTGTGTCCTGACTGGGAATCGAACCAGCCAGCCTTTGGTTTACAGGCTGGCACTCAGTTCACTTAGCCACACCAACCAGGGTCCTACCAGCCAGGGCCCTATTGCCTATTTTTTTAAATAGTCATTGGAGATTTACCATTTGATAATATCAATATCGATAAAAATGCCAATAGAAACAGTACCAGTAGCTGGCTCCTGGGTCCAGATCAGCTACTAGTGAAGGATGACACTAATCTTCCTTTCTTTCTGTTGAGATACCTCCTATCTTTTATTCTTTCTCCAAGTTTTTTTTAATATTTTCTTCTTTTTTCATTCTTTGAAGCCTTCTTAATGAAAATTTTAGAAGTGTCATAAGGATGTTATGAACAGGCAGAATTTTAAAAATAAAGTAGTTAAAGTCCACTTTCATGTGGCTGGACATTTGCATGTTATACAGACCAGCAGTAGTGATAGCTGCATGTAAAAACCTTCATTAACATTTGCCTTTTCAGGAGCTTAAGCATCATGTTGCCAAAGCAGTCTCTATCATATCACATTAGCAGAACAAGTTGTGACCAGTGCTTTTTCTAAGCAATGTGTTGTAATCTCAGGTAACATTCTCTATCAGCTGAGGAGGGAAAGAAACCAGGGTGTAGCTATACTTTGGGGCACCTGGGGACAGCAGACACCCTTGAGATGAGGTAACTAGGGAGATGAACCTGAGTGACTCAGAGACCTCCACGTGATCTGTAAACAAAGCTGTAAAGCTGTCTACCCAGGTTCGTCAAGATGAAGACCATTAAGATGACATTATGGTTAAAAAATAAAACTATATTATTTTCAGCCTAACACCACGAGCTATCACATTCCTGGGAGACAGAGGTTGTGGTTTGCAAATGGTCATTCAAATGAATCAGAAACAGTAAGGTCTGCATTTGTTAACAAGAATGCCACTTTAAGGAATATTTGGCCAGGAATATACCTAGAATGTAAATAAACAACAACAACCGAAAACCTATAGCCAACAGAAAAGCAACATTCTTCATACCTGCCTCTTAAATGACAATTTCAGAATGCTAAAGTGAAGAGGACCTTCAAATTTAACTAAGTCATTCATTTTATGTTCCAAAAACTTGAGGCATAAGGACAGAAGTAATTTGCCCAAGGATGTAAGGAAAAATAAGCCCAGAATCTGTATCTCCAAACTTGTAAGCCAAACACTTTCACTAAAAGCATGCTGACTCTTCTGGGTTAGAAATAAAATCAGCCTTGACTTTATGCCTACCTGCAGATAATCCAAGGGCATCTCAGGGCACAGAAGGGCCTTATTCTCCCAACACATAGGTCTCCCTCCCTTACATACCTAAATGCTCCAGGACACTGGGATTCAATGTGGTTAAGGCTCATAGGGAGACTGCTGGTTGTAGAAAAGGCCCACCATAGATTCAGTGCAAGCCAAATTTGTGTTTCACCCTCTTGTTATCCATTCCTGATGGTATATAAGGCATAGAAAGTCTTCTGATATAACAATGACTAAGCAATCACTTTCCAGGTTATACAGCCCCATTTGGATTCCCTGATACCAAAAAAAATTCAAGACATTTTAAATATGCATCCAAGTAACGGTATTTACCTCTGTAATTCACCCTGAGTTCCGAAAGAGTGGTCTGTATGTGTTAGAGCATCAGACTGCCCATTTTCTCAGGGACCATACAGGTCCGTATATGCCCAAACCTCCCCTGCTCATACATCGACCTTCCCCAGTCCTACTCTCATTACTGTAATGGTCTAGAATCCATTGTTTGCTCAAAGAGCATAATAGCAGCGCTCAACAGGAAAACCATGGCATAACATCTCTGCATTATGGCTCCTTGAGAGGAGCCACATGCCTCTCAAGGTCATCCCCGTGCTCCTTGGATCTAGTGTAGTATAACTATATATACAGTTATACTATGTGTAACTATAGTATAGCTCACTAAGTAACTCCTGCAGTACATTTAAGCATTTAAGAACAGTTTTTCTTTGTTATCATTGGTTCTTTCCTTCCTTCTTATGAGTAAAGATCTCTATTGTTTGTTTTGCAAAGTGACTTTCTTGCCTTGCTTACATGGCCCTTCTCTTTTCCACAAAACAACCCCCAATAAAAGGGTTAATCTTTGGTCTCTTAATGAATCTCCGCATACCCAAAAGTGGCTGGGTGGTTCTGGTTTGTGAGAAACATAAAAACAAAACAAAACAAAGCAAAAGACCCTTGGATTCTGGACTTTAAAAGGAAGGAAAAAGAGTTTAGAGAGAAGGAAAGGATATAGAATGTGAACATTTTGAGGTATAAAAAACACAACCAGGACAGCTCATACCAAGAGAAACCCCTAGCAAATTTCTTGGGAAGTTAGGTCACGGGCATAGAATAACCTGGCCTTAGACCTAAACACAAATAACCAGACTGAGAGATTGCACAGTAATATGCAGACTGACTCATCTTTTAAATGGAAAAAGTCGAAATTCACCTCTGCTCCATACGCCTATTAGCTACCTAATTTCTGACCCAGTTAAACATAATTCATGCATTGATCCAGCCTTACTGGGCCTGAGAATAACAACATTAAGACAAACTGGAAAACGGGGTTTAGGAAGGTGGTGTGCAAACACATTGCTGAAGTCCACCTAAAAGGAAAGAAAAAAAACAAAACCAAAAAAACAGAGCTTAAATCTTTAGAGGATGGAAGAGAAATTTGCAGTCAGATTTTGCCAAGATGACCACATAAGTAAAGGAAAAATGAGTTGTCTCTTGCCTTTATAAAAACTGGTCAAAGCTGAAAGCCAAGGCTGAGGATGCAATGAAATGAGCAGCCAATCTCAATGAACTTTTAAGGGGGACCATATTCATTAATGCTCATGGTTATTAAGGTAAGTGGCAATGGGTTGTTTTGTTTTGTTTGGTTGTAATCTCTCTGGAGTATAAAATGCTGACATGTTTTTTGATGTTGACAATTTAACTAGGATAATGCTGTACCCTGCCTGCCATTAACTGGCTATTTTGAGCTCTCCTGCATTACCTGGCATTATACAACAAAGGGATGGAGACATGGAAATTTCCACTCTTTCTCTTAGAAGCTTGGAATAGTAAATGGATAATTTCATGAAAAAGGAAAGGGGTCATTAGAAATACGAGATGAGAGATATATAATACCACAAAATAGTTCAAGCAAAGGTAAGAATACCTAAATTTTTCTAATAATTGCGAGAATCATAAATTGGATATAAAGGGACACAAGACAAAAATGAGAGTTTTCAGATCTTAAAACCCAAGGGAAAAAGTACTTCTCTGTAAACTAAGCCAGCCCTGAAAAAATGACACTTCTAAACAAAATTTAGAAAATTAGAAATAAATACATTTAAAAAATAAAAATAAATGTAGAAAATTGACATCTCTAAAACAAATGCATTGGGTGGGTTAGTTGATCTGTCTGTGTTTTAAATACTATATTTGATTTCAAGATAAAAAAATAATTTTCCCTTTTACATGCTTTTCCCTAATCTTTACATAGCCACACAAATATTAAATAGTTACAAAAGCTATTTTCATATATGTCTTTTCCCTGGTTTTTATTATCAGACATTACAATGCTGCATTTCAAGTATTGCTTTAGTGGTAGTACAAACTTCCATCATATCGATATATAGTGACTCATATATCCATTCTAGAAATGAAGTATCCTTTGAGTTGTGAATGCTTAATAAACTCTTGAA
Organism: Sturnira hondurensis; assembly: GCF_014824575.4. Taxonomy (NCBI): domain Eukaryota; kingdom Metazoa; phylum Chordata; class Mammalia; order Chiroptera; family Phyllostomidae; genus Sturnira; species Sturnira hondurensis. The sequence continues at coordinate 866,725 of NW_028095541.1, read as the reverse complement.
AAGAGTAAAAATTTGGCCCTGGCTGGTGTAGCTCAGTTGATTGAGAGCAGGCCTGTAAACCAAAGGGTTGCTGGTTCGATTCCCAGTCAGGGCACATGCCTGGGTTGCAGGCCAGGTCCCCAGTAGGGGGCATTCGAGAAGCAACCATACATTGATGTTTCTCTCTCTCTCTCTCTCCTTCCCTTCCCCTCTAAATAGATAAATAAATAAATTCTTTTTAAAAAGAGTAAAAATTGGGGTTTATTTTAGGATTTTCTGTGTGGGCATGGTGTTGAGGTAGGGGAACAGGTTTTCTTGGTGGCCAGGGCACGCTTCATTGAACAATCTTCTAACATGTCTGAGAGAGGCCGCAGACGGCCAAGAGTCTGTGTGCCATCACTCAGCTGATCTCAAGGACGCTGATGTGACCAAAGTCATCTATCTGTACGTTTTGTTGCATATAACCTATTACTAATATTAAAGTCTGAAATTTTGAGTAATCCTTTCTTTAAAAAGTAAATAATAACAGATTAATAATAACTATCTATAATGATGCCTTGAAAACTACATTTCACTGTGCGGCTGGAAGGGGAGAGAAAGGCATGGTGAACACATGAATATCATTTCACAAGGAGCACAATGAGAAAAGATTTTTAGGGAATAGGCAACACTACCCTAGCACTTACCCCAGTGTTGAACTAACTCAGGGCTGCCAGCTTCCCAGTAAGAACACGACTGACTGTGTTCCTGAGCTCTAGAGATTCAGCAGGTAACACCCTGGCTCGCAGGACAGCGCCCTGGCTTACAGCAGGGAGTGCTGCCCGGGCTCATCCAGAATCTTCAGTGAATTTAGGAAAGCGCAACGGACGAGGAACACAGGAGACACCATCAAAACGAGGGTTTTTTTTCTGTTATTGTCCAGGCACCTTTCTCTAACGGCTGTACAAAAAAAGTATAAACACAAGAAAACATTAGAATGTTGGAATGGTTCTCAAACTTGGCAAAACACCGGAATCATTGGGAGAGGTGTTTTTCTGATGGTTTTTTAAGTCCCAATGCCTGGATTTCTCATTGTTCTGACTTAACTGGTCTGGGGTTAGACCTGGGCGTGAGCATGTTTACAAGTCCCATGGTGATGCTATTAACAGTGCAACAAGGTTTGAAAACCACTGAGATACGGGACCCAATAAATTAGTAGCGACATGAATGGGACCAGGTAGGCCCCTGATCTTTAATGATTAATGGGGTTTTTCTGTCTTGAGTTCTGCAATCAAATTAATGCTTCTAAATCTGAAGTTGTAACCTAAGCTCCTAGAAAAGAGAGAAGTACAAAATTCAACAGAACCTCTTTGGTAAAATACCCACTAGGGAGGACAGCTCTTTCAGAAAGGTTCAGCCCTAAAATTGATTACTTGAGATACAAAAAGGTAGTTTTTAATTTGATTAAATCTCTCCAAGTATTTCCCTTTGATTTGGTAGGGCAGAAAAAAATCATTTTTCCCCTCCACCCTCCCAGATTTTCCAGGTCGGGCCCTGTAAATTAGCCTGGTGAAAGGCAGCTTAACAGAGAAGAAGAGAAATTTATGAACATGTGCATCAGGCATATACGTGGCAATACCCAGTGTTGAGTAGCTCAAAGCTGTGTTTAGAACTTAGGAGTCATAACAAAGGAACAATACATTTTTTAGAGAAGTGACAAGACCAAGGAAAAGGATTTTGAGTTCCTAGGGGTGGCAAACTGTGGGAAGGCAAGTCTATGGGGAAACTAATGGTAGATAAGGGCTAGTTGGTTGTGTGGATTCCTCTGATGTTTTGTACAGGTTGGTAAGAGTCTAGAACCATTCTTCTAATGAATGTCTCTTCTTCCTGGTAGAGAGGGGTTGAGGGGACACCTTCACAAATTTGCATCCTACTTCTAGGCAAACAGGGGGATGGATGGCAGAGAGCTTTTCTTATATCTACTTTTCCTCAAACACCTTTGGCTCAAAATAGTCCTTATGCCAAAGAGGCAGATTTGGGGATGGCATGTTCTGTTACCCTCAAATGTCTTATCTCTCATTGCTCCTAAATTGTATAAAATCTAATGCCACGCTTTTATTTTTGTTCTGAACTCCAACACAGTTCAACAATGAGACAAATAAGACCTTAGCTTTAAAGATTCTAATAAAGTGTCTGGTTTTCTCTTTAAGTCCAGATTCTGAAAAGAAGGCAAAAGCAAGATTTCCTGTTCTTCTAATGTTACACTTCTAATGTCTGTTAGTTCTTACTTCTCCTAAAGTAAGAACTAACAGACCCACCCACTGATTCTTTAATTATGTCCAGTGACATAGAAGCATTTGGCTTGTCATTTATTATTTATTAGAACCAAGGTTCCATGAAATTACATACTAAGTTACAGATTTTAACCTGCTGAAAATATAAATTAATTATTTCCAGTAGGAAAAGATCATCCCAAATGTTTTATTGCCCTGTAGGACATTAACTAGCTTGGGCTCTAACTTCATATATATATATTAAGTATTTATATACAAACATGCACATTTATATTTATATATATATATAGTTGTTGTTCACTTACAGTTGCCCCACCTTTTTCCACGTGCTCTCCCCTGCCCCATCCCCCCAACTCCCACAGTCAGTCTCCCCCGCCCCCATTGTCCATGCCCATGAGTCCTCTATTCTGTTCTTTGGCTTGCCCCCTCCCCTTCTTTCCCTCGTTATCCTGCTTGCCCCTTTCTTCTGGTCACTGTCAGTTTGTTCTTTATTTCCAAGTCTCTGGTTCTATTTTGCTCATTTATTTGTTTTGTTGATTAGGTTTCACTTATAGGTGAGATCATGTGGTATTTGTCTTTCACTGCCTATCTTGGAATATATTTCCTAAGGGATTCACCAGCTACTTTCTTCTAAGTATTTTTGACCCAGACTTATCATGATACTGGTTTCTTCAATGGTGAATTGAATAAATCTTTGCCATATGTCTACTCTATATTTTATGAATGCCATAATTTAATTTTTAAATTATACATTAACAGTTAGTGGCATTTTTTTTCAGATTTCTTCATTCCTACAACTTTCTTAGTTCAGTGTAAATATCAGCATTATATGAACCATAGTTGCATAGGAATTTAAAATACAACAGACAACAGAAGGTTCCAAATGTAGCAACAAAAATATGTAATACTATGTCTCTATCTGCTCTTAGATGTCTCACACTCAGATGTACAGAAATGTTAGTTTTTTACTGACCTCCCAAACCTAGATTTCCTTCCAGTAGTTGAAAACACTTAATCTTGCCACTTCAAGTTAATTTAGTATCTTGCAGTAAAAAACAATCTTTTTGGAAAACTATTCAGTCTAAGATTTGAACTCAGTCAATTCAAAATTCACACCTGAAGAAGGCCATTTTCAAGTCTCAAGCACCTTCCCGGTTCTCTCCTGCCACGGTTGCACAGGATGAAGGAGAAATCGTATCTCATACCATGGATTCAAGGAGTCCAAATCTGCTCTCTGAGACATCAGTGGACTCAGCTCAGTTCACTGCTGCATACATCGTCCCATCAAAGGGTTTAACAGCGTGTCAAGGGCCGCCCCAGAAAGGATCTGATGTTCACTCTTTGTCCTGACTCCAGAACTCTGTGGCCTCTCAGTTGGACCAGCGTTATGTTGATCCTACGGGGATATACACTGAACTTTGCCATGTGTTTTCCCTGTGAGCATATGGTGCATGAAAATAGTAGTAATATGAGAAGGAACACCAAAAAATAGAATTTATTTATGAAAAATTGTATACTTATTCTTACATGTTTAAACTTCAGTCATCTTCAAAGTACTCTCCCTTTGAGGCAATACACCTATCAAAACATTTTTTTCCACTGCTCAAACCAGTTTTTGAACTCGTTGATTTTACGCCTTTTAGTGCTTCTGCCATTTTTTTGTTTCACCTGTTCCACATAGGTAAAATGTTTCCCTTTGAGGATTTTTTTCTTCCAGGGAAACAGGAAAGAGTCACTCAGAGTGAGATCAGGTGAATGGGGAGGGGAGGGCACAGAGGACATGCTGGTTTTGGTCAAAAACTGCTGAGCACTCAGTACGATGTGGGTAGGTGCACTAGTAAATCACCCGTCATTACATAGACAAACACACCAAAAGAGTCTTTTACAAACCTTCATTGGAAGGTGAACACAGCCCCTCACAACAATGCCAGCTGGTACACTGACACAGGTGGGTTCTTGGCCTCTACTACAGGTGGGCCTGCCCTCCAGAAAATAATTCTGTTTTGTGGGGTCCTCCTCATAATTCAGATTTTGCTCTACCTGAACACTCCAATCAACACTGGCAGCCAATTCCCCCCAGAATTCCAGGTAAAGGGGGCCTGTGGACGTTCTTTAGTGTTTCCCCAGCCCCAGGGTTTTGGCAAGAACAAACCTCAACACTCTTGCTTTCCTGTCTCCGTCTCGCATTCTTTTCCTGGCCCAATATGGGCTTCTAATCATCTCCACTCGTGGAAGGTAAAAAAAAATCACAAAAACAAAACAAACAAACAAAAAAATCCAAAAACCTAGTCTCTCTTACATTTTCTCTTTCCTTGGGGTAATTTAATTTTCATAAAATCTCAGCTCTGAATCTCCAGCGTCACCCCCGTGGAGCCCAGACATCTTTCCTCTCACTAAAGCCTGGATCTTATATGTTGTGCACATGGAGATCGTGGCTTCCAAACTACTTTATTTCAAATGTATTTCAAGCACATATACTGGAAGGTAAACATTTAGGAAAGTAAAACAATGTCATCTCTGTTTTCAACTAGATTTACTCTTTCTCCCAGACTCAATGGACTATGATCTAAGGAAAGACAAGAATTACCTGGAAACTTCTTTTTTATATATACTTGAAGGTATGTCTTATTTTCCTTGTAACACTGTAATATAAAGGAAGTTTATCTCTCATTCTGAGCTTTTATAGAAAAAAAATGGTGTATACAAGTGTGTAAGAAACTTGCCTACTATTGTGGTTGAAAAAGGATACTATGAAAAGTAACTTGAGTGTGATATGATTATAAATTCCTTCCTGGATGAGTGATGGTGCATAGTCACACCCCAGGCAAACAACTTTTTACTGAAAGGGTTATTATCTTTGCCTCAGGCAAGCAATGGCCATTGTTTCTGTGCATTGAGGTTAACACATCTTTGAAATAAACCATAACCACCCTCAAGAGAGCACATATCAATTGTGTTAGCTATTCTATAATTCAGTCCCTCCCTTAATTTTTCCCTACCTCCTTGTAATCTTCCTTACATTCCCTCCTTAATCTCAAATGCATAAAATAAGCTGCAAAACTGTTATTCTCAGGAGCATTTAAGTTCTCACCACATGGCATATGTCATTGGTTTGGCTCAGATAAAGTCTTAAGAAAATTCTCTACAGGTTTAGATGTTTCTTACATCAACACTGGTATAAATTGTGAAAAGGAACTTCTTACCCTCTCTTTTCCTTTGCATTGCTCTTTTCTTCTTTCTAATCTTTGTCCTTTGTTATCTTTCCCTACTCAGTTACCTGCTGTATACATTTTTTTCCTTGTTTCCAATGTCAGAGTTTGTCATCAGCAACCCTAGGGCATTGGACTAATGAAAAGCCTCATTATAGCAGATTTAAAGCTGAGAAATTGATTACATCTGAAAAAAACTTTAGTTTTAGGACCATAACCCCCAAAATTATTAAAATAATTAATTTGTTAAAATAAAAAATAAGAGCATACTAAATAAAAGTGATATCAAGTCTACTAAATTAGTAATAGCACAGTCTTATTAACATCCATTTTTCTTTGTTGCTTATGAAAAAAATTTTGGAATCTCCACTTTTCATAATCACAAGCTTGTATAACAAGCTATAAAAATTTTGTATTTATCAGAATTCTAATTAGCAATGAGTTATATGTAGCTGAAATGCTTACCTGGGAGGTAATATTTTGAGACATCCTTAACATGGATAATATCTCATCCTTAACATCCTCAACCCACTCCCCTTCATCTCTTTGTTCTGCTTTCCCTCTCCCTCTTTACAAAACCTCTGCCTGCAAAGAGATACAAAGATGGGCTTTGGGACAAGAGTCCCCAGTCTTCTCCAATTGCTGGCATCTCAATAAACCTCTTTCCTTCTTTCCAGCACCTGTCTCATGAGCTTGGCTTACATTGCAGCAGGCAGCTGGACCTGTGATCAGTTTGCACAGGTAGTTATAAGAGAGAAACAGAAAGCCTTCATCAACTCTCATCATAGCACGTGATGCACATATCCTTTCATAACACATCTCTTTTCCTTACCACTTACATCGGATGCTGTCTTCTAAGGCACAGACCAATTTGCTCACCTGCCTTTTATTATAGCCACGCTTCCTGTGGATTTTATAAGAGCAGTGGCGAAGCTTCTGCCTTTGTCTTCTGTAAATGTCCTGTAATCACAATAATCTTTTTATCCCCAATCCACAGCTCCCACATTTACTATTTATTCTTAACATCTATATTTCAAATTGATACATAGAGATTCAAAGTGTCTATGTTATTGAAATAAAAACAAATAAATTCAGTAACCAGAAGTTCTCATATTCCTTATAATGGACCAGGTAAGGGTTGTTACTCTATTGAAAAAAATTTACAAATAAAATGTAAACCCTTAAAAATGTTTTATTTTATAAGAAAAAAATCACAGGAGCTTGGCAATATTTTCCTAGAAATTTGCAAATTATCAATGACTAGGGCCTCAGAGAAAGGAAGGTAGAGCAAAGGAAGGTATTCCTTAGAGGAAGGTAGACCAAAAAGCAAATGTTATGTGCTGTGAGGCATTTTCAGTTTTGCCATGCACTTGATGAATTCCTCCCGTGAATATCTTTACTAGGCATGATGGGGCAAGATTAATTGGGTCCCCCAAAGACTGACGCCTCTGGCATTGACGCCTCTGGCACGCATGCTCTTGTGAGTCCCTCCCATATTAAACTGGGGCTGGGCTTGTGTGACCAATAGAATGAAGAAGTGATGCAGCATGACTTTTGAGATCAGATTGGAACACACTTTGTGGAAAGTCTGAGCCACCACTTAAGAAGTCACACTGGGCAGTCACACTACCCCGAGACTGCCATGCCAGGGAAGACACTAACATTTGGGCACTTTGTTACATAGCAATAGACAACTAGATTAACAGGTAATATAACTGTAAGAATTCTTCCAAATATACTGCCTCTAAATGAAGTTCATTACATACCATCTATGTTGGTTTCTTCAGTAGGTTTCAGCTTGCACGTTTTACAACTCAATTAAGCACTGCTGTATTCATTTAGTTTTGTACTTTTTTTTCTAAATAACTTACATAGTTTTTACAATAGTGAATTAGCTTTAGAACTATAAACAAATGGGTCTGTCAATGAAATTGGTGTTTATACTGGTTTTTGAATTAAGGGAAGAGAGAACCAACAGCTGAATGAATACTTGGAAGACAAAATAGTGCGATTTATGTAATTTGAGATACCAAGGTAGATTTCAGGGATGTGAGCAGTTAAATATGGCTGGAAGGGAAGAAAAAGGAACAGGAAGTGACAACAGGTACTTAACCTTGCATTAAAGATTGATTGAAATTATTTAACACCAAGTTACATCATTATATTTGCATATTAGTTAGATAAGTTTGGCAGGTTTTAGGCCAAAATAGTGCATTAATCACATGCTATAATATGCCCACCCCAACTCTGAAGTGCTACAAATTCTAACAAAAGCAAGGAAATTAATAAATAATGCCATTGATTTCATGAAAAACAGGAAGAGTTCTAACAAAGGATACTCAGGATATCTCTAATTCCCTTCCACCACAAGTACTGCTGTAATAAACATCTTTACATATGGATATACACAGACTAATGCCCTGATTCCAATTAAAATGTGGGAATTTTTTTCTGCAAACCAGCAAGCAATTCTCCAACACCAAGAGGTAGATGAGCAACAAGTCAATTCAATTCTGACACTACCTACCTGGAGACAGCAGCAGATCCCATGGGTTAAAGGCTTAGTCCTACAATGCTGTCCCCACCCCCTTCCCACTGCAGAGGCCAATCACACATCCAGGTTGCCACCTGTTTCTGACCCACCAGCTATAGACTGGACATTCCAACAATCCCTTCTCGTCTTTGGTTAATCTTCTAGAGCAGCTCACAGAACTCAGAAAAACATTTTACTTGCTAGATTACTGGTTCACTATAATAGGATACAACTCAGAAACTGCCAGATGGAAATATGCACAGGACAAGGTGAAGAAAAAGGGCTGAGAACTTCCGTGCCTCCTCCAGGCACACCGTGCCCCCCAAATCTCCTCCATGTGTTCACCTGATAGCAGAAAACCTACCTCCCCATCCCACTCCTGAGACATCATCCCTCCTGTCTCCTTATACTCAGAGAGGTCTACCTCTCTGCCACATTGTTAGTAAGATGGGTTGAACTGTGTCCCCTAAAAGATATGTTGAAACTTTAACCCCCATACCTATGATTATGACCTTATTTGAAAATAGGGTCTTTAAAGATGTAATTTAGTCCCGTTGAGGTCATTAAGGTGGACCCTAATCCAATACAACTGCAGTCCTTATTAGAGGAGAAAATGCCATGTGAGGACACAGACACACTGGGCAGAGTAAAGTGATGCACCTGCAAGCCAAGGAACATCAAGACTGACAAGTGTCACCAGAAACAGGGAGATGCGAGGATGGATTCTCTGCTACAGGAATCAGAGGCAACACGGCCCCGCTGATGCTGTGTTTCATTGGACACACACTCCCTAATTTTTACATTTATTTATAAATTATGTTTCTACAAAACTTTGTATCCTTACTTCATACAAAAACAACCGCCAATAGCAGATCCAATGCTTTCTTTTTTATATGCTTATGGGCTGCTCGGTCAGTACCAGAATTGAAACACCTACTGGAAGATGAGCAGGAACTGGCAAACTATGGCCCATGCGCTAAATCTGACCCACCCCCCATTGTACTGAATGAAGGGTCATTGGAACTTAGCCCTAACCCCTAAGTTTCCATATCTGTGAAATAAGGATAATAATCTAGTACATAAAGTTATTGTAACAGCATAAGAAAATAGAAGATAGTAAAGCTGAAAGTAATTTGTGAAACTATAAAAGTTTATATGAGTAAAATATATAGTTATTAAATAATTTTGATACTTGACTGAAGTAATTAGATATTATATAATTTTGACATCATATATAAAGTAAGAAATTATTAATTTTCATCTTAATAGCATCATCTGCCCCTCCTAACTAAGTTGAACACTATATATAAAATATATTGATTGAAACTTTAAAAGATAATATATAACTCCTGTCATTTCATATATCACCCATTCATATATATATACATACTACATACATGTATACACCTATGTAAGTAGTTGTGTTCTGTAAGGTGGTAATATCCTAAATTTTAAGACTTTTAACTAAGAAACTAAAAATCAAATGGTAAAAATTGAGAGATATGGTAAAAGAGATGTTGTGTCACCATGGCATAGTGTATTGAACTATTGTTCCTCGAAAAGCTATGTCCCCACCCTGATCCCTTGAGTCTGTGTATGTGACCTCATTTATAAAAAGACTTCTTGCAAATAGCATTGAATTAAGGATGTGGAAACATGATCAGTCAGGATGTGGGGTGGACCTGAAGTCCAATGACAGATGTCTGTTAAGAGAAAAGAAGAGTGATATTTGAGATACAGAGACAAGGACTTATGGAGGCAGAGACAGGAGTTATATCACAAGACAAAGCTCTCAGAGACACCAGAAGCTGGGAGGAATCTCTCCCAGGATGTTCAGAAGGAGTGTGGCCTTGATGGTGTATTGAGTTCCGACTTCTGACTGTCCTACGCTAATAAAATACATGTCTGTTGTTTTAAGCCACCAAATTTGTGTTAATTTTTAATGGCATGCCTAGGAAACTAATACACATGGTATGGCTTTATTTTGCTTCATTTTAAATATTAGACTAAGGCCCTGGCTGGTGTGGCTTAGTGGATTGAGCACCAGCCTGCAAACCTAAAGGCCACCAGTTCGGTTCCCAGTCAGGGCATGGTTAGGCCCTAGTGGGGTATGTGCAAGAGGCTATCACACATTGATGTTTCTCTCCCTTTCTTTCCCCTTCCCTTCCCCTCTCTCTAAAAATAAATAAAAATAAAATATTTATTAAAAAATAAATAAATATTCAACTAAGTTTAAAAGAGCTACATCAAAAACTGTAAAAGAAGACTTAAATAGGTAGGAATGTTATCTGTGTGACAATAATGTTTTTATCACAGAAACTCTGCCCCAATTAGATCCAATCAAGAAAGATTTTAGGTGAAGACATGTAATTCGTATGAGTGGATACGTAGAGAAAGAGCCAGTTTTAAAGGGAGAAACACAAAAATGAACGCTTTTAGAGAATTTTGAGACAAAAAATATAGTCATAAAACTTTGATCTATAAAGAGAAAGGGGTGGATACACTTTCATGACACTGAAATCGGTACTGTTAAGAGACTGCTAATAATACAGGTTTTGACTATGGATAAGCCCATTTTTAGAAGTTTAAGGAGATTCTTTTAAACAAATGTACAATGTTAAGTATAAAAGAGAATGCTTTTGGTATAGTTGTACAAAGAAGATTTTTTTTCCATTCAGTCATGTTGAACATAAGCAAGACTTTGGGTGGGGAACATTAATGATTTCAATAAAATAAGGGTTGAAGATAAAGATTTAAAAGCATACTTCACAGAGCAAATTTTATTCAAAACCAGTTACAGAGACAAGAAGTAAAACAGACTGTCTGAGGACAGTATGTCAGGAGGCAAAAATAGTGTTCAAATGCAATAAATGGAACAGGGACAATGGGAACAAAGCAAATTCTGCACCCGCCTAGTCCCTGGTCCCCAGAGTCTGGTGCAGGTGCCGTCCCACTATGACGGATCTGAAGGACCTTCTCCTCACACTGGTTTATGCCAGAGAAAAGGCAAGCAAAGGATGGCCTCTGGCCAGATGCCCTGAGGGAAATGTGGGCTTTGGTCCATGAGCAGCAAAGGGTGACAGGCTGGACTGGTTTAAAGTTTAAAGGTTTCGGAGACTATACATAAAAAGAAACTACCAGTCACTTCTTTTCTAAGTGCTGAAGGTAATCTATCAAAAGAGGTAACACAAAGTGAACTCATTGAGTTAAATCTCCATCCCTTTTTTCAATCACAAGAAGGAGAGGTGGGCGGCACGCAAAGGGAAGAATGGTGAGATCTGTAAATGGGGGCCGAAGCATGGAGCTGTATCTTGTTATTCATCAATGAAGGAGAGAGAAATGTCATGTGTCTGGAAATATAATTTCTTGAGGGACAAAGTGAAATATTAAAAGATTGTCCCTTTGCTAATAAGGCAATTAAAACTATTCAATTTGACAAACCCTGGACCCAGTTGAATTACACTATAATTCATGAGGAAAAAAATAGCAGCAAGGGAAATAGAGGAGCCTTTGGCAAAACTGTTTGATAGCTCAATAAGAAAAGAATAAAAGAAGCAATCGCATTTGAGTTACTAATAAGCATTCTCAGATTTCGCAAGAGAAAATCATTAAAAGAACCAGTTTTCCCAACTTCAGTTATTAAGCACAAGAATAAAGATTCACTCAAATCTATGCATTTGTAATTTACCTAGGAGAATTGGTCTGAATTTAGGAATTTAAAATTTATTTTATTCAGATTTCAGAAAAGCACTTACAGTCTTACTAGCATGTCACCTAGTAATAATAAAAGCACACTAATGAACAAAGCACCGCAAATCATCCTGGATACCAGAACTAATGACACCACATTTCACAAGCTGATAAAAAAGAGCCAGCACGCAGAAATTGTATTGCTTTCGAACTTCATTTTTTAGAGAGACGGGTTTCTCTTTTCCCCACAGAAATACCTCATAACCATTAATACATTTTTATGGAGTACAGAAAAAATTTTAATCATATGCCCTCACTCTGCACACAGATCATTCCCCCTTCAGCCCTGACCACTGGTCCTGAGTGGAGCCCCAAGGACTCTGGGACAGTCCCTATGACGCTGTGACAACAAAGCCCCTTGGCTGTGTCACTGCAATTCCTGAATCTAGCCAGGCACAGAGGCCAAGAGCGGCCTTCAGCAAGTTCTCCCCAGTAGCCCTACCTTTGTTTTTCTTCTGTGTGGTTTTTGTCTCGCCCACACCTCAGAGGTCTTTCTCCTCCTTAACATGGAAATGATGAGCACTGTAAAAGGATGAATATGCATGACCACCCCGTCCTTGTAGGAACTTTTGGTGTACCTTAAGCAAATATCAAGCAGCCACATGAAGCCAGGCCTTCCATGGTCAGCTATTCTCTGCAGTTAAACAGGAGTATAAGAGTAAGAACCTAAAAGAAAGATGTAGATTAAGTTAAAGAATCAGATCTACCAGACAACTAGATGAAGTCGGACAAATCCAAAGAAAAACATGTTTAATGGCCCCTCTCATCAAGTCAGAACTCTCTTTAAAATACTGCCATTTGCAGTGAGCCACCAGGCAAGATATCTAAGGGTGGATGACCCTTTATAAAGAGAAAAACATGGATTAGGTACACACACCTAGAAAGCCTCTTCCTGCTCTAAGAGTCAGTGGTTCTTCGATTTTCTTTTTTTTTTCTTATTTTTATTGTTGTCACTATTTTTTTCAGTGTTGTTTAAAGATTAGCAATGTTTACCTATCACTACTTTTCTCTAGATTCCATTTTATTTTTTACTAAACTATATCCATTATGTATATTCAATGAGTCTCTGAGTAATTCATTCAGACTTGGTCTGAAATATTTTACCTTCACTTTTAAATTATAATTAAGCTGACTGTTACTGTCTCTCAATACTTGCAAGTACAGTTTTTGCTAATGAAAAGTCTTTTTTTTACAAATATATACGTAATATTTTTTAATTTAATTATTTTTCAAGTACAGTTTTCTGTCTATTACTCCCATCCCATCCCACCCCCCGTGCTCCCCCATCCCTCCCATTTCCACCTTTCTCAGTTGTTGTCCATGTATCCTTTATATATGTTCCTCTAAATCCCTCCCCTATTTCCCCTGAAATTCCCTCCCCTCTCCCCCCTGGTCACTGTCAGCCTGTTCTTTATTTCAGTGTCTTTGGTTATATTTTCCTGCTTGTTTGTTTTGTTGTTTAGCTTCCTATTAAAGGTGAGATCATATGGTATTTGTCCTTCAACACCTGGCTTATTTCACTCAGCATAATGCTTTCCAGTTCCATCCACAATGTTGCAAAAGGTAGGAGCTCCTTCTTTCTTTCTGCGGCATAGAATTCCACTGTGTATATGTACCATAGTTTTTTGATCCATTCATTTACTGACAGGCACCTAGGTTGCTTCCAACTCTTGGCTATTGTAAATTGTGCTGCTATGAACATTGGGGTGCATATGTTCTTTGGGATTGGTGTTTTAGGGTTCTTAGGATACAATCCTAGCAGTGGAATTGCTGGGTCAAAGGGCAGGTCCAATTTTAGTTTTCTGAGAAAATTTTATGCTGTTTTCCATAATGGTTGTACCAGTCTATTGAAAGTCAAGGTCATGTATCTATACTGTCTATAAACAAACTATTAACATGCACTTTCACCAATAACTCAAGTGGGTAGTGGAAGCTCCTCAAAGAATATTTTAAAAACTCTTTAACTTTTACATTTGAAAAACCTCATATAAAAGAGTAGAGGACTGAATGTTGCCTCTAGAAAGGATTATATACCTTAACATTATTTATTATTGGGGACCACTCAAGCAATGACCTATTAAATATACTGCTACATTGTTATATTTATGAATATATAATTCACCCCTCAACTGGCATCAACAGTGAACTAAGTTGTTTTTTTTTCAATTTGAATCATGCAAGAACATAAGTAATTTAATACTATTAAATTAAATTATGCTTAAGTAGCTTACATACAACAAGGATTTCTTTCTCATGTGCATAAGCTCTACTATAATACTGATGATTCTACAGGACAGAAGTCCTCAGTGCAGTCACTCAGAGAGTGGAATATGCAGCTTCTTCAGAAAATAGAGGACTGGAGGATTGCGTAGCACTTCTATCTTTTGGCCCAGGAATGAATGACATCTCTTCAAGTTCTTACACATAAGACAAATCTAGCCTACAGCCCCCAACCAACTGCAAGATAGCTAGGAAACAGGGAGGAGTAAACAGAATGTTGGTTAATCACCTAACTGGCTACATTAAAACAAGGAAAGTGGGAAAAATGAAGAAACTAAACTGAGGTTCAAGAAGCAAATAGCCATCTCGCTGAGGCAAACTTATGGAAAGGCTGAATTCACAAAGGTTGTCATGAATTTAACAATCATAATAGTTAACTTTTATTGAATGCTTGCAAAGTGCCATCTATTGTTCTGTTTTGCCTCTGTTTAACTCATTTGTTCTCTATAACAAAAGTACTATGATCATCTACATATAACCAATAAGAATTGTGAAACAGAGAGGCAGAGTAACTAGACCAAAGCTGCACAGGTAGCAAGAGGCTTTTGAACCCAAGCTATCTGGTCCCTGAGCCCACACTCTTAATCATCCATGTTGAGGTACAGAGAAATGAACTGCAATTAAACAGAATTCTATTAGAATTTTAGAATTTATTTTTAATTTCTTGATCTCATACAGAAAGTGAAATGTGGTAGAAAGAAAATGCATTTGGTTATCGCAAGACCTGAACCCTAGTGCCAGTGTTACTAGATGCAGATGTAATATTGAACAAAATACTTAACTCCTTTAAGCCCTTTCCTCCAAGTAAAAAATGGGGCTCTATTGGGATGAGTTCCTTGTCCATAAAATAATGAATATGGAAAACATTTTATAAAGTATCAACTGTACTGAATGATGCTCCAGACATAGAAGCACTAAATAAAATAGGTATAATTTTAATTACTCTATTGACACTATCTTTAACTGTATTGTCTCTTTATTTTTCTGTCTCACCTGTCAGCAGGTTCCATACCTGGATCAATGCAACTGTTTATTCTTTCCACTTCTGCCCCAAACTGGTGAGTGCTGCTACAGAAAAAGATGTGGGGAGCCAAGCCACTCATAACTTCTACAAATTCCACTTCCAACTCCAGCTGGGCATCAGTGCTTCTCGGCAATCTGAGATTTCCTTGGTCAACTCCCTCTACTCCTCTCCCAGAAGCTGTGTCTATACCTTCCATGTTTTCACCAAACCTCTCATTCCGTAGCTCCTGTCCCAGACTCTCAGCAGATGACCTGACCTCTATTTCGTAAAGGAAATAAAAATAATCAGATAGAAATTCCACAAATTCTGACACCAGACCTTCATATAAACTCATCCTTCCCTCCCACCTCTTGTGATAGTGAAAATAGTGTACTGTCCCCACTCACATCTTATCTGTGGAAAGCTAATGATGTCTCCATCTATCCTCTGCTTCTCGTTCCTTTTTAGATTTTTGTAGACTTAAGTCCATCAATAACCTACTTTTATTTTCTGTAAGACTTCCCTCTCCATTTCTACATGCTTTCTTACCACAGCATTTAGTTGTGATCAGGTATCTCCCTCTATCTCATCCCCATCTCTAGTAACTACCCTAATCTTGTCTCCTATTTCAAAATTAAGGTTCTAGGAATAATCATCCTCATTCCCCACTTAGCAGTAGTCCCTCGATCTAGCATAAGACAGCTTTTACCACAGCATCCCACTATAGCTGCTTTGGCCTGGATCACACACACACACACACCCCTTCTTGTTGATAAATAGAGTAGACAATGTGGGGTTCTTTGTTTACTTACCTATAGCACTTGATACTTATGAGTATTCCTTTCTCCCATAAAAGGTTATTTCCCACAATTTTGAGGATACCCCATGTCCTCCCTTCCTCTTGGCTTCTCCACCCAATCAGCTTTGGGAACTAGCTTATTCTGACCATTCCTTGTACTTTCATGCTTCCCCTCAAGATTCCATTTTTTCTTAGACTTTTCCTACCTTAGTAATAACTCTCAGTTGATAACTCCAGGTACACTTATGTCTTCAAATACAGAATTTTAAAATAAATCCTTCTAATCTAAATCCTTCTTTCGGGCTCCAACCCACTTAGTCCCCCAAGTCCTTCCCTGATAGCCCTATCATGACCATGACTACTTTAGGTTGTCTCTCCCTTGAGGACTTTTACCAGTCATTGGCTAACCAGTCATTCACCCAGGGCCACACACGTGAAGTGAAGGGGGCAGAAGCAGTGTCCCTTCTGGGAAGATAAGCTTTTTCTCCTTAGTGGCTTATTTACTCCCAAGGTCTTTTTATTCAGCATTAGCCATGGGGGGATTCCAGCTTCTGAAACCAGGCAGGGCAGTTCTCATCACTTGACTACCTGGCTTTTCTGTGCAACACATGTAAAGTAACAGAATAAAAGATAAGGAGCCTGCACCTCCAGACTTCAAAATTTCTGTATAGAATGGTAAGGACTATGACTTTGGCATGTTTCATGAATACTATCAGGCTCCAGGTGCTACCCTCCAAAACAAGAATGGATCATATTTTTAAATTTTTTTAAAGTTTATTGGGGTAACATTGATTATTAAATTATACAGGTTTCAGGTATACAATTCTATAATATATCATCTGTATATTGTATTTTGTGTTCACCTCCCAAAGCCAAGTCTTCTTCCATCATTACTTATCCCCATTGACCCTCCCCCACCCCCCTTTCCGTATGGTAATCACCACACTGCTGTCGGTTTCTATGATGTTTTTTTCCTGCTTAATCCCTTCACCTTTTTCACTCAACACTCCCGGCCTCCTCCTCTCCGACAGCTATTAGTCCTTGAACAGACATCTCACTTTAAAATCAATACTGGCAGGCATATCAAGGATACATCAAAACTGTTATATGTGTAGTCAATTGAAATTTGGAAGCTGTGTTGCAGAGTCTGCTTTGTTAGAAACAACCTGTGGTAAGAGACCACATCATATTTAAGAATGATGTGGAAAATCCAATGAAGCACATTGAATGTGCTTCTGGGAAGCCCATGACACTAGACACATTCAGAGAGAAGGCAACAGCAAGTAAAAAATATTGGAGATTTAGTCTAATCTCCAAAGGCCACTCTGCTCCTTTGGGAAATATACTTTCATCAAAACCAGAGAAAAATTTATGACACGAGTTGCCATAATATCTTCTTATATAAAGATTTGTGTGTAAGATTTTGCGTGTTCATAAGTTACATAAATGTCTCAGAATTTTATATATATCCATTATATATATTTATATAAAAGTATTATATATTATACTATTCAGGAATATGTGTACATATATTTTATATAAGTATATATTTAATATTAAATACATTCAATTTATAAGTAGCAATTCTTCAATTAAAATTATGAAAATTTTAATACAAAGTATTTTGGTGTTAAAAACCATAAGTAGCATTAACACAGTTCTTGCCTGAATGTTCAGCTATCACCTTAAAAATGAAAGAAATTACTGAGAGTTCAGCTATCTTCTTTCCTTTTACCTGGATAGAACATATACAACTGACTACCTCTGCTTAGACTTGTACTTCTGCCGACATTGATTTAATCTGCCCTATGCCAACAACATCAATATATTGACATTTTAAATCTAAGAGAAAAAGAACTATTGACTTGGTTTACAAAGATGAAACACCAGCAAGAAAAATGAGCATCCTCGATCCTCCTCTTCAAATCTCTCCCTCCTCCTCTTCACATTTTTCTTCAGAAGCAGGTAATTCTAGTGGCTAGAAGTTCCCTGCCCTGGGGTTTTCTCTTTGACCCAGCCCCAAGCAAAATCAAATCACATTTGGAGGGAGACAAAGTATATCTTAGGTTCTCTACCAGTGACCTTTAGCATTCATCTTTAAGCTTTTCCTTAAGGAGGACCCTTTGGCTTATAGATTCTTCTTTCATTCTTTGACAAAATGTGTGTTTCTATGGCTATAGCCAACTCTCCTTAGCCATTACCATGAAAAATCTAACATATTAGTAAACAAAATGTAATGGTAACTGAGTCAATCCCCTCCAAAAGAGCAGTAATGATAACTGTTAATTATTGAGGATCTTATAGTCACTAGGTACATTGAGCTAGGTATTCTGCTCCTAGAATCTCATTTAATGTTTTAAAACAACAAGGTGGGTACTACAATGCAGGCACTATCAACTCTTTTTACAATTGAAGAGGCAGAGCCTCAGGGTAGGTAAATGAATGCTCAAGATTTGATGATATATTTGATGGAACCCAGAACACTAATTTGAAAGAACAGAAGCACCCCTATATTCATTGCAGCATTATTTACAATCACCAAGATATGGAAGCCACTCAAGTGTCCATCAGTAGATGAGTGAATAAAACACCTATGGGACATTTACACAATGGAATACTACTCAGCTGTAAAAAAAAAAGAGAAGAAAGTTTTACCCTTTGTGACAGTATAGATGGGCCTGGAGAACGTTGTGTTAAATGAAATATCCAATCAGAAAAAGATAAATACCATATGATTTCACTCACATGTGCAATCTAATGAACAAACTGCACTAACATAGAAAATGAGGACAGACTCATGGATAGAGGGCAGACTGGCAGCTCTGGGGATGAGGTTAAGGGGTGGAGGGACTGAGCAAAAAGGAAAAAGGACTCACGGACATGGACAATAGTGTGGTGAGGACGTGTTGCTGAGGAGAGGAGGTACAAGGGAACCAAATGGTAATGGAAAAAATGAAAATAAAGACTAAATTTTAGAAAGAAGATCCAATGGTAGTGCTGGGATTTTAATCCAGGTAAGTCTGACTCCAAAATACAAGCTCCTTTCCCTATATTTTAATAAGAAACAATGGTTCTACTAAACACTCTTGTATCTCAAAATAGAAATTCAGAGATTGTTTAAAGACACTGTTTTGTTTTGAGTATGTATATAGAAGGAGGACCTTGAATAGCAAATGCATTCCTCAAAGTCTGGTCACTACCTTTGGTCAGAGATAGCCTTTCCTGAACCCAAAAGACTAGATATTAGAATGCAATTTGAAAGGCAACAATTCCTTTCTCCTTTGAACTGTGAAAGATGGAATATTCTCCTTAAAAAGTCACTCTCCCAAGTTAAAGGATAGCATTCACGAACAAGGCATCCATGTAAGTAAGGTGCTCATCAAACGTGGGGACCGTAAAGCAGTGGATGGTGCACGGGCACGCTTGCTGCCCGGCCCCGGGGCCGTCTCACATTCACCTGGGCTCTCAGGAGTTAAAGCCCCTGAGCCGTCAGACAGACCCTAGCATGGGACCAGATAGGGCTCGACCTCGCAACCCTTCTGCTACGAAGGCTTTCATGTCAATTTCATTCTTTTCAAGAAAGCATCTGAGAAGGAATTCTCAGATCTCAGCAGAGAGTTGTACGCAAACATTTTAATACAGCCCTGTACAGCCTCAGTAAAAAATGCCATATCCGATTCTGAGAACATGGAGAAGAATGTATAAAACACAAAGGAGTCTAACCAGGCAATTTACAGCAATATCTTCTTATTTTTAATTACTAGATGAGAAGGAAAAGACACACAGAAAAATAGATGCTTGGGAGGATATATTTGAATATCCTCCTTTCAAGGATGGTATGACTTAGCATGAATGGTGTGTGAAGACTGGCCTCAGGAAGAGCACCAGTGAGTAGGAGGTACAGCGGTTTGCATTACTGAGAAGTCACGATGTGCTGGCCACTGTGCCCAGTGCCTTACATCGTCTATTTCATTCCACCTTTACAAGTACCTTATGACACAGGTAGTAATAGTCTCATCTGACAGATGAGAAAACCAAAGCTCAGAGAAATCCCATCACTGGCCTAAGGATACAAACATAGATGACAGAACTCAGGTCAAACGTCCTAAAAGACTCAGTGCACCCAATCTGATCAATCACTCACTTACCTCTTGCAGGAATTCTTCTGTGTTATCCTGAACAACGATATCAACTGTGCAGTGTATGAATTTACATACAGAGATAGGTCTATGCAGAGAAACATATATATGTAACAGTATATAAGATATATATTGCACATATGTAATCTATTATTTAATTATGATTAATTATACATGCAATTGCTAATTAATATTCAGTATATTAATTATATGGATGTATTATGTTAACAAACTAATTATGTCATCACATTTAACTAACCATTGTTGCCTCCAGAAAGGTCTGCCTTTACTTTGTCTCAGAGAGAAAACAAGTATTGGAGGAGCTAAAGGCAAGACCAAATTAAAATGTGCACTCAGAAAGACTGAAAGACAGCGGAAGGGGAATCCTCTTCTCACTATGTGAATTTGGGTTGTCGGATGTTGTTTCCTTGCACTACCTAAAGCTGTCACTCTAAACATCAGTGACCCGTGGGAAACGTGGCCTCATGACGAGTGCTCAAGCAGTCAGACACACCAGGAATTAGGGAGAGAGAAAATGGAATGGTGTGATCCAGGACAAAAGTGCCTTAGGTACATGGCAGAGACAGAGTAGCGTGATTTTGAATGACTGTAGTGGACTCCAAAAACTGCAGGTTGGGTTTGAGCCAGACTTTAGGATACAAAGGTAGAAAAGAAAAGGACATGCCACACAGCTGAAACATGAGTGAAGTTGAAGAGAGAAACTCACAAGATGCTAGAAGAGACCTGCTGTACAAGATTAGAAGGGATTAGTGTGTCACATTATAAAAAAGAAAACAGGTTAAGATCACCATTATGGTGTTAGATAACAGAGGATGTTATGACCAAAGCAGAAAATTTTAATGTGATGCGGTGGCTATTAATGTTAGAGGGCCAACCAAGTTATTAGCACATGGTACTTTAGAAAGCTTCACTTACTAAAGCCATGTGGGGAAAGCATAAATATCAAGATTTGTATATAGATAGACAGGCTTAGTATGGTAGACAGAATTTCAGGAACCCAGAGATGTCCACGTGCTAATTTCTGGAATTTGTGATTGTTATGTCATATGGTAATGTACTTTGGTAATGTACTTTGTGATTACTTTTACTTTGCAAATGTAATTAAGGTTATAGACCATAAAATAGAGAAATTATGCTGGGTTATCCAGGTGGACCCAAGCTAACCATCTGAGTCCTTAAGAGCAGACAACCTTCCCCAGCTGGAAGCAGAAAAGTTGTGCAAGAGGAAGTCAAAGAGATGTCAAGCACCAGAAGGATTTGATGGATGATCGCTGGATTGAGGTACAGGGGGCCACGTACAAGGGCCAGAGAGAGGCCTCCAGGAGTTAATGGCACCCCCTGCTGACAGCCAGCAAGGAAATGGGACCTCAGTCCTATCGCCACAAGAAACAGGATTCTGCCAACAACCTGAATGAACAGGCAGTTGGCAGGAAGAGTACAGCCAGACTACACTTTGATTTTAGCCTCCTCAGACATGGAGCAGAGAAACCAGTTCCTACTCAGGTAACTGTGAGATGATAAATGTGCATTGTTTTAAGCCACTAAATGGTGGTATTTATTACAACAGCAATAGAAACCTAAAAACAGTGTATGTTACACAACATGCCCAAGATCATATGGCTAGTAAAGGGCCAAACTTGAACTCTAATTCAGGTACATCAAACCTAACAGCACACACCTTTAACTGCTGCACTCCAGTGTTTCTAAGCGAACACAATCACAAAGCTGTATGTAAAACCCAGAAGCCCCCTGCCCCAGGGTGTGGGCCCATTGGAAAAGGGGAAACAAATGACTCAGGCTGGTATCTTCCACTCTCGGGAGTAAGAGCTTCACCTCCCTCTCTTTCGTGTCTTTCCTCAGTAAGTGGTGAAACACCAGAAAAAGTCAGCTTTCTCTATGGCTCACCATCTTAGGAGCCTTTTTTAAAATTATAAAGTTAATTTTAGAGTGTCTGAGTCCACTTGAGCTTGAGGAAGAATGACAATGCCTGCTAATTTTGACTCCACGAGTAGTCATCTCCAACATCTGAAGGAGTTGAGAGCAGTGTTCCTCAGAATAAAAATAACATTTATCACGTAGAGTTATAGTAATAGCGATGACTAAATCAAAACTCAAAAATGATAGTACATGACTTTAAAAAATGTAAGCCCATGAATGTCTTATAGTTGAAAAATTATCTCAAATATATTTAATATAGTTTATCATCATTGTATGAAATAGATATTCTTACCCCAAGTTTGCTGAGAAAAAAAATCAGTCAAAAAGTTTAAGTGATTTTTCCATTGTCACATTGTTGGCAAATAGTGGGACTTAAGTCAAGGTTTCCTATAACCTCTAGACCCCATACTGTTTCAATGGCATCAAGCCACAACGCTGAGAAGAAAAAAAACCTATAATTGTTAAATGACTTCATAGGGTTGTCTTGAAAATCAAATAAAACTTTATGACTGAACAGATTGTACAAAGGTGAACCTGTCATCAAATATGCAACATAAACTTGGCCTGTGGGGACATTCAATGAGGCTGAGACGCTGTGGGGACATCCATTCATTTTACAGCGTGACTCCTAAATCCAGGATCGCAAAATTGCTTTTGTTTTAGCATCCTGTTATCATTTTTCATGGAGAAAAACAATACACATGGCGAATACAAATAGTGGGGAAAGAAGCAGGAGTATTTGGGGATGGCTTTCTTTTTTAAACTCTTGGTCCTCCTCCAACCTCACTCACACCCAAACAGAGACAGCAGCTCCGCGCAGGCTGTGGCTCTGAAGTGGCCGGCAGGCGCACATGTCTGTCCGGGATCGCTGTGAGCAACTGCTCCGCCAACTGCTTATCCTTTCCGGGGAGCCTGTTTAGCGTAAGAAACGGTGCAGGCAGGTAAAAACATGCTGCCCTGGCGCTTCTGAACTGCAGCAGATCAAAAGCGACTAAACTGTTGGAGTCAACTGTCCAGAGAAAATCATAATCCCCAGCCCAGGAAAATGGAGACCATTATAAAAGCCAGGCCAGACACACTCTCCTGGCCAAATAAACAATGACATTGGATACATATGCTCTGTGGATTTTGCTAGATAGAAATTGAACAGTTTCCTATTTACCACTACTGTTTCAGCACCTGACAAAGAAAAGAAGGGAACGGCAGTAATAGAAATCTCTAGAAAACAGAATTGGGCTGGAGGCGCCATTAGCGGGGCCGACTATGGAGCAGGTGCTGGGCACAGAGGAGCGAAGTGTAAGTCAGGCAGTATCCTGAGCTGGTCCACCTCTCCTGGGCCGGCCTCTCCCGTCCTTATGCGTGGACAGCGTCGCGCATCAGCTGCCCTCCAGCGTTTTGTCTCCAGCTACCTTTATGCTCCTAAACATTGCTGAAGTTTTGTATAGAGCTTTGGTTTATGTTAGTAATATCAATTTATTTTGACTTTTAGAAATTATAATGTTTTATGTATTTATTTAAAATAATAATACTAAATAAAATGTATTTACTTTTTTAAAAAAACTATTTCTTAAGGAAAAAAACAGCAACAGTATGACATTGGTTTACATTTTTGATACTCTTTTTACTATCTAACATAATAGAAGACAGAAGGATTCTAATATTTTTCTACATTGTCTGCTACTGTATTATGTTATGTAGCCTCTACAAAACTCCACTGTATATTCACTAGATGATGAGAGTCAAAATTACAAATAATGTCCTAACACTTATAATAAGAGTTTTGACTTCATGGACCCCTGGGAGTCATTGGAAACCCCATGTGTTCCCAGACCCTGCTTTGAGAATCACCACCCTACACTTTACCTTGATTCTGATTCTAGAATCGAACTTTTTTTACCCCAGGATTACCTTCTGGACCTGCAAAGTCACCTCTTCAATGTTAGACTCCCAGAAAATTACAGCTACAAAGAACCTGGTGGTCTAGTCCGGCTTTTCCACTCATTAGATAAATTATTTTTCCTCCATGTGCTATGCACTGTCCTAGAACTGGAAATACAATAATGAATAAAACAGAGACTTAAACACTAAAGGCAGAAAATCATCAAATAAATAAACAATAAGAAAACATAAAGCTAATTTCAGATAGTAACAAATGCTCTAACCATAAAAAGTCAAGGCAATCAAGTTAACTCTTGGGGTTGGAGTTGTCCAGAGATTAAGAGATTTTATGGCTCGTTCAAGGTTATGCACAGCTGGTTAGTAAGACTCACAAACAGAGGGTAGCATGTTACAAAAAAAGAAAAGCCGATGGTCATTTGGGATATTGAGTAGTGCAGACAGCTTTTCTAATTATTAGAAACTCATCAGAAGTAATTTTTATTGGTGTTTTACACTAAATTGTCTCACTTAGTTTTTTTCATAGGATCTTCTCACCAGGTAACTGACCCACACTTCTTTTTGGTTGTCTCAGCTTCCTTGTTAAAACAAAAACCAGGATGCAAATAAATATTTCAAATATTGAATATTATATTAGAATCATGCCTGGGAAGAAAAGTCTTATAACATGGACCTGTGTGCCCATAAAACCACCCCCAGGAAATAGTTTGCTATATACATATTTGGCCCAAAAGACAATAAAATTTATTTTGGGTATCTGCCACAATTACTTCATCCTTTTATTCATCCCATCTCCCCCAGCAATCCAAGGTCTGCCCTGAACACGCTTCCTGTATACGTGCATCCTGCAATCTTTTATGATAGTGTAACAGTCAGACAGAAAAATTGCACCACTGACTCTGTAAGTTTTCCCAAACCAAAAAATTATAGCTAGAAAGAGCCTGGTGGTCTAGTCCAGCTTTTTCACTCATTCAATAAATTCTTTTTCCACCATGTGCTGTGCATGTCCCATGTAACTAGCACTTAGATTGTGAAGCAGAATCCTATCACCAGAACCCCTGAAGTTCTTTTTGTGTTTTCTTCCAGAAGCCTCCACTTACCACCACAAACAATACCTTGGCCCCTAATGGCACAAATCACCTCTTCTGTACTTCATATAAATGAAATCACAGAGCATGTCTTTTGTGTCTGGCTTCTCAAGATCAACATTTATTAATGATGCATTCATATCGTGGCATGATTGCAGATCATTTTTTTATTCTTGTAAGCATACCTCTCATTGTGTAAATTTACCACAATGGATTCATCCTGATGGACACTGGATAGCTTCCGGTGTGGGGCTGTTATAAATAGTGCTGCCATGAGCACTCTGATTCATTTCTTTTAGTAAGTACATGTGTATATTTAGTTAAGTGCATACATGTGTAATATATATATATAACTATATAATATGTGAAATATATAAAACTAAATGTGTTCTGGGAGATCTGGAATAGTACACACACACAAAAGAAACTAGAGCACCAATTTACACCATACACTAGAATAAACTCAAAATGGATAAAAGACTTACATATAAGTCACAATACTATAAAAGTCTTAGGGGAAACCGTAGGCAGTAAAATTTCAGATATCCCACCTAGCAATACTTTCACAGATTATATATATGCTTTAGGGACAGGAAATAAAGAAAAAAGTAAACAAATGGGACTACATCAAATTTAAAAGCTTCTGCACGGCTAAAGAAGACATCATCAAAATGAAAAGGGAACCAACCATATGGGAAAACATATTTGCCAATGATGCCTCGGACAAGGGTTTGATCTTCAAAATATATAAAGAACTCATATGATTCAATGCCAAGAAGACAATCTAAATAAAAAATTGGCAAAAGACCTGAACAGACACTTCTCCAAGGAGGACATACAGAGGGCTCGTAGGCATATAAAAGGGTGCTCAGCATCACTAGGCATCAGAGAGATGCAAATTAAAACCACAATGAGATATGACCTCACACCAGTGAGAATGGCCATCATTAACAAATCAACAAACAACAACTGCTGGTGAGGCTGTGAAGAAAAGGGAATGTTAGTGCACCGTTGGTGGGAATGCAGACTGGTGCAGCCACTAGGGATAAGAGTATGGAATTTCCTCGAAAAACTAAAAATGGAATTGCCTTTCGATCCAATTCCACTACTGGGGTTATGCACCCCTATGTTCATAGCAGTGTTATTTACAATAGCCAAGGGCTGGAAGCAGCCTAAGTGACCATCAGTAACTAAGCGAATCAAAAAACTGTGGCGCATTTATACAATGGAATGCTACAAGCAGAAAGAAAGAAAGAAACAATCCTACCCTCTCAGCAGCATGGATAAAACTGGAGAGCATTACACTAAGTGAGATAAGCCAGGGAGTAAAAGACAAATACCATATGATCTCACCTGTAAGTGGAACCTAATGAACAACAATAAGGAAAAAAGTGAGCAAAACAGAACCATAGGCCTGGAAACAAAGAACAGACTGACTGTGACCAGAGGGGAGGAGAGAGAGGGGAAAGAAAGAAAAAGGGAAAGGGCCCAATTAAAGAAACAGTATAAAGGACCCATGGACATGGACATGGACAACAAGGTGGAGATTGACTGAGAGCGCAGTGGTGAGGTAGGGGAGGGGAGAGCAATGGGGAAAAATTGGGACAACTGTAATAGAACAATAATAAATATATATATTACTATATTAAAATATTACTCTCTTGATCATAGGATATGCCTATGTTCATTCTTATTAAATATAGTCAGTTTCCAAGTAGTTATTCCAATTTATACTTTTACTGACTAAATATGAGATTTCAGAACAAATCTCTTTTCTATCAAATTGGAAGAACTAGACTATTATTTTCTCACAACCATATTCTCCACTATCGGGTTTTGTAAACAAATCAATGATTATTTTCTAATATCCATTCTGGGGCAATGATCTCTTAAGACAGCATTACCCTTCTTAACCCCTCCAAAATTCTGAAATAGTAAGGTATCAAATATTAATCAAAAAGCCAGTAGTACAAGAGCATCTCAAAGTTCTAGTCCCCAAATCATAGGATCATATATCCTATCACTCTGAAAAATGTAAGCAGGTTCAGACACCTGACACAGCCAACAGAGGTACCGACTGCACCAGAGCTGCTGGGTCCAGCCTAGAGCCATGTACTCAGTGTGGTCCTCAGGCCAAAGGCACTCACTCACCCAAGTATCTGCAAAATCACAGAATCTCAGCGCACTGCCCTGCCAGACCTACTAAATCAGGATCTTCATTTAGCAAGATCCTCTTTACAACTTGAGAGGCACTGTTGTGGAGTGCTACCAGAGAAGCCTCGAGTGCCAAATTTCAATGATCCTGAATTAGTGGAGCTTGTGGGACAATTCACGACCTTGGCACAGACACCTGCAAAAAGCCAACCTGCCCATTCCAACTTTGTTTCTCTTGCTTCGACCAAGGCCCTCGTGCCCAAAGAAAACATGAGAGTTCATTGGGACAGGATTCTGTTTTACATACATATCATCTATTTTAAGTAATTGGGATCAGTTACAGTTTATAGGTGGTATTTTATTTTTTATTTATTTTTTATTTATTTCTATTTATCTTTAGAGGGGAAGGGAAGGAGAGAGGGAGAGAAATATCAATGTATGGTTGCCTCTCGTGCGTCCCGTGCCGGGAACCAGGAACAGGCCTGCAACCCAGGCATGTGCTCTGACTGGGAATCGAACCGCTATAGATGGTATTTTAAAATACTTAACATTAAATCATGAACAGTTTGTCATCTTGGATAGCATCATTCTGATTGTTTCATCAGAATAGATATCTAGAAATGAAATGATTGTGTCAACAGGTAGAATACTTTAATATTTTAAATGTTCTTGATGTATAATATCAAATTACTTCCCAGAAAGGTTAAAATTTCTTAAAAATAATACCAACACTATATGAAAATATCTGTATCATAGTATTATGAGCACAATCATTAGGTTCACTTTAATTTAAAGGATAAAAGTAGATCCCCAATATTGTGTATATGTGTTT
This sequence comes from Sturnira hondurensis, assembly GCF_014824575.4. Lineage (NCBI taxonomy): Eukaryota > Metazoa > Chordata > Mammalia > Chiroptera > Phyllostomidae > Sturnira > Sturnira hondurensis. The sequence goes on along the minus strand of NW_028095541.1, from coordinate 838,831 downwards.
TATAACTAGCAAATCTGAGCATTTTCTTATATAGTTGATTCTCATTATTCAGCACAGTTATTTTCATAAGGCCTTTGCAAGTTAGCAAATACTGAACCATTGCTCTAAGGGTTTAGGTCCCTGCAAGTCTCTGGTCATAACACTTTTACCTACTGATCGGCAATCTTGTCTTATGGACCTGGCTGGTGTAGCTGGTGGATTCAGTGCCAGCCTGCAAACCAAAGGGTCACTGGTTTCATTCCCAGTCAGAACACATGCCTGGGTTTCAGGTCAGGTCCCGGGGTCAGGGAGGGGGGAGGCGCACGTGAGAGGCAACCACACATTGATGTTTCTCTCCTTCTCTTTCTCCTTCCCTTCCTGTCTCTCTAAAACTAAATAAATAAAATTGAAAAAAACTTTGTCTTATGTATGTGTATTTAAAAGACACATTATTTAATATATATTGCTGATTCACGTACATTGAACTCACAGCCAACAGCTCTATGACTCAGGCCTCAATGAGGCTTATCTATAACATGCATTTTCTCTGTGAAGCGCAGCATAGCCTTCTTGCACTTGGGAACATGAGTTAGCACTTCAGCACTACGCATGGGGGTCATTGTAGCCCAACAAAAATCACAATATTTTTTAATGTAGCACTAAATAGCCTTCAAAAAGGACAATTGTGTACAGTCCGACAATTGAACAAGAGCATCACCTTGTTGGACCTCCACTGAGAACATGAGCATCAGGTCACTCAAATTTTTCAGCACTTTTCCATGAAAGCACCACAAGTACTGATTTTGGGGAATACAAATAAATTTCAGCAAGTAGACAAATTTGGACACATGCAATTTACAAATAATGAGGATTAACTGTGCTTATTTATCATTTTAACCTCCTATGTTTAAAATTATTCATATTTTCATCAATTTTTTATTGAAGTCTTAGTGCATTTACTACCTGTTTATAGGAATTCTTCATATATTTAGAATGTTAATCTTTTTGTTTCTTAGGTTTAAAATATATTTTATCAGTTTATTGTCTATTAATTTTACTCATTTTTATTTATACAAGTTTTAAAATTTTAATGTAGTCAAACATATTCCTTCTTTTTTCATGATACTTTATTGGTGCTATTCTTAGAAAACTATATTCAGAGATTAGGCAAACAGTCACTTAATTTTTTTATTCTTGTATAGATTTGATTTGATTTTAACCATCTGTTTAGAGTCAATATTGGCATCTGGTATCAGATGTGATTCAAATTTGTCTTATAAATAGTAAGTATTCCTGGTGATATTTATTCAATAACACATTTGTTCCAAATTTAAATTTTTTCAACTTTATTGATATAATTGATGTATAACACTGTTTAAATTTAGGGCACCATACAATGATCTAATGCCTACATACACTGTAAAATGCTTACCATAATTAGGTTACTTAACACATACTTTAACAACTCACATAATCACCATTGTGGTTGTTGTTATGGTGAGAACATTAAATCTCTACCCTCGTAGCAACTTTCAGGTACACAGTACAGTATTGTGAACTGTAATTACTGTGCTGTATGTCAGATTCCTAGAACCTATCCACTCTTTGACTGACCAACATTTCCCCCAGTCATTAGCCCCTGACAGGTTATCTCCTCCTGTGTCTGAGTCCAATGTCTTTAGATTCCACCTGTAAGTGAGCTCTATTGTGTTTGTCTTTCTCTGTCTGATTTATTTCACTTAGCATAATGCCCTAAGGATCAATTCCTGTCATCACAAATGGCAAGATTTCCTTCTTTTCTGTAGTTGATTATTTATTGTTATAGTTGATTATTTGTTTGTTGTTGTTTCATTTTGTATCCCAAAACTTTACTGAATTTGTTTTTTAGGTCTAACAGTTTTTGGTACTACCTTCAGAATTTTCTATATGGTCGGGTCATCATCAAACAGAGACAATTTTACATCTTCGTTTCTGATATGGGTGACTTTAATTTACTTTTACTGCTTAATTGCTCTGGCTAGGAATTCCAGTACCATGTTGAATAGGATTGGTGAGTGTGGGTACCTTAGTCTTGATCCTAATCTTGGAAATTTATTAGCTTTTCACTGTTGAGTACGATGTTACATATGGGCTTTTCCTATATGGCATTTATTATGTTGTGGTTATTTCTATACCCACTTTGTTGATAGTTTTATCAAAGGATGTTGAATTTTGCTGTATGATTTTTCTACATCTATTGAAATTATCACATGATTTTTTTCCACTGTATTAATGTGATATATCACATTTATTGATTTGCTTATGTTGAACAATCCTTGCACCCCAGGGGGAAAAAAAACCCATTTGGTCATTGTATATGATGCTTTCAATGTGCTGTTGAATTTGGCTTGCTAGTATTTTGTTGAGGATATCTGCATCTGTATTCATCAGGGAGAGTTTTCTTTTCTTGTGGTGTCTTTTTCTGGCTTTTGTATCAAAAGAATGCTGGCTTTATAAAATGGGTTTCTGACTGTTTCTTCCTCTTTAAATTTTTTGAAGAATTGACACTATTCCCTCTTTAAATGCTTGATGAATTCACCAGTGAAGCCATTTGATGCTGGACCTTCATTTTTGAAGATGCTTTTGATAATTGATTCAATTTACTTCTTATTAGAATGTTCTGATTTTCTATTTCTTCATGTTTCAGACTTGGTAGGTTGTGTTTCAAAGCCTCTACCCATTTGTTCCAGGTTGTTCAATTTGTTGGCATACAATGGGCATAGTAGTCTCTTGTGACCCTTTGTATTTCTGTGATATCACTTGTAATGGCTCCTCTTTCTTTTACAATTTTACTTATTTGAGTCCTCCCTTTTTTTTTCTTGGTAAGTCCAGTTAAACTATTATCAGTTTTGCTATCTTTTTTAAAAAAACATATAATCTCATTGATCTTTTCCATTGCTTTTCTCTATTTCATTTATTTCTGCTTTGATTTGTTATCTTCTCTTTCTGTTTATTTTGGGCTTAATTCTTTTTTTTCTAGATCCTCAATGTATAATGTTACAATGCTTATTTGAGATCTTTCTTCTTCATGTAGGCATTTATTGCTATAAACAACCCCTTTGAATAAGCTTTGGTATGTTGTGTTCCCATTTTTGTTTGTTTCAGTACAGTTTTTTTTAATTTTCTTTTTGACTTCATCTTTGATCCACTGATTTTTCACAAGTGTGTTGTTTAATTTCCACATATTTGTGAATTTTCCATTGACACCTGTGTGGTTCGTGGTGAGCCTGCCAAGGGTGTGCAGAAGCTGCAAGGCCTGCTGGGGTTCTCGGCAGCACCACAAAGTCCAGCCACAAGGGACCACAGCGAGCAGTAGTAATGTCTGGAGCCTGTGAATGCACACTCTGGGCTGTGGGGGGCCAGCTGCAGGTGCCTTGTAGTGGCAGGGGCCAGTTGCAAACACACACATACTGGCAGGAGTCAGGACAAGCAGTAAGTGCCAGGGACAACTAAATGCTTACTGGTAGTGACAGAAGCCCTGGCTGTCAGTTAGTACTATCACAGCTGCTGGGTTTCACCTCAGGTACGTGGCAGTAGAGGTCAGTTATGTGCTCAGGCCAGGGCCTGCAGGTATACAGTTGGAGTGGCTAGCTGCAGGTGAGCACAGTGGTCTAAGACAGTGACAGAAGATAGGGCCTTATCTGGGCCCACAAACTAGCACGTGCATGGCAATTGGGGCTGGCAATGGGGATTTGGTCAGCAGTATGCAAGCAGACAGCTGTGGCTAGCTTTGAGCATGCATGTGGCAGTGGGGTCAGAGCCTGCAAAGGGATAACAGGTCATAGAAGAATGGTAATATTACTCACCTTGGCAATGAAATATGGATTATGTCATTGGCTATTTTTTTGGTGTCTTTTTATTGCACTACTAGAGATCCTTAGGACCCTGAGAAACTGGTAATAAAGTACACTCTCTCTGAGTGAGCCTTCTTGTTAGAAGCCAAGTTCCTGCAGATATGCACTTGGGATCCATTGCTCTACTCAGTATTTGGTCTGTGTGAAAAGGCTAAACTACACTGTTTTGCGGGCAGGAAAGTAAACTTGGGAATTTCAGGAAGGTGCTAGAGACCAGGGCATGCAGGGACCAGAAGCTGTTGAGAGGCTCTCTTTTTGTGCAGAATTTGGATTATCAACAAAAGACTTGCACTGGGAAGAAAGGTAGTAGGGAGTTGGGTGTGTTTTGCCAGCACCTTGAATTTCTTTCAGAATTAAAGAATTTGAGACAGATCCCATAAGAGAAGAAGGGAGGCTGATAAAGGTCAAGATGTAGGACTAAAATGACCAGCATCTGTCATGGAAGAAGGTGATATTATCCATTTCAATCCCATTTTAGAAGGATATCCTTTCTCACCTTCACTAAATTTGTGTGTAGTTAAAACAACTAAGCATTTTATCCAAATTTATTGCATCTGTCAAATTGCTTTAATAAAGTCCATTTCAGGATAGAAGGTAGATATTTAAACAATATCTGTATCAAACTTAATATCTACATGAAATAACACTGCTTAAGTAAAACAACTATTAAACCCATGTGACCCACCACAGCTTAACAAAGAAAAAAGCTGATTGGCCATTTGCTTCAGCTGACTCACGAGTTTGCTGGGACTCAAACTCCATTTCTATAAACTGGGTGATCCCAGTTGAAGATCTCTAAAACCCATGACAGGGCCTAAGTTCTTTGATGTTGAACATGTGTACGTGACTTTTCCTGTTCTCTTGCTGAGTCTTCACAAAGGCTCACATCTCCGAGAAATAAAGCACAGTGGACAGGACCCCTGAAACATCAGCCATTTGGTTGTCATGGTGGAAGCCAGGCCAATAACAAGTACCCCACTTTGTAGGTGTTCCATGGACACTCACACTCCTTTTTCATCACCTGGGTCTGCCACATTATCCCAAGTCAGCCCATCCTCTGAGCTCCTCGTTTCATTGCCTTAATAGAGTGAACTTGGATTGTTCAGTTTAATTGAACATTCTCCTAAAAGAGGCATTCTGAAAAGGGTACAGCTGACCACCGCACATACTCCATGTCTGTGCTGATGTAGTCAAATAGTCTGAAGGCAACTTTCTGAGACCTGCAAATATCTGAGTCAAAACATGTTCCTTAGACCTATAGGGATAAAGTAAATTAGATCATGAATTAATAACCCAAGGATAATAGGAGCTATCTTCTCAGGAGTTACTTAAAATCAGACTATACGTTACATCCCCTAAGTGGTATCCCAATTCTTGCTGTCCTAAAATTTTCCCCATCTTTACCCTTTATTCCTCTTTTCCTCATATTCTTAAACCTTTTCTCTTAATATGTAACACATATTCCTCTCCTTTTGTAGATAATTTTTACCACTGCCATATATATTTTCCATGTCCTTATCTTTTAAATTTTATAATCACTAGAACTGTTTTGTGACTGGTTTAATGAAAATTAAACCAGGGTCCAGCACAAATAATGCCCATTTTTTATTATAAAATATTTTATTGCAAAATCATAAGCATGTATTTCTGTAACATAACAACATCATGCCCTGGCTGGTGTAGCTCAGTGGATTGAGCACAGGCCTCCGAACCAAAGGATCACAGTTTGATTCCCAGTCAGGGCACATGCCTGGGCTACAGGCCAGTTCCCAGCAGGAGAACCACAAGAGGCAACCATACATTGATATTTCTCTCCTTCTCTCCTTCCCTTCCCCTCTAAAGATAAATAAATAAAATCTTTTCTAAAACAAAAAACAAAACAATATCACACCCAAGCACACCATATGGTACAATAGGTGAAATGTTCCAAATTAAGACTATAAATGACTACACCAATATTGTTACCCTACCGACCACACTTAAGCAGTTGTTACTTATGCTGGACCCTGTCTTATCACAGGTATATAATTTAGTTCATTCTTTTATTCAGCAAATAACTTTTAGTGTCTTGTATGTGACAGAAACTCTGCTGGTTGGGGGTTGGGGAGGATAGACCCATGAGAAAGGGGCCATTTGAGTTTCTGTAGCTGCTTGTCCTTGAGGTTTCCTTTAACATCATTACTATGAAATAAAACATTCCCACAGAAAAACATATAAAACATGAATGTGACCTTTTCACAAATAAATATAAAGCCAGCGTTCAGCATCAAAACATTTTAAACGGTTCCCAGTGATCCCCTGATATTCGCATTCTTATGGATGTCCTTGAGTGTAGTTTGGATGTAGGAATTTGCTTCCAATGAATATATTATAGCAAAGCGATGGGATGTCAATTATGAAATTAAGTTATAAATGACTATGACTTCCATCTTACCAGTATTCTTTCTCTGGCTCTTTCTGCATGCTTGCTTTGATGGGCAGAGCCATCTGAGAGGGACATCTGGCTAATAGCCACCAAGGAACTGAATCCTCTCAACAATTAGTAAATGAACTTGGAAGAAAAGCTGTCCCCAGCTGAACCTTGAAATGACTGCGGCTCCACTCCACACCTGGATTTCAGCCTGTGAGAGAGCCCGAAGCTGAGGACCCAGTCAAGCTGTGCCTGGATTTCTAGCCCACATACACTCTGATGCAATAAATTGTGTTGTTTTAAGTCACTACGTTTTGGAATAACTTATTATGCAGCAACAGACAATAAATATACCCAGTGAACACAAGCAAGTCAATCAATAGAACATTGGCACCACCCCTGAAACCTCACCTTGTCCCTTCCCATTACCAACCCTCTATCCCCACCAGAGATAACCATTTGTACTTACAGTTGCTTTCTTCATAGTCTTACTATCCATTCATGAATGCATCTCTAAGTGCCATGGTTCAGCTGAGTTTTAGAACTTCAGATGACTGCAATATTACTATATTATTCTTTTAAATCTTGCTTCTTTAGGTCCACATTACATTTGCAAGATAAACCCAAGATACTGTGTGCACCTGAGATTTATTTATTTTCATTGTTTTCTGATATATTTCTGTGTGAATAAAACATAAGTTTTCACCCAACTTACTGCTGATGAGCATTTGGGTTGTTCTCAATTTGGGGCAATTACAACAATGACACCATCAAGCTCGATGTCCATGTGCACAGATTCTGCAGCACATGTGTCTACACCTAGTTATTTGTGAAATAGCCAGAGAATGTCTCATTACTGCTATAAAATGCCATAGGCCTCCTGTCTTATGAGGGGGTAGTATCAATACCAGATTGAATTTAGAGGGAGAAAGGAGACACAGAGGAGGAGGAGAGCAGTGGGGCTACTCATTTATATTTCTGGCAATGAAACCCTATGATTTTTTAAAATCCTTTTGTATGTGTGGGTTTTTTTGCGGGTTCTTTGACTGCTCACTATTATTAGGCCTCCTCCATATGACAGCAGTTTCTCCTGCAGCTGCACCACTGAGGAATTCAAGTCTGTTGGAGTTTACTGAATTTGTTTATAATTTATGGTCTCTTGAGAGTCAAACAATTTAGGCCAAAGACACAAACAGATACCCTCTAATCTTTTTATATTTTTACCTACTTTAAGCATTATGCAGGCATTAGGTTTTGGAATCTGTCTAGAATCAGGAAACCTGTCTTATCCGTGTTTGTTCATGTTTAATTTCTTTAATTATAATAAAATAAACATTTTAGGACACTGTAAAAGAGACCTACCAAAAAGTTTTCTTTGACCTCCTATTCCCTGCCAAATATTCCCAAATGATATGTTCTTTTCTGCTCATTGTCAGTGGTTAGAAAAATGTAGTCCAAGCAATCCAGACATCCAAATTGGCTCAAGAGAGGGAGATGCTGCAAGAGATTTCCGTGTGCCTGAAACACAGTCAGCTGCTGCAGGAAAACGAGGGTGTGCCATCACTCTGTTTCCTAGCCTTTCCCAGGCGATTCCCAGAAACTGACTTCATTCAGCCTCCTCCAGTGGTTAATCCCATTAGACTTCTTGCAAGTGAAATCTCAATAAGGTTTAGACAAAAGACCTTCTTTCCTGTCAGCACTAATAGAGTGAGGGCTAAGGCACTTTAACAAAAAGACCCCAAAATGTAGTGGCTTGAAAAATATACTTTTTCTTACTCAGACAAAGATAAGGAGTCCTAGAGAGCAGGGTGGCTCTGATCCAGAAGATCATTCCAAGATATAGAGCCCTTTCTTCATATTGCCTTACCATTCCAGACTGCTGTGCATTTCTGAGTGCTTTTATGTGTGTTCATGCTTGAGCTCACAAGAACTAAAAAAAGAAAAAAAATCAAATGTAACAATTTCCTTTTAAGCGAGTAAAGCTACAGTTGGAACACATGTAATTATAAGATTTCCATATATTTGTGAGATTGCGTTACTCTAACACCAAAGGCAGACAAATGCAAGAAAACCCTAGAGCAATATTCCTCATGAATATAGACACATAATCCTCAACAAAATATTAGAAAAACCATAATTATTCATATATGCATATATAAAATGTATATATACATATACACACACACATAGATCACATCATAACTAAGTGGGATTCATCTAAGGAAAGTAAAGCTGGTTCAGCATTTAAAAATCAGTCAATGTAATCTACAAAGAAAAACTGTATGACCATTTCAATAGATGCAGAAAAGACATTTGATAAAATTCAACATCCCTTTATGAAAAAATAGCAAACTAAAAGAAGGAAATAAAATGCATTTACAAAAAAATCAAATACAGCTAGCACCACATTTAATGGTGAGAGACTGAATACTTTCCACCTAAAATTTGGAAAAAGGCAAGGATATCATCTCTTACCACTGCTATTCAACAGCATATTTTAAGTCCTAGCAAATACAGTAAGATAATAAAAAGAAGTTAAAGACATAACTATTGGAAAAAGAAAAGAGAATCTGAATACACACTTCCCCAAAGAGGGCATAGAGATGGCCAATAGACATATGAAAAAATGCTCAACATCACTAATCATTAAAGAAATTAGAATTAAAACTATAATGAGATAACACCTTATATCTGTCAGAATGAGTAATTGCCAATAAATTAACAAACAAGTGTTGGCAAAGATGGGGAGAAAAGGCAACCTTTATGCACTGTTGCTGGGAATGCAGATTGGTGCAGCTACTGTGGAAAGCAATAGGGAGTGTTCTCAAATATTAAAAATGGAACTGCCTTGTGACCTAGCAATTCTATTTCTGGAATATATCCAAAGAAATCTGAAACCCTAATTTGAAAGAATATATGCACCACTATGTTTACTGCAACATTATTTACAATACAGCAAGGTTTGGAAGCAGCTCAAGTGCCCATCAGTAGATGATGGATTACAAAGCTGTGATACATTTACAAAATGGAATACTACTCAGCATTAAAAAAAGGAAATTTTACTTTTTGTGGCAGCATGGATGAAATGAAATAAGTCAGTCAGAGAAAGATAAGTGATCTCACTCATATGTGGAATCTAAAGAACAAAATAAACTAACAAACAAAATAGAAACATACTCATAGACACAGGGAACAGACTGACAGCTGTCAGAAGGGAGGGGAGTTAGGCAGCTGGTGAAAAAGGGATTAAGAAAAAGAAACATGTAGACACAGACTGCAGAGTGGTGATTGCCAGAGGGAAAGGGGGTGGGAGGCGGTGCAAGAGGGGAAAAGGGGGTAAATGATGATGAAAGGAGATCTGACTTGGCTGGTGATCACACAACATAGTATACAGATGATACATTATTGAATCATATGCTTAACACCTATATAATTTTATTAACCAATGTTACCACAATAAATTCAATAAAAAATTATATTTAAAAAACATGATTATCCATGTAAAAAATACAAAATATTCTACAAAATAGTTGTTTAAACAAATAAGTGAGTTTGACAAGATTGAGGGTACCAGGTTAATACACAAAAATTTACCGTATTTCTATATGTTAATAATGAACAACTGAAAGTTGATTTTTCAAAAAACCAACATCTAAAACAGCACTCCAAAAAAGAAGCTCAGGTATAAATCTGACAAAATATGTTTAGGATCTTTATGCTGAAAACTACCAAACACTAAGAAAAGAAATCATGAAGGAGATCTTAAGAGGAAAGTTCACATTCATAGACTTGAAAACTCAATATTATTAAGATGTTAATGGTCCCCTTTTGGCATAGAGATCCAATGCAATTTCAACCTAAATCAGCAAAATATATGTAGATACTAACAAACAGACTTTAGAATTTATGTTGAAGCTTAAGGAACTCAAAGGCCTAAAACAAGTTTGAAAAGATGAACAAATTAGTTCATAGTATCCTATTTCGAGACTTACTATAAAGCTACAGTAATCAAAGTAGTATGGTACTGATGAAAGAAGAGACAAAAAATCCGTGGGACAAAATAGAATCTAGAGAGACCAACACTATAATCAACTGACTGTTGACCCAGCTGCAAAGGCAACGGGATGAAGAGGGGTCGTGTTCTCCACAAAGACTGCTAGAGCACTCGGACACCTCTTCACAGCAAGAGTCGCAGCCTGTGCTCACTCACTTGACAAAAATCAATCTAAAAATTGATTATAGTCCTAATTGTAAAGTCTTAAAATCATACATCTTTTAGAAGAAATAATGGGAAAAAATATTTGTGACCTTGGGTTAGTCAAAGAAATCTTTTATCTGGCACCAAAACATGACCTGTAAACAAAAAAAAATTGACAACAAATAGACTTTATCAAAATTCAAAACTTTGCCTGTGAAAGATATTGTTCAGGGGATTGTCTTTAAGTCATGGCTTGGGAGGAAATATTTGCAAATTACACATCTGAAGAAAGAATTGTATCAAGGGTTTAAGGGGCAGAAGAGCATAATTACAAAAAGACAACATGAGGGGGGGTTTAGGATAATAGAACTAGTCATCTTGATTATGGTGGTGGTTAAAATTCACAAACTGTACATCAAAATGAGTGAGATTTTGTAAATTAAAAAATTAAAGAGGAAAAGATTATGTGAGTTAACAATATTTTTAACTCCTGGCACAGCCATATGGATATGTACTTGCTGAATAACAACTCTAAATAAGACGAACGTCCATGAGAAAAAGATGTAAATAGCCAAATAAACCACACTTTCAAGGCTTTTATCAACCTGGGGAAGTACTTGATGTCTTCACTGGCTTCTCTTGTTTCTTTGGGGCTGTGGCATTTACAGGAGAAATTCTGGAAATGAACTAAGTCTGTCTCCAGAGAAAGTCAAAAGAAGGACCTGAGAACACCTCATGGGGTGGTAACCCCTTAAGTAGAGACAATGGCACTGATAGAAAACTGAGGTGAACATTTCTGAAGGGTTCACAGAGCCTGCATTGTCTAAGAAAATAAGCACCTCGAGTCCTCAGACACCCAGAGACAGTTGGCATGGCTTTGTACTTTTCGGAGAGGGAAATGGGAGTGCTGAGAAGAAATTGTTTTAATATTCAGTCCCTGCCTTTTACACTTGCCCCTCACAGGCTAAAACCTCTGGAGAAATTTGCTCTCAGTACACTGACCTAATAACCTTGGGTGAGAGGGTAACTTCTGCAAATGTAGAGGATGAATTCTGAGGTAGCACTGTGAAATCAACACAGTGGCTTAGAGAGGAAAACTGCATCTAGGAAAAATTATCACAAACTGTGCTAGGTTCCTCTCACTCCCACTCCAACTCTCCCACTAGCCTTCCTTCCTACACAGCACCCTTTTCTTCCCACCCTTTCCTGGTGGCCTCCCTCCACTTTCGAAATCCATTCTTGTACACATCGGTGTTCGCTTAAATAAATCTATTACTTATCCCAAAGGCACATGCATACTAATGACTTATCTAATGACAAATTGCAGATATATGACACCTGTTAAACATCTAAGCTGTTGAGAGAAGTCTAAAGTTTGGGAACACAAACTTCTTCAAGTTGGAGGATGCCTATAGACAACTCCACATGGGCAGTTTTGCTTTAAAATGAGGACAGCCTTGTTGATTCACACTGTTAAGTACCCCTTATTCAACTAGCAGAAAGTTTCAAACATCAGATAATTCCCTAGTCATGCAGTAGCTGTTTGGGAAGCAATTTGCCAGATGTCTATGAGAGTTAACTCCCTCTAGGTCCCTATACAATCAGGCCCCTAGTTAACAACTTCAGAGCCATTAGAATCTCAGTATTCGTTGTCTGGTGCAATATTCATTATCCAGAAACGGTCCCCGCAAGACATTAGAGAGAAGAACGATGAGCACCCTGGCACATGGTGATAATGAACTCAAATCTTATCTCCAACTGTACAGTCTCTAAATGGGACAAATGGTTCCCCATCATAACTTTGCCATTTATATAGGTTTACTGCAATTACTGGTCAGAAGTCTTTTTGTTAAAAAAAAACGTGTCAGAAATCACTTAGTAAATGAGTAAGTACTAAAGATGTTGTGATTCTTTAGAACTTTGAAGAAGAGGGTTAGGCCTCTGGAACATTATAGAGCCTGCTCCACCTCATCTCCTTCCAAGGAGTGAAATAAATAAGGCATAATAGTCACCATCTGGGAAGGAAATTACCAGTAAGACATATGACAAGGATCAGTGTTGGAACGGACTGCGTATTTTAATTATGTATACAAATGACTTGGTGCTGAGAACAAGATTTGCGGATTACATTAAACAGTGGGGGAAGCACAGCAGAGTAAATAATAAGGTACCCAAATGCCAAGCGGCAGAGGGATTTGTATTGCTTTGGGTTATATGTGGTCTTAGAAGACAGAAAATGCAGATATATGCGAATAATGTTAAATAATGTGCCTAGTAGACAAGAAAAATAGAAAGTGAATTTAAGAGAAAGGGAACGGTGCTGGCAAGGTAAGGATCGCAGTAGGGGTGGGAGGAGCGCAGGAAGCGGACACAGCCTTGTTACACCAAAACAAGCTTCCACGAAAGCCAGGTATGTTTCTGTGCAAATTAGAATGGGAGGGAAAATCTACTGCACCGTGTACACAAACATCCACCTGATACCTTCCAGAATAAAGGCACCAGCTTCTCCATCTAATTCACCACTGATCTGCAGGTATCCTTGAGTGGAATGCAAAGGGAGCATGGAGTTAGGAGACTGTTTTTATTTGATTCCAACTCTATCACTGGCCAGCTAGTCAACTTTGGTCAAGTTTCCTCATATCTCTGATCCTCAGTTTTCTCATCTATGAAACGATAGGATCAACTGTATGACATCTCTTACATTTATTGAAGGACCTCTTAGCTGGCCTTGATAACAAATGGTCACGGAGAACTCTGTGGTGGTGGCCTCAGGCTACGTCAGTGCCTAGGCATCTTGGGAGCTTAACACATACAGGAAACATTTGTTAAATGTTAAATGAGTGCTCAAATTCTTTGTGACATACTGAGTTTCCTGATTCAGTTGGTTCCTTACTGAAATTCCTTTTTTAAAAGAGTCTTTTTAGTTTCAAATAGAGATAGGCCCCACGATACAAAGGTTTAACTTACAATGTTTCTACTTTGGTGCAGAAAACAGTACACACTTAGTAGAAACAGTGCTTTGAATCTGGAGTTTTTCCAGGGCTAGGATATGCAGTAGCGTCTCCGTCATGGTGCTGGGCGGGGCACCGAGCGCGGATTCCCACAGCTCCCAGGCAGCCGCGCTCTCACCAGGGTGAATAACGGAGGTGCTGCAGCTTTGTATTGAGTGTATTTTCAATTTAGAATATTTTCAAGTTACGATGGGTATATTGGGACATAACCCCATTGTAATTCAAGAAGCATCTGTATATATTTTCAAATTGAAATATAGAATTCAAGAAAATATCTGATTTATCGTAGAAAGAAAATTTGATTTAATTGCCAAGGTGTTTGTTTCCAAAGGTCTCAGAGTTCAGAATTACTTAAAAGCCTTATGTTGAGAATCCCTGGTTGGAAAGCAAGATGCTTTGCTGTCAGTTTCTAAGGCCTTTACTCATTATTTCAGTCTTCACAACCGTCTTGCAGTTAAGAATTGTTAATACACCAACCATTGTACAGATGAGAAAACCAAGACTCAGAGAAGTAAAATGACTTCTCCATAAAGTCCAAGGGCCATTTCTTAATTAAGCAAATATTTCAGATAAAAACAGCGAGAGTAAAAAGTCTCTAACACAACTGCATGTGGACAGTAGCCCGAACATTACAGATTCATTCCTCAGAATCGTTGCTAAGGACCCACGAACTAGATTTAGATACTCGTGTGTGGGTCCAGGCTCCCCCACTTACTAGTTGGGTGAGTCTAGAGAAGTTACTTGAGTCTTCTAATGCTTAGTTTCCAAGTCTATAAAATGACAATAATCATAATACCTACTTCATAACATTACTGTAAATATGAAATGAGATCATACATTTGAAGTCATTGGCATATAGAAAGTATTCAGTGAATCCAAGCCATGAACTATGAAGAACACACCCGAAAAATAAATTAAGACAGGCCTGACTTATATATTTAACATATGTGAAATGTTGTGCAAAAGAGAAATATATTTGTAAAATTTTAATACATAATTCAAAGATGAAAGAATAGAGCAAGATACATAACTCTATATCCAATATCATTTTGTTTATGAACTATATAACTATTGGATGAAAAGATTAGAAAGATAATTCCAAAGCATTTGCAATATTCATTCCCCTTGTGGAAAAATTATTGAGGCTATATTGATGAATATTGATTTACTCTTTCAGTGGCCTTACCAGAAAAAGATGAGCCTTCTGGTAAGTCATCCATTCACTTAACTAATGGAAATCCTGTGTATTACCTCAGGTCCATTTGCCTCGCACTTCAACAACAAGAATGAGAAGACCCAGCATGGGCATCAGGAACAGAAGTGTGTGCTTAGTGAACTCTGCAAAGAGCTCAGTGTAACAAGAACACCTCACTCACGGAGGTTCTTCATTAGCTTGTGCGCTATCAGTATTTCTGTTATCACTGGATATATAAAAACAGGAAATACGGACTTGAAAACTGAAATATAACTTTAAAAAAACTATAGGACTTCTTCAATTTGTAATTAGAAGAATACAGGCCCAGAGAAGTTATGTGACTGGCAAAGTCTAGCAGCTAGCTCCAGGCACAGCCTCATCAAAGTCCAAGTCCTGTGACTTGCCAGTCCCTGAACTTCCCCAAGCATCCTAATGTCTAAGTGGAAGTATATTGATATATGGAGCCAAAATTGCTTATTATCACTATGTAATATATTAATATGTCATTATATATACTAATGGGGGAAAAGATATAGATTCCAGCATACTTTCCAAACATGAGGTCTTTAAATCCAATATTCCAAAATATTTTTTTCGCAAATCATCAAAATTGCTTTGTCTTTTTGCTCAAATGAAAGAATATTCAAAACAAAAAAAATTAACCAAAAAAAACCCCAAATCCCTTATAATGCAATTTTGCACAGGTAACAAGTGCATTCTTATTTTTGATGGTCACAAATATCCATAGTGCTATTCCATCACCAAGAAATAGTAATGGGAAGAAGATAAATGTTTTATACAACAATTATAATTTTCTAAAGGGCAAAGTAATCTGACTTGCACAGTCTCAGAGACTTTTTTTAATTTCAAAGGCAAGAACTCCATCCAAGTCTCCTTTTCATGAACTCCTCAAATAAAACACAGGCTCATAGGCACACAGACAAGCCAATGTGGGCAAGAATAATTAAGATCAGGACTACAAAGAGGTAGGAAGGAAGTCGGGCTTCTTGCAGGGAGGACTCATAGAGTAATTATGAAAAAACAGGGACAGTGCCCCGAAAGGAAGAGGAAAAGGGTTGAGACCTAATGGTTTCATTCTCCAAAGAATGAAACAATCTGCCTGTAGATGTGCTCTGCAGAGCCCACTCCCCACTACAGACCTCTGCGCTGCCGAGAGAAAAGGTGCACCTCGCTTTTAAGGAACAACTCCAGCTCTGAAATTTGAGCAGCAATTAAGAATTAATAGCTTCTAGGAAGGTCGTTTTGGCATCTTGCTTGTCTTCCCAAGGGGAACCTACCCTCACAGCTTCCAAATTCTCTACCCAAGGCTGCAGTTCAATCTTAGAAACAGAGATCTGAGCATTGAGAGTTACACCAATTATACTGAAAGTGAGCAAGTCCTGTTCCACCTTCATAACGAGCTGCGTAAGTACAGCTGAGGTGGTCACCCAGTGGTCACCTCTTCATCAGAGAACATGAAAATCTTAAAGAATGAAGGGCATAACTTGGAAGATGACAAGGAATAATAACTGCAAGCTATACAGGTTTTATAACTGGGCAGCACAACTAAAAAGTTGAAAGAAAGAGACCTGTGAAAGTATTAGACACATTTTTTACAAAAAAAAAAATCTGTAATTACCTTTCATGGAAGATTGTTAAAGGCAAAAACCAGGACCATTTACAAAGCAATTAGGAGTTATCCTGGGGAAAACATAACATTAAAAAGAAGATTAGTCAATTGTTCAAAGCCTTTCTGTGTGCCCCGTAGGGCCTGTGCTTGAAATGCACAATTGAAGAGTTGACCTACTAGGGATCTCTACTGAGGTTCCACAGCCCAGGAGCTGATGGCAGAGGATAGCTTCATTACAGTCCGATAATAGCCCAACTCCGCCGCTTATTACAGACCTGAAGTGCCCCCAAACATAATTGGATAGTTTTCCCCATCTGAATTCCAACATCATTGCCAGTCATTGACAAGTGACAAACAGAGGACAAATTCAGCACTACACAGAAATTCCAAGGACACTTAAATAAGTTGAGCAGCGTTGATGCTAAAATATGAAGGGTGAGGGATATAAAGGAAAGAGACACAAGCAGCAGAGACCATTCCTCCGGCTGCACTGACCTTGCAAGCACCTATTCTGTTTTCCTGCAGGCACTCTTCCTTGTCAGACGAAGCCTCTCATTCCATAGTTTTCTCACACTTGAGCCATTAAATAAAAATTGGGGCCTGGTGGTCAGAATGCTTGTCGACATGGCTCACTGGGACTTTGCAACAAGACACCCCAGTCGTGAATTCTCCCCAGCTGACAAGGGCACTGTGTTTGGTACCTCACTCGCTGGAGCCTTCGTCAGCAGTGTTCATCCTACCGTCTGTCCCAGGTCCCAGTCCCCCAGTTTCCCTGAACTGCTGTTTTCTCCTCTCTGCTTTGTCTTCTACTGACCTTCTGAATCAGCATGTGCTGCTGTTTTCCAAGAACTAAAATATCTGTATTCTATGTGCATTTGTTCTGAGCACAGAGCCAAAGTGAAACTCTGTTGACTCATACATTTTTAAGGTTATTACCAGCTCCCACCTTTGGAGGCATGTCCATTTGAACTATAATGGCTGGTACAAATGGAAGCTAAGGAATTTTAAAACACAAAATAAATGGACAAACAAAACACAAACTCTTAGGTAACAGAAAACATTTTGATGCTTTCCAGAGGGAGGGAGGTTGGGGATGGGTGAAAAAGGTGAAAGGATTGAGATGTACAAATTGCCAGTTATAAAACCAGTCACAAGGATGTAAAGTATAACATAGGGAATATAGTCAATAATATTGCAATAACTATGCATGGTGTCAGACGGGTATTAGACTTATTGGAATTAACTTATTTGTGAGTTATATATACATCTAATCTCTATATTGTACACCTGAAACTAATGTAATATTGTATGTGGACTGTAACTGAGAAACTTTTTAAATATATTTAAAAAAAACTAATTCAGTACGAGAATGCAGTTGTTCACTTTAGATTATGGTTGAAAAGATCAGAGTGTAAGGGGGATGTAATAGATTTGTCAGCACAAGTTTTATTAACAGCTTCAGCAAGCCACAATCATCCAATAACTAAGAGCTTTATAGCACAATGATGAAGAACTAATATTAGATCACTTTGATTTGAAACCAAGCTCTCTTTACTAGCTATGTGACCTTCAGCAACTTAACTTCTTCAAGTCCCAGTTTTCCAACTCTAAAATGGCCCAAATAATAGTATATTGTAATAATGACTAAATGAGATAATCTGAAGCTTAGCTCATTGTGAAGAACTCAACAAATGTAAGCTCTGCTGAGAAAGTGAGAAAATGAGCAGAATTAAGGTTCACTTTTCCTAAGGGAAAATTAGTGCAAGTTCAACACATTTAGACTTCCAGAGCAGAGATTCTCAAACTTTAGCACATGTCAGAATAATGTGAAGGGCTTGTGAAAACTCTGATTGCTAGAACTCAGGCCCAGAGAATCTGATTCAGTACCTGTGAGGTGGGGCCTGAGAATCTGCATTTCTAACAAGTTCTCAGATAATGCTAATGCTACTAATCTAAGGGTTAATTGTTGAGGAACACTGCTCTAGCAAACTGAGAAAGCTAATTAAGTATTGGGCACTTATCCTGTGTCAGCCACTCTGTACACATGTGATATTAAGTTCATTGAAGAGCATTGATCTTGCTCTCCAGTTATAAAAGCCATTTTTCTAAGTCATTCGTAAATACTGCCATTCAGTCTTAGAGTTCAGCTAGTATTAAGATAGTATCATGAGCCCTGGCTGGTGTAGCTCAGTGGACCGAGCGCCGGCCTGTAAACCAAAGGGTCTCCAGTTTGATTCCCAGTCCGGGACACATGCCTGGGTTGTGGGTCAGATCCCCAGTAGTGGGTACACAAGAGGCAACCATATATTAATGTTTCTCTCCCTCTCTTTTTCCCTCCTTTCCCCTCTCTCTATTAAGTAAATTTTTTTTAAAAAAAGATAGTCTCTGAGCCAGAAAATTATTAGGACTTACATACATAGGATTTGAATCATTCTTGGTCAATCACTGTACTTAACAAACAGATTTATTTGGGGGTATTTTAGCATGATTTGGAGGTTGAATAATATACTCTACTAAGGTTTATATGCCAAAGGATTTGTCATATCTAAATGAAAAAGAGACATAGGGGAGGGAAATAATTAATAGGTCAGGAAATCAAGCTTATAATAAAAGTATTATTTTTCAACCTTCTCTATTTGACATTAATCCAAATGTAAACATCAGGAACTGTTATTAGTTATTAGTAGAATTTGAGTGAGAATTTTGTAATTTATATTAACTACTTTCTGATCATTAACAGAACTTTAAAAAATACAAACTCTATAATAAAATAACACTAAAAATAGCTATAAATTTAAATCTCTATTTAAAAATTCCTATGAGCACTAGGTGGAATGTCATTAAAGAAAAAAGAAAGTTTGTTTGAAATGGAAATGGGATAAAGGGCTCTTTTAAACCCTTGAAACTCCATGTTCAAAATGAAAAATGAGGACATTTCTAGCCACTTTCATTTAAAATATTACTCAGAACATAATTTTTGGAGTCAGGCAAGTCAATAATGCCACACAAAAGCCTTGTATGAACCTGATGACCTCATTAATGCCAGCTTCACAGTTTAATAACATTTCATCATATTGAATGTGAAGGTGTAAAGTACAAATTAAACACGGCAATAGGAGTGTGCAATTTCATTTTGTCTTGTTAGAATGCATCTCCTGACTATAGTTAATTTGACCTTCATAGCAATGACCGAGTAAAAAAAGTTCCAAAATAAATGTGTAATAATCCTTTATGTAGTGATTTTAATACCTTCTGCTTTCCAATCACTGAAGAGTGGCTTGTAGAGCAAAAATTCTTGCAAAATGCTTTGGTTTTACTATTACTCAAATACTAAATCAATTAACTTTTGGTACCTAAGTCATTTGGATTTCCCCATTCTTCTTGAATATTTAACTGACCAAGAACATATTCAAAGAGCTGCAGCCTCACAAACAAAATGCAAAATATTACTTAAGAGGAAAGCACTTCATCTCCATTGTGCTTCATTTTAAACAACTTTATTTGATTATTTAACATACTTTTAGAAAAGAAATAAATGAGATTTTGAGAGAAAGGTTGTTGTTGGTTGTAGTTGGAATGTTTTTCTTTAAGCAAAGCACAAATCAGAGTTTCATTTTGCCTCTAAAAACTAAATAATAGATATTCTTCTACACTGTAAAACAAAACCTAATTTTCATGACAGTCACTGATTAGCCAGATTATCCCATTTAGCCTTTTGTATAAGAACGTCTTCTTAAACTTGAGACTGTTGAGATGATAAGGAAAAAATGTGATGATGAAGATTTGCCGATAGCATAAGGAATTCTAGGTACAACTGATGACTGTTCACCAACAATTATGGAAATCAGACTCCCTTACAGACACAGCTATTCTCCATGCTGTGTAATTATTGAACTCCAAGCCCCTCATTGTTCATGTCATTAATTGAGCTTCTTCTAACTGTGAGCCACTGTACTGCAGATACAAGCAAACAAACATTGCCTACCCCATCCTCACCTCCCACAATTCAGCCCCCATCTAGAAGGTTTGTAATCTTCTAGGAGAAAAGTTATTTTGCACAGTCTGTTCTTCTCCTTTGTTGTCTGTCTTCAGCGGGTGCCCTGACCTTCAGCACACTGGCTTCTGTTAGGTCCTCAAATGCATCATGCTTCCCCCTACCCCAGAATCTGAGTGCGTGCCCTTTCCTCTCACCTGGAAAATGCTCTCTGCTTTTACCATGGTACATATTACTTATCCTTCAGATGTCAGAATAAACATTGCTTTGTCAGGAAAGCCATCCCTAACTCTCTGTTATATGTCCTCAAAGCTCTCAGATTTTTCCGTTATTGCATGTAACACAGCTAATAATCATATATTAGCAGAAATATTTGATTCACATTTATATTTTCTATCTGTCAATAGCATCACATGTTCTTCATTGCTTTCTATGTGCCATGTACTGTGTTGGGAATCTATCAGGAAACCTGAAGTCCCTATCCTTATGGAACTACCTGACAGGATTGGAGAGGCACATTCATCAAATAAAGATCATAACGAATACTATCAGAGAGATAATCAAGGTTTTGTAACCGAGAAAAGGCTGTTTGATATAACAGAGTCAGGGAAGCTGAGGCATCAGGGATGAGAAGGGATGCAGAAAATGTATTGTGGGCACGGGCAAAGGCTAGTGGAGAAGGCCTTAAGGCTAGGAGAGCTTCTGCTGGTGAAACTGTCAGAGAAGGCAGCACTAATGGAATTCAGTGAGCAGTGGGGGGAGAATAAGAGATGAGCGTGGAGTAAATACAGTAGATCCTGTAGGTCCCCATCCATGGTCAAGGAAATTTTTTTATTAACTCTGAGCCAACTGAAAGAGTGAAAGTTTAGTACAATCAGGTAAGTAGTAGTACAATAAGAAAGCAGGTAATCCTGCTGAAAGGCAAAGAGCATCTCAAGTAATGTTGAGCCAAGCCTTACAGATACTTTCTGAGAAAAAAAAAGTGGTTATTAAGTCTACACGCATGGCCTTTGCAATGGGAGACTTCACAGAAAATTATATGGAGGAGCTAAGGTCCTTTTTACAAACAAACAAATCCTCTCTATGCCCCACCAAAACAGTTCTAATGATAGCAAAGCCTGCCTACAGCAGAAATAAATATTTATGGTGAGCCCAAGTCAGAGGTGTGTTCAGTTGTCTAGATCCGGAAATGGCCAGCAAAGTGCTCAAAATATTGAACTGCCACATACACGGCTACATAACGTCAGAACAAGGGTGACATCCCAAGTGGAAATCCCCGGGGCAAGAGCTGGAAATGGAAATGAAACACACAAGTCACTGAATGTTTGCTTCTAGAGTCCTTCACCCAAGAAACATCAGGAAGCTCATGCTTTCCCTCACCACAGAGAAGCAGGATGTCCCAACAGGAAATGAGAAAAACAAATGTCATCAGGTGATGTAATCAGGTAAGGCCACCCAACTATTGGGACCACAAACAAAAATCTACCATTTTCTGACCTGTCCCCTTCTGCAACCTAGACTACACCCAGAAAAACCTTCATTTGCTTACTATTTGCATAAGCAATGATAGGCTATTGCTTACAGGTAAGCTTACTATTAGCACACTTTGTCCAGTAGTAAATTAAGCCACTAAGCTGCAAACTCTATGAGAGCAGGGACTGCCTGATTTGTGCACTGGGACTGGCATAGTGTTTAGCTCATAGTGGGTGCTCAATTAATCTATGTTGAACAAAATACTGTGCATATGATAAAAATGACGGAGAAGCCCATCCCAAATAAGCATGAATAATACATATCATAGTAGTGGAAGTGGAGAAATGTTACTGTCCACAAGGATGCTCAGAGAGCTAGCTAGAGTAAAAGGGGTCTGAGCTGGAAATTGCAGGGTCATTGTGACGATCATGACACAGCCTGGGTGCTGTCCTCAGCATTTTCATATATCACTTTATTAATCTTTATAGGAATCCTGTGTGATAATGCCAGTTGTTATCCTAACTCTACAGATGAAGAAGCTAAGAAAGAGATTAGATATGCTTTGATAAATAGAAAAGTGTGAGGAGAGTACATTAAGAAGAAGAGGAACAGTAAATTCTAAATTCAAATGCAAATTACCTCAGGCACCATTGTCTGCAGTCACCTCCCTCACAGATAGGGTAAATAAAAGATGGTCTTTTGAATAATATCCTAGTTCCTATTTAATAAATTGCCTGAACTCCAAGGGATTCACTTTTTTAAAAAGGATAATCAAATTGAAACATTATTTTACTTTATTTTTCCACTGGGTGCTATCTTTTGTGTGTGTGTGTGTGTGTGTGTGTGTGTGGTTTTTTCCATTACCATTTTGCTCCCTTGTACCTCCTCCCACCCCCAATCACCACAATGTCATCCATGAGTCCTTTTCCCTCTTTGCAAAATTCCTCCACCCTCTATGTTCCCCCACCCCTTAGCTTTCATCTATTCTCTATCTATGAGTCTGTCTCTATTTTGTCAGTTCAGTTTGTTCATTAGATTCCACACATGAGCGAAATCATATGGTGTTTGTCTTTCTCCAAATGGCTTATTTCACTTAGCATAATGCCCTCCAGGCCCATCATTATTGTCACAAAGGGTAAAAGTTTTTTTCTTTTTTACGACTGAGTAGTATTTCGTTGTGTAAATGTCCCATAGTTATTTCACCCTCTCATCTATTGGTGGACACTTAGGCTGCTTCCATATCTTGGTGCTCGTAAATAATGCTGCAGTGAACATAGGGGTGCTTCTTTCTTTTGAATTAGTGTCTTAGGTTCCTTTGGACATACTCCCAGAGGTGGGATGGCTAGGTTAAAAGGCAGTTCCATTTCTAATTTTATGAGGTTATCTTCATATTGTTTTCCATAGTGGCTGCAGCAGTCTACCTTCCCACCAATAGTGTAAGCTATAGATTCAATGCAATTGCTATCAAGATTCCAATGACATATTTCACAGAACTAGAACAAATATTTCAAAAATTTACATGGAACCGCAAAAGGCCATGGATAGTAACAGTGATCCTGAGAAAAAAGTACTGAGTTGGAGGAATCATGCTACCTAATATCAAACTATACCCTAAGGCCATAGTAATCCAAAAAGCCTGGTACTGGCAAAAAAAAAAAAAACAGACACGTAGGTCAATAGAACAGGACAGAGAGCCCAGAAATTAACCCACACTTTTATAGTCAATTAGTATTTGACAGAGAAAGCAAGCACATACAATGGGCTAAAGAGAGACTATTCAATAAATAGTGTTGGGAAAATTGGACAGATATGTACGGAGAGATGAAACTAGACCACCTTCTCAGACCACACACAAGAATAAATTCAAAATGGATTAAAGACTAAAATGTTAGAGCCAAAACCATAAAAAAACCCAGAAAACATAGGCAGAAAAATATTGATCATTGCTCACAGGAATATTTTGTCAGATATATCTCCACCAACGAGGGAAAGAAAGAAAAAACAAATTGGACTGCATCAAATAAAAAAGTTTTTGCACAACAAAGGAGGCCATGAACAAAATAAAAAGAAAACCCACAGAATGGGAGAACATATTTGCCAACACATCTGATAAGGGGTTAATATCCAAAATGTATAAAGTACTTAAAACTCAACGCCAGGAAAAAACAACAACCCAATTAAAAAATGGTCAAAGAACTTGAATAGACACTTCTCCAAAGAGGACATGCAGATGGCCAACAGATATATGACAAGATGCTCAACATTACTGATCATCAGAGAAATACAAATTAAAAACACAATGAGATATCACCTTGCACCTGTCAGAATGGCTATCATCAATAAATCAACAAACAACAAGTGCTGGCAAGCATGTGGAGAAAGGTAAACTCATTTGTTTACTTCTATAATTCCTTGGTGAACTGAAAATCAAAGAATACCCATGTAATCCAGGACTGGAAGCCCAAAGCTTTTCTCACTAACTCACCTCCTTTGCTTCCCTCCTCCATTTTTTTTTAATTTTTTTTGTTGATGATGCTATTATAGCTGTCCCAGTTTTTCTCCCTTTGCCCCCTCCCCCTAGTCCAATCCCCATTCCCAGAGTCAATCCCCACACCACAGTTCATGTCCATGGTAATGCATATATATTCTTTGACTAATCCCTTCACCTTCTTTCAACCAGTCCCCATCCCCCCTCCCCTCCTATAGTTGTCAGTCTATTTCACTTTTTTATGCCTCTGATTCTATTCTGCTCATTAGTTTGTTCATTAGATTCCACTTTTAAGTTTGTTTATATGGTATTTGTCTTTTGTTGATTGGTTCCTCCTCCACTTTTAAGGAATACATTGGGCCAACTGAATAGTCCAGGATAATCTCCCTTTCTGAAGGTTAGCTAACTGGCAATCTTAATTCCATCAGCACCTTTAATTCCCCTTTGTCATGTAATCTAATATAGCCACAGGTTAGAGGGATTAGGGCATGCGTATGTTTGGGCGACCACTACTCTGGCCGTTATATTTCCTCTCTAGAAATCAGTTCATCGAGAGCACTATTCTATCTGCAACCACTGGTACAGAGCAGATAGTCAATATTTATTAGGTGATTGAAAGGCTAGTGGACAATAGCAACACCAACACCAATAGTGTTATTGTATTGAGTGTTGTCTACACTTCATGTAGTTCTTTAAGATCACTGTCTATTTTACTCTGTGTGTGTGTTTGTGTGTGTGTGTGTGTCAGCAGAACAACCATTACCTAATTTTACTGATGAGCAGCACTGGAAAGAGATTTCTCGATCCTATGGCACTAAACAGTTAATGAATCAATAAAAAAATGTGCTCAAAGAGCATCTTCCCACTACCCTTTTACATTCCACAACTGTATCTCTAAAGAATTAAGATAAAGTAATGGCTTTCTGTATTGTTATATGCTAACCTAATATATCACAGAACAGAAAAATATTATATCCCCAAAACAGGGGTGGTGGTGTTAGGATGTCCCTTAGAAGACCAGATCCATGAGATGTTACTTTTTTCCCCTAGGGTTACCATAATACATCGCCACAGATTGGGTGGCTTTTCGAAAGAAAACTTTTATCCTTCTCACTTCTGGAGGCCAGAAGTCCAAAATCAAGAGGCTGTTTTCTAACCGCAATGAGATACCACTTTACACCGGTGAGAATGGCTATCATAAACAAAGCAATAAACAACAAATGTTGGAGAGGGTGTGGGGAAAAGGGGACTCTGGTCCACTGTTGGTGGGATTGCAGACTGGTACAACCATTACGGAAAACAGTATGGAATTTTCTCAGAAAACTAAAATTGGACTTGCCTTTTGACCCAGCAATTCCACTGCTAGGATTGTATCCTAAGAACCCTAAAACACCAATCCCAAAGAACCTATGCACCCCAATGTTCATAGCAGCACAATTTACAATAGCCAAGAGTTGGAAGCAACCTAGGTGCCCGTCAGTAAATGAATGGATCAAAAAACTATGGTACATATACACAATGGAATTTTATGCTGCAGAAAGAAAGAAGGAGCTCCTACCTTTTGCAACAACATGGATGGAACTGGAAAGCATTATGCTGAGTGAAATAAGCCAGGTGTTGAAGGACAAATACCATATGATCTCACCTCTAACAGGAAGCTAAACAACAAAACAAACAAGCAAGCAAAATATAACCAAAGACACTGAAATAGAGAACAGGCTGACAGTGACCAGAGGGAAGAGGGGAGGGAATTTCAGGGGAAATAGGAGAGGGATTTAGAGGAACATATATAAAGGATACATGGACAACAACCTAGAAGGGTGGAAATGGGAGGAGGGGAGCACGGAGGTAGGATGGGATGGGAGTAATAGACAGAAAACTGTACTTGAAAAATAATTAAATAAAAAAATTGGGGGAAAAAAAAAAGAGGCTGTTTTCTTCTGGAGTCTCTGAGGGAGAAACCGTCCCGGGGAGAGGAAGAGTCAAACTCTTACTCTCAGTGTCAGATGGCTGCACTGGTCCTTGGTGTTCCTCGGCCTGTGGAAGTATCACTCCGGTCTCTGCGTCCACCTTCCTACGGCCCTCTCTGTGTCTCACCATGCCTTCTCTCTAATTCAGAGTCATTTCTTTTTTTTTTATGTGTCATTATTTTTGGTGCTGAGTTTTTAAGTTCTTTACCAAATTTTGATATTAACCCCATATCAGATATATTAGCAAACATGTTCTACTCTGTGGGTTTTCTTTTATTTTGTTGATGGTCTCCTTTGTTGTGCAGAGACTTTTTAGTTTGATATATTTTCATTTGTTTATTTTTTTCTTTGTCTCCCTTGCCTATGAAGATATATCTGATAAAATACTCCTATGAGCAATGTTTGAGATAGTGCTACCTATGTTTTTTTCTATGGTTTTTATGGTTTGGGGTCTAACATTTTAGTCTTTAATTTTGAATTTATTTTTGTGTATGGTCTGAGAAGGTGGTCTAGTTTCATCTCTCTGTGAATATCTGTCCAATTTTCCCAACACTATTTATTGAGTAGTCTCTCTTTGGTCCAGTGTATGTGCTTGCTTTCTCTGTCAAATACTAATTGACTATAAAAGTGTGGGTTAATTTCTGGGCTCTCTGTCCTGTTCTATTGACCCATGTGTCTGTTTTTTGCCAGTACCAGGCTTTTTGGATTACTATGGCCTTAGGGTATAGTTTGATATTAGGTAGCATGATTCCTCCAACTCAGAACTTTTTTCTCAGGATCGCTGTTGCTATGCATGGCCTTTTGTGGTTCCATGTAAATTTTTGAAATATTTGTTCTAGTTCTGTGAAATATGTCATTGGAATCTTAATAGCAATTGCATTGAATCTATAGATTGCTTTGGGTAGCATGGATATTTCAATGATGTTAATTATTCCTGTCCATGAACACAGTATATGCTTCTATTTATTGGTATCTTCTTCAATTTCTTTCTTCAATGTCTTATGATTTTCTGAGTAGAGATCTTTTACATCCTGGGTTATATTTATTCCTAGGTACTGTATTCTTTTTGAAGAAATGGTCAATGGGACAACCCAATTAAAAAATGAGCAAAGGACCTGAACAGACACTTTTCCAAAGAGGACATACAGATGGTCAATAAATGTCTGAAAGGATTCTGAGCATCACTAATCATCAGAGAAATGCAAATGAAAACCCCACTGAGACATCACCTCACATCAGTCAGAATGGCCATCACCAATAAATCAACAAACAACAAGTGCTGGTAAAATGTGCGGATGGGGGAACCCTAGTGCAGACTGCATTTCCTTTTTTGTGGGAATGCAGACTGGTGCAATCACTGTGAAAAGCAATATGGATATATCTCAATATATTAAAAATAGATGTGAATTTTGACTCAGTGATCCCACTTCTGGGAACATATCCGAAGAAACCCAAAACACTAATTCAAAAGAACATGAGCACCCCTATGTTTATTTACAATCGCCAAGATACGGAAGCAGCCCCAATGCCCATCAATAGATGAGTAGATAAAATGACTATGGGACATTTACGCAATGAAATACTACTCGGCCATAAAAAAGAAGGAAATTTTACCTTTTGCAATTGCATGGTTGGACCTGGAGAACATTATGCTAATTGAAATAAGCCAGTCAGAGAAAGACAAATACCATATGATTTCTCATACGTGGAATCTAATCAACAAGCTGAAATGACAATCAAAATAGAGCTAGCCTTATAGATAGAGAGCAGGATGACAGCTAGTGGGGACAGGGGAGGTTAGGGAAGAGAGAAGTCACGCAAAAAGAAAAAAAGACTCATAGACATGGACAACAGTGTGGTGATTGCAGGGGGCAGGACCATAAAAATAAAGAAAAACAAGAATAATTTATTTCAAGATCCCTAACTAATTATATCTGCCAAAGATCATATTTCCCAAAATGGTCACATTCCGAGTTTCTGTGTAGTCCAGAATTTAGGGAGAACACAGTTCAGCCCACTGAAGATGCCATTCTTGCTCCGTGCTTTACAAGGGCAGGGTTTCTCCAGGCTTCAAAAGGCAACAAGAGTGATGTGCTTGGGTCTAGAATGATAGTGTAACACTTTCTACCGTGTGGTTAACTGAGTCTATGCAGACATTTCTCTTTCTTTCTCCTGCATAATGGCTTTGAAATGCTTCTTGGAAAGAAAATCTCCTGTGTGAATATAGCCCTTCATATAGTTTATCTTTATCAAAACCCCAGGAAACTTAAACCATAAAGAAATTTCCAAAAGCATTATCAAGTTGAATGAAATCCACAAAGGTTCCAAAACAAGAATACAGTCTGGGGTCCGTGCCCTCATCATTCACGAGGCTTCTGGCCTTCCGGAAAAAGAGGCCCAGCACAAACGGACTGCGAGTGAATGGACATAAGTGTTGGCTTACAATAGTGGAAATCACAAATACTTATTGCAGCTTTCAGTTGGATGGGCTTCTCTTTTTTAATGTGACTCAGTTTTTTTCTGTAGTTGGTGATTGGAGAAATAACCTTTTGTTTAGCTCAGCACAGGAAGAAGGGCCTTGGTGTCTCATCATAATGGGAAGTGAGCAGATGGAGCCCCAGGTGACACAGACCCGAAGGTCTTTTCCTAACATAAAACTTAGGGCTTCACTGTTCTAAAATATCAGTGAAGGCTAAGTGTTAGCTTAAAAAAAAACAAGGTCAAATTCTGCCTTTCTCAGGCAACAATCCCTGATGCTCCATTATTCGCTTTGTTCCTTACCACGGGGTGGAGGCTTCCTTTAGAAAGCTTTATGGGAGAGTGACAGGGTAAATGATTCTAAAAGTCCCCAGATTGCACTTAGAAATCTGATGGGACTCTGTAAACCTTCTTCCCATCTAATTCCATGACTTTAAGCATGAGGAAATTTGGGAAAGATTCCAATAAAATACATATAAAAAAGTCAATGTTAACTTTATTTGCTGCTTTTTTTGTACCATTTCATTAAGGTGGATTAAAGAGTGTTTTCGGTATTGAACAGTTGGGGCTTTGAAGCTCTGTTGCTTTCCTACTTTCTCTTTATTGCCAAAATCTCCAAAACTAATTCTTTACAAAATATGGGCTGGGCGAAAGTAGGATTACAGTTGTTTGTAATAAATAATGCAATAATTAATACATAATGATTAATACAAGAATACACCCTGTCTTTCATGTACTGACAACTGTAAACCTACTTTTGCCATAATCATTTTTATATCTGAAATGCAGAAAAAGAGGTTTTAACCTCTATACTAATGTGCAGTGCTTTGCACATACTAAACAAGTTATAAAAATTAGTTGAAATAAAATAAGACAGAGATAGAAACCACCCTTCAGAAACTAACTGATCAGATATTGGAATAAAAATTGACACAAAGAAGTCCCATCCGTTCTTCCGGATTGGGAGAGTTCTCCCTCTCGGTGCAGAAATAGCCCTGTCTCTTATGAAACTCTGTCACACAGGGGTATCTTTAGAAGAGGAGGGAGGAATTGTTCAGACTCTGGAACTTTATAAATTATAGCCAAGAAAAAAATTATATAAAATAAGACAACACTGATCCATTTCACTTCAAAGCTGCTGCATTGCTTTCAGGCCACCTCACACGCGCTAAACTTCTCAGTGTTATGATATGTCATTCTTTGGCCTCCAAGGAAATTTGAACAACTGCACTGAGCAATCAATAAAAATTATTTTCCTTTTCACAGCACCCAAGTGATATTTTCTAACTTTGCTTTGAGTCACTCAGAGTAAGCTTTTTACAGTTCCTTTGATGTGTACTTCTAGAAAGAAACAACTTTGTTCTGATAATCCTGGATTATAGGATTATTGGACAAAGCGTGCTGAGGCAGATGTGGGCTGGAGGAGAGATGGCATTTAGAAGATAACTGGAACCACATTCCAGTGAAGATAACAGGGTACTGGTTGGGGGAAACCAGTACAAGAATGTTAAATGTGTAAATCTAATCATTGTTTCTAAATGACTTAGAGCTGCAGTTAGTTCTGGCTGTTAAAGATGCAGATGCTAACTGTACTGAATGATGGGAAGTAGACTAGCAGAAAATGATATATTTTTTAAGTGCTTGACCAAGTGTCTCTTCTTTGTAATTCTTTGAAAAAAGTTTCCAAAATATTACCAAACCTGATACAACGAATATATGTATACCCACCACTCAGAGTTAATAATAATATTCTATCATATTTGATTCAGATCTGTTTTTATAAAAGATCAAAAATACTACAGACAAAAGTGACCTCTTCTCTGAACCCCTCCCCAGTCCTATGCTTCCCCCTCTATCCACAGCATCGGTCACTAGAAAATATGTGTTTAAGGATGCAATCCATATTTTTATGTATTTTTAACTAATATGTATTTGAAAACAATACATACATACATAGTGTTTTTAAGGATATTTTACTGTTGTTCTATGACAGTTGTCCCAATGTTTCTCCTTTGCTCCCTCCACCCAGCCCACCCCTGTTCCCACAGTCAGTCCCCATCCTGTTGTCCATGTCCAAGGGACACCACTAGCCCCTTGACTAGCCCCTTCCCTTCCTCCTACCCTATCCCCCTCCCCCCTCTCTGCTCTGGTCGCTGCCAGTCTGTTCCCTGTTTCCATGCCTCTGGTACATAGTGATTTTTAAATCCACACAAATGTTATTTTATTCTACGTAATGTTTTACAATTTGTTTTTGTGTGGATTCCACTTGAGGATTTTGAAATCCATCCATATATATATTTATATATTTCATTTAGTTTGCTATATATATTCTGAATAAACAATTTATCCATTTCTCTAATGATGAGAATTTGAGGGGAGACTGTTCCTGTTATAAATAATGTTGTCATTTGTACAGTTATGTAACCTAGAATTTTCCAGGATATATATCTAGAAATGGGATACTTGAATCACAGTGTAGATGCATTTTCAACTGTAACAGACGATGCCACAGCATTCTACAACCAACACGACCCCTGGCATTATATGAGAATCTCTGTTTCCCCAATTTTCTGTAGATCGACAAGTTGTTGTTTTGATTGGGTTTAAACTAAATCTCAGTCCTTTATTTGGATTTATCTATTCTATTCTAATCCTTCTATTTTGCTTTGCTTTATCTATTATAAAACTAAAATGTTAATATAGATTTATTAAGAATCTTTCTCCAATACAATATTAGGGCAAAATTACTTAATGTGCTCCTATATTTAACAGGAATGCTCTAAAGTCTTGCCACTAAATACTATGTCACAGTTCTGTTCTGAACATCCCCTCCTTGTCTTAATTTACAACCTATTTTTAACATAAATACATGCTGTTTTACTGACTGCTGCTTACTTTGTAAATGCAGGAAATTACTGTATAATTTGTTTAATCTTTAAATTGTGTGGATTCGGTTAATAAATTTTTGTCAATGTAAACTAACCTTCCATTCCTTGTATAAATCCTATTTTCTTTGTTATTTCTTTTAAACTTCTGTCTTTTGTTATTAAAATTGTATTAAGGATTCTGAATCTATGTTTATAGATTGTATGTTTATAGTTAAACATATAGAACTATGTTTATAGTTAAATAATATTGTACTATAATTTTCTTTTCATGTATTGTCTCTAATCAATTTTGTTATCAAATTTATACTAGCCTAATAAAATAAGCTAGATATCTCTCTACCTATTTTTCCCCAAGAACAGGAATTATCTATTTCTTGAAACTCTAGCAAAATTCACCTATAAAATTTCCCAAACCAGGAGTTCTTCTTAAGATGGCTAAGTAGGTAAATACTGTGCTTGTTTCCTCCCATGAGCACATCAAAATTACAATTAAATTACAGAAGAATCAACCTGGAGAACTATCTAAAAAAAAGGTGACCAGATGTCCTATAACTAAGGATATAAAGAAGCCACGTGGAAATTGGTAGGAGGGGGCAAAGATGCAAAACAGTCTGGCCCCACACCCATATGTGGTGGTTTAGAGTTGAGTTGGATATCTCTGAAGTACCCCCTCAGGAGCAAGGCATCACAGCCCCACGCAGCCTCCCCAAGCTGCAGCACCAGTGCCAGGAAAAGGAGCTCCCACAACATCTGGCTATAAAAATCAATAGGGACTTCGTCCATCCAGGTCAGAGAGAAGGCTGCTGGAAACACAGGTATCCTTCAAAGGGCTCGTGAATACATTTGCTTTCTCACAAAGACTCTCCCTGGGCTCCAGCAGAGAGACAGGACCTCAGGGGCGCCAGAGACATACAGGAAGAAACTGAGTTAGACGGCATCAGGATGAAAGTTAGAGGGAAAACCATCATTGTTCTTATGTTGAGCTCTCCCTTCCACACAACCAAATCATAATCTGCATTTACCTGCTGAATACCACCCACTCAACTCTGGTGACTCCCCAAGACCCCACCTCACCCAATTTGCATATCACCAAAAGCTTTTTCAGTGGCTAAGCCTTATGGGCAGATGGCAGGCAGTAGTAGGCCTCAAAGTACCCTGAGCCTCTTGCTGAGTGGCCTCAGCAAGCCCCAGTTCATAGCATGGCCTCTTACATACCCCTCCAGCCCTAGCACACAAAGCTACTAAATGTAGATCACTTTTTAGATCTTACCAGATAGCCCTGGGTTGGTCACAGGCAGCAGCTGA
Organism: Sturnira hondurensis; assembly: GCF_014824575.4. Classification (NCBI taxonomy): domain Eukaryota; kingdom Metazoa; phylum Chordata; class Mammalia; order Chiroptera; family Phyllostomidae; genus Sturnira; species Sturnira hondurensis. The sequence goes on along the minus strand of NW_028095541.1, from coordinate 805,919 downwards.
CTTGGGTCTGCACTGGAGCCCATCCCAAGAGGTTCCAGAACTGACAAACCTGGTGGCCTGCTCCAGAACACAACAGAATAACACCTGATTAGCTCCACAAGTGGAATGACCAAAGGATAATCTTGTCAGGCACCGGAGCCTGCTGGAGAGCATTCTGCTCTGTGAGGTCAGGCCCCACACAACAATTCATACTCTGTGGTTATGGCCAATACTCATATCTAGTCAGCCTGAGGGTTAATGCCACCAACTGATTTTTCAACAGCAGTCAAGGCTCAACTCCTCCGTCAGGAGTAGACACACAGAACCCACACAAGGGACATTCCTGGAGCATCCGGTTCAGATGATCAGAAAGACTGCCACTGAAACCCACAGGACACTACTACACAAAACTACCTGACAAGACAGAGAGACATAAAAGATCTACTTAATATATACAAACGGACAAAGAAAGGCAGCCAAATGGGGAGACAAACATGTCTCAAATGGAAGAGAGAGAAGGAAACTCCAGAAACAGAACTAAATGAAATGGAGGGAATTTAAACATTGAAAACATTCAAACATTTAAACATTTAAAACATTGATTATAAGGATGCTCAAGAAACTTAGTGAGAACTTTGACAAAGATTTAGTAAGAATAAAAAAGGCATAAAAATCATTTTTAAAAAGTCAGAGATGAAGAATGCAATAACTGCAAAGAACACACTAAAAGAAATCAACAGATTAAGTGAAGCAGAGGATAAGATCAGCAATTGGAAAGACAGGCAATAGAAAATACAATCAGAATGCAAAAACAAAAAAGTATTTAAAATGAGGATAGTTTAAGGCACCTCTGAAACAAAATAAAGCATAACAATATTTACACCATATGAGGAGCAGAAAGGGAAGAGAAAAAGCAAGAAATTGAAAACAGATTTGAAGAAATAATGAGAGAAATCTTCACTTACCTGGTGAAGGGAATAGGCACAGAAGTTCAGGAAGCTCAGAGAGTCCCAAACAAGATAAACCCAAAAAGGCCCATACCAAGAAATATCACAATTAAAAGAGCAAAGTTCAAGACAAAGAGAAAATTTTAAAAGCAGCAAGAGAAACTTAACAACAGGGTAACTCCCATGAGCCTGTCAGCTAATTTCTCAACAGACACTGCATGCTGGAAGGGATTAGAATGAAATATTCAAAGTGATAAAAAGCAAGGACCTATAGCCAACACTACTCTACTCAGCAAGGCCATCAATAACAATTAAAGGAGAGATTAAACGCTTCTCAGACAAGAAAGAGCTAAAATAGTTCATCACCACCAAACCAGTATTACAAAAAATGTTAACAGGATTTTTTAGAAGAAAAAAAAGAAACATAAATACAAAAATTAAATGGCAATAACTACCTATCAATAATCACTTTAAATGTAAATGAATTAAATGCTCTAACCAAAAGACATAGGATAGATGGATGAAGAAAACAAGACCCATATGTATGCTGTCTACCAGAGATCCATTTCAGATTGAAAGACATGCAGAAACCAAAAATGAAGGGATGGAAAAATATATTTCATGCAAATGGAAAACAAAAATAGGTGGGATAACAATACTGACATCAGACAAAATAAGCCTTACAAAAAAGGTTATATGAGACAAAGAAGGACATTACATAATAATAAATGGATTCAACAGGAGGAGGAGATATAATCTTTATAAACTTTCATGCACCCAACATTGGAGAACCTAAATATATAAAGCAAATGTTTATGAATGTAAAGGGAGAAATTGATAGTAACACAATCATAGTAGAGGACTTTAATACCCATTGACATCAGTGGATAAATCATCCAGACAGAATATCAACAAGAAAATTGAAACCTTAAATGACAGACACATTAGATCAGATCAATATAATTGATATTTTTAGAGCATTTCACGCCAAAGCAACAGAACATACATCCTTTTCAAGTGCAAATAAAACATATTCCAGGGTGGACTACATGTTAAAACAAAAAACAAGTTCAATAAATTTAAGAACATTGAAATCACATCAAGCATCTTCTCCAGACACAGTGGTATAAAACTAGAAATCAATTATAAGAAAACAGCTGAAGAACACAAATACATAGAGACTACAAAAAAATATCAATAATATCAAGGAAGAAATCTAAATATAACTTGAGGCAAAGGAAAATAAAAACACAATAACCCAAAATTTATGGGAAACAGGAAAAATTCAAGAAGTATAGGCCTATCTCATAAAACAAGAAAATCTAAAAAAAAAAACAAACACTTAACATACAATCAAAGGACCTAGAAAAAGAACAACCAAGCCCAAAATAAGTTGAAGAAAGAAAATAATCAAGATAACAGCAGAAATTAACATAATACTTATAAAAATAACACAAAAGATCAATGAAACCAAGAGCTGATTTTTGAGAAGATATACAAACTGAATAAATCTTTAATAGACTCAGCAAGAAATAAAGGGAGAAGAACCAGGTAAAATCAGAAATGAAAAAGAAGTAACAACTGACACCACATAACTACAAATGATTACAAGATACTGAACTTCCACTCAAGATGTCAGCATAGGTAAACACAGCTCACCTCTTCACACAACCACATCAACATTACAACTAAAATATAGAACAGCTATTACTCAGAACCATCAAAAGTCAAGTTGAATTGAAGCCTAACAACTATGGAAACAAAGAAACCATAACTATCCAGACTGGTAGTAGGGTCAGACATGCAGAACAGGCTGGTCCCACATCCATATATGGTGGATAAAAATTCAGGAGGAATATCTTGGGAGAGAGGAGTTCTAGCCACACATCAGGCCTCCTAGCCCAGGGTTCCAGTACCAGGAAGATAAGTCCCCATAACTTCTTGCTGCAAAAACCAATAAGGACTGAGTCAGTGAAAGAAACTTCTGGAGTCCCAAGTAGTTTCTCTTAAAGAACCCACACACAAACTTACTCAGTTTCACTCCCTCTGAGCTCCAGAATGAGGGTAACAGTTTGAAAGACACCAGTGGAATATAAGAAAGAACTGAAGTATCCAGAAGCAAGGAATAGTTTCCTTGTTTAAACAGAACAAGTTTAACAGATAACAGAACAAGTTTCTGTTATCCTCCAGAAACTGGGGGATAACATTCTCCCAGTTAAAAAAGCAGACAGAGGCCATGGGCCTGTTCCTGAACCTTCCCCCTACAGAACCACAGAGCTGGCAGGCTAGTGCCGTATCTGAGACTCCATCAGACTGGTTCACACTGCCCTGTTCTGCCTTGGAGATCCCCTCAGGCTCTAGTCCACCCAACTTGCAGCTCTTAACAGTAGCTTTTCTATATGAATGACTAGTTTGGGCTCATGCTTCACAACTTCCTAAATCTTATCAAACAAGCAATAACTGGCCTCAGTAAGCCCCCAGCCACTGTAATTCTGGCCAAGTGGCCCCAGGACCACCACGAGCAGCAGCCAGACTAGATTCACAGCTTGTCTTCCCCTGGGAATCTCCAAGACCAGCACAAGTAACAACCACCTCAGACTGCTTTACATCTCATGCAGAGTGGTGCTAGGCAAAATGCAGGTGGGGCCTGAATCTGGCCTGTACCACCTGGGAAACGCCAGAGCCTGCATACCCAGTGGACAGCTACAGACCACATCAGAGCACCACTAACTACCCTTGCACAGCTGATCCTCCATGGAGGTGGCAGAGGTTGGTGGTCAGTGGTCACAGCCAGCCCTTGCAGCTAATTGGCCTGAGCAAATTCCTCCTCCCATTGACGTACCAACAGCAACTAAGACTCAACTACAAGAGGATGGTGTTCTCAGTCCACATGAAGGACACACCTCAAGTACCCATCTTGGGTGATAGGGGAGGCTATACCACTGGAACCTACAGGGTACTTACTACATTAGGCCACACTACCAAAAACAAGGAGTCATAGCAGCTCCACTGAATACATAGAAACAAACACAAGGAGGCTGTCAAAACGAGGAGAGAAAGAAACATAGCCCAAATAAAATAACAGATCAAAACTCCAGAAAAAGAACTAAATAAAATAGAAATAAGCAATCAATCTGATGCAGAGTTTGAAAAACTGGTTATAAGGATCCTCAAGTAACTTAGTGAGGACCTCAATAGCATAAAAAAAAAAAAAATTCAGTCAGAAACGAAGAATACTCTATTGAAATAAAGAACAATTTACAGGGAAACAACAGTAGAGTGGATGAAGCTGAGAATCAATTCAATAATGTGAATCATAAGGAAGCAAAAAACAACCAATCAGAACAACAAAAAGAATAAAGAAGCCAAAAAATGAGAATCATATAAGTAGTCTCTGAGACAATTTCAAGAGGTCCAACATTCATATCCTAGCAGTGTCAGAAGAAGAGAAAAAGTAAGAAATTAGAAATCTATCTGAAAAAATAATAAAAGAAAACTTTCCTAATTTGGTGAAAAATATATACATGCAAGTCCAGGAAGCACAGAGGGTCCCAAACAAGATTGATACAAAGAGGCCCATTCCAAGTCACATCATAATTAAAATGCCAAGGATTAAAGATAAAGAGAGAATCCTAAAAGCTGCAAGAGAAAATAGGTTAGTTATCTACAGAAGAGTTACTATAAGATTGTCAGCTGATTTCTCAAAAGACACTTTGCAGGCTAGAAGGTATAGGCAAGAAATATTCCAAATCAAGAAAAGCAGGACCTACAGCCAAAATTGCTCTACCCAGCAAAACTATCATTTAGAATTGAAGGGCAGATAAAGTGCACCCCAGACAAGGAGATACTAAAGGAGTTCATCATTACCAAACCATTATTATATGAAATATTAAAGGGACTTATTTAAGAAAAAGAAGACAAAAACTATGAACAATAAAATGGCAAAAAATACATATCAACAACAACAAAAAATACATGTCAACAATTGAATCTAAAAAAACCAACTAAGCAAACAAGAAGAATAGAGACAGAATCATGGATATGGAGAGCACTTCAATGCCACATGGAGACGGCCGTGGGGGAAATGGGTGAAGAGGTGAGGGCATTAAGAAGTACAAATGTGTAGTAACAGAATAGCCCTGGGGAGGTAAAGTATAGTACAGGAAATCGGGCAGCCAAAGAACTTATGCGTATGACCCATAGACATGAACAATGGTGTGGGGATTGCATGAGGGGGTGGGAGTTGCTGAGTGGAGAGGGAGCAAGAGGGAAAAATCAAGACAACTGTAATAGCATAATAAATAAAATACAATTGAAAAATAAGAAAGTACAATGGGCAATTAAAGTTATTAAATTGAACAATCTGGAAAAAATGATAAATTCCTAGAAACAGAATTTTCTGAGATGGAATCAAGAGGAAAAAAAAAAACCAGAAAAATCTGAATAGTACTATTACTACCAATGTATTCAAAGCAGTAATCAAAATATTCCCAAAAAGCAAAATTCCTGGACCAAATGGCTTCAGAGGTAAATTTTTCCAAAAGTTTAAAAAAGAATTAATATCTACCTTTCTTAAACTATCCAAAAAATTCAAGAGAAGAAAGACTCCCAATCACATTTAGAATATACTAATTACAAAACCACACAAAGACATTACAAAGACAGTAAATTGTAGACCAATACTCCTAATAAGCATAGATGCAAAAATCTTCAACAAAATATTAGCAAACTGAATTTAGAAATACATTATAAGGATCATACACCAGGACAAGTGGGTTTGTTCCTGGCATCAAGGTTAATTCAATTTGTGCAACTACATTAATGTGATACATCACATAAACCAAATGAAGGATTAAATCGCATGGTCATACCAATAGACGCAGAAAAAGCATTTGACAAAATCTGGCATCCATTTACAATAAAAACTCTCAGCAAAGTGGGAATAGAGGGAACACACTTTGACATAATAAAGGCCATCTTTGACAAACCCACAGCTAACATCATAGTCAATGGGGAAATCGAAAAGTGTTTTCCATAAGATCAGGAACATAGCAAGGATGTTCACTTTCACCACTCTTACTCAGTGTAGTATTAAAAGTCCTAGCCACAACAACCACATAAGAAAAGGAAATAAAATGCATACATATTGGAAAGAAGTAAAACTCTCATTATTTGTGGATGGCATGATACTATATGTAGAACTAAAAACTTGCCCCCCAAACAATTGAACTGCTGAAGTGATTCAAGTAAAGTACCAGTATACAAAACTAATATTCAGAGATCAGTTGCATTTTTATAAACCAATAACAAACTACTAGGAAGATCAATTAAGAAAACCCATTTACAATTTGATCAACAACTAAAATACCTAGAAGTAAATTTAACCAAGGAGGTAAAGGCATGTACTCAGAAAATTATAAGACATTGCAAAAAGAAATTCAAGATACAAATAAATGAGAGTATGTATCATGCTCATGGATAGGAAGCATTAACATGGTTAAAAAACAGACACAGATCAATGTAACACAGTAAGGAGCCTAGCAATAAACTCATACCTATACGGTCAATTAATCCATGACAAAGGAGCCAAAGAATATACAATGAATGAAGACAGTCTTTTCAATCAATGTTTTTGGGAAAACTGCACAGATTTATGTAAAAAGTGAAACTAAACCACCTTTTTACACCATATGCAAAAATAAACTCAAAGTAGATTAAAGACTTAAGTGTAAAACTTGAAACCATAAAACTCCGAGATGAAAATAGTAAACTCTCTGACATTGCTCTTAGTAATATTTTTGCTGATATATCTCTTCAGGCAAGGAAAACAAAAATAATAATAAACAAATGTGGCAACATAAAACTAAATAGTTTCTGCACAACCATAGAAACCATCAACAAAGTAAAAGACAACCTACTTAATGGGAGAAGATACTTATTGATGATAAGAGTTGATATCCAAAATATAAAAAGAAATTGATAGAAGTTAACACCAAAAACAAACTCTGATTAAAAAATGAGCAGAGACCCTGAATACACATTTCTCCAAAGAGGACATACAGATGGCCAACAGATGTATGAAAAGACGCTGAGCACTAATCATCAGGGAAATTCAAATAAAACCAAAATAGATATCACCTGACACTTGTCAGAATGACTACAATTAGTAAATCAATGAACAACTGTTGGCCACGATGTGGAGAAAAGGGAACCCTCATGCACTGTTGGTGGGATTGCTAATTAGTGCAGCCACTATGGAAAACAGTGTGGAGTTTCCTAAAAAAATTAAAAATAGAACTACCACATGACCCAGAAACTCCACTTCTAGTTTTTCATCCAAGGAAATACAAAACATTAATTCAAAAAGAGGTATTCACCCCCGTGTTCACTGCAGTATTATTTACAATAGGCAAGACCTGAAAGTAATCTAACAATAGATGATGGATAAAGAAGGGGTACATACATTTGATGGAATATTATTCAGACATAAAAAAGAATGAAATCTTACAATCTGCAACAACATGGATGGACCTAGAAGGTTTTATTCTGAACAAAATAAATCAGACAGAGAAAAACAAATACCATATGATTTCACTTACATGCGGAATCTACAGAACAAAGTAAATGAACAATAACAAGACAAAACAAAAAGACACTCATCAATTCAGAGAATAAACTGATGGTTGCCAGATGGGAGAGTTTTGGGGAGCTGGGTGAAAAAGTTGAAGGGATTAGGAAGTTCAAATTAGTAGTTACAGAACAGTCATCGTGATGTAAAGTACAGCATAGGGAATATACCCAATAATATTATAAAAACTATGTATGGTACTAGACCTATTGAGAGTATCACTTAATAAATTATATAAATGTCTAACCACTATGCTGTACACTTGAAACTAATGTTAAATAATATTGCATGTTGACTTTAACTAAAAAATAAAAAAGTAAAAAAAAAACTTCCAGAACCAGAATAATTTTATGAGAGATATTTTTGACTAATAAATTAATTTATTTTCCATGAATTGCTCTTATACACATTTTTCTATTTCTTCTTGTTTCCTTTGGTAAATTTATAACTTATAAATGCCTATTAATCCAAGTTTTCATATTTATTCATAAGTTACATATTCATAATATACTTTTATGATTTGTGTGTTCTCAATTCTAATCTAATTGGTGTCTTTTCAACTAGGAGATACACACGCAGGCTATAGTTTTATGAAGTCAGCACTTCCCTTCAGTCAATCATTAATTCATCAAATATGAATTGATGTGGAAGGGCAAATACAAATCCCTAAGACCAGGAATCAAAGTCAGAATTAGTTTAAGTTTTTAACTTAAAAAAACAAATTATCTTTTATAGTTATTGGTCTTTAGCTATGTTCTTATGTATTATTTGTTTACCTAACACTTATAGTATTGTAAGCTTTCAAGAGGAAACATATCTCGCCCTGGCTGGTGTGGCTCAGTGTACTGAGCACCAGTCTGGGAACCAAAGGGTCACCAGTTGGATTCCCAGTCAGGGCACATGCCTGGGTTGTGGGCCAGGTCTCCAGTAGGGGGCATACAAGGGGCAAACACACATTGGTGTTTCCCTCTCTTTCTCCCTCCCTTCTTCTCTATCTAAAAATAAAGAAATAAAATCTTTAAAAACAAAAGAGGAAACATATTTCAATCAAGTATTTTCATTTATAAGAAAAAATAATCATCAGGTAAAAATATGGCACTTTCTTATATCTCCCAATAACATCAGTCATGAAAAATAAATCAAGGCACCACCTCCATCAGAAGGAAGCTTATGATAATTCCAGAACACAGGGAGCAACAGCCTTTGGAATGAAATATCTAAAACCTAAGCCTATATAGCATAATGCACATGATAGCAGCCAATATTTTTTTTCAAATGCCACATAAACAAACTATGTTTTATTACAAAATTAAACAAAACACCCAAAATTAGAATTACTCGGCTAACTTTTGTTTTACAACATTTCATGAAGAGGTGGTGTATAATAATTCCTTTAAAAAAAGGAACAAAATGTGTTAGAGGAAGAGAGGACATAGTTCTTGGTCAAAAGTATTAAAAAAATAAAAGACAGCACATAATTCTCTGGTCTTGGTACAAATGCAAATAAAAATAAAATACACTTTGAGTACTTTTGGAGTAAGAAAATCTGGTCAACTTTATTTAACCCAATTTTGCAATAGCTTTCAGTCACAGACACCATTTTCCATGCAGCTTCTATTTGGGGTAAAGGAATATGCTCCGGGAAGAGTGGAATTTTAGAAGAGAACATAGAAAATACAAACTGATGTGATAACTTACAGATAGGTTCACGGTTCGTATACAGTACATAACCAAATTGGAAAGCACTAGCCATTAATAGCAGCCAAATTAGCAGGACTCTCATAAAAAAATACAAAGTTAAAAGTCTTGTTTGCACACACAAAATGCTGCTCCCCCAAAATAGTGTGGCTAATGCTAATGCCCTGTCTGTGTAAAAGAAGAATCACACAAGCTTTTTTCTCTCCTAACACACACACGCGCTCTCTCTCTCTCTCTCTCTTTCTGTGTGTCTGTGTGTCTGGGGTGGAGTGCCAAAGTATAACATCATTCTCCTTTCAGAACACAAAAAGTCGATAGTATGAAACCATCCCCAACACCGGCCATATTTAAGTGTCCATTAATACACCCAAGTCCCTGCATTTGGCCCTCTCCACATGACTATCCTTTTTTTTTATTGAATTGATTTAGAGTACTAACTACATAGACTTTTATTTAGTTAGTACCACTGGAGATAGGAGAACAAAGGAAAACCCACTCTCGAGCCAGGATGTAGGGAATGCTGACCTGTCTCAATGTCTCTTTTCTTTCTCTTGATCATCTATCTTTATACTCCACAGGACTGAAAGTAACTGAATAAACATAATCTTGTCCTTGGCTTCACCAGGCAAAATTGTTTATATCTGAGGCCATTTCCCTTTAGAGTCTGAGATCATTATTTTAAAATAAATTGTCAAAGGCTCCACAGTGGTCTCTGTTCAGCTCTGCCATTTGCTGCTCTGTGAACCAAACCCAGGGCATGACATTTTAAGCCTGTGACTACATAACATGAGAAAATGTTTTAAGACAGAATAAAACATCACGTACAGTTCCTGGCAGTGAATCTTAACAATTGACATCTCCCTGTCCAAGCAAATACTTCAAGATGCTGTTTCAGAAAAGTGACAATCATGCCCACCTTACATACAGGTATTAAGAATGTAATGAGATAATGGATATAAAAACTGCAGGGCTGTATCACATACAGTAGATTTTCAATAAACATTATTTAAATTACTGCCTTCAGTCCTGGGTTCTGGACTATTCTCCCTGCCCATTTCTCTCACATGATTCCACCTTATTTTCTACATTTTGGTTGCTCATAAACTCCGTTCTTCATTTTTACCTGCCTCAAAATTTACATTTAATTGAGCAGCACTATTTCTGGATCTCCACTCAGATTATGTGGTTTTCCTTATGCTTCTCATTTCCCCTAGGGCTCGGAATGCTCTGCATTTGACCTACTGCCCCCAACATCATCTTCTTCCAAAGACAGAGCTTCTGCTAGGCCTTCCAGCCATTGAAGAGGACACAGTGTGTGACATATTGAGTGTCTTGCCCAGAGTTACATGTCTTATTTGTAACAAAGTTCGGATTGAGAATTGAAGCCAACGTAGTTTTCTGTGCTAACCAGTTCTGAGACAAGACATACTTCCCCATCCCTGTGTAAAATAGTTCATGGACCAAACATTTTTTCATTTTCAAAAATGTCTTCATTTCCACATCCAATTTTCTAAACAATAACTGGGCATAGGCAAAAATAATAGCTATTTGTTCTAGCAAATACTTATTCCTGGATGGTCAGGCTATAAGCCATCTAAAATACTTATTTACAATAGCTGAGATTTGGAAACAGCCCAAGTGCCCATCAGTAGATGAGTGGGTTTAAAAAGCTGTGGTACATTTATACAATGAAATACTACACAGTATAAAAAATTAATTCTTGCCTTTTGTGACAGCATGGATGAAACTGGAGACTATTATGTTAAGTAAAGTAAGCCAGTCAATGAAAGACAAATACCGTGTGATCTCACTTATATGTGGAATCTAATGAACAAAATAAACTAATGAGCAAATCAGAATCAGAAGCATAGAAACCTAGAACAGACTGACAGCTGTAAGAGGGAAGAGGAGGGTGGAGACTGATTGAAAGAAGGTGAAGGGATCAGTCAAAGAACATGTATGCATGATGCATGACTTATGGATGTGGACAGTGGTGTAGGGGATGACCCTGGGAATAGGGGGGTGGTATGGGTGGAGGGGTGCAAAGGGCGAAAAATTAGGAGAACTGTAACAGAATAAACAACAAAATATTTAAAAGAAACAAAAATTGATAAAATAGTTAGCTTACCAAAACTAGCAGCCCATACATTATATGTTTACTACAAGATCCATACCTCACTCTGCTCACAAATTCAGAGCCTATGTCATAAATTCTGTCCAATCCCAACTGGTAAAAGTCCCTAGCCAGCCCCCAAGTCTCTATAAATATACTTCCTTAACTTGAGACCTAATGAGACATTCCTAATAAAGTCTTATATAGCATCCCCCCTTTATTGGAGTAAATCTAATAAATTTAGCTCTGCTTCATCAACAGTTTTTTTTTTTTTGGTGGCTTTTCCATAGTCAACAAACACAGAGTGACCCCAAAGTCAGTGTTTGTTTGTTTTCTCTACCACACCTTGATTCTTCATCACACGGTCTTTGTATTCAAGGATAAAAGTTTCTCTTGAAAATGCAAGCCTCATTCGTTACCATTAATATTTAACTGAAGTCTATGTATACATAGCATATACTCTACTGAATGACCCATGGTGCAGATTTTCTTAATAATAGCCCTTACAATACCAACTATCTTTCATGCATCTTCCAAGTTCCAGATACTTTATATGCATTATCTCATTTATCCCTAACACATGTCAGCGAGGCAAGTTGTTTGCCCCATTTCATGTGAAGGACTGAGGTTCAAAGAGCTGAAATAACTATTCTAAGCCTGCACAGCTAGTGCATCCTGGTGCTTGGATTCAAATCCATGCAACCTGCCTTTAGAGCCCAGGCTCTTAAATGTGATGTACTGTTGAGAATATTTAAATAACTCTGATTTCAAAGACCACTCCTTTTGTACTACACAAAAATATCCTCAGTGGATTAAAACATCAGGAAAGACAGGACTTCCAGAGGGAAGACCACAGTAAACTTTGGGGAGTTAAGTGGGAACCTATTAGTGCAGGAACGACAAAGACAGAATTCTATGCTTGCCCACTGAGGAGTCATATAAATTTTGCAAGGATGTAGAGAAAGAGAACATTCGTGCTGGTGGTGCTATAAATTGGTGCAGCCTCTGTGGAGAGTGCTTTGGCACTGTCTAACAATTTTATACACACAAGCATCTGCATTTTCTTATCTACGTGTACACATAAAACACAGCTGAAAAATACACAAGAAAAGAAACACTGGAGGCCGAGAGAAGGGCTTGTAAAATTTTTCCACTGTAAAACTCTTACGAGGTTTGAATATTAATCTATATGAAAGTTTTCCTCATTCAAAATATAAATGTAAGCCCTGGCTGGTGTAGCTCAGTGGATTGAGCTCGGGCCTGCGAACCACATAATCGTGGTTCAATTCCCAGTCAGAGCACATGCCTGGGTTGCAGGCCGGTTCCCAGCAGGGGACACACAAGAGGCAACCATACATGATATTTCTCTCTCTCTCCTTCCTTTCCCCTCTAAAATAAATAAATAAATAAATAAATAATCTTAAAAAATACTTTAAAAAAATAAAAAACACCAAAATATAAATGTAATTCAACAATAAATAAACAAAAGAGATACTGACTATGTAAAAAGACCTCTACTCTGGCTTGTTGAGATTCAAAGGTGGCCGGAAGTGTCTCAGTCACACTCCCTAACTGCTCAGTCCTCTTCCCAAGCAGTGCCTGGTATGTAACTGACAGCTCAATTTTTACAAATACCACATAATATAATTTCATTAGTCCACAAATGTCAGCAAGTTTCATTGAACCTTTGATCTATATGTGTGTTATACCTATAGAGCCTCCTTCATTTTTATTCTGGTTACAGTATTTTTTAAGAAGTATTTTAACCCATTGCCTTCCCAGATGCCTTCAATGTTTGCAAAGAGCATGACCTGGTGAAGGAATGAGTTCTTCTGTCAACAGTAAAGCATTGTCTTAGTTAAGAGGTGAACTTTTAATATATCTGAAATGCAAATTGATTTTGAAGGGAAATAATTGGCAAAGCCTGATGAAGCTCTGAATTTGCATGTGCAAATAAATGTAAGAAAATGACTCCACTTCAGTGAAAGGTAGGGCAGAACCTCCATCTTCAGCCCTAAACTCTGTCTGTGGCAGCAGACAGAGGTCCACCTGCAGAGCAGCTGCAGATGATTTCTTAATTTTTTTCCTTCATGTCGGAAACGACTCATAGAAGTTAGAACAGCAAGAGGACATTCTTATATTTCCTCCAGACATGGGCAGATGCCCTCTGAGCAGCCGAACCAGAGCCAAAGTGTAGAATGAGGCAGGGGAGTACCACTGAGCAACCCCTGAATGCCCACCACAGCCCTGCCATTCAGAGGCCACAGGCATGCCACGTGCCCCCAGAAGGGAAAGGGTGCGGCGGGGCTCTGACACTGACTCACAGCGCCCCCAGTGCCTTGTGGGAGGCCACATTTCACCAACTCCAAGTCCACGGCCCTGGAAAAATGGACCATCCCGGACAGCCTGAAATTACTTGACAGCATTATTATTATTGTCATCTTCGCTGTCATTTTCTCTGCCATTTATTGTGTTCCCTTAAGGTCCAACAACCACAGTAGGCATTTTGCGTACATTTTCTCTAACCATCACAACAACCCTAGGAGGTAAATGTAATCTCTACTGTTTACATGAGGAGAAACGGAGGCTCGGAAAGATTAAGTGACCTGCCATCATTGCCTAGTACAGCCAGATAGGAATGCAGATCATTTTGACTCCTTATACTATAAGATCTTCTTGTAAATACTTAGAATGGAATTATTTACAAAATCACTAACAAACCAAGGTAGCATCAAACGTACTTGAGATCTACAAACGGTATCAGTGGGTGGCACAATCGCTCAGCTTTCCACAATGAACATAAGCCCAGCTCACTCAGTCATTTACTGCAAAGAGCAAGTGTTGCCTGCATCTCCTCCAACACCCTCCATCTGTGTCTTAAAACATTCACACTGTTCATTTTAAAGGCAGAAGAAAGAGCTATCTCCTACGAGTTGCCCTTCTTTGTCATCCACACTCCCTTAGCTCCTCTGAAGCCCAACCTCCTTTGAAGTGGGTATGTCTTCAGAGCACGGAATCTTTTTGAGGATCACTACTCTGGGGAAGCAGGAGGGGAAGAGCGTACTACCCAGAGCATTTTTCCTCCTGACATGGCCTTGTTCTTAGTCACAAGTCTATCTCCAGTAGAACTGCTCTGCACACACAGCATTTCAAGTTTGTACGTCTTGCGTATCTGCCTTTCTTTTCACAATGCACCTTCTGAAAATGAGACTTTCACTAAGAAAGATGGTAAATCTCTACATTCTTCTCACAACTTACTAGGAATTCCCCTTTTAACCATTGTGGCTTATAATGCTTTAGCCAGAACAAATAGGAAGAACATGTATGTGTCAGCAAAGGCCCTGACCTCCCCTCTTCTACTGAGGCATGCATGACAATAGCACAGCCACCAGAACTACAGCCTGGACAAATGTCTCATCCTCTCTATGACCAGAAGGAAGACTCCTCCTCTTACAAACACACCCCCCGCCTCAGTCTTACCCATTCTTTACGCTTTAGGAACCAGATTGTAGCTCTCTGTTTGGAGAACCTTTCTCTGATTTACCTATCCCTAAGATGGACTTTCTATTCTCTAAACAAATTACAGCATTTATTATCTATGCTCATGGGTACTTAACATATACCATATTATTTTCATGTGAATAATTATTAACTTCTTAAACTATATTTGGGGATAGAAACTAAATTTTGTTTTGTGATACCCAGGATAGTGATTTTCCCAGGGCAGACATTCATGAAATGTAAACCAAAAAACATTTTTTAAAGATTTTATTTATTTATTTATCTTTAGAGGGGAAGGAAAGAGGGAGAGAAACATCAATGTATGGTTGCCTTTTGTGCGCCCCCTGCTGGTAGTTAGCCTGCAAGGAACCAGCCTGCAACCCAGGCATGTGCCCTGACTGGGAATCAAACCGCGATCGTCTGGTTCGCAGGCCCGCGCTCAATCCACTGAGCTACGCCAGCCAGGGCTCAAAAAACATTTTTTTAAACTAACATTTTAAAGTGTAAACACTCTTATGAATATTTTATCCCTTCAAGTTTGTAAACTTGAATATTACACACTTATTCAAAGATATCTGTTATGCAATACATGCATAATAACCCTGTTTCATTAATCTCATATTATTTTCATTTACTCAAAAAATAATTGTTCTAAGTCACCATAAACAAAAAGTTTTGATAGACGCTGAAGACTCAAAGTAGAATAAATCACCAAACATCAGAAAACCCATAAACTATATGAAGAATGAAACTATGCATGAATAAGTATGACAAAGAGATATATGGTAAAAATCTCTTGCTGTTGCAGCACAGAGAAGATCACAGTCTGTTTTCACCAGGAGGTTCTGGGCCTCCAAGGACAAGCAAGACTTTACAGAGAGAGAATGGGAGAGGCCTTTCCAGACAAGACAACGACCTGCCCAGAGGCACAGTCTGGGAAGGAGGAAATACACTTCTCGAGAGTACTTGAGAAGAGGCAAGTGGCTGAAGCTAATTTTCATCCTTTGCAAACAGATGGGATTTTACTTGTTTTAGAACTTGTCTAAGATCTTTCAAAGCTAAGTCTGCTAGGTAATATCATAGATAAAAATCTTGGTTAAGATATCTGAGCTTACCTTTTGGTCATAAACTTGCTCTCGGGGAACATCTAAGAATTTACAGGTTTGAACAATAGCAGTACAAATAATTACTTAAGAGTATAAAGCTCTTTCTTCGATGCATATATTTTGGTATGTTTAAAAACTAATCAAACTTCTTTCCAGCCAAACTTCATATTTCTTGTTCAACTAAAGAATTCGTGATTTGGAAAAAGTAGAAGTTAATAAAATCCTGACTTTATGTTTAACAGTATTGGCCCAATTACTATGAAAAGATAAATCTATGGCATTAGTTTACACAGTTGGAAACTATTAGATATAAGTGCACATCTTTGGTCTCAAAGTATTTTATTAAATCCAGCTTACAGGTAAAGAAATAAAATGTTTTTAAACTTTTCTAGAATCATTTATAAGGTTTTATCTCATGTTATATCTTATAGTGATTTTATTAGATTGTCAAAAGAATAAGTAAATTGTTGTCAAAAGCTTAGCAAGAGGACAAATTACTTAGTCTTTTAATTACCAAATAACTAAATTTTATGTAAAAGGTGTGGAAAATACTGTAAAAGCCCAAAAGAAAAAGGATAAGAATTGCCCATAACTCTTATGCAGTCATTATTTTGGTAAGTGACCTCCTGGTCACTCTTCTATTATAACTTTTTTTAAAATTGCAATTATCTCATAGATCTTTTGTGTCATAATTATCTTGCTTAAAAAGATATTATGATTATTGTCCACTAAAAGTTTACATATAGCATTTCCAAAATGAGAAAGCAAAAGGGGAAAAGTGAGCAACCTGACATAGAGTATCTTTCCTTTTCAATGTTGAGGAACAGCACACACACTTCATTAATCACGATGTCCTACTTAGCAAGCACTCTCTGTGAGGACAGCTTATTTGGCACAATTCTCTGCAGACTTACGATAACTATCTCCAAATGGATCCTTTGTTTTGTCCATAAAAATAAAAGTTTTCTACTTTTAATGGAATGTGGATTTAATTTCTTCCATTCCGCCTTTCACTGGAATACCCTCCAGTAGAATGGGTATAGTGACCGCCAGCTCACATTGGCCTCTGTTCAGGTAAGTCTGATTTTGTTGCTGAAAGCAACAAAATTTCCCCAATAAGTTATGTTTTGATATTGGAATGAAAAAAATAGCAAATGGATATTCAAGTAGTTAATGAGAAAAAAAATAATTTTCCAAGAATGAGCCAACGTTTGACAAATTTTCAAGAGAAAAAAATCAGGAATAAAACTTAAACTCACTGAGATGACATAATGTATGTTAGAAGGTGTAGAAAATACTGGAAGGCAAAAAGAAAAAGAATAAAAATTAACCATGATAACTTTTGCAACCATTATTTTGGTAAACGTCCCTTCTGGTTTGAGAGCCCTGCAGTGCATCCAAACTATCAGCACAGAACAGAATCTGTCTCATCCGTGGCTAAGTGCAGTATTTTTCATATTGCAGATCACGACTTTTTAGTAGATGGTAAAATCAGTCCGGTGTGTCACAACTGGCATTTTAAAATTTGAAAAGAATAAAATTAAAAAGATTACAGTGGATTATGCAATGTAAGAGTCCATGTAATTTCTAAGACATTTGTGTCAGCTGTGTGTGCCAGTAGGGAGGCAGGTCCTGAGTAGGTCTGTGGCTCATTTGGGTCCCCTGCCCTCGGACATCAGGGTCCTGATTCTTGGGCCTTCTGTCTTAGACTGGGACCTACACCATTACTTCCCCTGGGTCTCAGTCTGCCAGGTTTGGACCGGAACTATACCACTGGCTTTCCTGAGCCTCCAGTTTACAGATGGCAGATTGTAGGACTCCTCAGTCTCCATAACTCATGAGCCAATTCCTCATAATAAATATTTATTCTATTCCATTCTATTCTATTCATTCTATATCTCTGACTAATACAGTTCCATAACTAATGTGGTTCACCTGGTACCCACTATGTTATCAGATTAGATCATCTGACTGTAATTTAGAGTGTCTACAATACATGAGTGCATCCTTCACTAGAGATTTCGTGAATAAGACAAAAAGTGTTCATTAAGAAAAACAGAATCTAGCCCTGGCTGGCGTAGCTCAGTGGATTGAGCGCGGGCCTGCGAACCAGACGATCGCGGTTCGATTCCCAGTCAAGGCATATGCCTGGGTTGCAGGCTGGTTCCTTGCAGGCTAACTACCAGCAGGGGATGCACAAAAGGCAACCATACATTGATGTTTCTCTCCCTCTCTCCTTCCCCTCTAAAGATAAATAACTAAATAAAATCTTTTTAAAAAAAAAAGAAAAACAGAATCTTTTATATGTATTTTACTATAGAAATGCCTCAAGCAGGAGTAGAGACTGCCATTCTTGTGGTTGGATTCAGTGGATATCCACAACCCATTTCCTTAAAGGAATGGCCTCTGATCTGGCCCATTTTTTTTCATTCTCTTTCTTTCAGGACCTTGTCATCCTCTTGGAATTCTACATCACAATTACCCCATGTTTCAGGGCCCTCCTTGGTTGACAACTTGTCCTATTTTTTAGTGTGGTAGCTTAGAGCTCACTTTGGGAAAACACAGACTCACCACAGACCTGGGATTTTAAAATAAGGCTGTTCCATGTATAATAACTGCATCATGGGTAGGAAGGGGCAGAGGGCTTACTAGCCAGAGGCTGGGGGCCACTATATCCTGGTCCCCTGACAATAGCAACATTGCAAGCTTTCCCATATATATAAGGATAACCCAAGCCCCTCTAACAATTGCTTTGAGGTCAGCCTGAGTACTGAGATTGTGTGGTCATGAGAACAATTCATAAAGTCTACTTGGAAGAGCTACTGATAACACACATCTGAAAGTGACTATATTGTATATCTAATCAGCAGTATGGATCTATAAAGATGACATTGTGTTAACTCGAGGAGTAAACCATTGGAGGAGTAAACCATATGTAAAGAAACCACCATGTTTGCCCTCAAGAGAACAACATTGAAGATGTCTTTGTTGGTTGAGACTTTAACTTTTCATAATGTGTGACATGAATTTTTGATGACAGCTTTCCTCTTATGTACCAAAAATTCATTGATTCATGTGTATAGAGATGATTCCTTCCCACGTGTTCTGCAAAGTAGGCTACCTGTCATAGTACTTTCAGCTGGAAGTTGTTTCCCTCTGATTGTGTATCCTTGCTCTTCGTCATCAGTTGCATTCTCATTTGCAGACCATAAGCTCCAAGATAAGGGACTATTTTATCATTCTAGCTCATGAGGCAACTCAACACTTAATAGCTGCACAATAAACACCCATGAATAAACAAATTAAAGGGAAGATATATTTCATCAATTTTAGTGAAAAGAGTTAGTCTCTAACTGGCATCCAAGCTACAATTTATGCTCCCCTCACCACCAAATATTTGGTAGAAACCGTGAAAACTTTCACAATTCTGTGTACACCAAAAAAAGTCAATCTTCACAGCTTTAGAGGTGTATCTGATTAGTTTGTTCACACATTACTTTATTGTCATAGGCACTACGACAATAATCATTATTTTCACAGAACAAACCAGAACTTTTAACAGCAGGTGATATAAAGTGAGGAGACAAGTTCTGCCCTTTATCCCACCTTGATTGCAAATGCTGAACTCCCTATCTGCCTTTTCTCTTCCACACACTGTAGTTCTGAGTAAACAACTGTACACCAAGTGAGAAAATATCTGGTAGAGTTTAGAGATGTCGGACCTCAGTGTTTTTTGACCAAGAGAACTTTCTCATAAGCTTCCATGCTTATGGAGGAAGACAACGAGCATGGCTTTTATTTTTTTTTAATTTTCTCCCCACTCAATTAGCACGTAATACAATATAGGTAAAGAAATAACATTAAAAAATAAATGGGGGAGTCAGACTGATAAGTCTTTGCAAAGAGAACAAGAACCAAACATGAGTTCAGTCACTAGTGAATTCCAGAAGGCTGTACTCGCAGGTTTGATGAGAGGACAAAGGTAGCCCCTGAACTCTCAGGAGGCCTCAGACTGGAGATGCTTCAAAGCAAACTCCCAAAACTCGGTCTCACATGGTAATACCTTTTGAAAAAGATAAAAGTCGCCTCCTCTTCATGCTCTTTATACCTTTTCACAGTATTTTGGAAACAGCACGGAAGTGACTCCCAGTGAAAAGCCATTTGTAGCATCACTGAGCCATGAATGGCAGCCCACTCCCAGCAGGCTTATTTGTAAAAATATGACTTTAAGTTTAACCTGGTGAGCCGAATGCTTCTAATAGCATCCAGCAGTCCATAGCTGATTTTGAATATACCCCAGGTTCCAAGTGGATCATGGAGCTAAATCATCTCTTATTCCAGCCTGCTCACTTTGAACCAACTCATTTTACAGTGTGGTTAGCATAGCCTTTGCAGTTAAGGATGAGTGCTCAAAGCACTTAGGGCAATGTTGTCTTAGCACAGCATCTAGGTAAGGCAGTTGACACAAATTGCACCGTGTGCTGCTTGTGGTTTAATGTTGTTACTGACAGGAGGATTTTTTGCAAAGGTTACTGATGTATCACAAAATAAAGCAGGCACTAAAACCAAACCCTCAATCAGCATTCCTCTTCAGTTCAAGATTTCAATTATGTCACTGTTCTTGAATGTAGTCTATTAACCAGAAGATAAACAAAATCTGCATATCTTAATTAATATCAAAAGTCTCTGATATAATATTAGGAAAAAAATACCATTCATTGTATAAGTTCTTTCATTCCAAGATAAATACAATGAATGCTTCTGATATTTCATGCCCAAAATGTGACTTGTTCATTTTATACTTCTTACTCTATACTAAACCTGTTTATTGTAGAGCTCAAAAATCCATTTATTCTCTCTGTATTCTGTATTGGAGGAAAAGAAGGATAACGTAGGGAAGAAAGTCCCTATTAATATATGAAGGATATACTGGGTATACTATAAAAATGATCTCTGAGTAACAGAGCACTCCATTTTCATTTCCTAGAAGTATATTGTGCCAGAGGTCATAAAACTTAAAACTGCCCAATTAGATTTTATACCAAGCAATACAATTTAGCCTTCTCTGGTTCCATGAACTCTGGCTCACCATGAATTAAATGGCCCTGCAAATCACTACATACAAGATAACTTGCACAGTGTGCATATATTCCTATCAATTACTTCTCCAATGCTAATGTAAGAAGGGGAAGGGTCAAGTCAAGGAACATGTATAAAGAACCCATGGACAAGGACAACCGGGGGTTGGGGGAGGATTGAATGTGGGAGGTGGAGGTGGGCAGGGCAGGAAAGAGCAATGGGGGAGAAATGGGGACAACTGTAATTGAACAACAATAAAAAAAAATTTAAATAAAGAACTGGGCCTAATATGTTGGGTTCTTATTTAAATTACAGTTCTACATCTGTAATAATCTCAAAGAATGTCCCTTTTGTGTTTACCTGGCTTTACAATCAGAATTTATTTCTATGATTTGCCCTTTAATTGGCTTGTCACCACGTATCTAATTTTAGATTTAGCTGTGGTTAGGTTAGAAAGCCTTTATTCCCTTCTAGAAATTTCTACCTAGTCATTGTGTCAGCAGGTTCTTGGAAGGATATGGATAAAAGTGAATGCAGCTAAGAATAAATAGATTGCATTTGTTCTTATAAACTATCAGCCCTGAGATGTTGGTCTTAGTATCTATAGTCATTTAATTGCACTGTTCAATATGACATCATGCTTTTCCAAAATTGTCAGGTGGACCGGGAAGGCAGTGTACCCAAACAGCTTAGGTCTTTATCCAGAGTCTGAGGTCATCCAGACTAGTCACAGAAATCACAATTACTAACATTTAAATTTTATCTTTTAAAGAGGCGGTGACCATGTTATGCACTGTCCCAAGAAAGGTGAACAGTGGAAATAATCATCTAAATCACCAGGGGAAATGCCTCCTTTACTTCATGGAAAAGAGCAATGGATCTGCTGCCGCTGGTGGAAGAGCTGCTCAGCATCAGCTTTACGCAGATTATCCACTGGGTCAGACTGTCCATTTCAGATTGATCAGGACTGCTGGGTGGCTGCTCCTGCCTCTCTAGCTCCCAGTTTGTCTACAGACATGTGGCAATATGTTGACCGCACACCCCACCATGGGTTGTATGGATGCTCCTCTGGCCGTCTCATTATATTTATAAAAACAGGTATTTACAATTCAACACACAAGTGAAATGAACCTAAGGGACTCAAAATGACTGATCTTTCACTTATGACCAATCATTGTGTCTAGAAAATGTAAAATAAAATTAAATAAAGAACTATGAACAGAGCTGGTCTAAAATTCAACCTAAGCTACAGGTAACCGGGAATAACTCACAGGAGTCCGTTTCATTCCTCTTGACAAATTATGTAGGCATCATCTGTTTTATACTTTAATTTTTTGACTGAACTTATATAAACCCAGTAGTAAATTTAAAAATAGATCAAGAGATAGATGACACATATAAATAGCTAGAAGGAGATATGTTGATGATGAAGATAGATGATAGATAGATAGATAGATAGACAGACAGATAGATAGATAGATTCTGGGAAAAAAGCATATTAAGGGTGAAATGCAAGATCAGTTGAAAGTCAGCCTCCAGAGCCAGGCTGCTCATGTCACTGACTCTTGTGAAGAAGAGATATGTGTCAAAGACAGTACATGTCAAATAAACTGGGACCCATCAATCTTTTCTTGGCAATAAGGAAATACTCACTAGTGACTTAGACTAAGTCAGTTGGCTGGTGATCCTAGCAGCAAATGTCAGAAAATGTTGCCCTTCACTTTATCTGTCACTGACACTTGACCAGAATGTTTTTCTTTCTTCACCAGAGGAAAGAGAAAGTCAGCTTAGTCGAGAAGGTGAGGCTGTCAGGGGAACGATGGGAAAAGAGACACATTTTGAGAATGATAAATTGCCCCCCACTGAATCAATATATTCCCTATTCAGAACTCTTGGGACAGGTTATTATTATCCTAGCAAGAGTTAGAGAGGACTCACTCTTTCCACTAACTTGGAAACAAGTCAAAAGTCTATGACATCCCATCCAGGCCATGCCCCACCAGGGGTCTCACTGATATCTGGAAAAGCATCCCTTCATTTGGCCAAAAATGCAACTACAAAACCATTTGTAGAAGAAGGAGAATGGAAGTTTTGATTGACATAGGGTTGGGTTAAATTTTGCAGCATCCCTATGGTGTTAAGTAGGGAGAGAATAAAGTATGATTTCTTCTCCACTATAATGCAGTCTTTGGGAATTGAGGCAAGTGGGGGAAATATGTACAGGATCTATGATTATGTATGGAGAAGGAACAGGTATAGGCACAATGCCCACATGTGTCCTAATCTTTATTTTCCACAGTAAAAATTAGTGCCAAGGAAGTAATAGATGTAAAATTTGCCCTGAAAATCAGAGAGTTACCCTGTTAAGTGCATAAGCAGGAAATGTTTCACATTATCTTCAATGTTGATAAGATCCCATTAGATAAATAAGTGCACCCTAGTATGAGAGCGCAAGCTGAGCAAGGGGTACATTTAGAAAAGAGTCTGACCCCATTAAGAGGCAGTGTTTGAATGTAATTTGCACCCTTAGCAGGAAGGAAGAGAGACGTGCAGAGGAGAAGCAAGCAGACACAAGGCATTGGTGTTCTGAGATTAACAATGGAGTACGCTCATTCAGAGACAGCTGGCATCATGGGCTGGAAGTTCTGGAGTGCACTCAGGCTCTGAACATCACTTCTGTAAGCACTGCCTTCATGTTGTACGTTACAGAGAGTCTCACCTGTAACCACAGACTCTGCTGTCCCCATCTCTAAGCATTCTGAAAAGGAAAAAAAAAAACTTTGCTGAAAGAAGCTATACTTATTCTTGACATTTTATGATACACCTGTGCTGTGTTCAAAATATTTCATAATAGGTTTTAAAATGTGAACCACTATAAAACCTAGACTGAATTCTTCTTTTGAAGTAAGAGCTCACCTATATGCAACTTTGCCACAGACTGACACAAATTTTAGCAACAAATTGAAAGGTCTTCATCTTAATGAAGTGGAAAAAATCAATAAGTGTGTTTAGCTTTATGCTGGTTAATTTATGGTTAAGAACTGAAATGGGGAAATAAGAATCTTTTTTGTCATGGGGCTAGAAAGAAACATGTCACTCAGGCTAGCTCTAGGTATAAAGCTTATTAATGATGTATTTTCTTCTTTATGCTATCTGCATTGTCCAATTTTTCTTTAATAGGCATGTATTACTGTTATACCCAGAGAAAAAGTCAAAAAGAGAAAAGAAACAGCAAAATATTGTCATTAGGTTTTAACTTGAAAAAGATAGAAATAAAACAGAATGGAAAAATACCAAAGTGCTAGCAGTGATTGGCTTCAACAGGAAAGTGAGTGACGCCTTTTATTTTCTTTCACTTCTTCTGTATTTTCTACCAAGAATGGTGTTTTTAATTAATAGATACTTTAAAGAACAAAGGAAATTTAGGGAAAAGTGTTGCCTCGTTCAATTTTGACTACCTGGAAATTAAAGTGAAAGAGAATAATAATTTAATTGGAGGAAGTCTGGGTGGACAGTTTCTGCAAAGCTCGTTCAGAAACATAGCAAGGACCAAGAATCATCTTGCCCCCACCTTGGTGGTAGGCAGATCTTACAGTCACCATGTGGTGTGGATGTGAAGGCCTCCAAAATCCTGTTCTCCAAAATATCTGTTCTTTGCTAACAGAGCACCCAAATCAGCCTGCCACTCTCTCAGGTTCTTGCCATTGGAGTCATTTCTTCACCTTCTAGGAATGGTACGCGTGTCCTCTGGAATTCACCCTCATGAGACATAAATGTCTTTGGGAGGGGGACTAACAGCCACAGGCACACCAGAAAGGCTAAATAAAGTGGCCACGAAGAGAGAGAGACCCAGATCCAGGCTCCAGTGTCAGGATTTTCTCTAGGAGTCATGCAGTCCTGTGCAGTCTTTAACTTCTTTTGCAATTGAATCTCTCTCCTATAAAATGGAGGGGTGGACAGAGAATTCCTCATCAGTCTTCCCAGATCTAAATTCTATCAGCATCGTGTGTTTCTCAGTTTCGATGGAGGGCACTTTGTAAAGCAAAGAGCAGTGGTGAGGGAATGGATAATAAGATGGATGTGTGCTTAAGGGGGGCATGGAGGGAAAACGGAAAATCCAGCAGCCTGGGATATTTCTAAGAATCCTGGTGAGCACAAGAGAAGGAGACACTACCACATGCCACACAAGGAGAGCATCTCCCCAGAGAAAAACTCTCTTCATTTCACAGTTTTTTTTTCTGAGTCAAGAGTGCCAATTTAAATTCTAATCTCAAGAGACCACTCTGTTATATGTGGTTTTTAAAAGTAATTCTTTTCCAGAGGAACAACTGTGAGTGATCATTTTATCAATATTCCTATAAAATGGAGATATTAAAATGTGGACCCTGTTTCCCCATGCTTGCGTGAGTGAACGCCTAGCTTCCCGGCAGCTGAATGACTGAGCAGGGCAGTGGGGGGTTCACTGTAATCACAAATTCATCACAAATGAGAGTGAGTGCAAAACACACACATAAACAGTAGACTTCCGTGAGGAGAAAGGAAGGGTTTATTTATTCTCCCCCATAGGAAACAAAAGGATTTATTAATGAGTAAGAGAAAAGCAGTACCAGTTTAAAGAGGAATGAATCAAGGACAAGGGGAAAAAAAACAACAACAACAAGCATTTCCCTACCGAATGACCTTATTATTTTAAAGAAAAATAGGTTCATGTTTTGAATGCATTTTAGGCTGCTCCACAAGTACCTTTCTAGAGAACTAATTCCGATAACAGTAAATGGATCAGCACAGCATAAAATAAATCCAGCAGCTTTGGACTATGGATCACTCGCTCTTGGACAAGCATTCGGCCTCTCACTGCATGGATGGCAACAAGTTTGGCCGAACAATGAACGCTGACCTTGTTTCTAAAATTAACAAGTTTGCTTTTACCAAGTCCTTCTTTTCATTATCAAGTTTCTGACCCTGATTTGTCACAGCCATACTGGCTACGCTTCTCCTTCGATAGATGAGCTGAATTATAAAAATGACTCAGTGGAAACCAAAAGCCTAAAATAAATGGAGATGATTCATCCTGGAACCCCTAGTTATTTTAGGCCATTTGGACAGCACTGCTGGCATTTGAAAGCAATAAAGGAGCCTCACTTGACACCTTGATTTGTTAACACAGAGAGATTCACAGCCAGTCCCACACCGGATGCATGTGGAGTTTAACGATGCAAAGGTGATTAAGAGAGAAAATGTTGTCACAACACTTTTAAGTTTGGAAGCCAATTTATCATCTGCTTTTTGACATAGCCCAGCAATGCTCTTAAAGGATCCCCAAAGCATATTACTAAGAATGATAGAATCTGTAACTCACACGGGCAGAAAACTTTTTTCTTTTTAAAACATTAAAAAGAATAATAATAATCAGCCCTGGCCAGGTGGCAGAGTTGGTTGGAGTGTCATCCATCCCACAGGATTGTGGGTTCAATTCCTGGTCAGGACACATACCTAGGTCACAGGTTGGATCCCTGGGTCACATCCCATGTGGGAGGCAACTGATCGATGTTTCTCTCTCACATAGATATTTCTCTCTCTCCATTCCCCTCTCTGTAAAATTAATAAACATACCCTTGGGTGAAGATAAAAATTATAATCATCACCATCCTCCTCCTCATTATCAAGCAAGCTGACACCTCCTTTGGAAATAAAGTCTGAATAACAGAACAATAAACACCTGACCAAACAACTGAGTGATAAGATCAAAGTCATAGATAATCTTTAAAAGGTAAACAACTGAGCAATCACTTAAAACATGTACTTTGAGTAGCTTTTCCAGTGGTTAGATATAGACTTATGTGTCCACATGGTCAACAGTGTTTTCAACTGACCAAGCCATGTGTTTTGAAGGTGGTATAACAACGCCCAGCATAAGGTGTTGGTCATCATGAACTGAGTGAAATCAGCACAGATTCAGGACTATGGTGAGTCCTGAACGGGGGAGTGTCAGCCTCAGGGGGTTATTTGTATGCCATCAAAGCTGTAAGCCCAAACCTCAAAGTTCACAGAACTATTCAAATGCTATATTATGACAATGGAATAACCATCTGAAGATAACAGTGCTGAAAAAAAATTTATTTATTTTATTTTTCAAGCAATATCTGCTTTGATTTGTTTCTGGGTTTAGAGGGGTTTTTTTAAGGGTATCCAAAATATACCATGAGTCAAAACCTGGGTTGATTTTCTCAACACTTGTAACAGTACATATTTAATACCCACGAATGTCTACATGTGCCAGGTACTCTTGTTCATCATTAATGTATAGTAAGTAACTCATTTAATTCAACCCAACTACATCAGGTCCTCAAATAAAGTTATTTGTTTTGTTCTATGTCATTTCACGTAGATGAGATGCCATAGAAACTTAACCTGTTTATATCAACAGGCTTAAGGAAAAATCAGTTTCATTATATGTCATTTTTCTTAAAGCTGAAGAATCTATCAAAGATGTTAAGTGAAGGTTTACTGTACATCTGCTTTATTTCAATCACATTCAGGTGATGGATGGATTGTCAAGAAAAGTAGGTAAAAGGATCCTTTTTCTGGGCTCTTGCCTTTAAAGGGCTTTAGTTTGTTCTTCCTCCAGCTACATTTCTCCCAGTAGGCGACAGAGTCCAACGGGTCAAGAGAACATGCCCAGCTGGAGCCCGCATGCGCCCTCCACGTCCTGCTCCCGGTACTGGGACTGCAGAGTCGGCCAGACAACACGGCACCTGCTTCCTAGACAGGCACCTCCTCCTCCCTGGGAGCTGATAGTCATTGAATGGATATGTTGAAATTAAATATTTAATTGTTTGATTAACACACAAACCTTAGTGCATACGTGTTTTGGAATCTCTTCTGATTGTCAAAAGAATTTTTTTAACTGCCGATCTAACATCTTTCCTGGAAAGGCGAAGCTACCAGTTAATTTCCAGTTAGGTAAGGTGTCTGGTAAGTTACATTACAGAAAATAACTTTCCATGAATATGGATTTGTGACAGTGGCACTTTCTTTGAGGGAAAAAAAATGTTAAATTCTTAAATATATGGCTCCTTTCATAAAAGGGATCCTCTTCCAATAACATTTAATTTTGCTTTTCAAAAACTATGCTCAGCATTTTTGATTAGTAGACAGAATCATTAACCAAATCTTCAAATACCTTTCTGTTCTTTGCCCCCTGTGATAGATGCAATATTTCATCTCTTACTTATTTCACCAGGGTCCTTCCTGGTTGTTTTATGACTTAATTACTCTGATCACATCATATTTATAGACTATGCAGGCCCAGCACAGTGCAAGCTTTTCAATCACACCCTGAATATGAGAAGAATCAATGGGTATGCTTGTTGGACACAAAGCCAGATAATGGGCTGCAACTGTGAAGCAGAAAGCTTTTCCAAGAAAATGTATACCAACATTAGTGGAGGAGACTGATTTCCTACAGCTAGACTGATGTCTGCTTTTCAATCCATAAATTTCAAATAGACCTAACAGCTCCTTTAGTCTCTTCTCAGAAAAGCTCAGGGTGCAAAGGACAAGCATCCCTTGCTTGTCCTCAACATAATGAAAGAAAGCAGCAATCTGATGGGGGGAAAAATGCCAGGTACAATCATATAACTAGCTGTGCTGAAATATGGAAATGAGTTTTTGTTTGTTTGTTTTGCTTTCTTGGGTTTGTTTCAAACCTTGGAGTTTATATAAGCAGCAGCCCAGGTCAGATTCAAGCACAAACCCCATCCTAAGTTGCTAGGATGACTATCCAAGCACATTTTGAAGCAGTTCCTCAACTGGGAGAATTTTGTCCCCCAGAGGACATGTGGCAATGTTTGGAGACATGTGTGCTTGTCACAGCTTGGGAAAGAAGGGAAGGGTAGTGCACAACAGGACAGCTCCTCGAAACAAAGAGTTATCCAGCCCCAAATGTTAACGATGCCAAAGCTGAGAATCCCTATTTTAGAGGGACTAGAGAATGAGAAAAAAAGGGCGCTGAATGCTCCTAACTTCCAAATTTAAAGTTTTCTCTTTCAGGCGTTACTGGCTTACACACGCCAAGAAACACTTGGATTGTTTCTGGGGGAAGCCTGGGACCAACCAATTAAACTTGTGGGTGGCACAGAATCAAATATAATTCTGTGTTGCTATATATCACCTTTCCCTATGGAGATGAAAATGCATTTCAGAAAGAGTTACTCCGCTGGGAGAGGAAACTGGGAGTTGGAGGGATCCTCATCCCACAGATGGGATAACAGGAGGCTAGGACTGTTGTCGTTTGCCCAAGGTTATTCAGTGGATGTGGTTCAGAGCTCAGCAAACCAAGGCAGGCCAGACACTGGAGGGAAGAATTCTGAAAAAACGTAAAAGAACAGACAGGTGCTCTCAGCTGGTTACCATCTTGGTGGCAGAAATCTTTTCCACATCTGAGCCCTTGGTGTCAAGAAAAGCAGGGTCTCCTGTGATGGGCAGCTTGCGGTTCTCCCCAGAGTCAGCAGCCCCAGAAGAGCCCCACACCTCCCCCCTGTCAGCCAAGGAGTCCTCACCTGACAAACCTAATTCCCAGGGCCATTCTCCAGATGTTTAGACTGTCAGATGATTTAATGGACTGCAGACATGAGTTGGTCTGTTCATTAAAATAGTCACCATAATGAAAAAGATGGACAACATCTGCCCTTATTCTTTGTCAGTCTGTCACATCTAT
Source organism: Sturnira hondurensis (assembly GCF_014824575.4). Taxonomy (NCBI): domain Eukaryota; kingdom Metazoa; phylum Chordata; class Mammalia; order Chiroptera; family Phyllostomidae; genus Sturnira; species Sturnira hondurensis. The sequence continues at coordinate 776,149 of NW_028095541.1, read as the reverse complement.
GTACCTCCTTCCTGTCAGTCACCACAGTGTATATTATGAAAATACCATGGACGAAATGTCAGCCTATGTATCTAATTGTTCTTGTGTACCACATGGGAAAATGACTGGTGAGCCCTGCTGTTCCCTTTATACCCACCATGAATTGGCATCTTTGTTATCTAGCCACGGAGATCCTCACTGGAATGGTTTTAAGGCCCCAGTGACCCTTTAGACAAAAAACGTGATTTGGGTTGATTCTTATCGAATGAAAAGAAAAATGCAGACAAATCACAAAACTCTGTGATCCTACTTACATTTGATCAAGAACTTCCATAAACAGAGAGTCATTCATTTTATTTGTTATACTTAAGAGAAGAATCCAAAAAGCTTAGGGATGAACATTTCTGCATTTTCCCTAGAAAAACAAAGGAACCCTGTAGGAAGAGGTAAAGGGTAATCCCTAATAACTGAGGAAGATGAAGCACAGGGATCATTTTCCTTCCCTAATTCCTGGGCAACTTTGGGGAACATGAATTTGCCCAACTTCAGGGACAGGATTATGAAATGTCGGTGTAATAATGGAGTGTAGAAGTTACCAAATTTAGCATTCTACTAGGGTTTGAATCCTACTTAAGATATCTCCAATAACAAGATTTACATTTCTGTTTTAATACTTTCAATCAAGTTGTATCCACTGCTTCACAGTGTTCCACTTAGATGAGGCTAATTTAAAAGCATAAAAGAGGCCCTGGCTGGCATAGCTCAGTGGATTGAGCATGGGCCTGCGAACCACAGGGTCGCGGTTCGATTCCCAGTCAGGGCACATGCCTGGGTTGCAGGCCAGTTCCCAGTGGGGGACTCACGAGAGGCAACCATACATTGATACTTCTTTCCTCTCTCCTTCCCTTCCCCTCTAAAGATAAGTAAATAAATTTTTTTTAAAAAGCATAAAAGATATAAGCCCTTATATATCCCTGGGCACTTACATAGCATAGACAGTATTAGCAAAAATTCCCTACCCAAATACAACTCCCTTATCCAAATTTCTTAAAATGAAAATGATATCGAAGCTACCTTCAAACCCCAGAAGAAGTAATAATTCTTGTTGTATTTGCAAATATATATATATATATTTACATATATATTAAAATAAGTGTTTTTTATCCCAGGGGGCAAGGAATTTTTAACATATTCCCCACTGGGAGAAAAGTCTCCCCTACCCTAGATTATGTTCTGTCTTGTCCTGCCCACAAAATGCTGAGAACACAATGGCAGGTGCAAAGTGAACTACCAACATAAAATGCAGTCCTGCAAATTTCAGAGTTCTAATTGGTTCCATGTTCAGAATGATCTATATACGCTCACTGAGGGGGAAAAATAGCTACATAAAGTCACCACAACCAATGAAATGAGGTAAATGGTAAATGAGACCACCTATAATATTGGAAACAAGAGTTTATTTTCTCATGCAAGATAAACTGTAATCATTGTGTGTATAGCTGTAGGTTCTCTGCTGCTCCATTTAAACACGGCTCCAGGCATGAAAAGAGTTGTCTCTCTCTTTTACTATATATTTACTTTACAGATGGATAACAAGATGCCACCATGTTGCTCCTAGGTTTTCTCTCCTTGTTTATTTGAAAAAGTGCAAGCAATCCATTAGGTTAAAGAGATAACATTAAGGAATGTGGCTGCAACGGTTGTACAATAGATTACTCTGGCCTGTGCTTAATCTAGGGTCTTGTTTAAAAGAGCTTTTCGATTTTAATTAAAATAAAATGAGCCCTGGAAGAAAATGCATCTCCTCAGGCGAGGATTGTATTCAGCTTGTTCTCTGTAATTTTGCCCATCACACTGCTGGCTGTGGCTTTTTCCACAGCTCTTAAATGGTGTCTAAATTGACCAGCTCTGTTGCCAAGGAAACAGACAGGACAATGCTAATAGAAGCTACTTAGGACAAACTGTGAAAAGCTTAGAAATAAAATTGTTTGACATGAAAGGCACTGTGTCAGCAGCCAGGCAACTCTGAGAAAGACTGCACTAAGCAGAAGGTGGTTACATGTCTCCCCCTACTCTTTCCCCTCAAAATCTCTCCTGGAAAATGGATTCTGTCTTAGGAGCTTGGGCAGCTTTTCCTATCAGAATCGCTTTGTCTTTCTAACACAAAGTAGAGAAAAATCATGTTGTGGTTTCAAAGCACCCAGAATAGATGTCAATTTATACCCATGGAAATGAGCTGCTTTTTCCCTCTTCTTTCTAGCAACAAAGTTCTTTCCCCTTGTGAATAAATTGCAGATATTCTTCTGAATTTTCTAAGATTGTTAATTAAAATCCATTTGATTTAAGCTGCTTCTTCCATTTTGCACTCACAAAGCATAAATTATGGAGGAGGTCAAAGAATGAATGGCAATTTGACATGAAGAAGTTGATTTATTGCTTCAGAAGGAGTTTTATACCAGATGTGGCAGGAGTCATAAATTAAATGCTAAATGTTATGTATTATTATGCTTTCAGGAATATAAATGTGTCTAAAATGCTATGCAGGTGGAATGATAAAAATATGAATCTACTCTCCTGGCAATTTTAAAAGGCCCTTTAAAGCTGTCAAAATAAATAAATAAATTGAAAAACCATCTAGATGAGCCCCTCAGATGCCTTTTACAGCACGCCCTGGTTTATGAAAGTAACCCTTTCCTGTAATATCCTGGACATTGACTTGTGTTGGCTTGGGTGAGAAGAGAAAGACTTCTTTCATCTGGGGAAAAAAAAGAGAGAGTATAAAAGGAAAAAGTCCAGAGGGCTCTGTGCTGCTGTGACATTATGACGTGCGTTCAGATGATTATTCCTCATCTGCTCCTTTACAGATTACCATAATTTAATTTACCCAACCTCATTGGAAAACCAATCCAGAGGCAATGAAATCTGCCTAACCTCACCAAGCAGCTGCAGTGGCTGTAATCACAGAGCTTAAAATATAAAAACAAGATTAAAAATATATAAAAACAGGATAAGATTCAGGTATATGAAAGCTTGGAGCTAGCAATATTAGCACAAAAAAATCACTAGGGGGCAGAAGGTGAAAGTAAGTGGAAGGACCCAGTGTGGGCAGAAGTCCGCTCTGACTGGCAGCTGCGCGCCAGAACGCAGGGCGGGGCTCATGCCTGGGATTCGTTTCCCTCTGAACGAATGTAAACGTGACAGGCGCGATTCATCAGACTTCTGCCAGTTGTTTGGGGGTGGGGGTGTTAAGAATATGGGAGAAGAGGAGGCTTTGGAGATTAAAAGAGATTTCAAAAATATAACATCCAAATATAATGAGTAGAAATTTGGGGAGATTGTGATTCAAATAAAGCACCTATAAAAGACACTTACACTTATTGAAGGGGTGCAACTTGCCACCCCCAAATATGCCTCCTTAGAATATTGACTCTTTCAAGCTAGTTATGTTTAAGAAACAGGAGATTTGGGAAGAATCTTTGACATTTCCCCTAACTGCCTAAAAGAAATTTAAGTAGAGGACTTGCTCTGACCAAGGAGATACCATCACAGGTAACTGTATGTCAATACAAACAAGTGTGTGGCAGACAGAAAGGAACCTAGTAAGGCCCATTGGTTGCGTTCTCCGGCAGTTCCATTGTTAAAGATGGACCAGCAAATATTTACTCACCAAAGTCGTTTTCATCTCCACCTGAATTGCCTCCCGCCCTTTGAAGCCCCTCCCCTTTCTCTTTCACTCCAGAGTGACTTACGAGTCTCGAGTCTCGTCTCTCCAATGTGGCCTCAAGTCTCATATTCTTATAGCAACCCGGCATCTACATCCATAATAAATTTTGGACATTTTCTTCTGTTCATCTCTCTCATGTTAATTTTGTTATTAGCCCAGCCAGAAGAACTTAGAAAGTTGAGAGAAAAAGTATTTTTGACTCCTATACAATCAGAGATTAAATAGAAACTTGTTTGTGGGTGATATAAAGAAATTAATGTTAATTTTCTTAGGTGTGACAATGGCATTGTGCTTATAAGAAACAATACATTTTGTTTTATTTTGAAGATTCATTCTGAGTCAGTTAGAAGTGAAATAAGGTGATATCTAGTATTTTAAAATACTCCAGCAAAACATACAAAAAGGTGGGTGAAGGGATAAATGAAACCAGAAGGCAAAATGTTAATAGTTGTCGGAGCTGGTAGTTTCTAATGAGCGTACAGAATTTCTATGAAATCTGCTTTTTATATACTCAGATGTTTTTCTAATAAAAACATTATAAAATTATGAAGAAATTCTTTTCTAACTGAGAATTCTGACCTGGACCATATTTGAATTAGTACAATGATAAAATAAATACATTTCCAGGCATGCGAGACATCAAACAACCCATCTTTTATATAGTTTTCTACCTTTTTCAGGAAGCTACTGGAGGATCTACTCAGTCAAAATGAGGTAGTAAGTCAACAAAGAGGAAGACTGTGGGTCCAGGAAACACAGTTTAATGCATGAGAAGGGCAAAGCTGAAAATAAGGGAGGTGAAGTCAAATTTCTGGGTGACACTAGAAATAGAGAGAAATTAATCCAGGCAAGGATGTGTTAGTGGCCTCTGGGAAATGTTTCTTCCAGGAGACAAATTGAAAGAATACCACATGTGAAAGACCACACCTAGCACAGACTTACATATTGGTATGGAAGAGTTTGGACTGGAATTAGTACTAAGTCCAAAGAAAATTAAGCAAATGTTATTTAAGATAATCTAAAACTATCTTTTAAAAAGGCAAATGTTGCCCTGGTTTGTGTGGCTCAGTGGATTGAGCACCGGCCTGGGAAACAAAAGGTTGCTGGCTCCATTCCCAGTCAGGGCACATGCCAGGGTTGCAGCCCAGGTCCCCAGCTGGGGGTGTGCAAGAGGCAACTGATCGATGTTTCCCTCACTCATCAGTGTTTCTCTTGCTCTCCTCCTCTCTCCCTTCCCCTCTCTCTAAAAATAAATGAATAAATAAATAAATAGAATCTTTAAAAGAAAAAAGCAAATGTGCAGGGTTGCCAGAATAATCAAAATCTATTACATGCTTCAGTTATGAATAGTTTTAGTATAACCCTGATAATGTAAGTACAGAATATTGATTTATCCAACATCAGGATAAATCCATAGGCAGGGGACACAGGAAGGGTGCGTATACAGGTCAGGAGTACCGACATGGGTATAAAACAAAAGTACATTCTCATCTTCCAGAGTACAAAGTCAATCGATAATTTTTAAAAAGTCAAGAAGGAGCATAATATGTCAAACAGAATAATGGAAATAAAAAAAACATGGTTTCCTCTAGGACAGTGGGAAAGGGAGAGTTGCGACATAGATATGTTGGATTTATTCAATGTATAAACATTTGGCTCTTTTAACTATATGCATGTATATAACTTTGATTAAAAATGAATTTATGTTAAAAAAGGTAATATAAACCTATTACTTAGAGATATGGAAGTAAGTACCAAAATAATCAACTGGAAAAATTTAGAAATGAGTATCTCAGAGGAATAAGAAATGTGCAAATCTAGCTTTTGATAAAGTAATAAAAAATAAATAATAAAAATACTAATGAGTCCTTCTGAAGAAACTTTGGCCTGATCAAGGAAAAATGGATTTGATCTGGATGAAAAGGGTTTTATCCTATTTCAGCGTAACAGCACAAGCTAATTATTCCTGCAACCAAAGTAAAGTTTTCTCCTTCTGGGAGAGTCTTGTTATTTCAATTAGACATGTATTCACTAACAGGTCCATAAATATTTCTAATTAGCCTATTTGCTTCCATTTTATGAGACTGCTTCCAAATTAGCACCCACATTCTATAGAAATAGAAGGAGAACCTCAGAAGATTGCAATTTCCCTCTCAAGGAAGGAAGGACAGCAGATTGCATGTCCAACAAGACTACTTATTAGATTCAAACCATTTATAGTGCCTGTTATTTGGAGCCACATTCTTGTCAAACCTGAATAAAAGGATAGAAGTGAGTAACAGTTTCAACCAATTATTTTCAGGTCTTCAAGCAAACATGATAGAAGGGTACAGGCGAAGCATCAGGAGAGAAATAGCATGGTGCTCACAGCCCTGCTTCCTCAGTCTGTGATCTCATCCGGCTGCCCCTACTGAAGAAAAACCACGGGGAGCTCCGTCACGACCCAAGAATGGCCCAGAAATCAAGGGTTCAAAAGTGCTTATCAAAGCCTCAAAAGTCAGCTGAAGTTAGCAGCAGCCGCATTTGACCACCCATAACATGTGCTCCATCTAGAAACGCCTATGACCTAAAATTGCTCCCTGAGCAACTATTACCATCATCACCATCATCATCATCATTATAATTGTGGAACTGTACTGAGTGGATGTGGCTTAAAGGACAGTTAATTTTTTAAAAATTGATATTGCAGAAAGTAAATGGGGGTAAACAATTTGAGGTACGAGTCAAAATAAAGATAAATGATAGCTTCAATATGGCATGTAATTGTTTGAAAAATAATAACTGCATTTGACTAAGTGCTAACTATGGGCCAGGCACTGTGCTTGACAGTGCACACACATTGTCCTTAGCAATTCCAACGGTTCTGAAATAGTGGGACTCTTAGCCCCAATGAGGCTCTGTGGCTCAGAGAGAGGCCATGATTTCCACAAGTTCCCATGTATCGGACGTGGTGGACACTGGGTTAAGCCCTCCCAGTCCAGGCCTAAAGTCCTTCCCACACCACAGTTCTACCTCTCTTCCACCATGGTTGAACTTTATTATTAATTTCCTCTGTGAACTTTTACAAACATCTTTCTATTATAGTCAGATAGCCCTATAATTTAAGAAGGACATATTGCTCCCAATTTGCTTTCTTATTAATATTAATTTTTATTCTGAAATATAAATATCTTTTGAGTTAAAGTACAGTTGATATACAATATTATATTAGTCTCAGGTATAGAATATAGTAAGATTTCACCTTTATATGCTTTACACACACTGATCACCACAAAAAGTCCACTATCCACATATTATTGTACAAAGTTACTATGATATTATTAATAATCCCTATCTTATCTTTCAGATCCCCATGACCTATTTATAAGTTTCTACCTTTTAATCTCCTTAACCTATTGCCCATATTGCCACTGGCTGATCCCCTGGCAATTATTAGTTTTTCTATATCTATGGGTCAGTTTGTATGGTTTGTTCATTTTTTTAGTTTTTTAGATTCCACACATAACTGAAATGATGCTGCATTTGTCTTTCTCTGACTCAGTTCACTTGGCATAACATCCTTGAAGTCAGGGGTATCAAACTCATTTTCACTGGGGACCACATCTGCCTCACAGTTGCCTTCAAAGGGCCAAATGTAATTTTAGAACTGTATGAATGTAACTAATCTTTAATAATTAAGCAAGAGCTCAGTGCTATCGCCAGATAGAAACAAGGTAGAGGGCCGGATACAACAATGTGGAGGACAGGATTTGACCCACAGGCCTTGTGTTTGCCACCTGTGCTCTAGGTCTCCCATGTTGTCACAAAAGACAAGATCTATTTCTTTTTTATGGCTGAGTAATATTCCGGTGTGTGTGTGTTTGTGTGTGTGTGTGTGTGTGCGCGCGCACGCGCATGTGCATATCCACTTCTTCTTTATCCATTCAACTAGTGAGGAACACCTAGGTTGCTTTAATAATTTGGTGTTGTAAATAATGCTGCAGTAAACACAGAGGTGCATGTATCTTTTTGAGTTATTTCATTTTCTTCAGATAAGCTCCCAGGAGTGGAATTGCTGGGTTCTTCTTTGCCTCTTATTATATAGTCTTTGTTTTAAAGTCTTTTTGTCTGACATAAGTATTGCTATCCAAGCCGCTCTCTTTTTTTTCATTTTCATTTTCATGAAATACCTTTTTCATCCCTTTATTTTCAGTCTCCATGTATCTTTCAATCTGCAGTCTCATATAGACAGGATCAATTAGTCCAAGACCACACAGCTAAAAAGGAACAGAATAGGCCAGGACTCCACTCCAAATAGTGTGTCTCTTGACCAGTGCTCTTACCCATCATACCAGCTACAAAAGATGATGCCCAATGCCTAGCCCTATGTGAAAGTTCTAAATTAAACCCCATTAGGTTTAAAATAAAGTGACCATATATAACTTCTCCAAACAGAGAAACTTTTGAGGCGAGAGAAAGTGCTACAAGCTATGATCCTGAGTGCCAGGCAGACCGCGGACCTCTATGGTCACTCTACCTACAAAAAGACCCTAATGACTAATCCTACAGAATCATTCACCCCTGACAGAGTGGGAAAGAGTAATTTATATTCACCTCAATTTAACTGTTGTGTTTAACATCCGGTGAGAAACACCATCTCTTTGAAGGAGCAATGCGCGCCTCATGCTTCATTTCCTTTTGAAGTTTAGTGGTCACTGTTTTTCAGAATAAGGGTCGGCAAATAATAGGTCATTGGTCTAATTCCACTCACTTCCAACCTGTTTTTTTAAGTAAAACTTTATTAGAACACAGCCATGCCCATTTGTTTATATATTGTCTTGACTACTTTTATGCTACAGCAGCAGAGCTTAGGTAGCTATAACCAAGACTACATGGCCCACAAAACCTAAAATCTACACTTTAAAGAAAATGTTTGTCCATGCCTATTTTAGAAGGCAAAATTCAAACTCTTCAGCAAACACATGAGGCCTTCCCCAAAGTGGCCCTGCTTCTCATCTCTCTGCCCTACACTTCCCGACACTTCCCGACACTTCCAGACACTTCCAGCACTACTCTCATTCTCAGCACCTGCCACGCTGCTCAGCAGGAGTGTGCACACCATGGGCTCAGAGTGCCCAAATTCCCACCTGTTCCTTCTGATACACACTGCTCAGGATTGTTGTCAGGATGAAGCGTTGTGAGAATTTGGCACTCAAAAAATGTCTGAGGCACAGGAAGCAGTTTATGTATTGTTATTACTGTTATTATTATAGCATTATTCTTATTTTTTGAAATATAATCTTAAACGACTCATCCAACTTCTTCCACATTTCTACTTTGTCATCCCTAAAAAGCAAAATAAATCTGTTACTGTGTCATACAGACAGACTGACATTTATAAGTGTTAGCAAACTGTAAATTTAGCGGTTGAGGATCTTCCCTCATTGTTCATTCAACTCAAACCCTGACTACTCACATAACAAGATGAATTGAGAAGAGTCTGAAGAGCTACAGGGGATTATTCTGACAGTGGTATAGAGCGTCCATAAGCCCAACGGTAGCACTGAAGACAGTACCTGGAAACATTAGAGTGAACTGCTCTACAGACTGTTACAGTGTCTTCATCATTTATTGGATCCCTGGATTTATGAATGGTTTTTTACCATCTTGCCTTTTTACTGATTCCAGTTCTTCATTCTGTATTTGTAACATTGGCTACCATATTAGTCACTGAGTTTACTGGTAGCAGGAGGAAAAAACATGTTAAAAACACCAAGCACACCAAATGGATCGTTAATTTTAGGCTGCCATTTCTTTCATTGAGCTCTTCTCAGCGTTCCCTGAGATGCGAATAATAACAGAGTATGTGGCCTGCTTTTTTTCGTACAGATGCCTGCGCTGGCACAGGAAACATTCATCAGAAGGGAAGGCTCACTCAAAAGCTCACTGTAAAAAGGGCTATAAAAACCTGCACAAGAGGTCTAATAGCACATACACTTATGCTAAACTGGTCTTCAGCACCAAATGCCTAATACTTCATTTTCTACTTAAGGACACTGAGACTTAAATATATAAACACAGAGAGATGTGTTAAAAACCAGAAACACACTGTATGCCGAGCTCAGTTGTCCAATTGCAAATCCAATTCTGGTCGATATGTGTTTTGGACTTGATAAGGAAGGAACCACTTTCTCACTCCCAGAATTCCAGAATGCTGAAAAAATTATTTAAAAATAAAATATCTTATGATATATTTTGAAACCCAAAATGAGAAACATGAAATCCTCAAGCTCCAAAAATGAGGAAGGAGTACAACTCAGAGTATAAAGGGGAAACTAATGCACAGCTGACTCTCAGGAGCATCGAGTGAGGTGCAAGATCCAATGTCCCCCAAGAGGAACTGGATGTCTTGGATGCAAATTCTAGAAGTCTGGCAACTAAGATAGCAGCAGTAATCACATTCTCTGAAACAGGGTCCAGAAAAACTCCCCCAGCCAGCCAACACCAGCCAGGGATACTCCCCATAGCCTGAAGCTAAGAACACAGTCAGTTGCATAAATATTTTCAGCCATAACCTTTACCATATATTTCTGTGAGTTTCAAATATGTCTCATGTTTATGGTATGCTTCCAACTTCAGAACTGAACAGGAGAACTAGTCAGGTTCCTGTAAGTTCCACGAGGTCTTCCTGTCGAAAGCAAGCGTACAACTGCTGCTGTAGGAATACTTCCAGGGCACCTGGACTCCTAGTGCAGACAATCACCCCCCGAAGACGTGTCCAGCTCTCATGTCACAATCATGAGGAGACTCAACAATACAACAAAGTACACCTCAAAAATAGGATCTTCTTATAGAGAATTTTCAAGAAGCACATTTAAAATATTCAAAAGTTAGCAAATCAGGAAAAGATATAAGGCAAAAATAGACGAAGTTTGTGAAAGAACACAGTGATTTGATCATAGCATGGAAGGCTGATCTCAAGAAACAAGAAAAAACTCAAATAAACAATCTAACTTTACACCTAGAGGTAATAGTTGAAGATAGGATAATATAACTTCCCCAAATTTAAGAAGGGTATGAATCCTCAAATGGAATGAGCATGTTAAATGAAAGAGTAAGATCAATAAAACAAATCTAGAGGTACAAATGAAAAAGCAAACCACAAAAATCTAAGGCATGGTCTTCAAATTTAAATGGAATGGAGAATTTCCTAAAAGAATATTAATTATCAAATATCCCTTTTAGTGAATTAGAAATCCAAACCTATCAATTACCAGGGAAGCAAAAAGAAAAAATTATCAAGAAGCTGCTCCCCATAAACTCTAGCAAACACAGTCTGTTTCGCAGGGGACTTCCACCAAACTCTCAGAAAACAGTCGTTCCAATTTTAAAACTTTTCTAGAAAACAGAAAAATAAAATCTTCAAAACTTCTTTTATGAATCTAGCACAGCACTGCTATAATAAGAGATATCAGGAGTAATGAAAATTATAGACAATTATCAATTATGAATATTGATGCAAAAATACTTCAGAACATGTTAGAGAATAGAATGAAACAGCACATTACAAAGATGAGCTCACCATGATAAGAGAGTTCATATCAGAGATGTGGAAATGTTTCATTATTAGAAAACCTATTGCCCTGGCTGGTGTAGCTCAGTGGATTGAGCGCAGGCCTGTGAACCACACAATTGCGGTTCGATTCCCAGTCAGGACACATGCCTGGGTTGCAGGCCAGTCCCCAGCGGGGGACTCACGAGAGGCAACCATACATTGATATTTCTCTCCTTCCCTTCCCCTCTAAAGATAAATAAATAAAATATTTAAAAATAAAATAAAAAGAAAACCTATTAACAAAAACTTTACATAGCAAGTTTGAAGAAGAGTCACACAATGATCTCCACTGATGCTGAAAAGGACACACACACACACATACACACACACACCACCACCACCACCACCATCACCTCCATTCCACCACAACAAAGCAAGGAGTTCACTGTCAACACTACTAAGTTGATTCTTGAGTTCAATTTTGAAAAAAGTATAAGCCTATCAAGGATATTTTTGAGAAAAATGTAGAAGATAAGAATAATTAAATATTAAAATATATTTTCAAACTACAGAAATTAAAACTATGATATTTTCCCTGAATACATGCACATTCTTTTGGAGGTACTGCTACATATGTGGAGAGAAGGGAACAGAACATAGAGGTCACAGGTAGATACAAACAGGAAAGTAGTTTATAACATATTAAATATTATTGGATAAAGATTAATTATTCTGTAAATGGTATTCTTGGAAAATGGGTAAACCCTTGGAAATGTGTTAAATTCTCTACTTCACACACACACACACAAAATTGTAACAGCCCTGGCTGGTGTAGCTCAGTGGATTGAGTGCCAGCCTGTGAACCAAAAGGTCTCTGTTTGATTCCCAGTCAGGGCACATGCCTGGGTTGCAGGCCAGGGCCCCAGTTAAGGGCGTGCAATCAATGTTTCCCTCCCCGTCCTTTTCCCTCTCGCTCTCAAACTAAATAAATAAAACTCTTTTAAAAATGTTGTTGGGGGGTGGAAATGGGAGGGAGGTGGGGAGCACTGAGGGGGGCAGGGCTGGGAATATAAGACAGAAAACTGTATTTGAACAAGAATTAAATTTAAAAAACCAGAAAACTGTACTTGAACAAGAATTAAATAGGAGGGAGGAAGATGGCGGCAGAGTAGGACAAAGGATTTCGCTTCCCTCCATGTGCCAGAGAAAAACCGGGCTGATCTGCAGAGGAGCACAGCGAATACCCAATAGGGACCCAGCATATAGGAAGGCAGGACCCCAGAAAGGGTAGCGGACACTGAATGACCAGAGGTTGAGGAGAGGAGACGACCACAGATCAACAAGGTACGCGGGAACAGAGAAGAGGCTACAGGCCCTCCGCCGGGCCACCCCAGGGCCCTGGCTGGGTCGCCCTGGTCTTTGAGAGCCGAGGGCGGGCAACAACAACCTGGGGAAAGAACTAGTCACCGGCACCCTCTCTAACCATCAGGGCACAGATTGGAAAACACCAGAAGAGATCGGTTTGCCTATAGTGGCAGAGAGAGGAGTGGGCATTGGGAAGCAAACCAGAGAGCTCTGATAACCCGTGGAGTCAGGCTGTGGTTGCCGGTTTAGGGAACTGAGCCGCCTCTGCATTCCCAGTAGCCTGAGCCAGTGCTCCCACAGTCTTGGGGAGCTGCGGGATACTGGCAGGGCCCCTGGAAGAGTGCCAGTCACCAGCTCCTTCCCTACCCAGCTGGGCCCAGACTGAGAAGCACCGGGAGTCAGGCTGTGGTTACCAGCTTGGAGATCTAGGAGTTGCCGTGCATTCCCCGTAGTGCACATTCCCAGTAGCACAGGACTCTAGCCGGTGCTCCCACAGTCACGGGGAGCTGCAGGCTACTGGCAGACTGAGAAGCACCCGGAGTCAGGCTATTGTTGCCCCTGAGGGGAACTGAGAGTGTGGGACTTGAGTCTGCGTTCCCACAGTCTCGGGGAGCTGCAGGCTACTGGCAGGGCCCCTGAAAGAGCACCAGTCGCCAGCTCCATCCCTACCCAGCTGGGCTCAGACTGAGAAGCACCGGGAGTCAGGCTGCCGGCTTGGAAGAATTGTGAGTCGCCCTGTGTGTGCAGCCACAGCACTGGGAAAGGTCCAAGCCCAAGCCAGCGAGACCAGGAAAGCCTGGCTGGGAGCACAAGCCCTCACTCAAGGCCAGGGCTGGGAAGCCTGGGGAAAAACCTGCCCTCAGTGGGGCATGGGAGAGCGGCGCCAGTCTGGATCTTGGGAGGGCACTTGCGAGACCAGCTAAGTTCACCAAGACCAGAGAAAGGCCACACTAATAGCCCCTCAGGTTGCTGCAGCTAGTGAGACCAGAAGAAAAGGTTTGACCAGCTGGAAACCAACAAGAGGAGTAGGTGGAAGTGGAGAACACCAAGATAACTGCAGGAGACTGCACCACTGAATTTCACAGGCATCCTACCACAGAAATTCACACCATAAATCCAGGGAACCAGAACAGATCACTTTAAGAAGCTGAGGCCAATAAGAAGAGCAACACAAACAATGGGAAGACAAAGAAACAATCCCCAAATGAAAGAAAAGGAGGAAGTCTCAGAAAGAATGTTAGATGAAATAGAGGCAAGCCAACTATCAGATATTGAATTCAAAGCACTGGTTATCAGGAAATTCAAAGAGCTTACAACGAGCTACCAGTAACTACAGGGGAGCTACAATGAACTCTCTGCAAACTATACCAACATGAAAAAGGAAATAGGAACCATCAGTAAAGGCCAAGAGGAAATGAAGAATACAATTTCTGAACTGAAGAACACAGTAGAAGGTATGAAGAATATAATCGATATGGCGGAAGATCGCATAAGTGAGATAGAAGACAGGATAGAAAGAATCTCCCAGATGAACCAAATAATGGAAAAGAGAATCAGAAAAAATGAGGAGAATTTAAGAGAAATGGAAGACAACATGAAATGTAATAATATCCAAATGATAGGAATACCAGAAGGAGAGGAAGAAGAACAAGGGATAGAAAACCTACTTGAAAGAGTAATAATGGAAAATTTTCCTAAGTTGAGGAGAGATAAAGTCACACGGATCCAGGAATCGCAGAGAGTCCCAAGCAGGTGGAACCCAAAGAGGCCTACTGCAAGACACATCATCATTAAAATGGCAAACCTCCAAGACAAAGAGAAAATCCTAAAGGCAGCAAGGGAGAAAAAGGAAGTAACATACAAGGGGGTCCCAATAAGGTTGGCTACTGACTTCTCAATGGAAACATTCCAAGCAAGAAGAGAATGGCAAGAAATATTCCAAGTAATGAGAAACAGAGGCCTACAACCAAGGCTACTGTACCCAGCAAGGCTCTCAATCAAGATAGAAGGCCAAATAAAGAGCTTCCAAGACAAAAGAAGTCTAAAAGAATATGCCTCCACCAAACCAGCTCTACAAGAATTACTAAAAGGGCTGCTTTAAGGAAAGGAAGGAAAAGAGAGAGACAGAGAGGAACACAGGTACATAAATGGCAATGAATAAGTACCTTTCAATAATAACCTTAAACGTAAATGGATTAAATGCACCAATTAAAAGACATAGAATAGCTGAATGGATAAGAAAGCATGACCCACACATATGCTGCCTACAAGAGACCCACCTCAGGTCAAAAGACCACCACAGACTAAAAGTGAAAGGATGGAAACAAATTTTCCAAGCAAATGGACAAGAAAAAAAAGCCGGGGTAGCAATTCTCATATCAGACAAAATAGACTTCAAAAAAAGGGCCATAAAGAGAGACCCAGAAGGTCACTTCATAATACTCAAGGGAAGAATCCACCAAGAAGACATTAACATCATAAATATATATGCACCCAACATAGGAGCACCCAAATATATAAAGAAAATCCTAGAGGACCTCAAGAAAGATATTGACAGCAACACAATTATAGTAGGGGATTTTAACACCCCACTGTCAAAAATGGACAGATCTTCCAAACAAAATATCAACAAAGATATAGCAGCATTAAACGACACTCTAGAAGAAATGGACCTAATTGATATATATAGAGCCATCCATCCCAAAGAAACTAAATACACTTTCTTTTCAAACGCACATGGAACATTTTCAAAGATAGATCACATGATAGGACACAAAACCAGTCTCAACAACTTCAGGAAAATAGAAATCATACCAAGCATCTTCTCTGATCACAAGGGACTGAAATTGGAAACCAACCCCACAGGAAAAAACCCAAAACACCCAAAATCATGGAGACTGAATGGTAGGCTATTGAACAATGAATGGGTCAAGATTGAAATTAGGGAGGAAATCAAAAAACTCCTTGAAACAAATGAAAATGAACTCACCACAACCCAAAATTTATGGGACACAGTGAAGGCAGTCCTGAGAGGGAAGTTCATAGCGATACAGGCTCACCTAAAGAGGATAGAAACATTTCAAACAAACAACCTAACCCAACGCCTGCAAGAACTCGAGGAACAACAACAAAGACAGCCCAGAGCAAGTAGAAGGAAGGAAATAACCAAGATCAAAGCAGAATTAAATGACATAGAGACTAAAAGCACAATTCTAAAGATCAATGAATCCAGGAGTTGGTTTTTTGAAAAGATAAACAAAATAGACAAACCTTTAAGTAGGCTCATTAAGAAAAGAAGAGAGAGGACACAAATAAACACAATCAGAAATGAAAGAGGAGAGATTACAACTGATACCACAGAAATAGAAAGGATTGTAAGAAATTACTATGCGGAACTGTATGCCAAGAAATTTGAAAACCTGGGTGAAATGGACAAATTTCTAGAAAAATATAATCTTCCAAAACTCAATGAAAAAGAAGCAGAAAACCTGAACAGGCCAATAACAGCAAATGAAATTGAAGAAGTAATCAAAAAACTCCCATCACACAAAAGCCCTGGGCCAGATGGTTTCACAGGAGAATTCTACAAAGCTTTTAAGGAAGAGCTAACCCCTATTCTTCACAGACTATTCCAAAAAATCCAAAAGGAGGGAAAACTCCCCAACTCTTTCTATGAAGCCAGCATCACCCTAATCCCAAAGCCAGATAGAGACACAACAAAGAAAGAAAATTACAGACCAATATCACTGATGAACATAGATGCTAAAATCCTCAACAAAATATTGGCAAATCGCATCCAACAATACATCAAAAAGATCATACACCATGACCAAGTGGGATTCATCCCGGGGATGCAAGGATGGTTCAATATACGCAAATCAATAAATGTAATACACGAAATAAACAAAAGCAAAGACAAAAACCACATGGTCATATCAATAGATGCGGAAAAAGCTTTTGATAAGGTACAACACCCATTTATGATAAAGGTACTCAGCAAGGTGGGAATAGAGGGAACATTCCTCAATATAATAAAGGCCATATATGAAAGACCTACAGCCAACATCATACTCAATGGGCAAAAACTAAAAGCTTTTCCACTAAGATCAGGTACAAGACAAGGTTGCCCACTTTCACCACTTCTATTCAATATAGTATTAGAAGTTCTAGCTGCAGCGATCAGACAAGAAAAGGAAATAAAAGGCATCCAAATCGGAAAGGAGGAAACAAAACTGGCATTGTTTGCAGATGACATGATAGTGTACATGGAAAACCCTATAGCCTCTACCAAAAAACTGCTGGAACTAATAAATGAATTTGGCATAACAGCGGGATACAAAGTTAATATCCAGAAATCAAAGGCATTTTTGTATACCAACAATGAAGCAGCAGAAGCAGAAATCAGGAAAAAAATCCCATTCGATATAGCAAAAAGAAAAATAAAATATCTGGGAATAAACCTAACCAAGGAGGTAAAAGACCTGTATGCAGAAAACTACACAACACTGAAGAAAGAAATCAAGGAAGACACAAATAAATGGAAACATATACCGTGTTCATGGATTGGAAGAATTAACATCATCAAAATGTCCATACTACCCAAAGCAATTTACAGATTCAATGCAATACCTATTAAAGTACCAATGGCGTATTTCACAGACATAGAACAAACACTTCAAAAATTTATATGGAACCAGAAAAGACCCCGAATAGCTGCTGCAATTTTGAGAAAGAAGAACAAAGTAGGAGGGATCACAATACCTGATATCAAACTGTATTACAAGGCCACTGTAATCAAAACAGCCTGGTACTGGCATAAAAACAGGCACATAGACCAATGGAATAGAACAGAGAGCCCAGAAATAAACCCAACTCTCTACAGTCAATTAATATTTGACAAAGGGGGCAATAACATAAAATGGAGTAAAGACAGCCTTTTCAACAAATGGTGTTGGGAGAACTGGACAGCTACGTGCGAAAACAATGAAACTTGAGCACCAACTTACACCATACACCAAAATAAATTCAAGGTGGATAAAAGACTTAAATATAAGCCGTGAAACCATTAAAGCCCTAGAGGAGAGCATTGGCAGGAAAATCTCAGATATTCCACGCAGCAATATTTTTACTGATACGTCCCCTAGAGCAAGGGATATAAAGGAAAGAATAAACAAATGAAATCTCATCAAAATTAAAAGCTTCTTCATGGCTAAGGAAAACAGTATTAAGATAAAAAGAGAAGCAACAGCTTGGGAAAATATATTTGCCAATGATACCTCAGACAAAGGTTTAATCTCCAAAATATACAAAGAACTCACACGGCTCCACTCAAAGAAGACGAGCAACTCAATTGAAAAATGGGCAAAGGACTTGAACAGACATTTCTCCAAGGAAGACATAGAGAGGATCCAGAGACACATGAAAAGATGCTCAATATCGCTAGCTATCAGAGAGATGCAAATTAAAACCACAGTGAGATACCACTTAACACCAGTCAGAATGGCTATCATAAACAAAGAAACAAACAACAAGTGCTGGAGAGGTTGTGAGGAAAAGGGGACCCTAGGTCACTGTTAGTGGGATTGCAGACTGGTACAACCACTATGGAAAATAGTATGGAATTTTCTAAGAAAACTAAAAATGAATGTACCCTTTGACCCAGCAATTCCACTCTTAGGAGTATATCCTAAAAACCCTGAAACACCAATCCAAAAGAACCTATGCACCCCAATGTTCATAGCAGCACAATTCACGATGGCCAAGAGTTGGGAGCAACCTAGATGCCCATCAGTCAATGACTGGGTCAAAAAGCTATGGTACATTTACACAGTGGAATTCTATGCTACAGAAAGGAAGAAGAAACTACTTCCCTTTGCAACATCATGGATGGAACTGGAAAGCATTATGCTGAGCGAAATAAGCCAGGCGGTGAAAGACAAATACCATATGATATCACCATTAACAAGAATATAAACAACAAAACAAACAAGCAAGCAAAATATGACCAATGGCACTCAAATACAGAACACGATGACAGGGTCCAGAGGGTAGAGGGGAGAGAATCATAGGGGAAAAGGGGAGGGACTCACATGAACAAGTATAAAGGACACATGGACAATAACTAAGGGTGGGGGGGTGGAAATGGGAGGGAGGTGGGGAGCACGGGGTGGGGGGGCAGGCAGGGTTGGGAATATAAGACAGAAAGCTGTACTTGAACAAGAATTAAAATTTAAAAATTATTTTTAAAAAGAATTAAATAAAAAAATTTCTGTGCTAAAAATAAATAAATAAATAAAAATAAATGAAAATGTTGTAATGGCTCAAGAAAGTGAAAATTTTCCCTAAGACATTAATGGTGTAGAACAGCTCAGGAATGGAGAAAGCATGGAGACTTCATCAAAGACACAGATAAAGAATACATTTCGAGAAAGAAGATGCCGTAGGCCAACTACTGTACACTCTCTCTAGTATGTAGACACTAAAATGGTCAAACTCATAGAAGCAGACAGTAAAACAGTGGGGCCGATGGAAGGGAAATGGGGACTTTTGTGTAATGGGGTTAGAGTTTCAGTTCTGTAATATGAAAAAAGTTCTGAAGACCTAGTATACCACAGTGTGACCATAATGACACTGTATTCTACAGTCAGACTGGCCAAGAAGGTGAATCATTAGCTTTCTCATCACACAGAGAGGGGAAGAGAGAAAGAAGCTATTGATGGTGATGGATATCATAATTTCCTCAATTTGGTGATTATTTCACACTATACATGTACACCAAATCCTTTAAATATATACCACTATAATTTAAATGTATACAATTTTCGACAGTTAATGACATCTCACTAAAGCGAGGGTAAAGAGAAATAAGAGGAGAAGCCTCTGCAATGGACAGAGACGGAACTGCTGATACACACCCAACAGCAGGCAGCCTCGGGATGGAGGGTGGTAATGACATCAGTAGAAGTGGCAGCAAAGCCAGCACTCATTGGATGCTTATTGGATGCCAATTTCTTCCTTAAATCTTTACATGCATTATTACCCTCCTAAACACTCTGTGAGGTGCATTCCATTGATGTGAATGGTTGACAAATCAGAACGCAGAGGCTTAGAGAGGTGGTTTTAAGTGTCCATGGTTTTAGGTGGTCGAGCCAGAAGTAGAATCCAGGTAAATTGGGGTCCAGAATTTGAGCACAGAACTGATGTGCAGCACCTCCACAGAGTAATGATACCCTAGCATCACCAGAGAATCAGTCAAGGTACCTTTATATGTTCCCAGGGTGAGTGGGGAAAAAAGATGTACCAAAGTATACAGCGTGCTTGTCTTCTCCAGTTCTGAAGTTGAGCCAACTGAATACTACTGTTGGTTGAATTTCCTAATTGGAATAGCCATATGAAAGACTTACTTGGGGCTGATGTCCCTAAGCAACTTAGCTATTTGTGGGGTTGTGGGGTGGGTGCAATTTTAGGTAAGGCTTCCACCTCTAACAATTTTAATCATATGGTCACTGGGTAGGGTGTTATTTTCTTTTTACAGATAACAATGCAGAGATTCAAAGAAGTTGGATAATTCATTAAAAATTACAAAGTCGGCCAGCATTTAAAATTAGGTCTTTAGTAACATGGATATATTCTGGTCTGGAATGTGAGCAAGACTTGCCACCCGCCACCGCCACCGCCACCGCCCCCACCCAAGTTATCAGACCACCTTGAGTGGTCGAACAACCAACACGAAAATATAACAACTTCAAAATATAACATAAACTTATCATTTATCATTTTAAAAGTTGGGTTTTTCTACCCTAACATGGTTGACTGTTGACAAGATTAATATAAAGTCAATTTAAAGGCAAACGATGTTAAACCACATGTTAAAGTTCCCACAAGCAAATCAGGATTTCCAAGGCAAAGCCCAGCATTCAGCTCAGACCTCATACAGGTCGGGTAGAGATTTCCTATTGCTCTTGATCTTCAAAGACAGAGGTAGGTAAATGCTCTAATTTGGTTAATTGCCCTGGTTTCATCTAGACTTTCATTTCCTAGGTAAGTAGTTTAAAAATGATTATCAAGCACAAGTCACTGATATTATGTCAATTTAACCAATGAGAGTCAGGCTAGTTTGCTGGTGAACAGTTATGATCCTCCCTTCCATTTTTAAAAATGCAGCTCCTAATCTTTTACAAAAGCCACAGCTTGAATCACGTTTATACAAATATCACTGAATTACACCCCCTAGGCAGGAAAATTGGTTTAGTAACTCATGTTCTCAGACTCTCTTCTTTTCAGCACCCATTAATTCTGTAATTTCATGATTTTTTCTTCTTTTCCCTGTATTTGGGGGAGGTTAAAAAAAAGAAGAAAGAGAGAACAAATCATATCATGATTTTCTGAGTAAACTGAACAAAAGCAATGTCACAAAACCAGGTTATACCCCATTAAAGAGACTATCCAAGCAATCACACAGCCTAGGAAGAAGCTGAAATCCTCCTCCACAGTGCTCAGTGGTAAACAGGTGTTGGGCCTGATAGAGTTTTATCTCTGAAGTGGATGTACAGCTACAAACAGCCAGAGTGTTGGAACAGTAAGTGCCAACTTCTGCAATGCAGACAATGTAAGCCCATCCTGTGTTTTCTGCACAGCAAGCTTTATTGTTATAGCACAGATGTGTCTCTCTCTCTCTCTCTCTCTCTCTCTCTCTCTCTCTCTCACACACACATACACACATAAGAAATGGTGCCACATCTCGATCCGACATCCAGAGTTACTTGCTTGTTATTTTGATAGTTTCACAATATTCAAAATTATGTAAAAAATTAATTTAAAAAAATCAATTGTTTTTAGCACTCTCTATCAACAATGAAATAGCAATTTGGAAGGTAACAACGCAATCCTGTATCCTTTTTGTGTCCTAGGTTTCCTTCAGTCCCTAAATCTATTTGCTGTAGTCAAGAATCAAAGTGACAGTTCCTAGTCATTATTTTAGCACAACCGGTAAACAATACACTGAATTGTTAGAGAACATCACCAGGCTATGTACGTCATGCTTCCCTACCTGAGGAAGGGGGACCTGGAGTGATGGTGGGGAAGGGAACCGGAGACAAGTTACCGGCTTTCCCAATCAACAACTAACCCTTTGTGACAGTATGGATGGAACTGGAGAGTATTATGCTAAGTGAAATAAGCCAGGTGGTAAAAGACAAAAACCATATGATCCCACCTTTAACATGAACCTAATCAACAAAATGAACAAGCAAGCAAAATACAACCAAAGACACTGAAATTGAGAACAGACTGACAGTGACCAGAGCGGGGAGAGGAGGGAATGAGAGGAGAAAAGGATGAATGTTTTATAGGAACAAGTATAAAGGACACACGGACAATAACAAGGGGAGGTGGAAATAGGGGAAGGAGGTGGGGAGGGCTGGGGTGGTGGGTAGGTTGGGGAGGAAAGGCAGAAAACTATACTTGAACAACAATTTTAAAAATGTTTAAAAAAATAAATAAATGTGAGGACATATATTGTGTGTTTTCCTCAACTGGTGGCCTGGCAATAGTATTTCTACATTTCTAGAAAACTTGCTGGCTAGCAGTGGAGGACCCCCACTACCGGTGCCCTCCTCAACGCACTTACACGTGTTCTGAGGGTCATGCCACAGTCTGAATTATTCTGTGTCTCTCATCTCTGGGCAAAATCCCTTCCGAGCAGAACGACTCTGAAAGGCCTCAGAGACACACAGTTAACTGGACAAAATTCCATATGGCCCACTATTTAAAAATCAGATACTATTCTATTTAGAAAAATTTGAACTTTGCATTTTTAACTCTAATAAAAATTAAAACAGGTTGTTTATATGGACTAAATCTGAGAAACTATCTCAAATGCAAAGTTAACTATTTCTATCTCCTTCATAGAGTCTGACTTGTTCTGTTTCAAATATAAACCCCAAGTTTTATATCCATGGGTATCTAGGAAGCACCAAAAATTATTTATTTCTCTCTTTGAATAAGATCATCATTTAACTCTGTGTATCCTGAAAAAATTTACGAACTCTCCTTTACTTCTAACTTTCCCCAGAGTGTTTCTTGGAAGATCATGTGACTTTCATATTTTTTCATTGTTTTTCAGATTGTGTTAGAACATAAACAATGGGATGTTATTTTATTTGTGCCCAGTGTGGACAAACATTAAGCAAAACAGAGAGGAGATGTCTTTCCTTGGTTTCTTATGGCCCTTCATCCGTGCCCTGTAGAATCAGAAGTCCTATCTTAAGGTACGAGATGGGATTTGGCCCTTGGCACCTCTCCATTTCCTTGTTTGTTACTATCTCAGTATTATCTCTAAATTACATTGGTCGATAAGGTTTCACAGCTCTCAGGAGAGTTTATACTTCAGTTGGAGGTGGAGGAACGTTGCCCCACCCAAGTAAACCACCTAAAGTTCGTTCTGAAGTGTTCAAAAGGACTGACTGACAAGCTCTTGAGCCAAAATCTGAGAGCCACGGAGGGACTGTGAACTTCCCTCAGTCTTCCAAGAAAGGAAAGGTCTTCCTCCTTTTCTTTCACTATTTTTTCATTCTCTCTTTTTTTATAACTCATATCTATTATCCATTCTTTTAGCACCTACAGCATTCTGGGTGTTGAAGATAAAAGGTTAAAGAGGTCAACACTCGTGGACCCAGTCACTGGGGAACTTTTGTTTAAGTGCAGAAGATCCTCCATTCAAACGCCACATCATTCTGATATCCCCAGACTGATGTTTAAAATAGACTACTAAACTTTATCAACTAGCTTTTGAAAATATAGAACTGATATAGTCTTGCTAAAAAAAAAGAAGGGAAAAAAACACCTGTGTGCTTAGTTCTGAAAAAAACTTATGTGATATATTTTTGGTTTTCCCCTGGAAAACAGTTTGTGTCAGAGGTTAAAAATTTGTCGCACTAACAACAGAATCAGCTTTATCAGCAGCAGTTTAATTTTCTTCATTTTTCGTGGTTAAAAAGGCAATCCTGGATCACGTTGTTCTTCATGAGTGATGTGCAAGCTGGAGACACCTTTCACGCGTGTCTCCAGCTTCTGTTCCAGCATCAGCTCCAGTTTCTCCCCCTACCCTGCCCTGGTCTCCTAGCCCATGGCACCCTGCTCTCAACCACGTGTGTTAAAGCCACTTAAGATTAGCTGTGCAAACAGCTCAAGCATTTCATACCTTCATGACTTTGATCAAGTAAAACTTCTGCTTCAAAAAGCTTTTCCTGTCCCTTTCCTGTTCACTTTGAAAAAATCCAGCTTGCCCTTTAAATTTGAAGTCAAATGTCATCTTTTCTATGAGACTTTCTCTGACCCCCACTCCCCACACACACACACATTCCAGCAGAGCCTACTGCACAGTCAGGAGGAGGCACATGACTCCACACAGCACAGCTTAAACGGTCACACAGCAGCACCTGGGTGGGTGAGATCTGCATATGGGTTTTGAATCGAAGGGATTTCCTTGTCTGATTAGCTGTGTTTTGATTGTATATTTGGTGCAGTGTTTTATCTGAAGCTTCTAAAGAAAGCAAGTGTGCATATATCCAATGGTGAGAGTATATGCAAAATGAATAATTTCTCCACTTTCATAAACAGAGCTCACAGAAATTAAGCCAGAGCCTATCAAAAAAGAAACTTCAGGTGAAATCTGAAGGACAACATGAATGGGGGCCGTAGTGGTTAAGAAGACTGCTTCTGGAAATCCAAGATAATTGCAGCTACCAAATCTGAATCTCACTACGCATATCCTCCAAAAAACTGTAGAGATCAACAAATACAAATAAATCCATACAAATACTACCCTTTTGACATATACAGAGGATAAAAACCACTATAATTTCAAAGTATCTGTATTTAGAAAAATAAGTACCTATGACCAACAAAGCTTTCTCTAAAACTCCCACCATAGCCTTTTCAGAGAGCAGGCTGGGAGGAGGAGGAGAAAGAGAGAAGGAAGAGTATGCAGGCAAAGAGTATGCAGAAGATAGAAGAAGGGATTAATTAGGCTAATGGCTCTCTTACTGACACAATGCTGATAAAAGAAGAGGGAATTGGAACTGGATGCAGTGCTTAAGGAGGAGACAGTCTTGAAATGTTTTTGAGGAAAAAGAGAATAAAAAGGAAAGGAAATACTGGTGAAAGGAAAAATAAAGGTTATGTTAAGATCCTTCCAGTCAACATTTTTGAAAGAAAATGTGAAAAACACACACAACCCTCCCTCTGCCTGCCCCTCCCTGCCACGCCCCTCGCCTCCTATTGGGGGAACTGCAGTCTTCTGCTCCGACAGAAGGTGGCAACCTTGGCCAAGAAATCCGGGAAACCACTCCAACCCGCCATGCCCGTCAAATCCATGTGGAGTTATACGCAGCTTTCTTCTATACAAAGCTACCACAAAAAAATTGAATTCAAATGTTCATCTGAGAAACTTTTCTCAAATAAAAATTAATAAATTCACAGTAAACTAACACAACAAACAATGCTTAATTATTATCCTTAAACTATTGGCAACGCAAAAAGACACAAAAATAAAACTTTAGAATCTAAGAACCAAAATGGGGACTAAAACAAAAAAAAAAATGAAACAAGAGTTGGTTGATTTCAGGAAAGAAGTAGAAGAAGGTAATACCCTAACATAAAGTAAGCTCAATTGTATGTCCTGTATAATATTCAAAATAGATTTGAATGAAAATGTAATGAGGAACATTGAAGAAACACAGAAAAACAACAAATAAAATAAAGATTTTTTTTAAAAAAGGAGTCAGAGAGAAATGAGTTGAAATGAAAAGCTGGCAATGAAAAGGTAACATATGTATAAGTGGAGATCCTAAGGAAGAAAACCGCTGCACCGAAACGGGACTATTCTTTTAGACTATCATTCAAAAAAGCTTTGCAAAAATAAAGGAAGACTCAAATCTGCATGATAGCCAACTAAGTACTGGGATAATTGATCTAGGGAGATCAATTCTAAAATTTATTCTACAAAAACTATTAAAATCTAGGAATTAAAAAAAAATCATCAGGGCTCCAGAAAATATAGTTTACAAGGGCAAGAGAATTAAACTGGCACCCCATGTATCAAAATCAGTGTGCAAAGCAGGCAAAAAGGAAGTGGCACTTACACAAATAGCATGAAAAGGAAGTGTGCACTGATAATATTTATTCACCCATGTTATTTTTTCAGTATCAAGGCTGCACTATTACAGTTTAAACTCACAAGAAGTCAGGGAATTCTATATCCATGAGCCCTACTCAAAGATGGATTTTATACAACCAAAAAATGACCGAAGAAACTTAGACCAAGACTCCAAACGTCTAAAGAATAAGAATAATAATTGTATTGAACATCAGATTCTGATTATATTTAAAGCAATGATCAGAGGTAAATTCACAGCTTAAAATACTTCTACAAATAAGAGTTAAACAATGGATATAAATCAATTACTTTGGTAAAAGAGCCATATAGATTTGATAGTAGATTCAATAATAAAGGAAGAAACAAGGGTTGCAGAATAATATAAATATGCCTTTACAAAGTTGAACTTTGCAATTAATACTTTTATAAAGTAAAAGTATAGGGAGATAAAGAAAAATAGAATGAAGTCATTGATTATATCAATAAGCTGGAGTCAAAGAATACCATCCAAACCTGACAAACCACACATTAAAGGTTAAACAAAATAAGGAATCAGGGGATTTCTTTTCATTTAAAAAAAAAGTACAAAAATAACTACATACACAAGACTTTCTAACTTGCAAAAGAAGTTTTAGAAAATGAACAAAAAATATGACAGTAAAATTGAATGATTTCAACTCATCTATTAAAAAAACAATTTTTCACTTGGCTTATAAAGAAAACCCCAAATACACATGCATATTGGTTACAGAAGACCCATCCAAGCAAATTCAATAAGGGAAAACTCAAAGGAATGGATAAAGATATACCAGGCAAGTGGAAACAACAAGAAAGCACAAGCTGCAATCCTTATAACAGATGAGGTAAAATCCTATGAAGAAGCATTAATGTGATCTCGAAGGACACTTTTTAATGCTAACAGCTGCAATTCATCTTGAAGATAAAGCATTTATGAATAGTGATAAGTTTATACATTAACACCTTTTAAAGCAACCACTTTTGTAGAACAGGAGCCATAAGAGATGTCAGTAGATACATAAAGAAACACATAATAGAAGACTATCACATTATTTTCAGTACAAGACAAGTTGAACACACAAAAACAAATAAGTGTATAGAAAGCCTAAGTAATACAACCAATCTCATTTATATATTTGAACTTCATACTACAATAACAAAGAATACAACTTTATCTCAAGTGTACATAGGACATTCCTAAAACTTGTCATGTATTACATTAAAAAGAAAGCACCACTAAGTTTATAAAAGTATAAGTATTAAGAGAATGCTGCAACTGGACTACAATGAAATAAAATGAGACATTATTAACAAAAATTTTTAAACACCTGTTGCCTCAACTTTTTTTCATTGAATAACTTTTAATTAAAAGTGGAAATGAAAACTAAAGTTAGAGGGCTTCTAAAGAATACTTTTGTAACAAATGAAGAATAAAAATAAATGAATTAAGTTCCTGATTTTAAAAGCTAGTAAGTGATCCAAGGTGGTGAAGGAGTAAGTGGAAGCTACACTAGTCTCCTCCTAGGACCAATCTGGAATTACATCTAAATTATAGATAAACCATCCCAAATAACCAACTGAATACTAGCTGGAGGGAAGCGTTACTTACCAGTAATATAACCCAAGAAAAACCGTGAAGGTAGGACAAGAGTCGAAGCCCTGACCTCTAGGACTATGTGAACACTTACAAATGGATGTCATTCACTTGCCAAAATCACAAAACTTTAAATCTGTTTAGTAATAGCTTTGAAAAGTCTGATAAGATTGGCTGACATTCTGTTACAAAAAGATCATGAATTATGTTTTCATCACCTGAGAAAACCCTCTATTGATAGAGAAATCTACCTTATAAGTAAAATATTTAATCAGTTTTGAACAGAATAACAGCCCCAAAGCTCTGGAAGGAAAGGATAATAATATTTTAAATCAAAACAATACAATTTCTCAGATAAGTTTAATCTACTTGCCCTAAATTCTACCCATAGTCCCAATAATATACAACCTACATTTTAAAATTCTCATAAATTTTTGTATGAGGGCTCATAAATTTTTGCAAGAAAAAGTATGAGTCTGGGACTTCAGCCAAGAGGGAAGCATAGGTAGATATACTTTGCCTCTGCAAACAACCAAAATAAGGACGACAACAAATTTTAAAACAAAAAAAAAAACGACCAGAACTGCCAAAAAATTAAACCGTATGGAAGTCCAACAACCAAGGAGTTAAAGAAGAAACATTCATCCAGACCAGTAGGAGGGACAGAGGTGGGCAGCCGGGTGGAGAGGACTCACAGCAAGGCAGTGCCTAGAGGTCCAGCGTTGGCGAGGCGGCAGCTGGTGGAGCAGGTAGTCCCACATTCACGGGTGGTTAAATGGAGAGGGACAACTGGAGAGGAGACAGACCACACACTCCAAGGTCCCAGTGCAGGGAAATAAAGCCTCAAACCTCTGACTGAAAACACCTGTGGGGGTTGAGACGGCATTGGGAGAAACTCTCAGCCTCACAGCAGAGTTTGTTGAAGAGAACCACAGGATCCTAAAATGTACACGAACCCACCCACCTGGGAACCAGCCACAGAAGTTCCCAATTTGCTTGTGAGAAGCAGAGGAAGTGACTGAAAGCCTGCGGAGAGAGCACAGTGAGCGGCATTGATCCCTCTCTGACCCTTCCCTGACGTACAGCACCACAATGCAGCAACGTGGGTTGCCCCACCCCTGGTGAACACCTAAGACTCCATCCCTTACTACAGAACAGGTACACCAAGACAAAAAGTTATGGCCAAATTGAAATAACAGATCAAATCTCCAAAAATAAAACTAAGTGACAAAGAGATGGCCAACCTATCAGATGCAGAGGTCAAAACCCTGGTAATCCGGATGCTCACAGAAATGGTTGAGCATGGTCACAAAATACAGGAAAAAGTGAAGGCCATGAAAAGTAAAATAAAGGAAAATGTACCATGAACCAACAGTGAAGGGAAGGAAACTGGGACTTGGATCAACAATTTGGACCAGAAAGAAAAAATAAACATTCAACCAGAACAGAATGAAGAAACAGGAATTCAGAAAAATGAGGACAGGCTTAGGAACCTCTGGGACAACTTTAATCATTCCAATATCCAAATCATAAGGGTGCCAGAAGGAGAAGAGGAAAAACAAGAAATTGAAAACTTATTTGAAAACCTAGTGAAGAAGAACTTCCCTAACTTGGCAAAGGAAATAGACTTCCAGGAAGTCCAGGAAGCTCAGAGAATCCAAAAAAAGTTGGACCCAAGGAAGCACATACCAAGGCACATCATAATTACATTACCCAAGGTTAAAGATAAGAACAGAATCTTAAAAGCAGCAAGAGAAAACGAGACAGTTACCTACAAAGGAGTGCCCATAAGACTATAAACTGATTTCTCAAAAGAAACCTTGCAGGCAAGAAGGGGCTAGAAAGAAGTATTCAAAGTCATGAAAGGCAAGGACCAACATCCAAGATTACTCTATCCAGCAAAGCTTTCATTTAGAATGGAAGGACAGATAAAGTGCTTTCAGATAAGGTCAAGCTAAAGGAGTTCAACATTACCAAGCCCCTATTATGTGAAATGTTAAAGGGACTTACATAAAAATAAGAAGATCAAAAATACAAACAGTAAAATGACAACAAACACAACTATCAACAACCAAACCTAAAAGAAAAACAAAAATGAACTAAGCAAACAATTAGAACAGGAACAAAATCACAGAAATAGAGATCACATGGAGGGTTATCAGTGGGGAGGAAGAGGGAGGAGAAAATGGGTGAAAAGGTACAGGGAATAAAAAGTATAAATGGTAGCTACAAATTAGACAGGGATGGGTTAAGAATAGTATGGGAAATGAAGAAGCCAAAGAACTTATGTGTATGACCCATGGACATGAATGAAGGGGGGGGGAATGATGGTAGGAGGGTGGGTATAGAGTAGAGGGAAATAAAGGGGAGAAAAAATTGGGACAGTTGTAATACCATAATAATGAAATACATTAAAATTAAAAAAGAAAATATGTGAGTCTTGTATATACCCTTCACTGACAGACTCTACATTCTCACATTATGAATATATCGAGTACTATTAAAATTAATATTATATAGAGACATATGCTTAGAAAGTACAAGTTACATTTTAGAAAAAGATACCACTAGATATATTCTTGCATGATATACATCCAGGAGACTGAATTTATTGGAAAAGACAGCAAAAAAGGGCAGACTTAAAATCATTTAGGAAGGAGCTGTACTGAGTATTTATAAATGTAAATAGTACTCCTGAAATCCAGGGTATACATCCATGGAATCATGTTTTTCTGTTTAAATTTGCGAGGAATCCTGCAACCAGAAATGCAAGTAGATTTAAGGTCTAACACTGCAGCTCACTAAAAGGCCAACCAAGCCAATGACATCCGGAAGTCATTTAACGGAAAAATTTAGAAATGATAAAGATGATCCGGGTGTACATTACTTCCTTCTAAGACTTTTAGATTAAGACCCATGATAGGAAAGTAAACTGGCCCCTAAATTTACATTTCATTACTTGTCTCCTTTTCTGAATGATTGCCCTATTCTTCCTGCTGGGTCTGAGTACTAGACCATTAAAATGGCTAATTATGTTTGGCCTTCTCTGCACAGACTTCCTTTCTTTAAACTTTTTAAAGTCCTTAATTTGCCATTACCGAACAATTGTGATGTTGGACAATTTTCCGGCTCTTGAGTTTGCCAGCTGGGCCTAGATCTCAATATTAAAATTGACCTGAATACACCAACATGACTTAACTAGACCTAAGTCTCAAGAGTTCAGCTGCTTTTATGTATTTTTCAGAGTCTTAAAAAAACTCGGAAAATGTCAGGTATAAAAAGGGACACAGACTAATAATACAAACTGTGGTCCAATTATTTTCTTATAAATCTATATATACAAAAACCATTACATTAGTTGTTTAGTTACCCCCAAGATGAAACCCATTAAAATTTAATAGCAATTCCTAACAACCTTAGTATCTGCATAATGTGCATCCTTAAGATTATTCTAATGTGATCAGAGGGCCTTCCCATGCTCACACAAACCGAAATGTGGCCTAGACTTTGGCATGGTTAGCCAGCCTAAATATTCAAAATAATCACCGTAAAGGATTCAAGACATCAAATTACATCTGTTCCTATAAGGATTTCCAGCACATATTAAAATATATTATCTGCAGTAAACCTCTCTATCCCAAATAACAAAACAGTTCAAATTTTAGAGGCAAAAAAACCCCCCAAAATCAACATAGATCATGAGGTAGAATATTTCTAGACAATAAAACTGCCTTTGACTATGTAGTCACCAAGCAAAATGGAGTTTGGAAAACCGACACCTGGGGAGACACCTTAGTGATAGGGAACAATAAATTCATCAACTGAGCAGACCCTTTGGTTGAGCAAACTGAGCCAACAGGCTTATTCTCTTAGTTATACACCAACTAGAGATCTGAATGCAGACTGAGTGGGTTTCAAATGTCGCTTACGATGATTGATTTATCCTCATACTGTGGTCTTCTTTCCAACCTTACATCTTGGTGCTTATAGAGTACCACGCTGCCATGACCGTTAGCTAACCTAGGAGTAAAATCTCTAGGTCATAGATCATATTTATTCCACATGTATAAAACCAAAAACCCATACAATGTGAGTTTATCAATTTATTCTCCCACCTGCAGTGCTGAACCTTCCCTATGCTATATATTATTGTCAATATTTGAAAGTTTTGGTCTTAAATTTTAACCATTCTGGTACATACGTGGTGGTAGAGTGCCATGGCTTTAATTCACATTTCCCTAATTAAAAGAAAAAAAATGTGGTTAAGCACAGATGCTTGCTAGTCTTTCAATAGCCTCTTTGTAGTGTTAGTTTTCCCTGAGCACTGTGGCTCAGTTGGTTGGAGTATCGTCCCATAAACCAAAAGGTTGAGGGTTCGATCCCCAATCAGAGCACATACCTAGGTTGCTGGTCTGTTTCTCTCTTTCTGTCTCTCTCTGTCTGTCTCTCTTTCTTTCCAAAAGCAATGAAAAAATGTCCTTGGGTGAATATTAAAAATAAACAAGAAAAGTGTGGGTTCACATCTAAACAATTTTCTCCCTTAGGTAGGTTGCCTTCTCTTAAGGATTGGAGTTCTTCATGCATTCTGGTGTTAGCCCTTTGCACCTGCTTATACCATAAATATCTTTTCCCAGTCTGAAACTTGCCTTTCACTGTTTCATGGTGTCTTTTGGTGAACAGTTCTTAATTTTAATGTCTTTCTCTTTAGTTAATCTGTGTTTTATTTAAGGATGTTTTTCCACCCCAAAGTGATAATTTCCTACATTTTCTTCTAAATGATTTTGTATTTTATATTTCACACTAAGATATGCCTCCCAGGGGGCACTAAATTTGCTATGACAACGAGGGTCAAGTTTCATTGTTTTCCATGTGAATTTCAAATTGGCCTAGGATCATGCAAGGAGAGCTCATCCTCTAACTGTTCCTCTCAAGTGTTGCTTTTATGATAAATCAAGTGTTTACTAGGCATGTGTACTTCTCTGTACCGATAGTAACTAATACTTTGTATTATTATACAAAGTATTGTACAGTACTTTGTACAATAATAACCACTGTGGCCTTGCAATAAGTTATAGTGTCTAGCAGAGGTGACTTCCAAGATTGTCATATCTGTGGTCTTTTCCATTCCCATAAATATTTTAGAACTAGCTCGTGAATTTCAACAAAAAAATCTACTGGAGTTTAGACTAAATTTTGGGGGTCACTATAAAGCATATTATGAAAACAGGCTGGGGTGGGGACAAGTGCACTTAAGTTGGGTCCCCTAACCTGGTTCTCAGTCTGTTGTTATACCCATCAGATAAATGCCTGATTGTAAATATCATATTTTTCACTTCCAAAAAAATCATCTGATCCTTTTTTGTAAACAACAGAAATTTATTTTGTCATAGTTCCAGAAGCTGGGAAGTCCAAGATCACGGTGCTGATCGATCTGGTTTCTGGCAAGAGCTCTCTTCTTAGCTCACCAATGGCCGGCTGCCTTCTCTCTTTGTTCTCACATGAGGCAGACAGAGCTCCTGTCTTTTCCTTGTCTTACAAGGGCACCAGCCCTATTGGATTAAGGCAGGAGTGTCAAACTCGTTTTCACCAGGGGACACATCAGCCTCGAGGTTGCCTTCAAAGGGCCGAATGTAATTTTAGGACTATATGAATGTAACTACTCCTTAACTAGGGTCAAGGAGCTCAGCACTGCCACAGGGTAGAAACAGGGTGCTGGGCCGGATAAAACAAGGTGGAGGGCAAGATTCGGCCCTTGGGCCTTGTTTTTGCCACCTGTAGGTGAGGGTCTCACTCTTATGACTACAATTAACTGTAGTCATAAGAGTGAGACCTTATCTCCTCACAGGCCTTATCTCAAGTTATAGTCACATAGGGAGTTAAGGCTTCAACATACAAATTTGAGGTGGAACACATATATTCAGTCCATAACACTTCTCCCTTAACCCCCTAAAGTCTATGTCCTCACACACAAATACATGTATTCCATTCCACCAGTCCAAAAACGCTTAACTCACTATGACATCAAATTAAAGTCTACGGTCCAAAGTCTCACCTAAATATCATCTACATGACATACAGGTAAGACTCTAGGTGAGGCAAAATGCCTCTCCTGCTGGAAACTGGTGAAACCAGACAAGGTACATGCTTCCAAAATACAATGGTTGGAAGGAATAGAACATTCTCATTCCAAAAGGAAGAAACAAGAAAGAAGGAAAGGGTGACAGGGCCAAGCATGTCTAAAACCTGCAAGGAATTTTATTAGATCTTAAGACTTGAGAACTGATGCAAACACTGATCCACAGAGTCCGAGGAGTTATGGATAAGATATGAGACAAATTCACACGAACTACCGAGTCCTGTGGAAGAAAAGAGACATCACGGCTACTCTCTCATGAGGAGAGCGCACCAACCCTTGCCTTGACAAGCTTTTACTAGATTTTAATTTGCACAGGAATATAGGTAAAGTTCATTAATCATTGTTAAGCAGTAAGGATCAAATAGTAGATAGCATACAAAGAACTATGAGGGCTTATTCTGAGTCAGGGTCTGTTAGCTAAAGGGCTACAAAACTTTGGGAAACAAACTCATTTCTTGTTCAGACCTTTATCATTTAATTGACAGCATTCTTAGCAAAGTGTTTCATAGGATTTTATGTATTCTTTCTCGGCCTGCTCTCCTGGGAACCCGCCTTTTCCAGCACAGGGCTGCACCACCCTCTGTCATTGTTTCAGGCTTAAGTCAGGCAGGGGGAGAAAAACAGCCAAGAGATTAGGAGACTTCTCACAGACAGAAGGAGGACTCAGGCTGTGTCAAAGCCGAGGGGCAAGGGTCCATCATCTGCTTTGGCTATAGGCCCTCAAGTCCTTCCCTGGGGGCTCCCTGTGATTGTGCCTGTCTTAGGTCATTCCTCCCTTGAGGAATCTTAACCATCATTGGCTAACCAATCAAGCATTGGAGGCCAGGCTGGGTGAAGTAAAGGAGGCAGAGGCTGTGCCCCTGCCATGGAGATAAGCTTTATCTCCTTAGTGGCATATGGTCCAAAAGTTGCTCAGTCAGCCATAGCTGTGAGGGCATTATGGCTTCTGAAACCAGGCAGGCCAGTTCCCAACATCTCCCCATTTTTTGTTTTTGAAATCAATTGTAGCTGTTAAGCCTGTGAAACCTACTATTTGCTGTTTTCCAATGCAATCACAAGAAAACAACATATATATCATAAAGCATAAATAAGGATTAAGACAAGGGGGCACCCAAGGGCTGCTAGGACCCAAACTTCTAAATTCAGTCCATGGAATAATGTTGCAAACGCAAGGGAATAATAAGAGTGACAGGTCTCATTACACTTCAATCTTTGGGAGAATTAGCACAAATTTCAGGAAGTTACTTCAAAGATATGCAGCCAGGGCTTGCTGCCTGAACTCAGGGTGAGAGAGTTTTAGCAAGAGCAAATCACAAAGCAGGCTAGGTACAATGCAGACCTGATTTCCCAAAGGAGAACTTCTTCACGGATGTGGTCCTGTGTGCCGACTCACCCCCAACTGGTTTTCCAAGTAGGTGCTAGGCCCCATTTCCATGTTCTGTGAAGTGGTTCCCTACACAGAACCATCTTCTTTGGTTGAATGCACTTGCTTGCAGGGCCACTGTGGGCCACCCTACCCCTTCAGCTCTCTGCCGAGAGCCCCCACCCTGGCTCCATCCAAAGGCCCTGCCCTCTGAAACCAAGAAGGTAGCAGCCTTGCCCTCTGGACCCGTGGTAGGATTAGCAACTCTACATCTTTGAATCACATTTTTCCCTTTTCTTGAAGAATAACCCATGTTAGCAGCCTCCCTTCATTTTATTCCTTTTTTTAAAGCAGTATTTCTTGTAGTGAAATACCTTCTCTCTATTTTCTGATGAGATGGCTGATTAGATCCACGTTTACACCCATATTAACCCCCTGTCAAAGGGTTGTTTGGCAACACCATTAGTATTCTCTTCAGAACACCTGCATTACTTTTTGGACTATGGATAGGCTAAAAACCTTCCAAATATTTAAGTTTGGGTCCCTTTTTACTTAATGATTTCTTCTTCAACTCATCTCTCACCTCTTTTTTAAATTGAATTTACTGGGGTGGCATTGGTTAATAAAATTATATAAGTTTCAGGCATACAAGTATATAACACAATATCTGTATATTGTATTGTATGTTCATCATGCAAAGTCAAGTCTTCTTCCTTCACCACTTATCCCTGCTTTACCCTCTTTGACCCCCCATCTCCTTTCCTTCTGATAATCACCCTACTGTTGTCTGTGTCTATGAGGGTTTTTTTCTTAATCCCTCACCTTTTTCACTCAGCCCCTTAACTCCCCTCCCTTCTGACAGCTCCCAGTCTTTTTTCTGTATCTATGAGTCTATTTCTATTTTCTTTGTTTTTTTCATTTGATTCTTTTCTGGAGATTCCAAATTTCTGTTGAAATTTTTATTTTTAATCTATTTGTCCACATTTTTCTCTATATTCTTAAACATATTACTCGCAGTTATTTTAACTACATCTCATACCTACAATAATTGTACCACCATGGGTTTTTTTCTGTCACCTGTTTTTTACTTGTTTTTTTTCCCATGTTGCTCTAGCATGACTCATAAATTCAAATCAGCTGCTTGACAGTATAGTAAAATATTATTCAGGACCTGGATAATGTTGTGCATTCCTCCAAAAAAGGCTTAATATTTTTGTGTGGTTTTTTTTGCTTATTCACTTGTTTGTTGTTGTTTCGTTTTAGTTGATATTTCATTTTGTTTCACAGGCAGGTAGCCTAACAGCAGATCATTTGATCCTTCCATACCTTTGTGTTTTAGGCTTTATTAGGGCTGATTGGAATGTAACACTCACTCCTAAAACATATGTTTTACTTTTGGTGTGTGTGGCAATTACTCCTAGAGCTTCTGTGGTCCTAATATTAAGTCCAAGGGAGTTACCAAGGTGTTTATCTGGGGAGAGATATGCTTGAATCTATTGCTTACCTGTATCTAATTATTGCTGAAATCTCTAATCAGCTCTTTTGATTCTCAGCTGCTATTTTCTGTTGGGTTTCTTTGAGACTCTCCCTGTACCTGTGCAGGTTATAAGTTGGTTCAGAACTTAAGGGGAAGTTGTACACAGATTCTGGGGTTCCTTCTGCATAGTTCCCTACTTGGTGATATTTCCCCCCCTCTCTACAGTATATTGTCCACCTGTTCTGTGTCCCTGAACTCTGACATCTCAAAACTTCCACATTCTAATTCACTTTCAAATAGAGAGCCTGCAGGTGTAGTAAGTTACCATCCCCCAATCCTCCTGCCTTAATAAACCAGAGGATTCAAAAGTAGTACCAAGATTCTACGTCATTTTTGTTCTGCCAGTCACTTTATTCACTGGAACATTGACCTAGAATCATGCAATGATAAAACCAGAAAGGATTGCACAGATTTTCCCCACTATAACACCTTTATTTCAATTATGAGAAAAACAAACTACACCCAGAAATTAAATAATGGGTCTAAAATCTCTAATATCTTATTAAACAAATAATCTTCTACTTCCAAACTTTATTTGGACTCTCATTGTGTTACATCTGGCCTTACTTATCTCATTCTTATTTTAATAAGGTTTTCAAACTGCTCATGAATTTTTCTAGTTACTATCATAAAGTGACAACTTTACATTCTCACTGTTCTCCTGGTAATTGTTGAGAAATTTATCTCCATAACTATGGTGGCTGCTTTAGCAATTTTTTGATAATGTGATTTTCACTGCTTTCCTCATTCTTGAAGAGATGATAATAAGGATTTCTTCTCCAGCTGAGTCCAAGAAAATGTTTGCGTCATTAGCTCAGGAAACACTCACAAGCTAATTCATTCAGTGGTAGAGGCAATAGCTAGCATATGGCTTCATTCTGCAAACGTGGTCAGTCTCAACCATTAAAAGCAAACAAACAAACTAAAACCACACAATAACATATTCACTGATGTTTTTGCCACTGTGGAATAAATGTTCAACAAACGAAATCTATACACAATAACTGTCACACAGAAGTAGCTTTCACTTCTTTCTTAAACAGACAACTTAGTCCACTAATTCATTCACATCTTCACGAAAACTATTAGAACTGGAACCAGAGTCTTATGGAAGAATTGATTTAGAAATCATTCAGCTAGGGTAAAGTTTTTATTTCTTCTAAGCTTACAAGAACGATGTATTTTTTTTCTCCCTGACATCCACAGGTAATCTATCTAATAATGAAGTTGTAAATAATAGTTACCAAAAAAACCTGTTCTGGGTAGATCAAAAACCGAATTCCTTTCCCTCCTGGCCAAACAACTAGGCAAAATTTACCAGCCTCTCTTATACTAAGATGTCATGATCTTATAGTTAATGGAATGTAGTCAATTTTAAGGCTGGCCCATAAAAACCACCCACCCATAATCTTTCTGTCTCTTTCCCATCTGCAAGCAGCAGAAGACAAGCCTTCTAGGTAGTAAAACCCTCTGGTGGAAGATGCCTGCATCCCAAAGCAATTTGTAAAGAAGAGATCCCAACCTCTATCACTGCGAACCCTCATTGGACTATGCTATTTGATATCCTTGCAATATAGAAGTGAAGTTAATTTTTATTGAATATCCAAAAATTTGCTAATTATTAATTCAATTCATCTTTACAGTGTTGAGCATTGTCCATTCACAACTATATCATTCACAAATAAGACCGTTTTATTTATTCCTTTATAATCTTTACTACACTTATTTCATTTTCTTGATTTATTGCACTGACAATGACTTCTAGTAAAATGTTGAATGGAAGTGGTGATAGCTGGCATCTTTCTTAGGCTCAATATCCAAAGGAATATTTTCGATGGCTTGTCCTTATGATGTTCGCTACAGGTGTTTTTAGACATGCTTCATCAGATTAACAGGATTCTCCTTTATTTAGATTAATCATGAATAAATATTGAATTTAATCATAAAGTATTCAGTGTCTATTTAATAGGCTGTATATTTTCCTTTTATTCTATTTATATGGTGAGTTACATTGTTTGAGTTAATAATATTGAATAAAATTTGTATTCTTACAATAAAATAACCTAATATATTATTATTTTTATATTATTTAATATATTATTATATTTTTTAATCTTTATTTCCAAATATGTGTTCTCCATGTTTCTTTGAGATATTTTCATCCATATTTGAAGATTTCTCCAGTAATTCTTCCTTTCTTATAATACCCTGATTAAGGTTTAGTATTAAACTTATGTTGGTTTCATTAAATGAGGTGGGCATTGCTTCTCTTATTCTTATTTTCTGAAATATTTTCTGTTAATCTTTGATAAAATTTACCTTCAAAGCCATGGGTACCTAGAATAATCCTTATAGGGCCATTTTTTGATTATAGGCTCAGTATTTTAATAGCTAAAGGACTATTTATACTTTCTATATCTTCTTGTATGTTTTATAAAGTGGAAATCCCTCAGGTATTTGCAAATATGATGTAATTTTTTAAATTTATTGGCACAAATAATGTGATATTCATAATATCTTTACATTATAATTTCTGCAAGACTTGTGTAATGTTTCCTTAATTCTATTTTGTGCTTTCTCTCCTTTTTAAACTCAGTCTCACCAGGAGTTTATCAATTTTCTTAATCCCATCAAAGAACAAGATTT
This sequence comes from Sturnira hondurensis, assembly GCF_014824575.4. NCBI lineage: Eukaryota > Metazoa > Chordata > Mammalia > Chiroptera > Phyllostomidae > Sturnira > Sturnira hondurensis. The sequence goes on along the minus strand of NW_028095541.1, from coordinate 737,097 downwards.
TGGCTTTGTTGAATGTCCATATGATATTTTTCTTGTTTTTATTAATTTTTACCAATACAATTTTATTCCTTTCCCTCAACTTTAATTGGGCTTATTTTTCTATATTTTCTAGCTTTTGGAAAGAGATGCTTAGCTCACTAATATTAAGCCTCTTCTTTACTATGTGAATTTATGCTAAATATATCTATCTCACAAGCTTGATATTTTAGTTTTCTTAAAACAGAGTCTGATAATGCAGATATCTGCAACACCTCTGGGTCTATTTCTATAGTTCACTGTTTCTGTTGTATTAAGTTGTCTTATCTCCTTGTGTGGCTACTTATTTTTTACTGAGTGCTGGTTATTGTGATTTTAAATTTACCTGTAGAAATAACTTTTCCTTGATGAATTAGGATAATATAAAGTTCCTCCCAAAGAAGTTTTTAATTTTATCTTACCAGATCCCTGAAGGGTGGTGTTAGCAAGCTGGAATAACCTTTATCTAGTTTTTAAAGATTATGATTTTTCTTGGAGCACCTAGATGACTCTGAGTTGGGTTACAGCACATGCAAAGACTGTTTGACTTCTGATTTCCTCTCAGTTCTAAGGGCAGATCTATCAGGCTTCCTCTCTAAACCACAGGCACCTTACCAGAGTGATCTTTGTAAGCCCTTAACTATCACTTACATTCTCTTAATCCATTGTAACTTTAAAGCAGTGTTTGACTTTCAGTTGACTTTTCAAAATAACCAATATCCCAGAACTGAGAAGAATGCCAGATGTTAGACTTACTTCTCTGAATTTCTGTCTTCACGAAGATATTGCCTTGATATCTTTTTGTCTCTTGGGCAATCCTTTAGTGCCTACTTAGAAGATAAGTTTTATATCTTACTCAGATTTTCTAATTGTTGTCAATAGAAGTATTGTTCTGATTTACCTGGTCTACTCCAGCTTACATTATTAAACTTCACTGCTTAAAACAAACAACTTAAAGTCAAAACTAAGAAGTTATTTACATACACATATATTTTATACTTTTAAATTACAAGTTTTATTTTTCCAAGTTTAGCATTATTCTAAGATGAATTATATGATCATTTGAATGATATTTTTAAAGTCAATATAAAGAAAGATTAGACCATTGTGAGTATCCCTTGCTCTTCAGACTAGATTGTAAAACTTGCCTACGTAAGAAAATAACTCTCAATTGTTGTTCATTCCACTGTTCTGGTTATTCTTTGGTTAAGAGCATTTTATATGCTTGCTGTCTTTAGCATTTAAGCTGCATTGCGGAGAACTTAGAATCTTGTACATCTTACTCTGTTTGTATCATTAGAACACGTGCTCTCTTACAGGCAATCAGGACATTAATCTAACAATTCCCAGGAGTAGAGACAAAGGGCTACTTGCAGGTGGTGTTAGTCTACCCTGATAATATTGATCAGTTCTCCAAGTGTCACCCTCAGTTCTCGTACGTAGAGAAGACCTTAGTACAAAAATGGTGCTCTTCTTATGGAAATATAACTTAAAAAGTCCTCTGGTCCTCAATTTCAACCATATTATTTTTTAAAAACCCTCTTAAAAATGAAATTGTAGGAGGGTCAACTCAAGGAACATTTATGAAGGACCCATGGACAAAGACAATGGGGAGGGGAGAGTGAATATGGGGGGTAAGGCAGGAGAGACTAGCGGGAGCAAATGGAGACAACTGTAGCTGAACAATAAAAAAAATTCTAAATAAATTTTAAAAATTAAAAAAATGAAATTCTAGAGCCATGACTACTATGAGTTCTATGGGGGAACATTTCTTTTGTCTATATATACTACATGCATTCAGAGAAGATGTGTGCTATCATGAAATTTATATCTGTCTCAAATATAGCTTTTGAATAAGGAAAAAAAAAACATTTGCAAGTCTTCTGGAACACCCAAACCTGGTATGAAGATAGTAAAAGGAAGAGAATAAGAGATAGCTTGACATCCTATCATCGACCTGTAGCCTCAAGGGATATTTTCAAATACGTTTCTTTTTTTATGAAAATTATCAGAATAACAAATAAATCAGTTACATACAACCCAGGACATAAAAATTCACAGGCAATGGCACCTCTGTCCCACTAGTTTTTGTCCTCGGAGAAGTAAGGAATAAACATTTAGAACAACAGCTGATACTAGCACTGCACTAAGCCTTTTATACAGGCTATCTCTAGCCTGAAAACAGCCTTGCAAAGTATTGTATCATCATCCTCCGATAAGAAAACTAAGGTTCAAAAGTTCAGAGCAAAGTCAAGGCAGAATTTCAGTCAGTTCTCAAAATCACTTCTCTGTGATGCATGCCTAGGGCCTGTGAGATCAGAAAGCGCCTCTTCCAGGATATAACCTCCTCTTCCTTCTCAACCTGTCATTTCATTAATTTTTTCAAAAATAGTTATTGATCATCTCCAGTGAGCTTGGCATATTCTAAAGCATCGGGAAAGCTGCAGAAAAATGTAACCAACAAGTTCTTGTGCTCATAAGTTTAAATGATAGCAGAGAAGAAAGATAATAAGTAAGCAAATACAGTTACTGTGATAGAGAAAAAATGTTACGAAGAAAACAAAACGGGAAGTGAGAGCTAATTGAAATAAAGTAGTTAGGGAAGATCTTTCTCAAGATCTTTCAGATGAGTCTAAAATGATGAAATAGGACCCAACCAAGTACAGACTTAAAGGGAAATGTTCCCAGCAGAGGCAGCAACATGGGAACAGGCCCTGAGGCAAGGCGCGCTCTGCCTCAGATGCCGGTTCTTTTAAAAGCCTCAGGTGAAAGTAACTAAAAGGACTTGAAAATGTCACTCCCTCAGAGGTTCTTCTAATTTACCAGGATAAAAAGATTAAATACAATGAGGAAAGCGCCAAAAAAAGAGGTAATCAGCATTTTTCCCCACCTAAGAAAAAAATTCTGACATAGGCTATTGCCCACCTTGCTCTACCCAAGCCTCCTCAGTACTCCCAATGAAAGACGCACTTTAGCGTCAACTTTTCACATCTAAAATAGGAAATGAAGAACTCGATAGGGCATAATATTTTTTGCCAGCACAGCAAGTTCCCAACGCACCCATTTGCCACCTCGATGCTTTGTGGGTCAGATTTTTGGAACTAAGACTGCATTTCCCTGTAGGAACAATGATGTTAATTGAAAATTATAGCCCTGAGCAAGTCTATAAAAACCTGCCCAACTTACAGTGTTTCTAATAGTATACTAATTAGTAATGGAAAGCAGAATATTGTCACACAACTAGGAAATAAGTGAGAAAAGTATTTTGTGAAAAGTAATTTATCTTGAGTGGCATTGCATAAAGAAGGCCAGGTTTAAAAAGAGGATTAAGAAGGAGGATTTTGAAGAAGATTTCTGGCAACTTTTAAAAATTTCAGGGGGTGATGGAATGAGTTGATTAGTTCTATCTAATTTTGCTCCATAAACTTTGGCTGTCCTTTTGTTAGTATATTTGCAGTACTGTTTTTTTTCTGATTCATAATCATCTATGAGCAGAGATGGTTCACCTGGGGCCTTGTCTAGGTTACAATGATGTTAAGAACACCATTGCAACCACTGGGCCATACTGCCCTGGTTGGTATGGCTCAGTGGATTAAATGCCAGCCTATGAACCAAAGTGTGGCAGGTTCAATTCCTGGTCAGGGCACATGTCTGGGTTGTGGGCCAGGTCCACATATGGGGCCACATGAGAGACAACAACACATTCATGTTGATGTTTTTCACCTTTCCTTTCTCCTGCCCTTCCCCTCTCTCTAAAAATAAATTTAAAAAATATTTTAAAAAAAAACTCATGCACTGGAATAGAGAGAGAGGAGAGGAGAGAGAGAAGGAGGCCTAAATCAGAACTCCTCAAAGTTCAGCATGCATCAGAATTTCTTGGAAGGACATGCGCCATGCCATCTGACCAATATGTCTGAGAGTCAGGGCTGAGAATTTGCAATTCCAATAAATCCCCAGGTAATGTTGATGCTGCTGGCCCAGAGACAGCACTCTGAAAACCCTTACTCAAAACCCCAAAGACTCAAGCTGGAGTCAACACTTAAATCTTGCAGGAGGCACTGCTGCTAGCCCTGGTAGGTGGCACATTCGCATGCTGCAAAGGGATGCTGCACAGCTGACTGAAGGCTAATTAGATGTGCAAATAGGCTGAGAAAGACCAATATGTCAGGCAACAGGTTTGAAGTTTCTGAAAATGGGTAAAAAGATCAATAGTTCTTCCCAGATTTGTATGATTCTAATCCTTATGATATGATGAACAATTTCTGGAGCTATCCAAGGTAATAATGGAATAATTAACATTTTAAGACCACAAACACACTATTTGGAAAATGTCATTTTACAGTTTACTCAGCAAATATATAACCAGTGCTACTCATTGCAAGACTCTGTGATAAGCAGATGAGAGGGGCATGACTAGATCTAAAGGTGAACAAGTCATTACATGAAAAACTAATATCGAAATAGCCTAAATGTTTCCTCAGAATGTTGTAGCTAAGATGCAATGAGAATTTAAAAGTGGGAAGGTTGCTTCTACCTGTCAAGGAAACAAGTCAAGGAAAAGAGTGGTATTTGGTCATAAACTGGAACAAGAGATAAGGTCATGGATTAGACAATAGTCAGTAAAAGAGGGCGAGGATGGAAGAAAATACGTATCCAGGAAAAAAGAACCATGTGGAAAAAGGGAGTTCTGCAAGGGAAGCAGGACATACAAAGGAGAGGAACAATAGGTCGCAGATGGCTGGAGTGCAGGCCATGAACACAACAGGCAAGACTGGGAAGGGAAGCTAGCGTCAGATCATGAGGTCTTTAAATAGCAGGAAAAAAAATTGAAATTGACTAGGTGTCCATTCCTAAGCAGAGGAATGCTAATCTGAAACTATATTTCAGGGTAATTTATTGGGTAGAAGAAAATTTGGAGGTTGTAAGAAAGCCTCGATCAAAGCCCAGGAGTGAGGAAAAAACTAGATGCCAGATGGGGCGAAGAGGTGAGAGATAAGGGAGCTGTGATGGGTCAGGTAGGACGGAGTCAGCATTATCCAGCAGCAGATCTGAGGCAAGGATAAGAGAAAGAAAAAGGAGACAAAGAGACCATGATGTTCTGAACCTTAATAACTGGCTAAATGGTGGCCTGTCCAACAAGAACATGGGAAGTCCTAAGAAACACTCCAGTACTAAAAGAAGTCCTTACTTAATAGGCATCACAAATTCTCACTCCATGAGGGAGACGAACACTTGGTCGTAAAGTCCTAACCTTGCCTGACTCCATTATTTAGCTCTACTTGCCTTGGACTACGTTTCTGAGGTCGACAACTATCAGAAAAATATTTTTAACCTCAATCCACGTATACATATGTGAGAGAGCATATGTGTGACTGAAGCCCAGTGTCAGGAAGCGGTACTTAACTCTCCATGTATAATGGACTCTGATATTTTCTATTCTAGTCTATTTTGACTTTCAAAAATATTCATTGCAACTGCAACATTGATTTCATGGATCACAAGCAGGTTGTATCCCAGAGTACGAAAAACACTGTCCTAAGCAAGAAGATTCAACAATTATGTTAACAATAGAGAAAGGTGAAAAACATTTTATCAGATGTAAGGGGAAAACATATGTGGAAATAATGCATCATTCTTACTCTTCAGAATATTTTATTTTTATTTTTATTTTTTAAAAGATTTTATTTATTTATTTTTTAGACAAAAAAGGGGAAGGTAGGGAGAAAGAGAGGGAAAGAAATACCAATGTGTGGTTGCCTCTTACATTTTATAGAACAAGCAGGGGCCAAGTTTCATTATGTCCACTGCCCTCTTGGAAAGACATCTCTCAATGACAGAGACTTGTGAAAAGGAAAGCAAATGTTTATTTAATGCTATACAGACTTAAAGTAGTGACCTAACGTCCTCAGTAAAAATCAAAGTCCTTTAGGATAACCACAGATGCCCTCAGCGCTTCCTTCCCCCCTGCCCTAATTCAGGGTACCGTAACTCAGGAAAAGAGCAAAAGTCCTGGATCCAGGCTCCTGACACCATCCGTTGTGTCGCCATCCAGGCAGAATCTTTAATTAATCCAAAGCCATGTAGCACCTTCTCATGGTCTACTGGCAACAGTTCCTTATACCCATTTTCCAGGCAAAGTCTCTTTTTTCCTTCACCAGAGCTGCAGGGATCTGCCCTCTGCCCAAACTACGTGGATCTCTTTTCCTGGAAAAGCCGAGAGGGGGTCTGCACTCTGCCAAAAGCACATGGCTCTCTCCTGCTTCCCAGGCCACGTGGCCAAAGGTAGTGCCCCGAAGCCATGTAGTCCTCTTCTACCAAAGCTTCAGGGGTCCGCACTATGGTCAAACCACGTGAATCTCTTTTCTTGGCTAAGAGGAGGCCCTCACTCTGACAAAGTCATGTGGCACTCTCAATGGCTGCCATGTCTGGGTTAAATCCCCGAGCCAATCTTCCTCTGTACCCCCATTTCTGACTCCTCCTACAGTCACTTACACCCACCAGCATTCCTGTATTATCCTGAGTTTACTGGGCTGCCATCATGAGTCTGGGCAGGTATGGCCCCACGTCATGGAGCCAATCATCTCCAAGCTCCCACGCAGGCGCTGTAACTCAGGGAACCTGCCCCACCCAGTTACATCTTGGTGGGGGAGTGACTTCCATCCCCCTGACTCCAAGCATGGCCACAGCTATTTAACATATCCAAGTGACCCACCAAAGGCTATAGATATGTTAAATGACCATGCCATGGATTAGCTGCGAGGCTGTGGCTGTACAAAACAGCCCTGCATGTTCCTTCCATGTGTCCCTTTCCCCAACTCACACCTGTGGGGGAAGGGGTGAGGACATCTTATATGTCTCTCCAATATTTCCTAGATACCTTGAGCTCTGGACCCCATTCCAAATCTCTTTTTTGGGCCCCCGCTCTTGGCTGCACCCTATATCATATGCACCCCCTACTGGGGATCTGGCCTGCAACCCAGGCATGTGCCCTGACTGGGAATCAAACCAGTGACCCTGTGGTTCACAGGCTGGCATTCAATCCACTGAGCCAGTGCCTCTCCATAATATTTTAGGTGACTCCTTTAAAGTCTAAGATACCTATAACGGCAAACTTTAAAATAATGGACTTGCCTTGGTTAAGAAAAAGGTAGCACATTCTGTGTCTCTTTCAGTAAGATGCTTACAGATGAAGACACCATTCATCTGTGTCCATTATGAAAATAGTATGCGCATGAAAACCCATATTTATAACCTAATAAACTGAGATGAGGGGAGATAAGCATTCACATTTCAAAGGCAACCCTCACTCACACAAAGGAATTTTTAAATATAAATAATTATCTTACTGCATTTAAGTCACTAATTAAATTAACCACTTGACAGAACCAGCTAAAGAGGAACTAGGTTAAACACCACTGCCAATGTCCTTTTGATCAGAAATGGAGACAAGAGCATTGTAACAGGAAAGATGTTCCAAGGAACATCTTGGAGGTATTTTATAAATATCTTCATTTATAAAATTTTTATTTATACCCAACTTTGTAAAAGTACCAGGATAAGGTAAGGGTATGGCAGCCAGCAGAGATGGAGTACGCCTTTTTCCTCAATCGGGCCTGACCAGATGGGAAGATTTGCGTGTGAATAAGCTGAAGGTATGGTGTGTTCACTCACCAGCTTTCTCTGGCCACAATACACCAGTTTAATAAAACCAATTCCACATGTGCATAACTCTGAAGGAAGACTGGGAAAACAGACTCGCAGATTGTCTTGTCACAACCAACTCACTTACTACTTTACAAGAAAAAGAATAAAAACTGACCCAACTGCCCATTACTATTCACAATATTGTGCTAAGTACTTTCACATATGTGCTTCCCTTCCAGACCAAAGAAGTAGCGGATTATCCCATTTTAGACGTGAATAAACTGGAACAACAAGAATCTAAATAACTTGGTCAAAGACAAATACCTGGAAAGTGCAAAGCTGAGATTCCAAGGTAAGCTCCCTATTTTTACCCTCTCTGATAGAAATATAAGGAAAATTGCACAAGGGCAGGTAGATTGATCTCCAGTGCAGTCCTTTATGGAGCTTTATTCCAAAAGGTAATTGGCTTCAGAGTGGATGTTTGAATATACAGTATACGCAGTGGGATAGGCAATCAAAACCTTCAACAATAAATCTTCCCAGATGCTTGGCTGTTGAAATTGTTTTCCCCATTTCTTCCACCCCCTAATCTGTCTGCCTCCCTTCACCTTTTGAGTTTCATTTCTTTCCATCAGTAGCCATGGCAACACCCAAAGATAAAACACAGGCAGGAGATTGTTGCAAGTCTCTCCAAACATGGCACCTCACCAGCATTTTTCATGGGTCTAATACTGTGTACCACGCAAGCAAAGCAGCCCCCTTCTCTCTCTTTCCCACTCCCTTCCCACCCACTTAGTGGCAGCCAAGGCCATTTGGGCAGCTTGTGAGATGACTGTCGGGTACATTTGTATTCATAAACTTTCAGATCAGTCATCCCGTGTTTCAAAAAATGCTTGAGCTGGAATCTTGGATTCATCTCTCCACTCCCTATTAAACCTTCCCGAAGAACTTGGCATTAGCCAGAAATGGGCCTTTCGGCGGGATGTTCTGTTTATTGTTTACCTCAATTAGAGGTGCCTGTTTAAATTGTAGCACTCTCTCTGACTTCCCCTGGGTACTGAATATTCAGTGAAATTTTACCATGATGAGGCTCTTCTGAATCTCTCTGCTACATTGTGAATACTAAAAGAGAGGAGAGTGCAATCTAAAAAGAGGCTTGGTTTTTTGGTATTTTACTTAAAAAGCAGCCTTGATTACATTCATGAATATCTGCTTCACCCAGCCAGGACACCTCATTATTGACAGTGTGGTGATCATCTGTCTGGAACACTTTGAAACGTGGGGTGTGTGTATGGCCACAGTGTGAGTGGGCACAGTGTACATACAGTGTACTTGCACAGTGTACATACAGTGTACAAGCACAGTGTACTTGCCTCAGGACAAGTGTGTAAACAACTGTCTTTTTGAGCTTTATTTATTTCAAATTGTCTGAATTAGCACTGATAATTATTATCCAGAGTCATTAATTTTTAAAAATGTATTGGCTTTCTCTTCAAAAGTTCTAATGACTTCATAATGGACAACAATCCTTAAATACACAGTTTACCTCATTGGAGTACAAGACACAATGACCTTACAAGTTCTTGACTTCATCAAGATCAACAGTAGATATTTTGTGAGTGCTAATTACGTCATAGCCATTGCAGCTTTACACACCATATCTCTTTCCTTCTTCCCACAACTTTATGTGGTATGGATTCTTAGCCCAATTTTATGATAGAGGAAATTGAGGTTCTGAGAGAATGTATGGATTTGCCTGAGGTCACGAGCAAGATGGTAGTAAAGTGGAAGGGGGAGCCAGGCTTGCGACTTCCCCCATTCCTTTCTTCCGACTTTAGGTCAGGTACTCACCTTCAGTCAACCTTCAACCTCATAACCATCTGAAGATATTCCACTGACAATGCGCTCGCCTGAGCATCATGCTTCTTATCTTTGCATTTCTCCCATTGAGTTCCCTGGTCCTTTACCTCCTCCTCTTCATGGTCCATCAGCATCGTTAGCACGACATTTTTCCTGGCTCAGCCATTCCTGCCTTTTGCTCAGCTGCACCCCTGATGACCACAAATCTGCCTCCAGTTCAGCTGTGCCCACCTTGGCACTCATCAACCCTGAGTAAATCCGGAGGCAATCACTAGTAATGGAGGTCAAGAAAACAGCTGAATTGTTCTACAACAAAGCAATGCAAATCAACTCGATTTAGTTCTCATTATTCCTTTTGAGACTTTAATACATCTCAATTTGACTGCCTACCACGGTCCTCAAACTCAATTCCAAGCCTTTGGCTTTCACACTCCTACCCACTATCCCTCATATCATTATTTCAATAATGAGCTTAAATTCCATTTTGCTGAAGTGACTGAAGCTCTTTAATATGAAATGCACAGCTTCCTCCTCTTTATCTCAATCATTTTTTCCTCTTCCTTCTGTAGTAGGGGGAAAACTGCTTCATCTCTGAATCTTTGCATGTTGATGTTCAATAAATTAAAAGACACAAGAAGGAAGTAATGAGACAAATCCAGAATATGGGGCATTCTAAAATATAAATGTTTCCATTTTTTTCAACAAGTAAGTGGCATGGAAGAGAAAGATTTAGGGGGGAAGGATTATTGGAGGTTGAAAGAGAGTTAAAAAATAATAACCAAATGCAACGTCTAGACCTTCTGTTCATGCTGAATTGAACAAGCTATATGTAAAAGGAAATTTGGAGAAAACAAAGGACAATTAATATGGACTGAGTATTAGATGATGTTACTGAGTATTGAAATTGATGTTACTATTTTAAGCCCCATAATATCATTATATTTATGAAAAAAGGTCCTTATCAGTTCAGAGATGAGTACTAAATTATTCTGAGTAAAACAATACTTGGTATCTAGAATGTTTCAGAATACTTTGGCAACCTTTTTATCCAGTGCAGGGAGTCAATAAAACAAGTTTTGAAAAATATTCACAATTGTCGAACCTGAGTAGTGGGTACCTGGGATGCTATAGATTATTTCTACTCATATATGTTTGAAAATATGCATGATAAAAATTAAAAAATAACAAAGCAACTAAAAAATGTTATTCATTATTTAAAAAGCATTCTCTTTCTCAAACATCTTTAATTACCATCCATTTGGTTGTTTCCCCATCTACAGCTTCAAACACACTAAACTCATCTGTCTTAATCTTTTCTAAATAACACTTTTCCCAGAAGCTAAAATTATCTATCTTTCTCGAAACCATGAAATTTCAAGTAAAGAGGCTGGGGCACTTCTGTCTTTTCCAAATTACTCTCACTCCTTATCCCTCATCTCCTCCCCCACCCTCCACCGGAACTTTGATTTCTGCTCTCATCACCAGTTTACTAGTTTAAATAAGAGGTTGCTAGACCACTAGCCTCCAGAAAACGGAGGCCTCTTTCTGTAGGCCCCTGTCTGTTCTCTTCTAGAGCAGCCTAAATGCTTTATTGACATCATCACATAATCATCCCAACAATCTTACTAGGTAGGTACAATTGAGGCGGGTTAGTAAGAAACAAGAAAAATTCACTGGCAAGTGGAATAAGAACACTGGAATACATTGTTGAACAAATGGCTGGAACAGCTAAGCAATTAACGGCCAGCTGATAAATCACAAAACTCTATCCTCCTTAGCCAAAGATACCAAAGAGCAGGTGGCTTAAATCAGCTTAGTCAGGGAGGTAAATAACAAAGAAAAAACCAATGAGAGCCAGACCAATCCAAGATAGAGTAAAACTCACCAGAGAGTGACCCCTGACCCCACTATACACTCATTTTGATACATCAGCATACTAAACAACATACCTGGAGATCTAATGAATATTCCGTTGTGCTCCTCCCCTGGGACCTTCCCTAAAAGTTCTACCTGTAAAAAATAGATAAAACCCTCAGGACAAAGAATGTTAGCATGTGCTCTTCTTGGAGCACGCCCATGCCCCTTTCCCACGGCATGCGCTTTGCTCTTTCTCTCCAGAGCTTTAAGGGTCCCGATGAGGGTTGCACCCAGGGGAGCCGTGGACAGCGGCAGCTGGTCCTGGGCATACCCCGATCGATCCTGTCTCCAGGGGCTCTTCCTTTGCCTACCTGTCCCAAACTGCAGTAAATGTACTCTCACTTTCACCTGAATTTGTGTCTAGAAATTTTTTCTATACGAGTCAAGAACCTGACACATGAAGGGTCCTGGACTAAGCCGGGGCAGGGTCAGCGCCCAGCGCAGAAGCCATCTGGTAACACTATTATTATCCCCATTTTATGAAAGGGGGGAAATGAGGCCGAGGAAGGTCAGATAACTTGTCCACAGTTGTGTAGCTAGTAACTTGGGTGGGGAGAGGCGCGGGGACAGCTAGTCTCTCCTCTGACCCATGCACTTAACTGTCGTGCCAAATGCTTCTTACAGGCGGCTGGCATAGGACTCTTGCCCTACAAGCCTGTGTATGTGATGCACAATGTCACAGGAGATAAGTACATTTGGGACGCTGAGATTCTGTCACAATGTTCTGCTTGCCCAGAGGGTGACCTTTTTGCTATGTGAATGGGGCTATCTTATATTCAGCATGACCAATAAAATCATTATAAAGTTCACTTTATTTTAAATAAATTGACTAAACACGACAAGCTAAAAAACTGATAGACAAAACAGCATATGCATGGGCAGTTACTTTATTTTCTGACATTTCCTAAAACCAATATAAATCATTTTGTTTGGAGATAATAGGACAGGTGAAGTATTTTAGGTAATGAGAATATAGCTTCTAGAGATACCGTTTTTGTAAATCTTGTCATTTCAAATATAAATAGAGCACTATTGGCTTTCTTCTGATAAGTCTCTTTTTCTTTTGCTTTCAGTAGCTCCCCATGAGTATAAAATCCAAATTCATTCAGGGGACCTGTGCCTACTTGTCTGCCCCCATCCTTACCACCATTTCCTGATGTGCTCTACACTTTCCCATTTGCATTTTCCCAATCGGCCATGTAGTTAGTTCCCTAGACTTCTGCACAGGCTGCTTCCTTGCCCCAGGGCATCTTCGTTTCTAGTGTACACTTTGAGCCCGAACTGAATTATAACCTCCTGGGCCTCTCCATCTCTCCACCCACTGGACGCTCAGAGCTCTCTCACGTGCCCTTGTTTATACTCTCTCACTCTGTTGTGGTTATCCGTGTCCACCTGTCCACGCTCAGCTGAGCTGGGAGACAGAGAGCTGAGCTGTCAGATATGGAGTAGCCCATCAAAGCAACAAGCCGGCAATAAGAGTCCGGCCTTTAATCCCTATGTCAGAGTGGGAAGCGGAGAGCGATCCCCAGCTGCCCCTGTTCCAGTCTCCCCTGTGGAGCAGTACAGGGGTTGAGGGTCAAGGGAGGCAGCACAGATCTGGGGGCCCCCTCATTGTTCCCTGACTTTCGTTTTATGGACTTTGAGGTGGGGCTGGTGGCAAGTAGAGAGGGCTAGGAGTGTGGACTGAAGCATGGGGGAGAAGAGCATCTTCAGGATTTCCCCTCCATTCCAGGGAGGAGACCTTGGCAGAAGTTCCTGGGGAGGATATCTCATAGAGATGAGGGTGCTGCAGATAAGAATGTGAACTCGTGAATAATCATTACTGGGGAGGGGTCTGAGTTCTTGACAGAAACTGCAGTGCCCTGGTGCCTCCCCCGGCTCTGTGTCTGGTGTGGGGAGGACAGCTTTTCCCATGAAACCTGTGAGGAGAAGCCTTTGTGATTACCTGTGGTCAGGCCCGCGGAATCACACACAGGATTTTAACCCGGAGCCTGACCCTGCACACACCAACCTGTCTGCCCTGCTGAATTTTAAACTTCTTGAAGACATCGGTTACAACTGACTTGTCTTGTTTCTGCATAAACAGTGTATGCTCGCCCACACATCAGATCTTGTCATGAATGAATAGTTCTTTCACCTGAGCATTTTCACTCGGCTCCAGTTGGAAAATCATGCAGGTGGGATTTCCCCTGCTCTGGTTGTCTTGTGTAACAAATCTTCAAAGGCCCCAAATTAATACATTTCAAGATTGCCATACCAACATCCCCCTGATTCAAATCTGTCCAAAATACTAATTATAGCATCTTTTGACAATTTGAAAATAATACCTGGATTCAAAGGTCCAGAAATTAACACAGAGCACTGTGACTTGCATTTACCAAGTTCATATTATGCTGAGTGTTTCATTTATCAAGTTTTGGTTCTCAGGACAAAGATTTCAAAAATAGATGAATCTGATTCATACTGAGAATGAGAAGGTTTAGAGAGATTATTGCTTTTTTAACTTTCCTTCATTTATTATTAATGCCAGCTAGATTAGATGAGATTGTTAAATCTCAGAAATATCTAGTTTTGTTTAGCCTAGTTGTTTTCGGTTTAATTACCCTTGAAGTTGCAGGTTCCAAATGATTGAAATTTCAGTGCCATGCCTTTAGGATACTTTCACAAGGAATCTGCAGGAAAAGCCACATGTTTCAACAGAGAAAGAGCTGTGTCTTGTGCTGCTTTGTAGCCTGAGAATATGCTACAGCCCTGGCTGGTGTGGGTCAACTGATTGAGTGCCAGCCTGCGAACCAAAGGGTCCCCAGATTGATTCCCAGTCAGGGCACATGCCTGAGTTGCAGGTTCCCAGTAGGGGGTGCATGAGAGGCAACCACACATGGATGTTTCTTGCCCTCTCTTTCTCCCTCTCTCTAAAAATAAAATAAATAATATCGTTTAAAAAAGAAAGAATGTACTATTAGACCCTGGTAGACTAAGCATTAAATGCACACTTGTCAAATTGAACGGACCTATACTTCCTCTTGAAGGTCTGATGTTAAATTATAGGCTATCTTACTTGGTTTTATTTGGGGGGCCTTATTTTAGGGAGCATGATTTCTGGATTATAAATTCCTGATTTCTCTGTATTTTTTACATATATTATTACATTAATGGGTCTTAGCAAACCACAAGAATATTTCAGATTTTGTCATCTAGTGCCATTCAATTTTACTTTGACAAAGCTAGATATTAACTCTTATTTGCAGGATATTAAGCTTCAGTAAAGTTGGAGGTAATATTATTAGGTTTTATTAATTATTTACAAGCTGGTGTCCCAAGTACTCTGAAGAGATTGTTACTTTTTCTCCCTTGGCTTATTATCTTTAAATCATAGAATCTCTTCACTCACATCTGTTCTCTTTTTCATTTGTATATTCTGTTAGGTACTAATTATCTTTTTTAAGGATTGGAGATGTGGATGTTTTCTTATACAGAATGATGACACATGCTTGAAAAATATTATATCCATACAAGCACACAGCACAAGTAATAAGAAATACCATGTGAGGGTCCCCAGCCAAACGGTGAGTATAAGGAGACAATTAATGCCAAGTGAACTGTGCAAAATGCCAGTGCACAGCTTTTAGAACGGTAATTATTGCCTGTGTCACATAGAAAAAATGACACTATTTCCAGCACTTTGTGTACCTGCTAAAGACTCTAAATGAAATCAGATATAGCGGTATTTCTCTGGTAGTTAAAAAAGGTTAGTATCCAAGTACTGTGTAAAGACATTAATTAAATCCCAATTTTAATCTGTACTAAGACGCTGTTCTCTTGAAGTTGTAAATAAACAAGAACTATTCTAAATAGATTAAGTGCATGGCACTTCAAGGAAAAACAGGAGTTTCAACATGTAGATAAAAGCATTGTGAATTAGCTCTTTCAGGAAAAAGGAAAAGGAGAAGACAAAAACAAAAATGAGGTATTTTTTTATTTAATTCTTGTTCAAGTACAGTTTTCTGTCTTATATTCTCAGCCCTGCCCTCCCCCAGTGCTCCCCACCTCCCTCCCATCTCCACCCCCCACCTTAGTTATCGTCCATGTGTCCTTTATACTTGTTCCTGTGAACCCTTCCCCTCTTCCCCTGTGAATCTCTGTTTTTAACCATCACTGAGATTCACAGATCACAGTGCTAATACCAGCACTCCTAGATCTCCCAGATGAAGACGCACCTTAAGCCCTTACTACTTGTGTGCCATAGAAACACATACTGTCCAAAGTCCCTCCTCCATTCAGAAAAAGATATTGTCACAATTTTCTAAATAGAAAATCACAAGGGACAAACAAACAAACAAACAAAAACCAAAGCCTAAACTATACAAGACTTTAGCAAGGTCAAAGGGTACAACATCAACACATAAAAATCAACTGCATTTCTATCCACTTATAACCACCTTGCAGAAAACACCAAAATTAAAAAAAAACACAATATCACTTAAAATCTCTTTAAAGAAAATGAAATGCTTAGGTATAAACCTAACAAAATGAGTACAGAATTTACATGGAGAGTATTAAATAATGCAAGTGAAATAAACCAAAGAAGACACAAATGGAGAGAAATCATATTTATGGATTGGTAGACTCAACATAGTAAATGATGTCAATTCTCCCTAAATTGATCGACAGATTAAATGCAATTTTTTTAAGTCACAGCCCAATATTTTGTAGATAAGGACCAGCCCATCAAAGCAACAAGCTTATTCTAAAATTTATATGGAAAGACACAAGCCCTAGAGCAGCTGAAATAATCTTTTAAAAAGAAAAATAAAGTAGCAAAAATTACTTTATCCAATGTTAAGGCTCACTATATAGCTACAGTAATTAAGAGAGTGTGGTATTGTCACAGGGATAAGCACATGGACCAGTGTAATAGAACTGAGAATCCAGAAATAGACCCATACAATTAAGCTCAACTGATTTTTGGCAAAGGCACAAAAGCAACTCGATGGAAAAAGGACAGCCTTTCTAATAAATGGTGCTGAAGTAACTGGATTTCCATAGGCAAAAATAAATCTCAGCCTAAGCATCAAACCTTATGCTAACATTAACTGAAAATCAATCACAGACTTAAATGTGAAACAAAAAATGTATATAAAATTTTTTAGGAAAAAATATTCAGGATCTACATCTAAGCAAAGAGTTCTTAGACTTGACACTGCCAACAACCTCATGAGGAAAAAAATTTAATTAACTAAACTTCACCAAAACTTAAAAATATTTGTTCTGTGAAAGAGTCTGCTGAAGGCATGAAAAATGAATGAAAAGAAGCATCTGACTAAGGACTAGTACTGGACTTAAGCTATATAAAGAACTCTCAAAATTTAAAAATGAAACAAGGAATCAATTAGAAAAAAACATATAAAGGACAAATGTGTAAAGAAAAATTTCACTGAGGAGAAGAGAGAGATGGGAAATAAGCACATGAAAAAATATTCAACACCACCAGCTATTAAGGATATAAAAGAACACCACGGGTATCACTACATAACTATTAGAACAACTAAAATAAAATTTGTTTTAACACAAAATGCTGACAAGGATACAAAGAAAATCAATCTTTTATACACTGCTGGCTGAAATATAAAATTGTAAGAGACTTTGAAATACAATTTGCCATTTTTTATAAAAAAGAAACATACAGTTACCATGTGGTTATAACGAACCTATCCACGTGGAATGGCAAATGTAGCCCAGCCCTGTGGGAAAGCCCATAGGCATGTGGCGGCATACAGGACACCAAACCCACAGATCAGTTCTCCTGTAGGAAATCAGGCCTGCATTATACCTAGGCTGTTTTGTGGCTTGCTCTTGCTAAAACTCCCTCACCTGAGTTGAGGCAGAAAATCTTTACTGTGTATCTTTAAAGTAAATTCCCAAAGTCTATGCTAATTCTCCCAAGGATTGAAGTGTAACCAGACCAATTACTCTTATGGTTCACTTGCATTTGCAAATCTTTTCCTTATTAATCTGTAAGAAGTAATCAGTAACAGCCTTTCCGTTGCTATCTGTAAAAAAGTAATTACCTAAAGCAAACCTAAGTATAATGAATGAAAACCTTCTTTGTTGTATACTATTAGAAAGCCAATAAAAGCCTATCAACGCAAGGGTCAGAGTGTTCTCCCCTTGAGAGAGTGGCTGTGCCTTTTCCTCCACAGGACTTCCGGTGGTCCGTGTGGATTTGTCTCGTCCCATCCACAATGTCGCAGACACTGCGGGCCAGTATCTGCATCATGTGATCTAGCAACTGTGCTCTTTTATATCTACTCCAGAGAAACAAAAGCTTATGTTTATGCAAAATTCTACACATGAATATAATAGCAACTTACTTTATTTTAGTTCGTCAACTGACTAGAGAAGATTTAGTTAACCCAAACCTTCTTCAACCAGTGAATGATTAAACAAATTTGGGGGGAAAAAACAAAGGGAAATATGTAAGGTAAAGAATATGTGAATTAGCTGGACTGTTGGAATTTTTACACTGTGTATGTATATAAATCATCATGTTGTACACTTCAAATATATTACACTTTGTCAATTATATTTCAATGAAGCTGAAAAAACCTATGATACATTCTTACCATGAAATATTTCTAAGCAATAATTAAGAATAAACTATTGATACTAACAGAAACTTGAATAAATCTCAAGGAAATTAGTCTGAGTGAATAAAAGCAAAGGTCATATGGTTACACAGATTATGACTCAGTGTACATGCCATTCTCGATATAACAACATATAGAGACAGAGAACATGTTTGTGATGGTCAGGGCTTGAGGGAGGGCATGGGGCGGATGAGTGTGGTTATAGAGGGCAAGAGAAGAAATTCTTAAGGTGACAGAATAGTTTATACCTTGATTGTGGTTGTGATCATATGAGTCTACAAAGGTGACGAAATTAAGAGAATTAAATACACACATCCATACACGAGAGCATGTGTAACTGATAAAATCTAAGCAAGATGGGTGATTATATCAATGTCAGTTTCTGGGTTGTGCTATTGCATGACAGTAACTTTAGTAAGCTGTTACCATTGGGGAAAACTAGGTGAAAATTGCAAGGCATCTCTCTGTAATGTTTATTAAAACTAAAATGAAAAGTTTATATCTTTTTAAAAAGGCATTATCACTTAATTCGGATAATATCCACCATAGGCATTTGTAGCAGTAGAGGTAAGTATGGGCTGGAAGTCAAAGATTGAACTTTCCTAAGCGAGTTCATGAAGGATGGCAGGATTTGTCTAGGCATAAAGGAGAAAAGTGACCATTCCATTTACACGCTAGAAATAAGAGAGCAAAACTCTCCACTTTCTGCTACAAAGACGAGAGAAGCCAATTTTCAATAAGGTGATAGGCAGGTAATGGAGTGTAGGGCTTTGCAAGCATTTCTAATGGCTGCTACGCCATGTCAGATCTCGTCCACGTCCTCTACAGTGACCCAGCTGGGAAGCATCGAGTCAGACCTTCCCAGCTTCCCCGACAGAATAGCTCAGCTCCTTCCGGAACATCCTGGGCTAGTCAGGCTGTCTTCAACAGTACAGAACATTGACAACCTTCTACATGATAGCCAAACTCTCTTCCTTTTCACGCACTGGTTTGATCTAAGTCCCATCTTTTTTTTTTTAACATTATTACAACATTTACATCTTAACACTGAGCTACAGATAATGATTTTCAATAAAAATAGTGGATGATAAGGTTAAAATTTTTTTAAAAAAGAAGAATGCCTGAATCTAAATGTTTCCATGTAGATCAACACTTTCTCATGATAATTTTGACCCCACTCGCCAGCCCCAGGATGTTTGGTTATGTGTGGAGATATTTTTTGTTTGTTTTCATAACTAGGAGTGGGGATAAAATATTGATGTGGTAGTATTAACATCTAAAAGCCAGAAACACTGATAAACGTCTGATAACTAGGGGTGGGGATAAAATATTGACGTGGTACCTGGCTGGCGTAGCTCAGTGGATTGAGCACAGGCCTGCGAACCAGAGGATCGCGGTTTGATTCCCAGTCAGGGCACATGCCTGGGTTGCAGGCCAGTTCCCTGCAGGCCAACTCCCAGCAGGGGACGCACAAAAGGCAACCATACATTGATGTTTCTCTCCCTCTCTCCTTCCCTTCTAAAGATAAATAAATAAATAATAATAAATAAAAAATATTGACGTGGTAGTATTAACATCTAAAAGCCAGAAACACTGATAAACATCTGAGAAGCTGATAAACATTCCACAATTCAGAGAACAACTCCCCCCCATTCCCAAGGAACAATTATCCAATCCAAATGTCAATAGTACCAGTGTTGAGAAAGCCTAATATAAGTGAACAGATTATAATAAAGGGTCAAATATAGTAAGATTTCATAAAGATCACTGTAACATCCTGTATTTACTTCTTCCAAATACCAAGTGTATAAGTTATGGACAAGGAACTGGAGTCACATCCTTTCACTACAGTAGGAGCTGGAAGGAGTCTTCTTGCTCCAGCTATTCATTCAAAGAATATAAACCAATACCCAGAGACTGATTTACCTTCTCAAGGGTCCTGTTCCTTTGGAGAAAAAGAAGGCTGAACATGAGAGTATTAAGTACAAATTGAAAAATGCCCCCCCCCACCACAAAAAATATCCACATCCTAAACAATGGAATTATATTTGGAAAAGGGGTCTTTGCAGATGTAACTCAGTTAAGGATATTGGTGTGGACATGATCCTAGTATTATCTGGGTGGATCCTAAGTGCCATGATGAGAATCCTACTAAGAGAAAGACAGAGGGAAATAACACACATAGATGACAGGGAGGCACTGTGACTGTGGAGGCAGAGGTGGGAGTGATGCTGTCACGAGTCACAGAATGCCAGTGGCCACTAGAAGCAGCAAGAGGTGAGGAACAGAATCTTCCCTAGAGCCTCCTGAGGAAGCACAGCCATGCCGATGCCTTGATTCTGGTCCAGAGATACCAAGTGCCAACTGCTGGCTCCAGAACTGAGAGAATAAATTTCCATTGGGTTAAGCCATCAGATTTGTGATCATTTGTTACAGCAGGTATAGGCAACTAATACAAAGTTTGGCACCAGAAGTGGAATGCTATAACAAATACTTGAAAATGAGGAAGTGTCTTTGCAATGAGCTAATCTGCAGAAAGTGAAAGAATTTTGACACATATAGTAGGCTGAAAAAAAGGGCCCCCCAACTCATTTTCTATTTCTAAATTCATTTTTGAATCTCCACAATCTGTGAATATTCTCATATGGCAATCCATGTGATTATATTAAAGATTTTGAAAAGACATGTTACCCTGGATTGTCCAGGTGGACCTACATGCAATCACATGTATCCTTATGAAAAGGGGAAGAATCTGGGGACATACACCAAAAATGCAACATGAAGAAGAAAAGGAGAGAGACATAGCACGGCCACCAGAACTGGAAGAAGCAATGAATGAATCCTCCCCACCAGCCTCTGGGGGTGGTATGGCCAGGTCTACACTTTGACTATTGGACATCTGGCCTCTAGAACTGTGAGGCAATTAATTTCTGTTGTTTTAGGCCACCAAATGTGTAGTTGTATTTGTTACAGAAGCCATAGGAAACTGAGAAAAATTTTGATAAGAGAAGTAGGAGACTGCTGTAACAAACATCTAGAAATGTAAAAGTGACTTTGGAATTGAATAGAGACTAGAAAAATTTTGTTATTTGCTTTTTGTTGTGTTTTTCATTTTTTAACAGTTCATTTAAGCCAAAACTGATAACAATTGCTGGGGGGGGGTTGCAAAATAAATTTGTAAAACCTCAAATGCTTATACAAAAATTTTGAATCACACAACAGGAAACATCTAGATTGCTTTGAACAGATTCAGTATAAATACAGATATTAAAGATATTTCCTATGAGAGCTAAAAGAGAAATAAGTAGCACAGCAGAGAAAGCTTCTATCCTCTTAGAGAATTCATATACCATCATAAATAGAATGTTGGTAAAATATGAATATTAAAGGCAATTCTGATGAGGGTTCGGAAAGAATGAGAAACATATTATTAGAAACTGGAAGAGAGGTTATCCTTGTTACATAGGGGCAGAAATGGGGCTGTATTGTACCCCACAGATGTGCAGAAAGCAGAATTTATACGTGATAAACCTAGAGTTCCAAGCAAAGCATTGAAAATGCAGCCTGGTTATTATTTTTTTTCTTGCTGCTTATAGTAAAATTCAAGAGGAAAGAGAGAAAGTGAGGAACTGTTAAGCAAAAAGGCACCAAGATTTTATGATTTGGGGAATTCTCAGTTTATGTAGATTGCAAAGGATGCTAAAATTAGGAGATTCACTTTTAGGAAAGCTCCTCCTAGAGGTAAGGCCGAGGATGTGACTTAGGACCACTGGATAGTGTTAAAGAGATTAGGGACGCACCTCCTAGATTTGCTAACCCATCTCAGCAGAGGTCCAGAACAGAGGTAAGAGTATCTAGAAAGACCTGTGAAGGACCTTCTTGTCTAAAGGTGAGAATCCTGTGACAAACAAAACCCAACAAAGTTTCTGGCAATGTTCTAACAGCAGAAGCACCGTCAGCACGGACTGAAGGAAACAGACAAAAGATGAAATGAAAGAATGTGGTCAGACTCCTAAAATTCCAGTCAGGAAACAAGATGATAAAACTACTCAGCTGCAAATACGTACTACCACCCAAGCCAGAAAAAGGACTGCCCCTACGGCAGAAAACCCTGTGGGTGCAGTCAGGGGTCTGAGCCACCACGGGCACAGAAGCAAAGCGTAGAGTCAGCCACAGTCCCAAACGGCAAATCCTCTGGTCACACTGAACTGTCCTCATGCTTTGAAACCTGATGGAATTTGCCTTGATGAGTTTGCAATTATCTTGCAATGGGTGATCCTTCTTTTTTTCCTGACATTTTCCCCCTTTTGGAATGGCAGTATCTATACCTATAACCCTATGCTGTTTTTCCATTTATATTTTGAAAACAGGTAACGTGTTTTCTAGTTTCACAGGTCCATAGATGGAGAGGAAATTTGCTCAGGATGGCTCTTGAGAGGCCTACCCTGGGTGCTCGAGGTGGCCTCTACAGGCTACCACACTCACCCTCATCAAAGAGAGGCCGAGGGAATTCCGAGACAAACCTATTCTCACAGAGGTGAAGGCAATAGGAAGATGAAGCAGAGAGAGAAGCAGCCACCGGCCAAGAATGCTGATGAACCGCCAGGGGCCAAAAGAGGAGAGAAATCGATTTTCTCCTTAAGCCTCTAGAGAAAGTACAGCCCTGAGACTTCTGACAGCCAAAAATGTGAGAGAATGTATTTCTCTTCTTTTAAGCACCCGGGTTGGTGTTAATTGGCTACAGCAGCAGTAGAAATGTGGCATAGCATTCTATAGTACTACAAATACAGTGGGGCGTGGTGATGGAACGGCAGTGTGCACTTCAGAGAGCCCAGGTCTGCAAGTGACTGCACATTCCGAGTTATGTGGCTGTCATGAATTGTCACCTTAGACTTCCTTAACCAAAGATTACAGAATCAGGAAGCCATGTCCCATTTCCCCTACAGCATTTACTGAGCCGTATTATGGCCAGTTCTCTGTGCTGTGACTTTAAAAAGACATTGACATATTGAGATTTGTTAAAAAAAAAGCCAAGAGGAGAGAGAAATCATGCATATGACAAAGAGTTAAAGCAATTAAGTAGAGAGGTTAGTGCTTATCTTGAAAAAACCTTGCAAGAAATACGACAGCTGTGCTCAAACCACACAGAAGTCAGCCTTGGGAAAAGAGACGGTCTCGTTCTCTTCATTTCCGCAGAGCAGGTCCTGGATTTAAAGAGAAGCCACAGAAAGGCAGATTTAGGATCCGAAAGTAAAGCCTTGAACGTTCACCACACTGTCTAAGCGGTGCTGCATTGTCACCTTCAGAGCTCGAGGACTGAGACGGTTACCAGTCAGGGGTTGTTATCCAGGACATTCCTGTAGAAAGCAGCGGCTCAGACCACGTGTCCCAAAGTCCATTCAGATATGATTCCCTAACTCTGCTGCCACTAGGAGGAGTGGATTTGTACATTCATTGTGCAGCCTCCTCCTCTTTTCCAGACCTTCCCCTGCAGAAAAAATCAGAGCTTATTTTATTTACTGTTATGATATGTTATCATTCAACAGTAAAGTACTCTTGACCTTCTCTGGTCATTCCAAATTCTTCTCGACTACCCCGGTTGTAGAGTCTAGTGTAGAAACCAGCCCCAAATCTGGGTGTGATGAACTGTAAGTAGAAATAGACAATAGCCTATATTCTATTTCCCTGCTAAAGTACCTACCAACACGTACTCAAATTTGCTTTTCTAAAAGGGTAAACTATTCAGCTTTCTTTTTTCCCCAAGTATTTTGAGCTTCTCTTTGTTAAGCTTGCTGATTCTCCCATATGAATATGATAAGCTTGGCAGGGAAGCCGAGGCACCAGGCAGCATAGGTGCCACCACATCACTGGTGCTGGTCTCACACAAGCAGACAATGCGCTTCGGCTGTGGGGCTGCAAGAAGGCTATGATCGTGGCTAACAGCCTTTCACCATACTTCAAAGTAAGTAAGCCCTATGAGCTCAAGACCTACCACGAGATGGTGGACAACATATACTTTAAGGTCACACTAGTTGAGCCCTGGGAGAAAGGAAGCAGGAAAATAGTGGGCCAAACAAGGATGTTCTGTGGGGTAAGTAAAAGTTCAAGGTGTTGGAACAGAACAACTTGTTTCTATAGCTTTTTGCCTGTTGTACACATTATTTACTCTAAAGTTAATTCACAAGTAAGCGATAGGTCTCTTAACACACAGACTCTCCTTATATTAGAGCTCTCAGTTTTATGTATATAAGGTACACACAGCCCCCTACAGATCTATGGGACTGGTTGGAATATTCCTCGATGATGAAGAAGACCTAGATGTGAAGACTGGTGAAGGCTGTGCAATGATTATTAGAGAAATGCTGCAGTCTTTTCTTACAAAACTGGCGTGATTACCTACCTTGATTCCAAGCATTCCAGCTCCAGTTCATGAGAATATTGATTACCAGATTAAAAACTGGCCTAGAAAAATCAAGACAGACGGGAAGGAAAGTGCCAAGGAAGTAGATGTGTTGAATGCAGATATTCAAGGTTCCCAAGGAGATCAAGAAATAGGAATCATCATCGGGAGGGTCGTGGGTGTTCTAGTTTCACTGAGAATTAGAAAAAGAGAAAGAACACCAGCCACTAGAGCTGAAACCAAAGAAAGAGGAAGAAAGGTGATCTGACGTGTGGGTCAGGGGTTGGGGCACAGGCATAGCAGTAGCAGGGAAAGGCAAAGTGCCGTCCAAGTCATGAAAGCAAAAGAGATGGAAGGGACAAGGATCAGGAAAGAGAAAGAAAATGAGAGAGGCAGAACATGAGATCTGGACTCGGATAAGGAAAGGGGCATTGACAGCGAAAAGGAGAGAGACGTCAAGAGAATGGTCCAAGGAATGGAGAAGTAGGGGCAAGGTGCAAGAAAAATAACATAAGGAAGGCAAAGATGACAAATAGCATAAAAATGACAAAAAAAGAAAAAATTCCAAGAAGAAAAAAAAAACAGTAGAAGCAGAAGCAGAGAAAAGAATCAGAGGCAGGAGTGGAAAACTAGGAAATGGGGAAATGGAGTAGAAGCAGGAGCAAAGGGAAGTCAAGTCAGCATAAAAATGAAAGCGAGAAATCAAATAAATGAAGGATGATGACAGGTATGGGTGGGGGAGGTTAAGGGGTGGAGGGACTGAGCAAAAGGGAAAAAGGACTCAGGGACCTGGGCAGCGGTGAGGTGATTCCTGCGGGAGGGGAGAGAGGACTAAAAGGTCATGTAAAAAATACAATAAGGATAAAAAATTAAAATAAATAAACAAAGTCTAAGTGGCAGTCAAGGAGGAACTGACATTGTTGGCAAATCAAGAAAATGGGAACCTGGCAAAGGAAAATCTAGAACTGGTAGCAAAAGCAAGAACTTTCCCACCAAGGGACCACAGTGGTAGTAAGGACCCGTCTGACAAACAGGAACATCGAAGGAGCCAAAGCGTAGTAGAACCAGAGAGACAAGAAAAACAACATAAAAACAAAGAAAAGACCACGTGAAATTTTTTGTGAAAGTGGATCACATGGAATCCTACAAATGTTTCATTACATCTTCTTTTCCCCTCACTCAAAAAAAAAAAAAAAAAAAGAGATAAACTTAGCAGGAATTGAACTTGGTTGTATTTGTTTCTAACCTCTAATTAAATGCTAATCCTATTATTCTCAGAGGGCTGGCATCCTCAGCCAATTTACAGTGTACTTTCTCTTTCCCTCTCTCCTGTTCTCTAACCACCTATATAAACAAGAGGGATCCCAAAGGAGACGTCTAAACCTCTTTGGCTGTGCCTATAAAAGAGACAAGCAACATGGAAATTGAAGAACCAGTTATCTGAGACATACAATAATAAACCACTAGGTTTTTTTGTCTGTTTTTTTGTTTTTGTTTTTTGGCTTTTGGTTTTTTGCAGGGAAGGGCAGGGAGAGTTAGTATTGTAACTGCTTCTAGATCAGCAGAGTAGTTATTATCTTTTCCCAAGTTCAAAGTGTTTTTTATCAATTACCATTTTCTGGGCATGACCTATTATGGCTCCTCCAGCCTGTGCTAAGGTTACCTAGGAGAAATCAAATCTTTACTAATGGGTTCCAAGTATTCCATAGAAGCCCACACTTCTAATATGGGTTCCCTTCTTTATAAATCAGCCCTTGAAAGGTACCATTAATATCCATCATCATGTATGTTACTGCACAGCAAGTGGGGTCCGGCTGCCTGCTGCCACCCTCTAGGCAAATTCCAGAGGAAAAGGTGTGGTGGTGATCAAGGAAAGGAGTCTATTAAAAAGCTTCACAGTTTTGGAATAGCAGCTTTCCACATGCCTTAGTCCCTTGGACCTATCAATTAAGGCTAAACTCTTTAACTCCTCAGTTACAGCTTGAATCACTTAAACCTGTCAATTAAGGCTAAACTGTTTAACACAGTAAACTGTGTTCTGCTATCATTATGTTAGTTTTTATCTTATTTCTATAGGATTAGTTTATAAATTAAAACAACATAAGATACAAAAGCTACACAATTTGGGGACAACAGTACAGCTCATCCCCTCTAAAACACCCAAAGAACAACCCTGCCACCCTGTGCCAGGCCAGCCTGATCCTAGGCTGTGCCCCAAGTTCCTTCCCATCCAAAACACAGGGGAACGCAGGCAGCTGGCCAGCTGCAGCGCAATCATCCAGGCATCGTGGAGAAAACGAGCCCGAGAGAGAGAGCACCCGAGAGAGCTCTTCTTTTATTTCACATCTCCTGCTCCTAATTCCAGGAGCTCTGGAGGATTTCAGTTTCTCAGAATCCTGTCCTAGACTGTTTACCATTGCCTCTGGCAACCTCCTCCTACCATCCCTCCCTACTCCTCCCCAGTAATCCGACCAGATCTCTGTGTATCATTTATAATATGCCCACTCTGATATTATGATTTATAAAAAAAACATATATGTATATTTGGTCTTCACCCCATTGCTAGCACAGAGCTCCTAAAGCCTTGGAATTCCCTAAGTGATGATAGCAATAAAGGTGTCTTTTGTTGTGTTAATAACAGAGACTCGGTAAACCCCTAGGTAACCTAGGTTCAGGCTGATTGCCTGGGGGCTCAGCCAAGTGTTGGCGGTTGGAACTTGCAGCCCCACCCACTCCTCACCCTAACGTTGGAGGAGGGGAGAGGGGCTGGAAGTGAAACAAAGATTTGATCAGTCATGACTACACATGGTGAGAAAGCCTCCATGAAAACCCGAAAGAGCAGGGTTTGGAGGGCTTCCACATTGGTGAACAAGTGGGCATTTGGGGAGAGAGACGTGCTCAGAGCTGTTGGAAGTTCTGAGCCCTTTGCCCATACCTTGCTGTACGCATCTGGCTGTTCTGGAGTTACATCCTTTTATAATAAACCCATAATACGGGCAAGTAAAATGTTTCTCCAAGTTCTGTGAACTGCTCTAGCGAAATAATCTAACTCCAGAAGGGGGCCACTGGAGCCTCTGAACTAGAGCCGTTAGCTCCGAAGCTCAGTCGACAGCCTGAGTTTGTGATTAGCGACTGAAGTCCTACGGGAAAGGTGCAGCCTCGTGGGGGTTAGTGCTTAGCCTGTCTCACAGCCTCACTACCCAAAAGATTACATCCACAACTACTCAGACTTGCTTCCAGTGAATCTACGAAACCTTGTCCACACTATTTATGTATGCAGTTTTGACTTCAGTTATCCTGAAACAAAATTCACACACAAAAAAGTTTTACCCAATATGCCAGTTTTGTTTCTGACACATGCACACAGATCAGCAAAGGTTTATTTGACTCTATTAGTAATATGCAAGTGAATTCTAAAGTGAGGATTTCCAACTTAAATTTAAGTTTGCATCTAAAAATTGAAAAATGGAATGTTATACCCTAAGGTTGTTTCTGTTTTCTTTTATATAAACAGAGAATTCACTTATCAAGCAACACAAATGCACCGAAATCCCAAACAGGACATGATCACCCCTGATAAAAATGACTGATGCATTTTATTCACATAAAAGTGCCACGTAAATACTGAATAATAGTAAGACATTATTTCAAATCTGATTGAAGAGGCAAAACATCTATATTTGACAAGACTTGTTCCTCTGCTAATAATTACTTAGCAACCAAGAAATTCACTAATAAACGATGACGAACACCTTTTTCACAAAAGCTGTGATGTTTTCACTAGCGTTTCATGCTACTACTGACGGTTCGTATATAGCCCCCCTCATGGAAGATTCACAGAAGTTTAGGACATGTACAGTCAATGACAGTATTTTCTAGGAACTAGAAAAGCTTCTCAGTTTCCATCAGTAAGATAAAGAGCATGCCTTCAAAACCCAGATCAACTGGTATATTAAAGTGAGTTTACTAAGCCAATTAAATGTAAACAATGTACTCTTACAAAATACATTAAACTCTACTCTCTGTAAAAGCTAAATAACTATATCTTCATAAAGTGAGCTGTATTTTATCAAGTATTACAGTAGTTTCTAAACTATGTTTGACCTTCTGGGCCCAAACACAGGCTTTGCCTCACGCTGAGAAAGCTGCCGTCCGCACATCAGCGAGCACACAGTCAGTGCACTGCAGTCTCCAGAAGACATTACTGGCAGGGACACTGCCCGTCCCGTCTCTCCACAGGCCGGGCTCACACATATATTCGCGTTCCTAGTCTGGGCACTTCCACTCAGAAGCCTCCTGGTGTGTGTCGGCGCAGGAGGTGCTGCTCTCCATTCTTCCCAGCCCCTGGACCATAAAACAGCAGGAGCCTTTCATTCATGGCTCCCTTAGGAGTGAGACCACCCCCAGCCCACTTCTGTGCTGATCCGTCTGCCCTGCCCAGCGCCATTCCATGGGGGGAAGTAGGACATGAGGAGCTAGCCCTCTCACTTTGGCCTTTCTTACAATATCACAGCGAGTTAATAAAGACATAATTGTTACTGTCCATTTGATGGGTGATTCTAATTGACCACCAGGATACCGGGCAGCTCTCTAACAAGTGCAGGAGCTCCCTGGAGATGCCTTGGGATGTCGTGGTGGAAGACAGAGAGAGGTGGCCAACAGTAATTTCCCAGAAACTTCCCTCCCCAAATAGGCCTACTAGTTTCAGTTAAAGTAGCGCTGTGTCTATTTTTTCTATGTTGAGGTTTTGAGCGAGATTTCAACGGAGGAAAGAATTGTTCAAGGCTTAGCCTAGCAACTTATCATTACTGCAAATTTGAAGAATATTATACTAATAATACTGGTTGTTTCATTCTAAATAGTCACACCATTTTGAAAAGGAAATAACCCAGCGTAAGTAGCAAGATCCTCACTCATTACTGATGCCTCACCCTCAGATCAGGGAAGCTTGATCGCCACAGTGAAGAGCGGTCTTCAGACTGTAATAAAGTACACGATGGAAGCTAATGACTACCTTGACTGGAATCTTCCACTCAGTGTGAGGGAAGAGATGGCAACTTGCCTTATATGGATTCACTAATGAAAAGAGATGAGAGTCTCGCAATCCTCATGGTTGCCATTATATAGCTACGGTTCGTGAATTCCTATTCCGTACACACTCACTGCACAGGGGATTACATATGCTGTCAAAATTAATCCTTTAGTGAAGCTCTGAAGTATAACCCCCATTTTACAGATTAAGAAACTGACACTTGAAGGGATTAAATAACATTTCCAAAGTCACACAGCTGACAATGAATTCCAGCTCTATTTGAACCGGTTTTACTGCAAAGCCCATGTTTGTAACTCCTACTCAACAATGCCTCCTCCACTCAGGTTTTGATTTTCATAGAGCACAGATGGCAAACACGAGGCCCTCAGGCCAAATCCGGCCCTCCACCTTGTTTTATCCGGCCCAGCACTTTGTTTCTACCCAGCAGCAGCACCGAGCTCTCACTTAACTTTTAAGAAGTAGTTACATTTACACAGTCCTAAAATTATATTCAGCCCTTTGAAGGCAAGTGCAAGGCTGATGTGGCCCCCAGTGAAAATAAATTTGAGACCTTTGTCATAGAGTGAAGTAATTAGTTACTTCTGTTCTATTAGTTCTCAATTGGATCGGGTGCTTTAATAACATTAATTCTGTCAGACTACCAACAAAAGGATATTTCCAGATAGTCAAAGCGAACCAGACTTGACTCAACCATGACTTGCTCAGACATATGCAGTTAAAACCAAACAAACAAACAACAAATATAAATAAAATCTAAGGGCCTAACAAAATGCTCAGTCATAGGCCCAATCTATATTTGATCTCTTTTTAACCTTTCCACCTAACAGTCACATCTCCTAGAGGGACAGCGAACACAGAAGTCATCAGCAAACTGAAGAAGTCTCTCCTCTGACTATCCCTAATTCCTGCAACCCTCTCTAAGTGCTCCGGCCACACGCCCTCTCTCACAGGGCCTTCGATCAGAAAGCAAGTCCACCCATGGTGATGATAGAAGAGATGTTAAACTGGCCCGTGGGCAACTTGAACACTTTATCCTAAAGATTTTATTTACTTGTGCTTTAATGAATTCACAGTTAAGATTAAAATGCCATCCTGGACTACACATGATTTCACCCCTTCTGCTCCCAGCTTCACCCCCACGACCCCCACACCCCTCTCTCAGTCAACTATAAACCGTGGATGTTCAGGGAGACGATGTAAACTCCAGGCAGTATAACACCTTAAAATCAGCTCACTGTCTGGCTATTTCTAACTTGAGTTAATTTGTATCCATGAACAGTTAAGCCAACAAGGCATGTTCCTGCACCCTCATGAACGCCCGGCTCTAACTAGCCAGCATGACCTCACTGTTCACCACCTCCCCAAAATAACCTTCTCCCACAACTTCTCTATGACTTTCATAGTCATTTGAAAAAGCCCTAACTAGTTTACCATATATAGTGTTATATGGTAAACAATCCATATACCACAATTTAGTAAGTTATTATTGTAAGTATCAATGGCAAGTTTGCAATTGATTAGGACAGGTGTCATATATTTTCTTCACTCGGGGCCAGTCAGACACAGCTGACTCACTTGGTGAAGGATGCAGATGACTCACTGTGAAATCCAGAGATGCTGCTGAGGCAATGACTCTGTCTAGTGATATTTTTCCAATCTGCCAGCTCACTTATAAGAGAATGAGTTTGTTACCCATTTCCTGTATGGTTCTTTTTCTGCTTGGAAACAATAAAAATATCCAAGTCACTTCCAGCCAGATTAAACTGTGACTTTCTTTATGCGACTCCAAGACCATAGAGGGCTGTGTTTTAAGAAAGTGGTGTGAGAACCACGAACACACCTGGACCACGGTGACACTCTATACTTACTGCCAGGGTGGGTCCCCAAGGACAGGGAGGAGCAGACATCACTGAGGC
Source organism: Sturnira hondurensis (assembly GCF_014824575.4). Classification (NCBI taxonomy): domain Eukaryota; kingdom Metazoa; phylum Chordata; class Mammalia; order Chiroptera; family Phyllostomidae; genus Sturnira; species Sturnira hondurensis. The sequence goes on along the minus strand of NW_028095541.1, from coordinate 705,645 downwards.
AGGGCCAGGAATTGACTGAGATGACACAGATTCCAGCTCTTCAACTTCTGGTGTCTATGAACTCTTCCACAAAATAATAGCTGTTATTATTATTTATGAAGTCCTTACTATGTGCTAAGCATTGTGGTAAATATTTTATTCACATGAAATCATTTAATCCTTGCAACCCTGTGAAGTGGATGAGAATCACCCTCTATTACCTGTGAAGCAATGGAGCAAAGAGGTAAGGAGATAGAATATACAGCCAAACTAATTGCACAGGTTCAAATCTGGCTCTGCCACTTATTCACTCTATCACCTTGGACTTACCTCATGGATTGTTTTTTTAAAATATTTTATTTATTTTATTTTTAGAAACAGGGGTAGGGAAGTAGAAAGAGAAAGAGAAACATTAATGTCTGGTTGCTTCTCACCCACCCCCTACTGAGGACCTAGCCCACAACTCAGGCATGTGCCCTGACTGGGAATCGAACCAGCAACCCATTGGTTCGCAGGCTGGTACTCAATCCAATGAGCTACACCAGCCAGGGCTCATGGATTGGTTCTGATGATTCAAGGAGTTGACTTATGGAAAGCACTCACTCGTTGATTATTGCCACACCATCAAGTTAACTGGTTCCAGGAGTAGGAACAGCGGAAGTGGGGAGAGATCCAGCAGCTCTCTGGTACCCAGATCTGAAGGAGCACTGTTTGTGAGGATGGTTGCCACTGAAGGGGAACAAAGTTTTGCCACCCTAAAACTGATTTTTGAAATATTGCTTATTACGATACAAAAGACTCAGAAAAAATGTGTTTGACCCTCCCCCTTTTTGCCCTAAAGATTCAGAGGAAAAGACCTGCACCAGGAAGGACATCTTAGCACAGGCACCCCAACCTAACTTGAATCGAGTGTGACAGACAGGAAGGCCCCAGGCAGGGGCCAGTACCCAGGTCACTCCCCGTGTCCCATTCTTCCTGGCCTGGCTAGCAAGAACATGCCTGCCATGTGTGTTCAGCTCTTCCTCAACTGCCTGTAAACTGCCCATTTTCATTTTTGAAGCCTAAAACCCCATTTTCCCATTTTCTCCTTTGTCCCAAATGTCATACATACCTAATTTTCCCCCACCGTCTTTGGGGATTTGGGGGCTTATGTAAATTTCCTGTGTGTATATATTAAAACTTGATTTTCTCCTATTAACCTTTGTTCATTTGATTATTAGCCCACCTAGGAGAACTTAGAAGTGGGAGGAAAAGTACTCTTTCTGGCCCCCACGCCACGTATGAGCAGCCGTCATCAGCGATGTTAACACGCATCTTCATTCTTTCATCCGCTGTTTGTTTAGCCAAGTGCATAGCAGGAAACGGCGAGAAGAGGCCCTTTTTTCCACGTCACTAACATCAGACCCTGTTTCTTGGAAAAGAATATACCTATACTTCCTGTCCTTAAGGACAAAATCTGATCCAGTGGCAATTGTCTATTCAGAATGAATCTCCCTTAACATAAGTAGATACAGCTCTTGTCTCGTCTGGGAACCCCTAGAAGCAGAGCCTGAAATGAAGATTTGGCAAATGTGATTTATGAGGGGCTGTCCCCAGTGAAAAACCTGAAAGGGGAGGGAAAGGAAAAGAATCAAGCAAGCAAGAGGGGCCTAGGGGAACTGCAGCCTTAGCCTGATCTGTGGAGGACTCTAGCAGGGAAATCTCACCACAACCTCGTCCCCACCTTGAGGCAAGGGGTCTGGTCCTCTGCACCTGCCTATCAGTGAGTCATTAGCCATGAGCTACTTTTAAGGTAAAAGGAAGCCAAGGGCAGTTCCACAGGAGACGCAAAGTAGACTGAGGGGTGAGCATGAGCAGCCAATCCCACAGCAGCCAGGGGGTTTGGACAAGGCACCCGTAGCACCCACCACAGTCCTATCGGTCAGCGGGAGTATGAAAGCAAAGGCATTGCCCCTCCTGCCCTGGAAACAAGCCTATGACTCCATAAAGAGTTTAATCCAAAAGATTAAATGTCCAAGTTGTCTTCTTACATTCTAAAACAATCAACATAAAATTTCTGAATCCTAAAGATCTACCCAAGCCAGGCAGACACTCCAGGGTCCTTTATTTTAGGAGGAGACTCAGTCGGCTAGGGTTCATCTCAGCAAGAAGTTCCAGTGAACAGTCTTCTTGCTCATCCCCTGAACAAACCTGTTCTGACTTAGCTTTGCTGAAATGGACACAAACAGAAATCATTCCTAATGCTTAGTGGCAGACGATTATATTTCCTCCCCCCACCAAAAAGTCAGGGGAGAAAAGAGTGTTCCCAATCTTCCTTCTATAAGGAAATTACACGAGTGAGACAGTGCAGTTCCAGGACTGTAATTGATGTCATCAAATCGCTGTTGGGGAATGATCACGCCTTGAATTTAGAGGTCACCTCCCTGCAGGGCTTTGCAAGGGAAAACTCCTCACCCTTACATTGACTTACTCATTCTGACAGCACCTCCGGTGACACAAGCAGACGATCTAGTTTACTCCATCCGCCCACTCTGGGCAAGAATGTGTACTTAATTTAGCATCCTCGGATGCTTTTCCATAGATGACCTGTCTTTCCACACCCCTTCCTGGGCTGTATGCAGGTCCAGCTTTGTGGACATATGACCTGCACAGTTGCCCAGGGACCCGAATTTAGAAGGGTCTCATGTTTGGTTTAATGCTTTGATGTTACTCTCTCAAAATGCTTAGTAAGATTTGATGAAGAGGTCACATATTTGCATTCACACTATACCCCACAAATCATGTAGTCAGTCCTGGATGTATGAATTGAGCTGAACCTGAGATGTGAGTGAGGAAGCACTTCGGCAAGCCCGCTGCCCCCTATAACCTAGACAGTGGTGTGGTAGTTACCAGAACTTATTACCAAATATTTGGAATTCTTCCAGATACAAGTAGGATTGAACTGAAACTTGCTGTCAATGAAACATGAGCAGAAAGTGCTGATATCACATCTGGACAAAAAGTTCGCAGGCCAGTGCTTCAAGTACAGCATGCTCCTGCCTTGTAGTTCAGACGGAGCTTCCCTCAGCAAGGCCCTAAGAGAGAGCCACCAACCACCTGCAACAGACATGTTCTGTGAGCTACATAAGCCTCGGTTGTTTTAAAATACTGAGATTGTGCAGTTATTTTTCATAACTGAGCCTATCCTGATGGATACGGAGGACGCATACACATTCTGAAAGCGTCCTTTGCAGTAGTTAGGGAGGGAGTTGGGGAGAAGCAGCAGCGTGCATGGCAATGGTGTTTCTGCTAATGGGGAGGAAGACTGCCACACGAAGATATGAGGGATGAGAGGAAGCCCCCAGCTGTTGTTAACTACCAGCACTTATTCTCAGAAACAATAGCATCAGCACAGTTCATTTGTAATGGTCTCAGCAGCAAACAAATTTGAAGCAAAGAAACCAAATCTGATCAAATCAACATGTCCTCCCACCCCTGCCCTTTTGTTTCTCAGATACTCAGCAAGTATAAATTGTCTTCCCCAATGCACCCCCACCCTCGCCCCCACCCCACACCAATAAGGAGAAAAGGAAAAGATAAAATGACCCTAAAGACCTCCAAAGTTTCCTGGGGTTGACTAGTCAACTTCAGCAAATAAACAGTATTTTATTGAAATGTTTGATGAGTTTGGGAGCTGTGGCAACTTAAGATAAAAAAACCAACCTATTTTTTATTTGTCTCCCTCACAAGCCAGGAAGCGAGGTCAACGTGGATTTACAGTAGCCCCTGAAACGGCTCCGTAAACAAGTGTCTCGTTCTGCCTGCAAGTTGGGACAGCTGCAGTGATTTTTATTCATGACCAAATGTTTTCAAAATGATTAAAGCAGCACTGTAAATGTGCAGGCTATATCATCTGAATGACAAGGATTCAGGGAGATTCAGATTAAAATGCTAAGTGAGTTTGTACCAAGATCAAGCCAGATATATGGTTAAAACCAGAGAAATACATGCTGAAGAAGTGTGAGAACAGCTACCTAGAGAAAACCTCGGCATGGCGAACACCAGCAGAGAAAGTGGATCCAACGGCAAGCAAGTCAGTGGGGGCTGAAACTGCTTTTTGGAAAGTACAATTGCTCATCTGTTTAGAAAGACATGTACACAGCCAAACAAACAACTGAACATGTGTATTCATAGTGGATTTGGTTCAGAAGAGAAGGGACAGTAACAAAGTCAGTTTTATTGACATAGTAAATGTTGATAAACAAACTTCAGAACAGAACGTGAGTGAGAAACCAAAAATTGCTGTGAGAATGGGTAGGTTTCCTTCTGCAAAACAATGAAGGTGCTTAAAGTTGTAGACAGCTTTACTCTGAAAAGTTCACAGCTGAAAGCCAAAAGTGAAAGGAAATTTATTATTTACCAAATATTACTGTAAAAAACCATGTGAAAAATATCTGTAAGCACTATATGAGTAATGTCTTAAAATTTTGTTACATAATGAATATAGAAACAAAATCATGTAGAACTTCGCCAATGACATTTAAAGTGACCTGAGACATTGATAAATAAATATAATATTTGAATTCATACCCTCAAACCTCCCTGTCTGTGGCTTTCTTTTATTTAATTGTTGTTCAAGTACAGTTTTCTGTCTTTTACTCCCATCCCAGCCCACCCCCACCCAGTGGTCCCCACCTCCCTCCCATTTCTACCCCCCTTAGTTGTTGTCCATGTGTCCTTTATACTTGTTCCTGTAAATCCTTCCCCTTTTCCCCCTGAAATTCCCTCCCCTCTCCCCTCTGGTCACTGTCCCCCTGTTCTCTATTTCAGTGTCTTTGGTTATATTTTGCTTTATTTGTTTTGTTTAGCTTCCTGTTAAAGGTGAGATCATATGGTATTTGTCTTTCAATGCCTGGCGTATTTCACTCAGCATAATGCTTACCAGTTCCATCCATGCTGTTGCAAAGGGTAGGAGCTCCTTTCTTTCTGCTGCATAGAATTCCATTATGTATATGTACCATAGTTTTTGGATCCATTCACTTACTGATAGGCACCTAAGTTGCTTCCAACTCTTGGCTATTGTAAATTGTGCTGCCATGAACATTGGGGTGCATAGGTTCTTCTGGATTGGTGTTTTAGGGTTCTTAAGATATAATCCCAGCAGTGGAATTGCTGGGTCAAAAGGCAGGTCCATTTTTTGTTTTCTGAGAAAATTCCATAATGTTTTTCAGAGTGGTTGTACCAGTCTGCAATCCCACCAACAATGGATTAGGGTCCCCTCTTCTCCACAACCTCTCCAACACTTGTTTTTTGTTTCTTTGTTTATGATGGCCATTCTGACCAGTGTAAAGTGGCTTTCTAAACTTCTCTAAATCAGCTCACATTCCATGAAATATGACCCCATGGATGTGCAGGTCTTTACTACAACCTGTGTGTTTGGATTTTCAAAAAGAACAAACAAGGGCAGCAATAGACTGCCATAAATTTCCAGTAGTGATGTTTTGCCTGGGAAATTTTCCCAGCTGGCTTCATGGAAATACTTGTTCCCAGACACCATGGACACACCAGTCTGTCCACTGCAGACAAGGCCATGCTCTCCTCACTCCTAAAGCCTCACTCCCTAGGGAGTGAGGAATGGTGATTCTCTTTTCATTCTGGGTGCTCAAAAAGTAGGAGGAAGTGCCTGGAATGAAGTAAGTTAACCACCCAGCACACACAGTGGTTAAGAGCAAGGGCTCTGAGTCCATCTGGCCTAAGTGCAAACTGCCTATTGCTCTGGTTTCCACATCTGTAGCATAAGGGTGGCCACAATATATAACCCATCATAAACCAAACAGCCCTATACAGAACACATGGTATCATGCACACAGGAAGTTGGCAATATGTGGTTGCCATTATGACTATAGTGAATTCTTTTCCTAGGAAAAATTTGGTGACACCACAAGGCTCTCAGCCCATTCTACCCTCTTAGAAGAGTCTTGGATTTTACTTGTGTGCCACGAGTAAATGATGATTCTATCAAGTAGGTGAACAGACGCAGCTTCCCAAAATTGGATAGAAAGATAAAAGATAGACTTTTGAAGAAAAGGTCTGGAAGAGGCAGCATAGGACAAGTAAATAGAAAATAGCATCCAAGGTCCAACCCCTGATGAGGTGTTAAATGTCTGCTGGAACAATCCCTGCTGTAATCCGGTTAACATTTAGCACCTAATTATCACTTCTCAGTGGAGATCAGATTAGATAATTGTGAACTTCAGCCTCCCAGCTACACAGGAAATACTTGATGCTACTAAGCTGCAGATTTAATCATTTCCCAGGCTCTAGATATCTAGAAGTAGCTAGAGATGCAGAATATTACTCCATTTAACCAGTGAAAGCCATTCCTTTTCTGGATCTAGCCTGCAGTTCAGCAGATTTTAGCCAAAGAAGATGTGAATGATATAATCCCAGTTTTCCTTCTAAATGACCTTGAGTAAAAGCATGATGGACCAGGCAGAAAATACACTCTGAGGCTTCACATCTACATTTTCTTTCACATAAGGTACAAAGCACTGTCAGTGATTTGGCACCATTGTTTTGTTGTTGTTGTTGTTGTCATTATGATGAATCCTTCTGGTCTGTACCCCCCTCCAAAAAAATTTCTCCATATGTAAAAGAAATAACTCCTGGAAATAGAATGACAACTAAAACACAGGCCCCTTCTCCTAAGGAGCTCTGACACAGAGGTCTATGTGGAAGATTAAAGGAGAGGATGAAGATTCTCAACATAGTAAGTGTAATAATTTTTCAAAAGGTGTAAATCTGCAATAATGTTTATGTGACATCTCAAGNCTGTACCCCCCTCCAAAAAAATTTCTCCATATGTAAAAGAAATAACTCCTGGAAATAGAATGACAACTAAAACACAGGCCCCTACTCCTAAGGAGCTCTGACACAGAGGTCTATGTGGAAGATTAAAGGAGAGGATGAAGATTCTCAACATAGTAAGTGTAATAATTTTTCAAAAGGTGTAAATCTGCAATAATGTTTATGTGACATCTCAAGGAAAAGTCAAAGAAAATAGAGGAAAGGTAATCTGGGCTGAGAGAAGGGCGAATTAAAAAAGGCTTGGACTGTGAACAAAAGTGGGAGGTTTGTTGCTTGTGACACAGAATTGAGGGTGTGATGTTGGAGACACAGGCAGGGAATGCTGAGTGAAGCACGGTGTAAAGAACATTGTAAAACACACCTGGGCTTTGGGGCTTACCCTGTAGGTAATGAGAACAAATAATGAGTTTTTTTTGTTTGTTTTTCAATTTCATTTTTGTTTTAAAAATAAGGAAGTGACACGGATTCTTATTTTGAAACATTATTAGAGTAAGCATAAAGAATGTAGTCAACATAGAAAATAGAGAAGATAAAACCAAATAGGCTATTGTTATAATGGTAAAGGAAGAAAAGTTTGGGATCATGGGCAGTGAAGAAAGATGGGCCAATCTTAAAAGGCATTGTGATAGAAACTAGAGAAATTAGTGATATTTGGATGTCTGGGATGAGGAAGAGAGTAAAATTAAAAAAATATTTGCAATGACTCTTGGGGTGATAGTCATGTTGTGGAGGAGGGAAGGAAGAAAATAAAAGTCTCTCAAGCAGTTTGGTAGTAAATGATTGTTTTTTACAAGAAGGTGCGTATCCTTAGGATGGAAACCTAGTCATGGAATAAAATGAAGCTAACTGGGACACATCAAGTCCATATTCACTAGGTTGGACTCACTTTAACCACCTCAGTCAACCACATGCATGCTATTGTCAAGCAAAGCCAGAAAGCAGTAGCTTCAAATAGCCTTGACTTAGCTTCAGTTCCCCCAGAAAGCAGAGGCCAAGACAAAGTTATGTGTATAAGTCATTTATAGAGTGGGATTCCAGGAACAGAGGAATAAAACAGGGAAAAGGGAAAGCCAATGGAAAGATGTGTCAGCCGCTGCTGCAGGCAGCTAGTTCTTCAATCATGTAGGCATCAGCCTAAGATACCACACATAATTACAGGCTTCCTTGCCTTTCGTTTATCCCCTCACCATTATTTGTTTTGCTACTCAATAGTTGAACAATTAAAGGTATGCACACCACAACTATAATGTGCAAAGTACTATAAAGCTATTTGTTGCCATGTATGTTCAGATCATCACATGTTAAAGCAGGTCTTGCCCTCCAAGTTCCATAGAGTTGGTCCACCTATAGGTGGTTGTCCCCTCCTCCTAATGTACATCTTGTACCTTTGCATTGTACTGGGTTGAATAATGTCTCCTAAAAATTCATGTCTACCCAGAACCTCAGAATGCAATCTTCTTTGGAAATAAGGGTCTTTGCAGATACAATTAGTTGAGATGAGGCCACATTAGATTATAGTGTACTGTAAACCCAATGATTGTTGTCCTTCTAAGAGAAAGGAGGAGATTCAGGACATGCATAAGGGAAGAAGATGATGTGAAGAAGAAGGCAGATTGCAGTGATGCTTCTGTACCTAATAAACACCAATGACTGCAGGCAACTATCAAGGCTAGAAGAAAGGCATGGGATGGGATGTCCCTCAGAGCCCTCAGAGGAACCAAGCGTGCTAACAACTTGATTTCAACTTATCATCTCCAGAATGGTAAGAGAATGCATTTCTGTTGTTTTTAGCCACCCAATATCTGATGTTTTGTTATGGTAGCCCTAGGAGACTACAATAGGCATTGTTCTCACTGACAATCTTTTGGTATATATTTGGGGGAACCAGGGTTCCTCTGATGGAAATCCCAAACTAGACCTAAAAGTTCATATACCCAACCTGCTAGATACTGCCAATTTTCCAAAACACTCCACCACGGTGACCAAACATTTCATATGCATCCTCCAGGCAACACATAAATGCTTATCCTGTAAAACTAATTTGAATATTTCTGCTACTGAACCATACTACCCTTTAGAATAGTTGGAGGACTCACAGACAATACGTTACATACACACATTTATTTTGTAGGTATTAATTTCAGCGCTTTTAAAATAAGGGCAAAAGCTCCAACATGGTGGTAGCATAGGAGGATCCTGAACTTGCTCCCTCTCATGAGCAAATCAAACATATATACTTATATACAAGGTCTATTCAGAGGGTATCCAGCCATATAATATAAAAATAGACATTTATTAAAGAAGATCAAAGATACCAGAAACACTGTACATAGGACAATAATGCCTCAGTGCCCTTCAAACTAGGTACCTTGGGACCTCATACAGTTTTCCAAATTGCTATCAGCTGCCCCATCATACTTTCTTGAATCTCATTAATGTTCTGAAATCCCTTCCCTTTCAAAGGTGATTTTAGTTTGGGGAAAAGCCAAATCTGGGCTATAGGGGGCGCTGAGTCACCTGGGTGATTTGATGTTTTGCCAAAAACACTCTGCATGAGATGTGATGCATGAGTGCGCATGCTATCATAATGAAGCTGACAATCATGAGTTGCCCATGGCTATGGCATTCTGAATCATCCAAATAGTTTTTCTGAAAGAATGTTCAAGCTTAATACAAAATTTGATGCAGATTCGTTGCTCTATTCATTCAGTCATTTTGAATTCAACTGGCACACAATACATATACTCAAAGGCATCTACCACCCTGACTGACTAGTACAGTGAAATCATCATTCTTCACACATGCACATTCCAGTCCACTCTCCTTGGCTGCCAGGTTACATTGATGTCACACAAACCTTTTTCGTTATATTAACAATGGCTGGATTATTTCTGGACAGGCCTCATATAGGTAGCAATTACTTCTGTGTGAGAACTGAATGCTGAATAAACAGCTTTTGACAACAACAGAGATGGAATAAAGTTGTCTGGGCATCCCACGGAGCCCACCATGAGCTGCAGGAACTTCCCTGGGCTGGAGAAGGTGGTGAGCACCATTGTTTAAGTTCTCCTTCACTTTGATAAGGTGGATCACAGGTCTTTTTGAGTGTTTTGGCCTTTCTGCTAGATCACACATCAGCTGAAGGACACAACTACATGGCCTGGAGTCTTTTCCCTTTTAACAAAGGGATTAAGCAGAAGTAACAGGGCCTCACCACACTTACCTGACTTCCCTTCCCCAGGACTGCTCTGTATCAGCAGGCTGGTGTCCCAGGGTTTAAGTACTGTGCAGGCTCAAAGCTGCTTCCCCAAAGCTACTCAGCAAATAAAGCCTGCATGGAGGTTTCTTTTCTATACTGGACCACTTCCAGCACAATGAAAAAGAGACACTGTATAGGGAAGACTGGAGAGCCAAAAGACCTCTCCAGGAACTATAGGAATTCTCCAGGGTCAGAGAGGCCCCATTGTTTACACCCACTCTACCTCCACAGGGTGGGCAGGGGTTCTATCTAAGTGCTCTGGCCTACCTGCAAGGTTACTGCATGGTCTCCTGAATACATCTCCCACCCTATTTTAGCCTGAACAAATGGACCTGGCAAGATCAACATGACATTACTACATGCACCTGGTTTCCCACGTGGAGCTTCTCAGCTCAGTAGGCAGTGCCCCAGAAGAAAGCCCCAGGTAGGCTCCTACTGGCTTACAAAACCACCTACCACACACAGTCTACACAGAGCCTGTTTCTAAGGACAATTTCCAAGACAGGAAGAAATAACTATTTTGTTTAATTCATATAAACAAACATAGAAGCCAAACATAAAGAAACAACAACAAAAAAAATTTCTCAAGTGAAGCAACAAAAATTATCCCTAGAAAATAACACTAATGAAATGGAAATAAGTAATTTGTCTCATTACTAATGAAATGGAAATAAGCAATATTAAAGAATTCAAAGAAATTGAATTCTCACTAAATAAGGATCCTCACTAAACTTGAGAGTGAAAAAAGGAACTTAGGGAGAACTTAAACAAAGAATTAGAAAGTATAAGAAAGAACCAAGCAAACCTGAAGAACTGAAATGAAAAACACATTAGAAAGAATCAACTAGATTAGCTAACACAGAAGAGTGGATCAGCAACCTGGAAGGCAGATTGGTAGAAATCAACCAGTCAGAACAGCAGAAAGAAAAAGAACTAAAAAAAGATGAGAATAATTAAAGGACCTCTGGGATATCATCAAATGCTCAAACATTTGCACTATAAATACGCCAAAGAAAGAAGAGAGAAAGGAACAGAAACTTTATCTAGAGAAATAATAGCTGAAAACTTTCTTAACCTGGGAAAGGAAACAGATATCCAGCTCCAAGATATTGTAGTTAAAAAGACAAATTTTAAAGATAAAGAGACAATCTTGAAGGAAGCAAGAGAAAAAATGAATTACATACAAAGAAAACCCCATGAGGCTATCCACCGATTTTTCATCAGAAACTTTACAAGCCAAAGGGAATGGGCAAGACATCTTTAAAGTGCTGAAAGAAAGAAACCTACTGCATTAAATAATTTACCCAGCAAAGTCATTATTCAAGGTTGAAGGATAAATAAATAGTTTTCTGGACAAGCAAAAACTAAAGGACTTCACCAACCTTAAGCCAGCTGTACAAAATGTTAAAGGGTCATCTTTAAGTAGAAATGGAAAGTGTCTAACCAGAAATGAGAAAATATGAGAAAGAAAAAAACTGTCACAGGTAAAACCAACTATTTAATCAGTATAGCAAATCAGGCATTTAAAAACATGCTACAAAAAAACTACTACAAACATTAAAAGAAAAAAGTGTCAATAACTTAAACTACAATAAATATGTAGGAGACACACAACACATATTGCATCAATAACACAAAACGTGGAAGGAGGAGTAAAAATGTAGCCCTTATAGAATATATGCAAGCTAAACACCTATAAGCTTAAAATAGATTACTATAGACAAAGAATGGTGTGCATAAACTTTATGATAACCACAAACCAAAAATCTACAAAACACATACAAAATTAAAGAGAAAGGAATCTAAACATAGCACTATGAAAAACAGCAAACCACAAAGGAAGAGATCAAGAGAAGACGAAAAACAGGACAACTGTAAAAGCAAACTAAAACAATTAACAAAATATAATAAATACATACTTATCAATAATTACTTCAAATGTGAATGATTTAAATGCTCCTATAAAAAGACATATGATAGCTGAATGGATTAAAAAACTTGACCCATCTATATGCTGCTTCTCAGAGACTCTTTAAATCATAGGACTGAAACTGAAAGGGTGGAAAAAGGTTATTTCCTACAAGTAAAAATGAAAAGAAAAGCTGGAGTAATAATGCTAGTATAAACAAAATAGATTTTAAAATAAAAAATGTAAAAAGATGAAGAACATTACATAATTATTTTAAAAAGCCAGTCCAAGATGAGGATTTAACAATAACAATCATAAATATCTACACACCCAACATAGGAACAGATAAATATGTAAAGAAATTAGTCCTGGCTGATGTGGCTCAGTGGATTGAGCACTGGCCTGCAAACCAGTCTCCAGTTCCATTTCCAGTCAGGGCAAATGCCTGGGCTATGGGCTAGGTCCCTGGTAGGGGATGTAGGAAAGACAACCACACATTGATGTTTCTCTCCCTCTCTTCCTACCTTCCTTCTCCTCCCTCTAAAAATATATAAATAATATCTTTTAAAAAGAAATTATTAATAGACATAAGGGGAAAAACCCACAGTAATGCAATAATATTAGAGGATTTTCATATCCCACTCATACCAATGGATAGATCACCCAGACAGAATATTAATAAGGAACTGATCACCTTAAATGTCACCTTAGACCAAATCAAGTTAATAGCTGTTTTTAGAACATTTCATACCTAAACTGCAGAATACATATTGTTTTCACATGGAAATTCTACTATGTGATCTCTATCAGTAGAGATAGTGGACCAAAAGTGGGACCAAAGATAGTGGACCAAATATATTGGATCAAAATAAGGACCAATATATTTTAAAAGATTGAAATTCTATCAAGCACATTTTTGTCCAATATGACATAAAACTAAAAACCAACTACTTAAAAAAACACAAATACATGGAAATTAAGCAGTATGCCACTAAACAACCAATGGATCAAAGAAGAAATTAAAAATAAATGAAAAACAATTTTTAAATAAATGGAAATGAAAACACAAATTTTCAACATTTATGGGATGCAGCAAAAGTGGTTCTGAGACGGAAGTTCATAGCTATATAGACCCATCTCAAAAAATAAGGAAAATCTCAAATAAATAATCTGATTCTACACTGAAAGGAACTAGAAAAAAAGAAGAGCAAACAAAAACAAAGTAAACACAAGGAAGGAAATCATTAAAATCAGAGTGGAAGTAACCAAAATAAAAATTTAGAAAACAATGGAAAAGATTAATAAAACTAAGAGCTGGTTCTTTGAAAAAAAAAAGGGAATAAAATAGACAAACCTTTAGCCAAACTAGTCAAGAGAAAAAAAGACAGAGACCAAACAAATAAAATCATAAATGAAAGAGGAATTGCAACCAACACCACAGAAATACAAAAAATCATTTAAAAATACTATGAACAATTATATACCAATAAACTCAACAATCTATTGTAAAAGAAATGGATAAATATAGAAGTACACAAGGTCACTTATGTATAACAATATGAAGTATACATAGTGGTCACACAGGAAGCACAGAGAATCCCAAATAAGATGAACACAAAAAGGCCCACACCAAGACACATCGTAATCAAAATGGCAAGTCTTAAAGACAAGGAGAGAATCTTGAAAGCTACAAGAGAAAAAGCAGATAGTTAACTAAAAGGGAGCACAAATTAGACTATCACCTGATTTTTCAACAGAAATATTTCAGGCCAGAATGGTGTGGCATTAAATATTCGAGGTGCTGAAAAACAGGAACCTACAAAAAAAGCTACTTAATAGCGAGGCTATTATTTAAAATCAAAGGAGAAATAAGGAGCTTCCCAGACAATAAAAAGCTAAAAGAGTTTGTTAAACTAAACCAGTACTGCAACAATATTAAAGGGCTTACTTTAAGAAAACAAAGAAGAAAAAGAAAAAGGAAAAAAAGAGGGAAATACACTAATGATAAAATGGCACTAAATACATATCTATCATTAATCACCCTAAATGTAAATGGCTTAAATGATCCAAACAAAAGACACAGGATAGCTGAAAAAATAAGAAAATAAGACCTATATATATGCTGCCTCCAAGAGACAAACCTCAGATAGTAAGATATAAACTAAAAGAAATGGAAAAAGAGATTTCATGTGAATGGAAAGGGGAAAAAAGCTGGGATAGCAATACCTATATCCAACAAAGCATACTTTAAAATCAAGGCAAAGAAGAATAAACATAATGATAAATGGAACAATCCAACAAGAGAATTTAACCCTAGTAAACATGTATGCACCTGACATAGGAGCACCTAAATATGTGAAGCAAATCTTAATGGACATAAAGGGAGAGACTGACAGACATATAGTCATAGTTGGGGGTTTTAAAACCCCACTGACTTCAATAGATGGATCTTTCAGATAGAAAATCAATAAGGAGACCATGGCTTTAAATGACACACTAAATCAAATGGACTTAATTGATATCTTCAGAGTGTATGATCCAAAACCAGCAGAATATACATACTTTTCAAGTGCACATGGAATATTTTCTAGGATAGACCACATTTAGGACACAAAATGAGGCCCAATAAATTTCAAAAGATTGCATAATATCAAGCATCTTTTCTGACCACAATGCTATGAAACTAGAAATCAATCATAAGAAGAACACTGAAATACATTCAAACAATGGAAGCTAAATAACATATTGTTAAACAATGAATGGGTCAACAAAAAGATCTAGGAAGAAATCAAAAGATACCTTGAAACAAATGAAAATGAGAACACAAAAATCCAAAGTCTGGGACACTAGGAAAGTACTCTTCAGAGGAAATTCACTGCATTACAGGCCTATCTCAAAAACACAAGAAAAAAGTTCAAATAAACTACCTAACTTTACATTTAAAGGAACTTGAAAAAGTAAAACACACAAAGCCCAAAGTGAGTACAAGGAAGGATAACAAAGATCTGAGCAGAAATAAACAAAATGAAGTATAAAACAACATACAAAAGATCAATAAGCCCAAGGGTGTGTGCTTTGAAAAGATTAAAAAAATCAACAAGTCTTTAACCAGGCTCATCAAGAAAAAAAGAGAAAAGACCCAAATAAATAAAATCAGAAATGAAAGAGGAGAAATAACAAATGACACCAAAGAAATACATTTTCTTGCTGAATTTTAAGAAAATCTCCTGAAAAACTATATGCCATCGAACTGGACAACTGGACAAAATGGATGAATTCCTAGACACATACAATATTCCAAAACTAAATCAGGAAGATTCAGAAAATATGAATAGACAGATTATACTTAATGAAATTGAAACAATCCTAAAAAAAACTCCCAACAAACAAAAGCCCTGGACCAGAAGACTCCACAGGGTGAAGTTTACCAAACATTCCAGAAAGAGCAAACACATCTCCTCAAAATATTTCATAAAACTCAAGAGGAAAGGTTCCCAAACTCATTTTGTGAGGCCATCATTATCCTAATCCCCAAACAACATAAAGACACTACAAAGAAAGAAAATTATAGGTCAATATCCCTGATGAACATAGATACTAAAATCCTCAACAAAATATTAGCAAACCAAACACAGCAATGCATCAAAAAAGATCATCTGCCATGATCAAGTGGGATGTATACCAGGAATGCACGGTTGGTACATTTGCAAATCAATAAATGTGATTCACCACATAAACAAAATTAGGAATAAAACCCACAAGATCGTATCAAAAGATGCAGGAAAAGCATTTGATAAAATCCAGCACCCATTGATGATGAATCCTCTCGGCAAAGTGGGATAAGAAGGAACGTGCCTCAACATAATAAAGGCCATATATGACAAACCCACAGCAAGCATCATACTTAATAGGCAAAAACTACAAGCATTCCCCTTAAGTTGGGAACAAGACAGGGATGGCCGCTTTCATGTCTCTTATTCAACATAGTACTAGAAATCTTTGCCACAGCAATCAGACAAGAAGAAATAAAAGGCATCTAAGTTAGAAAGGAAGAAGTAATACTATCATTATTTCCAAAGAGTCCACCAAGAAACCGTCAGAACTGATCAATGAATTCAGCAAAGTAGCAGGATACAAAATTAATAACCAGAAATTAGTTGCATTTATATATGCCAATAATGAACAAAAAGGGAAATTAAGAAAATGATCCCATTCACATTTGCTGCAAAAGGAACAAAATATCTAGGAATAAACCTAACCAAGGATGTAAAAGACCTGTTTTCAGAAAATTATAAGACATTGAAGAAAGAAATAGAAGATACAAATAAGTGGAAGTACATACCATGCTCATGGATAGAAAAAATTAAAATGTCCTCATTACCCAAAGCAATCTATAGATTCAGTGTAATTACAATCAAGATATTGCCATTTTCACATAACTAGAACAAATGACATATTTCACATAACTAGAACAAATATTTCAAAAATGTATATGGAACTACAAAATACCCCTCATAGTAACAGTGTTCCTGAGAAAGAAGGGCAAAGTTGGAGGAATCACAGTACTTAATATGAAACTATAGTATAAGACCATGCTTATCAAAACAGCATAGTACAGGCATAAAAAGAGACACATAGATTAATGGAACAGAATACAATGCCCAGCAATAAACCCACACCTTTCTAGTCCATTAATATTAGACATAGGAAGCACACATTCAGAGGAAACAACATACAACGTCCTGAAGAGAGTTTATTCAATAGATGACATTGGCAAAATTGAACAGATCTGTGCAGAAAAATTAAACTAAACCACCTTCTTACACCACACACAGGAATAAATTAAAAATTGATCAAAGACTTACATGTTAGACCTAGAACCATAAAAATCATAAAGGAAAACATAGGCAACAAAATCTTGATATTGCTCATAGCAGTATTTTATCAGATATATCTCTTCAGGCAAGGGAAACAAAAGAAAAAAATAAGTGGGACTACATCAAACTAAAAAGTTTTTGTTCAGCAAAGGAAATCATAAAAAATTTAAGATGACAACATGCAGAATAAGAGTACATATTTACCATATGTCTGATAAAGGGTTAATATCCAAAGTTTATAAAGAACTTACAAAACACAACACTAAAACAAACAACGCAGCTAAAAAATTGAAAAAGGACGTGAATAGGCACTTCTCCTAAAATGACATACAGATGGCCAGTAGATATATGAAAAGATGCTCAACATCACTAATTATCAGAGAAATGCACATTACAACCACAATGAGATATCACCTCAGTCCTGTCAGAATGGCTATCATCAATAAATCAATAAACAACAAGTGCTGGCAAGGATGTAGAGAAAGGGGAACCTTCTGCACTGTTGGTGGGAATGCAGATTGGTGCAGCCACTGTGGAAAGCAGAATGGAGATATTTCAAAAAATTAAAAATGGACCTGCCTTTTGACCCAGCTATCCCACTTCTGGAAATATATCAATATATCCAAAGGAACCTAATACACTAATTCTAAAAAACATAAGCACCCCTATGTTTACTGTAGCATTATTTATAATTGCCAAGATATGGAAGCAGCCCAAGTGTCCATCAGTAGATGAGTGGATAAAACAACTACAGGACATTCACACAATGGATAACTACTCAGCTGTAAAGAAAAGTATAAAATTGTATCCTTTGCGACAGTATAAATGGAGATCACCATGTAAGTCAAATAAGCCAGTCAGAGCAAGACAAATACCATAGGACTTCACTCATATGTGAAATCTAATGAACTGAACTAACAAGCGAAATACAGATGGGCTCATTGATAGAGAGCAGGGTGGCAGCTAAGGGTTGTGGGGGGTTGTTTAGGAGGTGGAGCAATTGAGCCAAAAAGAAAAAGGACTTACTGACATGGACAACAGTGTGGTGATGGCGGGGTGTGCGGGGAGGGAGGTATAAGGGGACTAAATGGTAATTGAAAAAAAAGCACAGGGGAGGGGAGGGGAGGGGAGGGGAGGGGAGGGAGAAAGAAAGTTTTCTTTTCACACATGGACCACATAAGGTCCATGCATTTACCCAGGAGATTGATATGGTAGCCACAAGGGATGCATTTACAAGGGAAACTACAGCCTTCTCTGAGACAAAATATATGAATCCATCAAGTTGGGCAGTGGAGCCTCATCCATTTACAGGTCTGTCTGCCCTACCACTATCCACCTCCCCACTCCTGCTTTCTTATGTTATTCATGGTCATGTGTAAAACTAATCAACTGCTAGATGAGGTGTCAATCTACGTGGGGTTTTTTGTTGCTTTTTTTTTTTTTTTGCTTGTATTTGGTAAGATTGCTTCTTCTACCCTGACAAATTAATTACCTGTGAATACCTCCCAGCAACCCTGGACTTTCTTAAATGAAAGAACAGTGAGTACCAGTGCTCACTATTTCAAAGTGTGAGCATAATAAATGAAGTGATCAAAACACAAGTCTCCGACCTGGAGCCCAGGACAGGGAGCCTGCTGTGGGTTCTTTCCGACGTTTTTTTCATCAGCATCAAGCGCAGCAGAACACAAGGCCCAAGACTGCCAGCAGAACACGTTCGGTGTTGCCGTGTGCGAGGAGGAAAAGAGCCACAGGAGCGACGAGCTGTGAGAAAGAGAGTCTCCAAGTAACTGGGAGGCTCAGCTTTGAAAGTTCTCCAGAAGAGTTTTTAAAGGCAGAGGAGGAAGGAGGGTGACGTGGTGGGACCCTGCCGCCACGGAGAACCTCCCACCTTCACTGGGGACAGAACAGTGGCTGCTGCATGTGCACAGCGCGTTAGAGCTGGCTCTGGGGACAGCAGCTCCCTGGGTTATATTAGGGTGTAAGGCCATATTTTTTGCATTATATATGCCAGAGTTTTTTTCCCAGTGACTTGCAATTTCTCTTTAATTGTTTTACCTGGATCTGAGCTTCCAGCTGTTTTAAATGTCTTGAGGGGGCAAACTAAGATGACTATTTCATTTATAACTTTCTACAGTGCTGAGTAGCAAAATAACATTTGTATAATGTTTTACAGCTTGCCCATGGCTTCTTGTGCATCAGCCCACTTGTTCTTACCTAAGGGATGGGAATTATTTTACATGGCCAGAGTTGTGCACAAGCAACTGCGGCTTTATCTATGGACGGTTAGGCCACTTACTTAAAAGGCTACTATGTTATTTTTATATCCTGTATACCTACCTATACAACACAGGTGCGGAGAGGAAAGGTGAGCTATACACAGGATAGAGGTTGGGGTAATGTTGAATACAGGATTTAGTTTCAAAAACCTCTCAGGAGAATAAAAGGATGTGACCAAAAAAGGAGATCATATGAGATAGACTTGCATCTTCAACTAAACCAAGAATGCCCTGGAAGAGGAGTTCCTTATCCGTCAGCACAAAGGACTCTCCAGTCCTGACAGACACCAAGCCCCTCCTACAGCTAAATGAGCAGCATGTTACAAATGTGTGAACCCATTTTGTGAATGATAAATCACATTTAATTTAAGAATCACTTTACTCACAGTAGCATTTTTTAATTACATGTGTTCTCAAACAACACTTACTAGAGTAACTGCTTTTCATGAGAGCTGTCTTATTTGAAAGGGGTTCTCATGTGGTAGGTGGTCTCGCTGCCTGAGCACCAGTGTAAGATCTGGGGGTGGACCCTGGGTTCTGAGCCCCACATCACCCTCAGGAGATGTGTGAGCGGGTCAGATGGCTGGTTGGAGTACCTACCATAAGCATCACTCTACTTCTGACTGAAGTCGGACCCAATTAGAGCTCTCTTCAAATGGCACCTGTGCAGTGTTCTCAGGAGACTTAATTGAGAACAAAAGGGCTCACCTAAGGAAAGAAATGGGACACGGAGAAGATGGCTCATCACCAGCACTGTCTTCACTTGATCTAACTGATCCTGTTTGGAACTCCAGATAATGCTCTGTCAGAGGTCAGAAATCGGTCCTTGTCACCCTCATCAACAGCATTGCTATCATTATTGATTCTCCAAAAATAACTCTAGGCATGCGATATAATTTCCATCAAAACCCAGCCAATTTCTTCACGTAACACTCACACTGATTCTAGAATTTATTTGGAAGAACGAATGGGCAAGAATAACAAGCCTTCCTAGGTGTCAACATATATTTAAAGTTATAGAATTAGATAGTATTGATGTAGGAATAAGTAGGTCATTTGAACCTACTTAGTTAAGAACTAAAATAGATATATGTAAGAATTTAATATTTGATAAAGGTGACACTGTAAATCCATGAAGAAAGATTAGTCAATAACTGATACTAGGAATAATATACTATTTTGCAACAAAAGAAAATTTGTCCATATGGAGATTCTATATGGATTAAAGATGCAAATATAAATGCATATGTGCACACACACACATATGAGAAAATATCAGAGAACATCTCTGTGACTTTGAGGATAGGGGAAATTCTCCTTAATCAAAATGCAAAAATCACAAAAAATGGTAAATTTAATTATATCAAAACTGAAAACTTATTTATTAAAAGATACCATAAATGAGTTGAAACATAAGCAAAATTAGGAGAAAATATTTGCAACACAGAGAACAAAGAATTAGTATCCCATGTTAAAAAGAAAAAGCAAACAAGCCAGGAGAAAAATGGACACCATTATTATCAGGCAATTCGCAGAAAAGGAAATGTAAATGGCCAGTAAGCATATGAAAGAAAACAAAACCACACTGGTAATAGCACCTTAAAACCACAAATGAGGTATTTTTTCTTTTTTACCCACAGATTATCAAGAACATTTTAAGTGTTGACACGTTTGACAGAGTATAAGAAAAACACTACTCTCACGTGCTGTGGGTTAGAATTTAAACAGGTATAGCCACTTGGCTAGTCGTTATGCAGAACTGACTGAAGCTAAAAATGTAAATACCTTATGATCTTACATATCTCATTCCTCGTAATTCCCCTAGAGAAATACTTGCACCGGTGAGCAATAAAGATGTTGCAAATTGCTGGTGCAAATGAAAAACTAAATATCCCTCAAGGGGAGTGGTCCTTAAAAATATGATGCATACAAAAAAGGGGCTGCTGCAGTGGTTAAAAACAATAAAATTATTCTATATCTGTTAACTTGGATAGACCTCAAAAATATACTGGGTAGCAAAAAGCTGCAAAATAATACTACATATTTTCTCTGGGGGAAAGATAGATAGATGATAGATAGATGATAGATAGATAGATAGATGATAGATGATAGATAGATAGTAGATAGATAGATAGATAAATAGATAGATAGATAGATAGATAGATAGATAGATAGGAGTGTAGATGTGTAGATATAGAAATGCAAAGCAAAAGACCAGGAAAGGTGTATTCAAAAATGTCAAGAGTAATTAACTCTTGGGGGGTGGGGGGTGGGAGTTAGGGAGTTGAGAATCATTGATACTGGGGATAATGAATAGCTTGAAGGGAACTTTGACCTTATCTGTAATATTTCCTTTTAGTTTATTATGGAACTTTGTTCCAGGCCCAGACTAACATTTTCCAAATCCTCATGTTGGTGTTGATGGGGCACTGGTTAACATCTGTTAAGTGAGAGTCAAACATTGTTAATCTTCCATTTAAGGAACTCTGCAGCTACTGACAGCGGGTTCTAATTGTGGTTTCTTTTAAAGCAAATTTTCCCTCAGTGTTTTACCATAAAGAGATAAAACAATTAAGTCTCATTTGAAAACATTAATGAATTCATTAGCATGGGCCAAGCAAAAAGAAAACATGACCTGCATTAGCCTCATCTGAGGTAGAGGAAGAAAATTTTGAAGAAATAAACTAAAAAGAATGTAGGATGTGGGAGAGTGGAGAGTGTTGTAGGAAAACAGCCCCAGCAATCGTCTCCCTCCTTCTAGTGGGCCTCCCAGCCCCATTTATTCTGTAGCAATTCACAGGTGAATCTTGGTAAAGTCCCATTTGTTCAGTCTTGCCCCTGTTTTTCACTAACTCAGGAAATCAGGATGGCTTGATTTCCCTTAGTATGGCTAAGGGGAAGCCCTTAGTTGGAAGCCCTTAGTATGGCTTCCCAACTCTCATTCTACTGGTCCCTCCCTTTCTGGTCTTTGTCTTCATCGGGGCACAGAAAAGAGAAGTGGCCCAATCGCAGACCTTCACAAATGTCTTCTTAAAGAGCCAGTGCCCAGTGGCACTAGGCATCACATTACCTCTGCACAAAAAGAGACTGACTCAGGAAACGAGACCCAGTTTGTTTTCACACCAACAAGGACCCCAGTAGGTCCAGACCTAAAACCCCAGCACATTCTCTACAGATTTCAGCTAAGCTTGGCATCAGAATCAACCATGAGCAT
The DNA here is from genome assembly GCF_014824575.4 of Sturnira hondurensis. NCBI lineage: Eukaryota > Metazoa > Chordata > Mammalia > Chiroptera > Phyllostomidae > Sturnira > Sturnira hondurensis. The sequence goes on along the minus strand of NW_028095541.1, from coordinate 683,285 downwards.
GGTTTACTTCTTCCTGCATGATAAAGAGATATTTATTTATCTTTAGAGGCAAAGGGAAGGAGAGAGGAAGAGAAACATCAATGTATGGTTGCTTCTCATGCATCCCCTGCTGGGAACTTGCCCCTGCCGGGAACTGGCCTGCAACCCAGGCATGTGCCCTGACTGGGAATCGAACCGCGATCGTCTGGTTCACAGGCCCACGCTCAATCCACTGAGCTACACCAGCCAGGGCAAACATCACAATTTACAGCAGCCATTTATGCCTGCAAGGGGAAAGCTATTTCTCCACAGGTAAGCTTTCTGAAGTGGTGGTCTGCCACTAAAATGACTCATCAAAACAACACAAAAACAAACAACTATTTTATAGGATTTGCCTATCTTTGTGGTATAAATATTCCTACTATGCCCAATTCCAAGCTACCAATAGACTCCAAACTCCTGAATATTTAATGACCAGCTCTTTCTAGTCAGCCCTAGATGAGTCCAGCATACAGAAGACTCTGACTAGATTCTTTGAATAGGAAAAGTAAGACCCAAAGGCAGAAAAACAAATAGCAATTGAATCGATCTATCTGTTTATTGAAGTGAACGGTTGACTTAAGTAATTAAAGCAATAAGTAGAGGGGTTTGAGGAAAGAGGAAGCCAAAGAGAAATTCCTGTGGTGTTCTCCTCTAAGAGTTTAAAACTTAGGCATGTTCATGCCAAAATGATATGTTCATTTTATTTAAATGATTTTCAATATTATAAATAAATTCACTCTATAACACTGATGCTTCAGGTAAACTCATGCAACCTCCCTTTCTAGTTTCTGTGGAGACAGTATTCTTGGGAGCGAGAGCATACCTGGTATTTCCAGCACATAGTAATATAAAAAGGAGAAAGAACAGCACACAGAGGGTGTGGAAGCTGAGACAATGCCAACACACTGGATGAACTCAATAGAAGCAAGTAAACAGTTAAAGAAGGGAAATGGCCCATCTCAGTGCTTTCATCTGAAATTCCCTGAGAGAGACTGGAAGCATCCTACTGCCAGAGAAAGAAAGGTTCAAGTGTATTCCATTTAACCTTGAGAAGGTCAGACATCTGTCTGGCCCCACTGGATATCTGTATTACAGAGTCAAAATAAGTGGCTTTCTTTCATGTTTTGCCTTTATGTGTCACGTCAGACACAAAAAACAAAGGGGGCAAGGGGACAACCTGGAGAGTCCAAGTCATAAGGTCAGTTGACAAAAATAGAAAAGAGAATAAAGTTGGATATGAGCAAAGGTATTGGCCAAGAGGTCAGCAGCCATACATACAACGAGAGATCTGAACCAAAGACCAAGAGGCAAGCACAGGTGAAGGAGGAGGATGAGGGAAGCATTTTCCAAATGGGCAAGTAAAATTCTTAGTCCAAAAAGTCAATGCAGTCCAGCAGGAAAAAAATTCAATGAGCCAAAAATAGAAGAGCTGCCCTCGCAGGACCAGGGACTGAGCAGGAGCAGGAGGGGGAGGCTGGCATCCTAATAAATGGCTCAGGAGCTAAAGGGACAGCTTTCCCCAGGTGGCACTTGGGGACTTTGATTGCTGCTCAACCAAGAAGGCAGCGGATGCTCTCTGCCCAGGCTTGGTGCTCCCTCCTCCTCGCGGGTAAGCAAATGGCAGCCTGTAGCCTCCACTGCTGGAAAAAGGCGGGGGATCCACAGCCTGTGGCTACAGCTGACAATCTCCTTTGGTGATTTTAATGGTCTCTCAGCTCTGCTCTCAGGTTACAAGTCAACACTGTAGGCTACAAACTTCCTTGATTAAACTACAGGCAGACTATAAGTCATCGTCTTTTGTCACTTTTTTCTTTCTGTGGGAAGCCGGTTCTCAAGAGGAACCTCCTTCCAGTTGATCAGTCTCATTCACCCCCGGAAATGAGCCTGCTGACTCTAATTGGGTGACTCTTTGTCACCTTTGGAAACCATAAAGAAAAACACAATATAACAGCTTTTGTGATGGAAGAAAAATATTTTAATGGACTCTCTGACAATCTGCAAAATAAAAACCAGGAAGCATTACTGAACACAAATACCCAAAGAGCCCAATAACAGCAGCTGTATTGTAGACCAGAAACGTCACCTCTGGCTGTCTGATTCCTTTTTGTCCCTTTGGCACAGAGAAGGATAAACTCAAGGACAATAGAATTATGAGAGAACTGTGTGTTTTGAAATACTAGAATATTTTTTCTCATCAGAATGAACTGTTTTGGTCCTTAGTGTTACAGGGCTCAAAAAGAAGAAGCTTGACGATTAGCATATTGTCTGCACACTCAGAGAGTCTCATGTAGTCAGAGATACCCTTGAACTCATCTTAGAGATTTTACTAAGTCTCACTCAGCTCTAAATTTGTGCTTCAGCGCTCAGAACTGGCACCACAGGAAGCCGAAAGAGGTCATCTGCATTCACAACGTTTCCGTGTCTTCCTGGCCATCTGGCCAACCACTATTGCTGAGAAAATCAGGCAAAAATATAAAGGACCAAACCATCTTTTTTTTTCTTTAAGAATTTTTAAAAATATTTTATTTATTTATTTTTAGAGAGAGGGGACAAGAAGGAGAAAGAATGGCAGAGAAACATCAATGTGTGGTTGCCTCTTATGCGTCCCCCATTGGGGACCTGGGCCGTAACCCAGGCATGTGCCCTGACTGGGAATCAAACCAGTGACACTTTGCTTCACAGGCCTGTGCTCAATCTACACTGAGCTACACCAGCCAGGGCCGAAACCATCTTTTAAAGCCAGCACTTTCCCCCAGCTCACTGGCTCCCCCTAGCTCTGACCCCAGTCCTCTCCAGGTTTTCCTGCACCCAGGCTCCCTTCCTAACTTTCACGTAACAACCTAGAGTGATCCTTCTTCAGAAAAAAAAAACTCTCCTTATTTTATTACTCTGTTTAAAACAACACAAAAGTTTCCTATTGCACTTAAGATGCAGGACAAACTCCTTCACATGACTTAGAAGGCCCAGCATGATAGGGCCATTTCCCTTATCCCTCACTTTATCCCTTAGCTCTGCCTCACCACAACCACCCACCCCTGTCACCATGCTCCAGTGACACTGAACTTCAGGTCCTGGAGTAACCTCCCCTCTCCCATCTCTGGACCTTCACATCTGCAGTAAGACCTTCACATAGGTCTTAACATACCTATTCAGTCTGGCAAAAACAATGATCCCCTTGCTCCTTTGCATAATGAAGTCTATTTGACTCAACCCAGGTCAGATGCAGTTTTCTCTGGAAAGCTTGTCTCTTGGGGAAAGATGCAGTTTTCCCCAAGACCTGAGTGAGGGACTCATGGCCTTGGCCTACACCCGCCACCATCTTAGTCATGCTCTAATTGCTCGTCTGCTGGTCATGGCCACACTGCCCAAATTCTGCCAAGCCAGGCACAGAGCCTGTCTGGTTCACAGATACATCTACAGCACCTAGCAGAAAACCTACACATAGTAGGTATACATTTGATACCTACTAAATATATGGAAGAAAACAAGAAGCACTGAGTAAGTATGATATACTTCATATGCATTATCCTAAGTAAATTTTTAAAAACACGGCAACACTTGCATAAAAGCTCAATTTCTTTTCTCAGCCTCTGATTTTATACATTTTTTGCAAATCTCTCAAAACTAATAGATTGGAGTTTTGACAGACAAATGTTGGTTCACAACCTCAGAAATTTCCATACAGAAAGGGCAAAGGGAGGTGAAAGAAAGAGACAGGCCACTCAGATTGTTAAGTGACAGGCTCAGGAAGCAAGAGAACTTATACTCATGGCTTGTCTTGGGTGGCTGGAAGAGGGGTAGATGTCACATCTGCCTGCCAGAATCTTAAAAGTTTAGATAGAGGCCGTTCCTAGGTTCAGTTCCGTACACCATGCGGATGATTGCGACACCACATGGATCTCTCAAGGCTATGTCCCTGAAGACCTCGGATAGCCCAGGTCCAGCTTGCAGATCAACTGGTCACCATGTCCTCTTAATGACTTCCTCCAACAGCAAGCCATAAAAGTCGGGAGATTTGTAATTTGCCTGAAGTCCTCATACGAGGTGTCACTACAGCCTGCACAAGATAGTCCCGCCTGAAATGTTCTCCACTGTACCTGACCACCCAGTATTTCACATGGGAAAAAATTTTTTTTTATCCAACAAAGAAAAAACAGTCAAAGGATTCTTTTACACAGCAGTTGGAGAGCAAAATGAGTCATCATGCAATCTACAATTATCTTCAGATTATTTTTAGGTTGTTAATAGTTTTTTATTTTCTTCAAATTTTTGGAAGAAAAATTCACAGTGTAGGCAATTTCATTTGTCTATTTCACTTTTAAAAATGGGAAGAGAAAAAGTTCTAAAAATCAAAAAGGAATAATTTTTATAACACTATATAGCACCAATAAAAACCATGCAAGGATGAGGCCAGCTGAGGTTGAAGAGGAAAGATGACCAATAACAGAGCCCAACTCATTCATCTCTCTGTCTTCTTGAACTTGTCATTGCTGGCCAGATCTTGACACAAAAAATTGCCACCCACAACCTTCTTACCAGTCAAGGCTGCCAAGAAACCCTGACTACTGAGCAAACCTGATTACCTAATGACCAGGGAAAGTGAGAATGAGACAGAGAAAGAAGGAGAATAAACCAGAGCCAGTCTTTCCAAAGATGTTTGAAAACCAACACATTTGTAAGGGTTTGAAAAGCATTTCATGGTTACAGCCTTTTCTCATCCATTCTCCTTACTAAATAGTCTTCAAATGTTTCTTGGTAGCAAGAAATTAATCAAGAAATTAATTCAGCACCTGCTATGTTCCTGGCCCTCTATTTGGTGCAGTTCAGTATGTAAGGGTAGTATATCAGGCAGAGCCTCTGACCTTGCAGAATTTCAAATCTCACATGGAAAAAGAGAAATGTAAATAGGTGTGGACAGAGCATTCACAGTTGAAAACAAAGACATTACATTCCAACTTGCCAAACCAATGCGATGCCACTGAACACCAACTGTAAGAGCTAAAACCAAAAAATGCTCAAACAGCAGGAGGAACTCGCTTACTTTGCTTGTGCGATTGTAAAATGGCCCAATCAGTTTGGAAACCTGTTTGGCAGTTTCTGAAAAAAACCCTGAAAATACACTGGACTAATGAGTTCACTCTGGTGCCCGAAAGAAATGAAAATAGATGCCCACAAAAGACCTGTATGAGAATGTTTGTAGCATTCCTACTCATAGGGGTCAAAACTGGCAACAACCCAAATATCCATCAACAGGGGACAGATAAGTAAATTGCGGTCTATTCATACAATGGAATGCTACCTAGTTATTTAAAAGAACAATTTACTGACATATGAAATAGCATAAATGAGTGTTAAAATATTATGTTGACTAAAAGCAGCCCGACACAAATAAGTATATACTATATGATTCCATTTATAGGACTTACAAATATAAGGAAAACTAATATATTATGATATAAATCAGAAAGTTGTTGAAAGTAAAAATTACCTAAAGGCTGTAACAAGCTTTCTGAAGGGGATGGAAAATTTATGCATCTTATTTGGGGTGCTAACTCTGTAAGTATATACAATTGTCACAATTGATCAAACTCTTAAATGGTGAGTTTTATTTTATGTTGTGTATTTCTGTTTAAAATAAAGGAAAAAACGCCTTTCGCCAACTTGGCAAAAGAAGCTTGGTTCATAGTTCCTAGATCTTCTTGGTCTGTATAACTTTACTAGCTAGAGGTTCTTCCTTCTTAAACCCTTTATAAGTCCAAATTTCCCAAAAGAGGGGCTTCTACACATCTCCTGCCTTCGGGGATAGATACGGTACTAAGAGAAAGTAAATATTACTATCCTATCTCACACTAAGAAAACAGAGCACAAGGAGGCTAAGCAGCTCTCCCAATGTCTACCGGTTGGTAAATGACAGAATCCACACTCAGTATCTGTCTCTGAAGTTTCTGCTCGTTTCAATGCCCCTGTGACATCATTCCATGTGGTAGACACTTCTCAGAAAGGCAGTGTCAAGATTCTGTATCTGCCAGGCCACAAAACCGGGGGGCGGGGTTATGACCCGCAGCGTTTCTCCGGGAAAGGAAAATTAATGCCCATGAACAGGGAGTGAGGGAAGCTTTAATCAAGAATAAAAGGTACGTCCTAATCATGCATTTAATAAACAAATTTGAACATCAAAAAAAGACCTCCTACAATTCAGCAAAGAAAAATATTAACAATCCACAGGAAAAAAGGGCAGAATGTTATGAAGTGGTAGTTTATGAAAGAAATTTAAAAAGCCAAGAATCAAGTTTAGTCCTGTTAACAGTTAAAGAAATGCAAATAAATAATGAAATATGAATTTTGTCCATGAGCTTGTCAAATGTCTTTAAAAAGATAATATTCTACGTTGGCAAGAAGGCGGGATACTCATATACACAGTGAAAAATAGTATAAATTGGTACAACCCTTTTGGAAGATTTGACGGTATCTTCCTTTGACAATTTGACAGTATCTACCAAAATGTAAATTATAAATTCCTTTCAATCCACAGTTTCACTTTCATCTCACAGAAATACAAACACAGATTCACAAAGATATGTTCATAAAGATTTTCATTAATGCATTGTTTGCAGTGGGAACAATTAGAAGCAACATAGGTGCCCATGAAGAGGGGACTAATTAAATACGTAATGCCAAACCATATGATAAAATACCACACAATTCCTACAAAGCGTCAAGTGGTCCAAAGAATGGGCTATAATTGGAAGTTTGTCCAAGGTAACTAAATGGATAAGGCAAGCTGCAGAACATACATATGTGAAATGTTGCCATTTCAATGTGAAAACAAAGTAGGCAGGAGCTAAACTACACCCTGCACAACGATGCCTGATTGACCTTCAGGAATTAAACAATGTTAGGTTTCTTAACATAGTCAGAAGTCCGATGCTGTTCAAATTTGAATTATAAGCAACCAGCAAAGAGAAGAGATGTTGATTCTTGGCAGGAATCCCAGGAGTTGAGACAAGGTTTGGTCTCAAGAACCTGCTAAGATATAAATGACAGCAATGGTTCTGATTTCCTTAGCACTTTAAAATTTATGAAGTACTTTCATATATATATATTCTCTTAATTTAGTACACTGATCAATTTCTTGAGGTTACCATTGATGTTCTCATATTGTGCAAGGAAATATTCAGAAAGTCTAAATGAATAAACCATGTCAACTTTAGTTTGAAGATTTTATTTATTTATTTTTTAGAGAGAGGGGGAAGGCGGGAGAAAGAAAACGTCAATGTGTGATGTCCGAGAGAAACATGGGTCTTGTTGCTTCTTGCAAACCCCCAACCCAGCACCTTAGTGAAAGCTCAGATATGTGCCCTGACTGGAACTGAACCACAAGATGGTTTGTGGGATAACATCCAGCTCACTGACCCGCACCAGTCAGGGCTCTCCCAGTCAACTCCAGAGAGACCGAGCTCTCTGACTGATTCCCCCTCAATATCCCAGGCTCCTATCCCAGTATATATCACACACACACACACACACAAACACACAAACACACCCATGCACACACACAAGTGCTCAAATATTCACTTAGTATGAGAGAGAGAAGGAGGGGGTAGGAGGAAGGAAAAGTGAGCCAATTTGCCTCCAGATCTTGTTTGCAGACAGAATCTCTTTCCATTCAACTTCACCTCTGCCAGGAAACAGGCAGGCAGGAGGTGGCTGATACGACATACAGTATCTCGAGAATGGAAACTAAAGAGTGTAGCAGCCTCATCCCCATTCGTCAGAGTAGTGAAAGCCTATACTGCCCAGGTCAGAAGCAATGGCGTCTGGTTCTGGGTGCCTCTGTGGTACAGACTCAGGACGCCGACGGAACCTCCGGTGCAGCCCAGGGGAGTCCCTGGGGCACTGCCGGTCCCTGACTTCCTGCTCCCTCGGGCTGCTGAGGTCTCTTGCATCAAAACGTGGCGCAACAGGGCAGACACCTGACTTCATATCTCTGCTCTGCCCCTCACCACCTTCACAGGTCGAGGCAAATCACGCACCTTCCCTGAGCCTCTGCTGCCTCATCTGTAAGGCAGAGATGGTAATGATTGCTACACAGCTGGGATATGAAGGGTTCATGGGATAACGCAAGTATAGTATCTGATATGTGGCAAACACTCAACAGTGGCTAATAGTTTCTAATTATGACATGGTGGAGTAAATATGAAAAGAATGGCCACAAAAAGCTGCAGAGAGCCTGTTAAGCAAAGGTGCATGTGTGTAATATATGTGTGTGCATGCATGCACCTATGTGTGTGTGTGTAAGGAGACCGGGGAGCCTGGGTCCCGAGCAGAAGCAGGTCAGTGTTTTGATACCAGGGCTATTTCACAGAAGCTCTCTGAAGAGGGACGCTCTCAGACTGGGTTATCACCCTTTTGGAAAGCCACCAAGCCAGTTCCCAGGCCCAAACTGGAGACTGGAGTCACCCCAGGCATCTCTGCCGAAAGGCTGCACCCACCCGAGCAGCCTTTCTAACGTCCTTTCACACGTACGGGTACAACTGGGGATACGGTGAAAAAAAACGTATTCTAATTGAAGGCTTGCTGTTTCATCCCTCAGGCCCCCAAGCACTGAGGTTTTCCCACCTGATTTGTGTCAAAAAAGAGTGACGTCCCAGTTTCCTGTCCTTTTGCATCTCATTCGTATTTATTAATGAAGAGTCTCTATTGCAACATGGCACCAAAATATCACTCCTTTAAATTGGAGATGTCTCCTTTAGCAGTTTTGCTCAGAGTCTAAAAACACTAGGAAACTTTAAAAAAAAAAAAAAAAAGCTTTTCTGTTATCACTCTCCCCTCCCGGCTGAGACTGCTCACATTCCTGTTGTAAACAGAGCGGCACCGATCACAGGACCACAGCTCTATTTTCCCCCCTGGCAGGGTTGCCACGATACCCTAAGTGAGCTACAGCTGCAGGACAGAGCCCAGGCAGGGCCAGCTTTCTCACTGAAACCAACGAACACAAGATCTTTTAAAAAAAGTGTGGCACAGAAAACAAAGAGGAAAAAAAAACTTCAGGACGTTTTGGTGTTTTTTTAACTTCACATCAACCCTTTCTTAAAATTGAGCTTTTCCCCGGCAGAATTGCCTGTGCCTTCTGTTTCTTTCCAGGAGAGAAGAGCAGTGGTATACTCCCCAGTAGCCTGTCAAAATTCTGGCAAGCTCACCAGGGCACAGCCCACACTGACCGTTGGAGGCTGTCCATTCCTTACCAGAAATGGCTCGGCTTGGATGTGGGGTCGGGGGGGGGCCCCTTGCCTAGTTTAAGGGCACCAAAGACCTTTGATTCGGAACACAAAGCGGGAGCACAGAAAGCCACAGCGTGGTGGCAGGTGGTGAGATAGGAGGCAGAGTTGGCTCTGACTGTTTCTCAGGTAACAGGAAATCTGGGTGGCCCCTTCCAGAGGTCTCTACACAAGCTGTCTACTAACCAGGAGTCTTCCAGGAATATCCCTGAAAGGCCAACACAGAAGTTTGCTTGGTTCCACCAACATGTGTAGATCATTGTCCTAATGCTGAGTATATAAAAATGAGCACAGCCCTCATCTGGCTCTCGAGGAGCTCAGAAGCTACGACTCATTTTGCAAACTAGCCCTGAGCTTCTGACAGCTACACAGGATGTTTGTAGTTTTGGGGATAGAAAATAGAGTTAACATAATCCAAATAGTAAGCGAGCTAAATGTACATTACACTACAGAGAACCTAGGCCTGAGGATGCTGGTCCCTCCTACATGTACCACAGGCCCTGGAAAGCCCTAACCATGCCCACTCCACGTCACATGCCTGGAGAATTCAGACCAGCAAATGCTTTGCCACTGGGTTGCATGGTTTCCAAGGCCCAGAAGTTACACACTTCTGGGCCTTGGGAACCCAGACTAAACCAGGTGAGAAGCAGTATGCAGGCAGATATAGACAGACCTTTTAACCTTTCAAATCTTTAACAACATGGAGTGTAATCATCTCATTTTTTCATGTTGATAGGTATTTTAATTATGCTATATCCATAAAATGGAGCAGTACATGGCCAGTTAAAATCAGATTTAAAAAAATGACAAAATATAGTATTCTTTGTTATGGCTTGAATTGTGTTCCTCCCCACCAAAAAAAAAAAAAAAAAAAAAAAGTATGTTGAAATCCTTACCCTCAGGACCTGTGAATGTGACCTGTTGGAAATGAGATCATTGCAGAGGTAATTAAGATCAGTTCATCTAAGGCAGGCCCTCATCTAGTAAGATTGGTGTCCTTATAAAAAGAGGAAAATGCCAGCGAAAGCAGAGACACACAGGGAAGAGGCCACGTGAGGACAGAGGCAGAGGCTGGAGAGGTGCAGGGGCACGCCCGGAACAACCTAAATCAAAGGCCACCACTAGAAGCTCGAAAGAGGTGAGGAAGGATCATACCCAGAGTCACAGAGGAATATAGTCTTCCCAACACCTTGAGTTTATTTAGACTTTTGGCTCATAGAGCTGCAAGAGAACAAATTTCTGGCTTAAGCTATCTGGCTCGCGGCACTTTGTTACAGCAGCCCTAAGAAATGCATACACTCACCGTATACTGTTAAAAAACAAATGACACAAACTCTTACTCGGTGCCTAGTGAGCTAATACGGGGTCCCACGGAAGTAACGCCACCAAGTGCTGTTGGTAGGGGACGTGAATGTCTTTCACGAGATGGACAGCCATTTGCACATTTCACCTAAAATGTCATATGGTGGGCTTGAGTGTGATATTGTGATATTATAGAATTACATGTTTATGATTTTGTAATAAAAGATTTGGTCTACATTACCAGCTCGTAATAAGGGGTGTTATTTGTGCCAGACCCTGGAAAATGTATTTTTCACATTTATTGGGCCTCTTAATTTCTTATGTGAATGTTCTCTTCACACACTTCCAGGAAAGGTCATTCTTAAGGATCAGAATTAGTCACCACTCCAGCCCACGATTCTGGGCACTCCAGAGATGATCTCTTGGCCAGCACCAACTCTCTTTGCTCTACTCTGAGTAGGAACGCAATACTCTGAGGGTTCGTATCTGATTTCCTCTTAGTCCATTGTCTCTTAGTCCTCTTCCGAGGTGTGGTCTGGCCACTGACCTAAGCTGCATCTTTGGCATATAGCATATTTACTGCAAAGCTATTTATCTTAAATTACTTCCAATGTTTTGAATATATTTCAGGACTGTAGAATTAATACAAGCACAATAGGTTAGGAAAATTAAACATTGCATAAATATCTTGATTGTGTTCTTAACTATTGTCAGGTTCTTGGCTGAGCATCATGGGAATTTAGGATGGCTCCAACTGGGAAGAATGTATATTTTTTCCAATTTCTTCACTTCTTCACCCAAGCCTTCCTCGAAACCCAACACTCTGCAGTGGGAATTCACAGGCATCAGAATCTGCAGACTTGGTCTTCTATGGCTCTCCTCACTGTCTACAGCAAACCACAGTCTCCTTCTCTCTCTAGAGGAAGCTGGCTCCAGGGCAAGGCTGGTGACAAAGGGGTGGGACATTTTATGAGAGACACACTATGGCATCAGTTGCTCACTGAGCAGCTTCAAACTATACACCCTGCTGATGTGTAGGGGCTTTTAAACATAATCCGTAGTAGTTGTGATGTTTCACGAGTACTCTGTTATCTGTTTTAATCTCAAACCAATGACTCTCAAATTAGGAATACTCAAAAGCAGTCACCAAGCATAAACCCTGATGCTACTGCAGCCCAGGGCACTCTGTCTTGTTTTATGTATGTGTATGGATTACCTACCACACTAGACTATTGGATATCAAATTCAGAATCCTGATTTACTTGCTTTTGTATCTTCCCAGCTTGTATCTTAAATGGTACGTGGTTGGTGTAGTCGGTGTTTATTTGAGAACGAGTGTTGAGAGCTTAATGTGGATCCCTTCTGCCTCAGTGGGCCAGGACAGAGGGACACGTGGAAAGAAGTGCAGGGATACTAGTTACACCCTTGGGATGTGGTAGTTGGAGCAGTGTGAAGAATGTCTCCCAGATGAAGTGACCTTTGAATTGGGCCTTCAAAGATCACTATAGTTCCACCAAATGAAAAGGGGAAATGAGGCAGAGAGTAGCATGAAATGGTATGCAGGCAAGTTTTGGGAAAAATATAATTTACTTGGTGCATCTGGAGCATAAGGTGGGGAAAGAACCCAATGGAAACTTGCAAGAAGTTGCAGTGTTTTTCCACATTAACTTTTCGTCAACAGTAAGCATCATCATTTTACCGTGGTATGTCCCTTACTTTAAATCCAACTGGTCTTTTTCTCATTCAACAAACACACTGACCATCTGTAAAATTTGAGGCACTTTGTTAGGAATCAGTACTGGGTTCAGCTCCACCTCTCAAGTGGGTTACCCACTGCTTTAGAAATGCTTCATAGATGGTTCATGTAGTTTGTCTCAGTACTGATCCTTATAAAACAAGCTGGGAATTACATCTCTAATTCCTTTATATCTTCCCACGAAAACTGCATAAATGTTTGATAGACACTTTTGTTCAATAAATACTTTTGAATTGAGTTAACTTAAGTGGAACCACAGTAGAAGGAAGAGGGCTAATGGGCAGGAAGAATAAATATTAATAAAGAAGACCTAAAAAGAAAACTATTAGTGCAAAGAAGAAAACAACTAGAACTGAAATTAAGGGAGGATTATTTAAAGGGTGTTAAAAAAAAACAGAATCTTAGGTCTTGAAAGGATAATTCTTAGGTTTAGATGCATTTCTCGAAGCCACACTTAAGGACACCTAATTAGGAAAAAGTATGGACAGGACTCTACCATTCTCTCTATTGTTAAGGCTCTAGGAAGCACACAGCAATATTGCTTTACCTCAGGTTTGACTGAGCAACTGTAGGACTATTTAAATCACCCCCAATTTGTTCTCCTCCTGCCCATGTTCTGAGCCACCTGGCAAAAGGTGAGATGGTAGTTACAGCAGTTGAACTAACACCTCACTACTGGATGGACGGGTTTAATAGAATTTCAAAACATGAAAAAAAATCACAGTACCCTTTCTTCTCTGTTTCCAAAATACAGTACCCACATTCTGGGCCAGAGGAGCCTGACTAGACTGCATTACATACCCACATTCATTATTCTGACAAGCCAAACTTAGCTGCACGTTTCTAACTTGCACAAATCAAACTGCTTCTCGAATTTGTTGCTCCCTGAGAGAAGAAACAATCCCTCAAAGTTCCATTTCTCCTTTATGGCCCTTGGTGGTCACATGGGCATACAGTAGTGACACATCGCTCTCCTGTAACATTTTTGTGGCATCAGGTTTGAGTAGACCTTGGGCAAAAGATGACTGATGACACCCCCTCCTCTTTCAGTGACAGGCAAATGGATCAGACACTACACCAAAAGAGAATGGAAATATGAATCAGGCATCTTAGATTTTTATCTCTAACTAGTGTTAAAATATGGCAAAAGTCCCTCTAGGCATCATTGATTGCTTTCTTTTTAAAATGCATCCCCATTAAACTTTAACATCTTGACTCTTGACTATTCCTTCCAAATCAAATTGAATTGCTGTTTATTATAAAAACAGATTTTATATTTTCACTGTCCGAGTACTTTGGAGAACAAAGTACTCTATCCAGGTATTTGGACATCTGATGAAAAACACACCAAGCTTATGCATAAGATTTATCTCCATGACAGCAATTTAAAACCGAGGAAGCCTCTGGCACTGGTTCCTCCACAAAGGAGAGAAGCTGCTTTACACAGGGTCTGCCATTTCGTTAGATAGACGTTTTGAGGCCGTTTGCATCCAGCCAGCCAAGCTGGAGCCCAGATCAGCTGAGGAAAAAAGCGATAGTACAGAAACCTGCCCCTGAAATCTTAATGCAGAGTTGGGCTACAGCCATGGAAGACAACATGGCTCATGCACTGGTCTCTGTTTTTTTCCAGCCACCCCAAAGGGCATGATAACATTATTGATCTTTTCCTTTACCACCCGCAGTATCTTAATGCAAACGATGTGTCCTCGTATTCTTCCCTATTTGACTACAGCAGTCAAAACAAAGAAAGATGTTCAAAAACGCTGGCAGGTGCTAAGAGATCTGGTCAGTTATTTAACAGGAGTCTCACACATAGAAAGACCCAAATAGGGAGTATGTTGAAAGCTTATATGTTAACTTTGACTTTGATGGGTCTCAGAAATAGCTGAGGGACTGTGAATCTATGTTTGTGAATGACTTCTTGGTGGTTTGTCTTGAGAATTGCATTGAAAATAACTGTCTCTTTATATTTGGGATTTTTTGTCACATCTGCCAGGGTATCAGCACTAACATGTTGGCAGATAAATTGAACATGACTCCAGAAGAAGCTTAAAGGCAGATTATAAATTTGATTAGAAATGCAAGACTGGATGTCAAGTTTGCTTCCAAATGAGATCATGCGGCTGTTTCATCCCAGCAGCCAGTGATTGAAAGACGAAAGCCTTTCATTCAGAAACCAGATGCTGATCATGAATATTGAGAAGAAACTTTATCAGACGGGTAGGTCAGAGGCTCCGAAGTTAGCAACTCAAGACCCTGCCTTCTACTGAAGAACTGTAAAGAAAATATTTTAAAAGCCTATAAAAGATGAAATAACAATACTATTATCTAAAGGGTGGCATAGTTTAGAAACAATTAAATACTGAGTACATATTTTGGAGAATTTTCATAAAATTGGCTGTGTTTTTAAAAAAAGAAGCTATAGCATACAGTCATTTTAAATTCTAAAACTTTGCTTTCACTTCTCCTCCAAAAATTCAAAGAATCCATTCATCAGACTATTAGGCTAGACAATAAAACAACTCACAATGAAATGAAACATTAGTCATTTGCTTCCCAAGAGGTAGGGGCACTTCAAGTTTTTTGAGCTATCCCATTCATGTTATGAAGTAATATAAATATGCTAATCTCGGTACTGCTGGTGTTTATATTTGCCACAATGATAAAAGGGAAGTTGTCCACCTTTAACCCAGGATTTCTTCTCTGGTTCCACTGCTACTATAGGCATTTCCTTTGACGCTCTCAGGCCCTTTATTGACCAATAGACATAAAGAATCACCAACCCCTCAGGGAGAAATTAACGGGATAAAACTATACACTGGAAGAGGGATATTTTGGAATATTTTAGAAAATAGAAGTTAGAAAAGGACTTTTTGAGCAATGAGCTTCCCTGGAGCCACAGAAATCACAGCAGTCCCCCGTGTCAGCCCATTGTGTATCCTGTCTCCTAGAATCCCCTCGGCAGGCATGATGCCAACCAAGCATGGCTTTATGGATCACCAGCAACTTGTAACATGAACCAATTGTCTGTAAGTCAGCTCGGGCCCTGCCAGCTTTTCTTATGGTTTAAAACCGAACACCTAAGTCTGAAGTGATTTTTGAAACTGCCTACCTAGGGTTGTAAAAGTAAGCCTAAGAAATATGTACCTGGCCCATGTTATCCTTCAGAATAAATCAGGAGGTTTCCTGGTTAGGAAAGGTTTAAAACAAAGGGAATCAATTATTTCCTTCCACGCACCAAGCAATGGTGATTGAAGGAAACTGCTTGAGGACCTCTGCCTAGAGTGGAGCTGGAGATACTCTAATGAATTCGACCTCTTTGACTCTATCTCCACATTTACCTTCTCACTTCTAATATAACCCCAGAGCCAAGGCTTGAGTAATGGAGGTGAGTTAGGGTAATACCCCAAGGCTACCCCAAGGATAAAGATGGACAAAGAAAGCAACTCAAGATCAGGTGAGTTACCGAGTCGCTCCATTTAATCACAGAACCACTCACTATGCCACGCAGCAATGTGAATGTGATTAAACATTCCTGGCGGTAACGTATACATTGACCTTCTGTCCCTACCTCATCCCTCCACAGGCCTATGCAAGCTTTGGTGGCCTCAGCAGCCAGTGTGAAGTGAGGAATATACCAAATCAGAGGAGTTGGGATCTATAGGCATATTGATTGCCATAGATCAATATAAATATTGCCATTTATACCACATTAAACTTGGCAGGACTGGGGAGGCCAGGTCTGCACTCTTCTGTAGGATTTTAAGAGGAATTTCATATTTCACCAGTCACATCCTTCGATTTTTTATTTCTTACTGTACCATCAGTGTTTCAGTGCAACAGGCCTAGCCCTGACCTGCCCCAGAAGGCAACTGAATGTGTTTTAGCTTCTTGAAAAACCACCCCAAACTCTGGACTGTATCTGAGAGATATTCTGGTCCTACCCACAAACATTTTTTACATATCCATGTCCATACACTGCTGTGCGTAACCAACATATGTGTATATGGACTAACTTCTGTCTCCATTAATAACCTTATTCTTGACATGGAAGCCCTAGTACAGTGATCTCTCTCTAGTGACCACCACAAAGCATACCAGGAGCCTGCATTGGAAAGCCCCAGCCACAGTGCACCACATACACAAACATAGCCCGGTCCATTTGCATATGATGTCCACTGGTTACACAAGCTTCTCTCTCCAAATATTCAACACGATGCATGATTAAATCTTGACACATTGTATCTCTAGTTTTCATAAAGAACATAAAAGTTCACAAGGCAGCAATCATCATGGCCCCAAAGCATTTATTGATCATGCGTTAGGAGCAAGAATTAGAAATACTTGAGAAGCTTCAAATCTAATCAGAGGAGGTAGAACACAAACAGGGGAAAACAAACTGGACATAAAAACTCGTAGATTTTCCTGAGCTGCAGGGGTGCACTGTGGTCATTTCTCCAGTCCTATTTCTGCATTTCCTCCCTGTAGTCAAGACTCTAAAAATCTCACTTCCTGCTTTAAGACCCAGGTCATTGGCCACGCTTTTCACAAAGCCTTCCCAGGTCTATCTCATTTATTCCCAAATCAGAAGTGATCTCTCAGTTCTTTCAGCTCCCACAGCAGCTTATGTTTCTCTCCCAGGACACCCTCTACCTCATATCATAATTATTTGTATGCATGTCTTCTTTCCAGGGCCAGATGTTATTAGGAACCTCTGGGGGACCAAGTCTATTTACATTTAAATCTTAACATCATTGAGAAAAAACACTGACCATACTAGCTAGTGAATATTTGAGGACTTGATCATGTTTTATAACTGTCATTTGATAGTTAAAACAACTAAACACTGGAGAGACTAAGTATCTTGTGGAGGGTCATGCCATTGGGCTGATACCCAGTCAAAAGCCCCAGTATGACCTTACAGAATGAAGGACACTCAAACACATCTACGCCACTTCGTAAGTACCTACCGATCCCAAGTGGCCCCCTGCTGTCCCAGCTATGCTGGGCTGTCCCTTGGAATGTCTTGGATCCTTCATCTAGCAAGAGCAAAAGCGTAACGAGCAGAGCAGAGGACTCCCACGGCGGTGTATCTGTTCTGCAGTCGACACCCACTTGTATTGTTCCACGCTCCAGCCAGACCAGTCATTAACATATTGAATATCACTTGGCATATAATACTTACTTATAGGGCTCTGAGAAGAAACAAATGTTTTCCTGCTCTTCCCAATACACTGATGCTAATTAACCATATGATAAACTGAGTTCTGTGGGAAAGAATTCAGAGTAATGAACTATTAGTAATTAGCCTTTTAAAATTAAGCAGAACCAG
The DNA here is from genome assembly GCF_014824575.4 of Sturnira hondurensis. Lineage (NCBI taxonomy): Eukaryota > Metazoa > Chordata > Mammalia > Chiroptera > Phyllostomidae > Sturnira > Sturnira hondurensis. The sequence continues at coordinate 665,596 of NW_028095541.1, read as the reverse complement.
ACCTCAGCATTGAGCAATACGAAAAAACTGAAGAAGCAGAGTTGCAGGAGAACACTCCAAACATGAAAAGGAAACTAGACAATAGCTTGGGAGTAGATCTTCATTTGATACACAATTCAGGGTTGGATACATAATTTGCAGACCCTGCTGTAAAAGAGGAATGCAGAGCCTCTTATTAAAAAAATCAGGAAAAATGCCTTTTTCCCTTTTTCTGTAGTTTCTCTCTTGATCTGTCATGGTGGGGTTTTTTTGTGTGTTTTGTTTTGTTTTGTTTTGTCATGGTGTTTTTTATTTGCTAGTTAAGGACGTTCCCCACTGAGCACAGAATCCTCACAAGAGGAGTGCAGACCCTCTCCAGTGTCCAGGGCTCCGCTCAGCACACAGGGCACAAGCCCTGACCCCCGTGCTGCCAGTCTCCCCTCCAAGCCCAGGGCAGGGACAGGGGAGCAAGTGACCAGGACTCCAATCAGGGAAGGTGGGGAGGCAGCAGGCAGTGGGACCACATGTAAACTGAGGCCCTCTCGTGCTTCAGGTTATAAGCCACACGACGTCAGTCACGGCAGCAGACCCTGTGGTGGCTCATAAAGTGGCTCCAGCCCCTCTTGGCTATGGTCCAGGAGTCCCTAAAAAACACGGTCTTAGACAATGACCCTTAAACAGGACAGCCTTTGTGACAGCCCAGCAATGTTCCCTTCTCCCACTACACTCACTTAAAAAAAATAAAAATTCAAAAATAAAATTATTAAGAATTCAAGATGGCAACTTCAGAACATTAAACCCCAAGTGTGGGACCAGACTGTGAGCATAGACCTCTGAGCACGGAACTGACTGCATGCCAGTGAACCTGGAGCTGGATGTGTCCTGAAGTCCAGAAGCAACAGAGTTAGACGGGAGTGTGGGGTTAACGGAGGCGAGGAACAGAATGGAGAGACAGAGGACAGACAGATGCATGGCGCGCAGCAAGCCATTGCATGTACAACCCAGGATAATTCCTATATCCTACAAGTCAGTTACTTTGGGTATCTGAACAGAATTAAGCAATAGGTGAAGTTTCTGTCTACCCCTGTAGGATCATCTACTCAACTCCTGAAAAGCACTGTGAGGGGAACTCCAGAACCTCTGCTGCTGCCTCTATCACCACGCCACAGTGGTCCATTGGCCTCGCTGCTGCTGCTGGAAGGACAGTGGCACCACGGTGGCATAAGACATCCCTCATTGTTGCCCCCTCCACAAAAAAATTGTCATCCTTCCACAGACAAAAGTGTCTTTGAGAGAAATACGGAATCCAGCCCCGTAGGCTAGGGGACTTAGGAGAAAGTTGACCACCCATGTATGGGGTAATAGGTAGACAGGAACCCTGTCTTACACCACTTACAAAAATTAACTCAAAATGAATTAAAGATTAAACATAAGGCCTGAAATCATACATCTCCTAGAAGGAATGTTCCTTGCCATTGGTCTTAGCAATGATTTTTAGGACATGACATCAAAAGTACAAACCACAAAAGCAAAAATAAACAAATGGGACTACCTCAAACTAAAAACCTTTTATACAGAGAAAGAGACAATTAACAAAATGAAAGGCAAGGTATGGAAAGGGAGAAAATATTTGCAAATCAAACTCATATATCTAATAAGGGGTTAACATCCAAAATATATAAGAGACTCTTACAACTAAAGAGCAAAACAAATCAATGAACAAATGGACAAAGGACCTAAGTAGACAATTTTTTTCTAAATACTTGCAAATGTCTAACAGATACATGAAAAAAGCACTTAACGTCACTAATAATCAGGAAAATGCTAATTCAAACCACCATAAGAGATCACTTCGTGCTTGTTAGAATGGTTGTCATGAAGAAAAAGAAGGAGATAAGTGTTGGCAGCATGTGGAGGAAAGGGACCCCTTGTGCTCTCTCAGTGGGAATGAAAACTGGTGCAGCCACGGTGGAAAACAGTATGGAAGTTACTCAAAAAAGGACAAAGTGTACTTCTATATGCTCCAGCAATTCTACTTCTGGGGTTTATCCACAGGAAATAAAAGCAGGATCTCAGAGATATACCTTTCACCCCAGTGTTTATTGCAGCATTATTTACAATAGTCAATACTTGGAAAACAACCTAAGCATACATCAACAAATAAATGGATAAAGAAAATTCGGCATGAATACACACGATGGAATATTACTCGGTGATAAAAAGGGAAATCCCGCCATTTATGACAACATCAATGAACCTTGGGGGGCATTATGCTGAATGAAGTAAGCCAGAAAGAAAAAGGCAAATATTCTATGACCTGCCTTACATGGGGAATCTACAAAAGTTGAACTCATAGAAACAGAAGAATAGTGGTTGCCAGGTTCTGGGGAAGGGAGGAAATGGAGAGGCACTGGTCAGAAATCATACACTTCTGGTGGTAAAATGAAGAAGGTCTGATTTAAGTATGGTGATTATAGTTAATAATACTGTGTTATGTACTTGAAATTTGCTGAGAATAAATCTTAAATGTCTTCACCAGAAAAAAAGAACAATAATTAAGGTAAGGGAGGTGTTAGATAATACTGTGGTGGTAATCGTTTTGTCAAAAATGCGTATCAAATTAACACAGTAAAACTTAAACTTACCCAATGGTATATGTCAATTATATCTCAGTAAAACTGAGCAGGGCACAGGAAAAAAACTATTACGTAGATGCACCACTCTGAGATCCTGGGGCAGCTCTTCAGGCTCTGAACATATACTTCCACTCTAGCCCTAACCTATCCCTTCTTCATCCCCAAATCACTGTCACAAGAAAGGATCTGATTATTCTTTTACTGGTAACTCAAGAGCAGTTAACACAGTTCCCCTTCCAAAGACAGTCCTGTAAGAAGAACTTATGTCAAATGCCAAATATTTTTCTTCTAGCAATGGATTGACAAGATCAGCAAAGTTCCTATTGTTAATGGGAGTGAAAGAAATGCAGAAAAGCAAATACATTAAAAATACATTGGGGTGGAGACCATGCCTGGTACTCCCTCCAATCAGCCACTTCACCTGAGCAAGGCTAAGTGCTGCCACCACCCACATCCACTCTACCCTTTGTCAATACTAATCAGCAAAGCTAAGATTCCCTGCAAAAAGGGAGGCTGGGCCTCACAATGGGTCAAACACAATTTCTCAACCACAGTGTTTCAGAAAATGTGAAATCGGATCTTGATCATTGAGAACCTGCCATCATCATTAAGCAGAAAAAGCAGGCAGACATCTGCTCTGTCTGGGAACACAGAGAGCATACAAATTATGCGCTACCGCTTGGTACAGAACACTGTAGCCTCAGCTTGGACAGCTGTCAGCCAGGCCGACAGAGGCTGACCAGGCAGTCCTCCCAGAAGTGACGTAAACCATTGCTCAAGTGTCTGGGGGCGCAAGACTCTGCCTCACAACAGCGAGTGAATGAATTACATGGCACTCCTTCGCCATCACATCCTCCCCCTTTCAGACCCTGAATTTCAGAAACAAATATCTGAACGGAGCCTGTCTGCTTCATCTTATGCTTTTCATAACCTAATTCCGTTATAGTGCTCTTTTCTCTCCTGCCTTTTCCCCAATTTTATCTGCCTGTTAAAGCTCATCTCTAGATGCACATCATTCACTCACTAACTTGTTCGTTCACCAAAAATGAGTACTTAATTTGTACAAACTGATGTGTTGGTCACTTGTAGAATAAGAAGTGAACTGAGGATAAGTCCTTCTTCCATGATGTTTACAAGCCTAACAGGGGAGAGTAAATAGATACCCAGACAATGCCAATCCAAGGAATAAATAAATAAATAACATGGCAGGTAAGACAGGGAGGACTAGATGCTTTCAGGGTTTACAATAAAACACAATGAATTGTATGCAAGCATATTCAAGGAAGGCTTTGTCAAACAGGTGGTGGTCACGTCAGGACTTGGTCGGGCCCAGGGACCTACATGTATGGGGAAGATGCACAGAGAACCACCAAAGTAAATAAAGGGGAGGAAGAAAATGCAAGTTTGCTTGAAAGACACAGGATATACTCAGTAGGATAAGAAAGAAACCTTTAAGGGGAATTACGAAATATAAGATTACAAGGACAGGTCGAGGTTTAATCGCAGCATCCTTTTGGAAAACAACCCAGGAGTACACGACCTCTGCTGACCCTTCTTCCCTGTTACATTCCACAATGCTTGTTTTTAGCTCACCTTTTGTTCTCTAAATGACAGACATTCAATAAATGTGTGCTGAATAATGAATTAAGACCTTCACTGGTAAATGCTTCGGTGACTATACCCAGGGAAATTGTGCAATATGTTATAAATGAAAACTTAGTTGTTTCTAGTGATCATCCTTGTTCCCTAATGTTTATAAAACTAATACATAACAACTATGGTTGGGCAAGGGCAAGATAATGATGATAATTTACATTTAATGGGCATCTTGGCTATGGACGTCCTTGGATGTGTAAATCATATCTCACTTTGTCTTACTAGTTCACGTTACTTCAGACTGAGAGAAAAGCAAAGGCGGATGTACTGGTGGAATTTGGGAGACCTGTGCTGTGCCCAGGCTCCTGGACAGGCACGTCCACTCCTGTGACATCTCATCAGAAACTTCCATGGAGAGTCTAGCGATGGCACAGGGTAGCAGCGTAGGTGACAGAAGAAGAGATGAGGGACTGGAGAGTGCTTGGAACACTTAGAAGACTTGAGACTCCAACTTGAAAATTTTCCTGGATTCTTACAATATGTAGATAATAATAGTAGTAGTAGTAGTTATACTTATAATTTATTGGGCATTTACGATGTATCCATATTTATTATTTGTTATAATAAGTACTTTATAAAGATTACTTCTCTTAATTCTCATAACTACTATATGAAGTAGATATTATTATACTGATTTTATAGATGAATAAACTGTGATACAGGCCAGCAAAGAAACCTGACCAGGTTAAACAGCAGGAATTAGCAGAGCCAGGATTAAAACCCAGGTCTATATCTGATTTCAAGCTCTATTTAAATTACCTCTCTGAATTAATGGATGATGGATTCCTCATGCGTTGTCAGAAGAGACCAGGACACTTAGCAGAAACCAACATGGTAAACATCAGGAAGTTAGCCCTGCCCTTGCTGAAGCCCAGTCTCTGATAAAAGTATCATTTAGAAGCCCTGGATTTTTGCATGTGTGCTGGTTTTTACAGGCTTTCAAGGATGGGAAACACATTGGCCATGTCACAATGTAAGAATAAATAAATGTTCACGAGATCCACACACCAAGTATGAGAAGTTAACAAGCAACATTTCAAAACTTCCATAAGGTGCACTTCCATAAATACTGAGGAGATAGACAGAAATAGCACCTGCAGGCTCAAGTAGTGTTGAAAAGTGCAGTAGGCTACCCTCTCTCCAACCCATGGCTTTACTCTTGGAAGTTTCACTTACCTGCAGTCAAACACAGTCTGAAAATATTTAGTGGAAAATTCCAGAAATAATTCAGAAGGTTTAAATTGTGTGCCATTCTGCCTGACATAACGGACTCTCACACCATCCCACTTTGCCCCTCTCTGAACAGGAATCATCCCTTTGTCCAGAGTCTCCGCGCTCCCGCCTGCTGGCCACTTATTAGCCACTTCAGTTTTCAGATCTATCAGATTAGCTGCTGAGGTATCACAGCGCTTGTGCTCAACTAACCCTTATTTTACTCAACAGTGTCCTAAAAGGGCACCAATAGTGATCCTGGCAATTCAAACATGCCACAGAAAAGCTGTAAAGTGCTTCTTTTAAGTGAAAGGTAGACGATTTTGAGTTAGTAAAGAAAAAAATCCTCATTTATAAATTAAACTTTGTCACAAGGATGTATGTATAGAAAAAAACAATATATACAGGATTCACTACTATCCATGGTATCAGGGAACTATCTGGGGTCTGGGACCATAGACTCCATGGATCATCGGCGGGGGCCTGCCGCTGTCCTGTTAAAATGGAAAGAGTCGTGAACAGGTGGAACAGAGACACAGCCACCCCTGTCCTTTGTCCTTCTTGAAACATTTGCTCAACGATTGCTTTGGTCTGTCCACTGTTGAATAATAATAGTTATCTCTTGTGTTTCTTAGGCAAAATATCATGTATACCCTACATCTTCTCTAGGAGATAATCCTGTCGATTCCAGAGCACTCTCCCATTTAGCAGTTGTGTGGCCTGCAACGAGTAATTGTAAAGCTTGTATCATCATGGATGCAAGTCACTGCTCTCTATGCCCCAGCCTCTTCATCTATAAAACTGGGGCAATAAAGAACACTTACCACCTAGGGCTGATAAGGGGACTGAATGACTTCATATGCATATAATTAATGTATATGTTATATACTTAAAACAATACCTAGCACATAGTAAGCACTATGCAAATGTTAGGTGTTGTTGTATATGTAGAATGGCTGTGCAAATATTAACTGTCTCAAGAATAATTTTCGTTAAATGTCACCTACAAGTGGTCTGCAGAAAGTCTCATGAAGCAAAGGGTCTTTGTGTTTATATGTTATCATGCCTATAGCCACACAGAAGATCTGAGATATTCACAGGTATTTTTTCTGATGTATTCCTGTCTTCACGCATGTGTGTGTGTGTTGTTCTTGAATATTTTGTTTAATCCATTTTCTTCATTGTTCTTCCATCTCACCCACTGAGACTTCCTGACGTTGGTTGGGGTCAGGAGCAAAGTAGGGACTGAACAAGTGCAATGCTGACAGAAGTGAGAAGGTCTTTTCAGGTGGGCAGAGCTCCGAGAGCCTGAGAAGCTATTCAACTGTGTCTCCTGAAGGACAAAAAACAGAGTGGAGAGAAAACTGGACACATCCCAAATGGGGTGGTGGTGGAAGAAGCAGGTATCAGTCTGCCTTCTCCACTCACTGAAAATACACGTGTACTCACTCAGTCGGCTATGGCCAGAGGTCGTGCTGGGCAAGAGGAGATAAGAGTGGACTAGACAGAAAACCGGACAAAGTGTCCGCGGCCCATGGCCCGAGGAGCTTCCTCAGGGCACAGCGCCCAGCTGTCACATGACAGTCGCTCTCCAGGGAAGCACAGGCCTGGGGTGCAGGCGGGAAGGAAGCCCGCCAGGGCCCCGCCTCCTCACCACTCGGACCTCCCCCTCGCTGCGCGCCCGCGCGCAGCCGGATCCGCCCCTTCTGCTTCGGCGGCGGCTGCGCGACCCTCAGCTGCGCGGGCACGCGAGGCGCCCAGCTGTCAATCTCGCGCCGGCCGAGCTAGGTGCGGAGGGAGCGGCGGCGGCGGCGGCGATGGGACCCCGGCGAGAGATCTGCGGCTAGCTAGCTGCACTTGCTCCACGGGTCAGGGGATCGGAGGGGGCAGGTAATGCCCAGGGGTGCGGTGATCTATACTGGGTTTGTCTCTCCAGTTCTGCGTATCCTCCCTTTCTCTTTCCTTTCTCTTTCCTCACACACAAATATTCTCATTCTCTCTCTCTCTCTCTCTCTCTCACACACACACACACACACACAACTCATTCACATTTATTATATGTGCACAAATCTGTTCAAAATCCATGGTATTAAATTCTGTGAACAAATAAGGGTTAGCCAACTCCATGCTTTGATGGTTTGTGGTTTGTGTTATGTAAGAATTTGGGAGATATGCAGGGAAAACTTAAGAGTTTGTTTCCTGTGAGACAAGAAAAGTTGTATATTAGGTTAAAGTTAATCCTATGTATTTGGAGTTTGGAAAGCTGGTTTGATTTGTTCTCCAGGATGAATTTAACCCCCAGTTGCCCTCCACCACTCCTTTGCCACGTCTAAAAAGGTTTGAGTATTTTGATATTATCTCAAGACCGACTTCTTGTGTGGTTAGAAAGGGGCGTTGTGGTGGGGGAGGGTCAGACCAAGGCTCATGACCTCAAAGAAAACAGAGCTGGACTTAAACAGCTGTTGTTTGTTTAATTGGTTCCTGGCTCAGCAGCAGAAATGTTTTTCAGCACCTTGGAGAGCTCCTTGGGCTCCAGGCCAGGATTTGGTGGAGGGCTCCTGTGGAGTCAATTCCTACAAAGAAAATGGGGCAGGCGACAGAGACAGAACGGAGGTTTAATCGAAAGACACGGGCGCAGATGAGAGCGAGAGAGAGATACAGAGACAAAGACAGACAGACAGACAGAGACACAGAGAAAGAGAGGAGAGGAGGGAGGAGGGGAAAGATAATAGTGACTTGTTTGCTTCTTCTTATCCAGATTCAACATACCCACAAAATAAAATTTAGGAGCAAAGAAATGAATCCTGGAGTAGGTTTGGCTATGGTTCAGATACAGTGAACCTTCAAAATACTGAACACAGTGTGTTAGTTCTCAACTAGGCTTACTCGCCTCAAGTCTCTGAGGTTCTCCTGCAAATGCTGCAAATGGGTGGGAAACTGTTTACCAGAAAGAATTCTTAGTGACCTCTTGAAAAATACGCCCCAGTTATTATTTTATTTTACATGACTAGAGTAATGCAGGAAACCAATAGCTCTATAGCAGGCAATGGCTTTTTAATTCAATCTTGCAGCCACCTGGTTTTCTTAGTCAGATGGAAAGTAAAATGATCATGATAGGAAGAAAATGGATATAGGCATGAAGATCAACTTAATGAGTAAATTATCCATAGAGACTTAATAAGTCTAAAATGCATGTAAATAGATGAGAAAATTCAATGGCTATAAGATTCATTTATTTTGCAATATAATGGAACAGTTTCTGCACTATCTAGAAAGCAAGTAATCTTTTCACTTAGAATTTGTAAAATACAAATGGATCAGTCTAATTGGTATTATCAACTGCACGGGATATAATTACATCAAAATAAGAATAGTGTTTGCACAGTGTGTTATACATTAAAGAGCCCTTCACATTTATGTTGCTTTACTCTATAAACTCTCATAAAACCCATGAAAAAGTCACAAAATATATTATACTTTTATAAAAAAAAAGAAAAAGCTATCTCTGCTCTTGAACAAGAAGTTCTTTGTCAATATTTTGTCAACATCAAATTATTCTTTATAACTTATAAGAATGGCTTATGAAATGTAGGTTTTTATCCAGATCACATTCTGCAGAGATTTTTTTCTTTAATAGGACTGAAGAATGTGCCGTTAAAAAGAAAGGCTGAAGCGTTAACAACAAAAAGAGGAAGACTCCAAAGGTAAGACACAGACATTGTCACATGTTGATTTATAAGCACCTTGTGATCTGCATGTAAACAAAGAAGAGATTTACAGAGAATATGGATTCTTTTCATTTTGGTTTTGGACTTTACATACCATTCTTAAAAATACATCTTTACATGCCATTCTTAAAAATACATCTTGAAGGAGTAAAGTAATAAGGTCATTAATTGCATATCATTACCCCTCTGTTAAAGATTACATGGTGGCTGCATAGCCTGTGACTTAGGGAGTATAAAAAAATCCCATCATAGGAGGACAAAATCTCTACCACTGAAATGATCCAGTGGTAAAAACACATTTTCAAGTTTTAAATTTACGCTTACATAATTCCAGAATGCCTGATTTAAAAGTGAAAAAGCTGTTAGCAGCCTTTCATGTCTTCCTGCATCCACTCTGAGTCTTTTAAGTGAATTGACCTATTGCTTTGGTGCTGGATAAACGGTCTAAATCAGCTGTGTACCTATCCTGTGCAGCACTGGCCCTGTGGAAAAGCAACTCTAATGGGAACTTCACTTGCATTATCTCAGAATGGTTTTATGGGAGGGAAAAGCAGTATGAAAATTGAGTGATAATTTCAAATAGAATAAATAGAACAGGGACTGTGCCTGAACTCACAAATGACTCACACACAGAGCCATGGGAAAACACTCATGCTTTTTGCACCTCACTTTTCTGTCAACCTTCTCTCAAGGAGATCATGAAGACAAATCATGTAAAGTCTGTGATATTCTTAGTTTCATGAGGCATCATTTTTTCTGTTTATGGTTATGAACACTTTTAAAGTAAAATAAAAAGTAAATGCATATATTAAATATATATATGCATATATTAAATGCATATATGCATATATATTAAATGCATTTATATATATGCATATATATGCATATATGCATATATTAAAAATATATGCATTTCAAATTCAAATTTCCACTAACTTGATACTGTAGTATATTGGAACACATAGAGATCAAAATAACACACATGTGGGTTTGTTTGCCGAATAGAGGAATTGTTCAAGGGATTCTCAGCATTCATACTTCCTTCTGCTGCAAATATCTCATTTTGGTTCTCATTTTCTTATAATTATTGCTTCATGAATTCTTCTCCTTTTAATCCAAAAGTCTACTGAGGGCAGACTGTGCCCTGCTCATCTTTGTAACCATTATCTCACAGAATCTGTCACATCATGAGGGCTTTGAAAATACTAGAGGAATAGAAGAATGAAAAATGAAGGATAACTCTGGCTATCACTCACATTGACCTATGTAGAACTCTGTGCCGAGAAGTTTCAAAGTGGTAGCAGTTCCTGCCCTCATGGAGCTTACAGTCTATCATGTCCCCGGGCTATCGGACAACATATAATGCAGTATGGGTGGTAATAAATGCTATGAAGACAGACAAATTTGAACAAGGGAACAGAGAGGGATAAAGCACTGGTATTTAATATGCTGATTGCAAAAGCCTCTTAAAAATTAGGAGTTAGCATATGATTTCTCCTTGCTGGGATATGATAGGTGTGCTGTGTTGACAAGAACCGAAAATCCCTTTAATGTATAATTGTACATGCAATTGAGAAAGATGATAAAAAGAAAACCATGGGCAGATCCTCTCTTATCAGCTCCGAGAATGTCCTTCAAGAAGAACACGAACAACTGCCTCTTCCTAGATAACCAGGCACTAATGTTGCCCGGGCTCCATCAAGATGGCCACGCTGGCGGTGAGGATGCAACAGGCTCCACGAGAGCATTTAGATAATGAATATTCACAGGGTTCACTTAAACACAATACTGGAAAATCTTTTCACTCACCTCTTCCCACTATTTATGAACTTTCTGGAATGTGAAGGCTTTCTGTAAGAAAAGGGGGCCCTCCAGGTCACTTAACAAGAGTCATAGCTTTAACATTATTGTTCTTGCTGCTGCTACTACTATAACGATTAAAATACAAATATCAGAATTCTCATGAAACTTGCTCACTAAGTACATGCCAAGTCAAACTAAAAAGCCCTTGACACATCTTTCATTTCTTCTCAACCTTTGCTGATTGTATAATAATTTCCCAGCTTTTAAACTGGCTTTATAATGTAACTTCATATATCCTCTTTATAATATTAGAGGTGTTAGTCAACCAAGTAGGTTCCAAATTGCTGTAGCANAACAGGCTCCACGAGAGCATTTAGATAATGAATATTCACAGGGTTCACTTAAACACAATACTGGAAAATATTTTCACTCACCTCTTCCCACTATTTATGAACTTTCTGGAAGGTGAAGGCTTTCTGTAAGAAAAGGGGGCCCTCCGGGGTCACTTAACAAGAGTCATAGCTTTAACATTATTGTTCTTGCTGCTGCTACTACTATAACAATTAAAATACAAATATCAGAATTCTCATGAAACTTGCTCACTAAGTACATGCCAAGTCAAACTAAAAAGCCCTTCACACATCTTTCATTTCTTCTCAACCTTTGCTGATTGTATAATAATTTCCCAGCTTTTAAACTGGCTTTATAATGTAACTTCATATATCCTCTTTATAATATAGGTGTTAGTCAACCAAGTAGGTTCCAAATTGCTGTAGCATTTTCTGTATTGGGACAAAAACTTACTGGTTTCCCTATGAGGCTATAACTGTTGAGATTCTGTAGGGTCAAAATTCTCATTCAAATGTGTTATATTTTCAAATTCACATTCTTCTAAGTGATCATTCTCCTGTAGGAGTAAATCCCAAGTTGTATGTTTGGTAAGATGTATGAACCTCTAAGACCCCCAGGGACTGTAGGTCACAAACATGATGTTGAAGTTAACTTATTAAACAAACTGTACACAACCATTCATTTTACTTAATACCAAGTAATTAATCCAATTAGTAGCTTGTATGCTCCTTTGAACTGAAGCTTTATACATACAATAATAAAGCAGAATTTGAGACAATGGCAATCAATCAATGAGGGTTGAGGAAGAGGTGGGAAATTAGTAAACCCAGTTGTTTATGCAACAAAAATAATTTTTTCAGTCTGTAGTTTCATGGAAAAGACTCCTGGACAACTATATTTAGATGGGATTTGAGGTTTTGTGGTGCAACTATCTTATTTTAAGCTGGATAAAACCAGAGCCCAAAGAGGTTAATGAGCTTGCCTAAAATACCATGACCAGTGAGTGGCAGATCAATAATTAGAATTAGAGCCCACTCTGTGTCATTAGCACAGCACAGGCCACGTTCTTGTGTTGGGGGGGGGGGCAGGCTCATCAGGACTCCTTTTCTGGAATGTATCTAGCATCACTAAAAATCCATTCTAAGTTAGAGTAGAGCCTTCCATCACTCAGCCTCGAAAACATTCATTTCAGGACACTTTCTATCTCGCTTATGATTTTATCCATATAGTGTTTCACAAAGTTGGATTACTGAGCCTCATTCTATAAAGCAGAAACAGCTAACCCGATGTGCTAGAAACCAGCTATGCAAGGAATGACTACAATATGTCACATGGTGTTCCTCTGCATGAAAGCTCAATCCTAAGAAAGAATGACTTCAGATCTAAGCAAAATAAATCTTACTGTTGCTATGAGGGATTTTTTTACCCCTATAATACCTATTTTTGTCCTTTTTTATGTTAAAGTCTCTGATACTTTATAAAAATTGAAAACCCAAATCTGAATGATTTGCTTCTAATTATCTAAATTTATTTATTCAGTCCATGTATTGCCATGTTTCATCTGCTCCTTGACTCATGGTATAACCTTTAGCAGATGATTTCTCTATGTTTCATTTTCTTCAATGACAAAGCAGAGGAGTAATAATAATCTTGTGTCCCTTTGACTACAATTTTGTTAGAATGTCTGAAAAGAAACTCTCTTTAAAATTGTTCTACTTATATACCATTACTAATAGGCCCTTATTCATCATCTTCATTCTACAAGCATTAAATAAAAGTTACTGAAGAGGTCATCTTGGCATTTTAAATATGAAAACTACGTTAACAAAAGAATTTGATTCATCCAACTTTTCTGCTCTAATCAAAGTACATTCTAAAATCTTGATTTTAAATGGGATAGTAATATCCTTCTGAAATGTTTAAAAGTTTACAAAAAAATTGCCTCCCCTGCTCTCTCCTCTTGGCTGATTTCTCTTATGATAGCTCTACCTGAAACAGGAAGAGGGACCAGGCACAGGAAGTTGAGCCTGACATGTAATATTAACCAATATTTATAAAGATGAGGTTATTGGTCACCATCTCATGTGGTTGCATCATGTTTTTAAAGATCAGGGCCTTATTTTCCTGAAGTTGACTACATTTTCTAACTAAAACCCATTATGGCTAAGGGCAAACATTTACAAGAGATTTTTATGGGTTCACTTTCTGGCCATGGGACAGGAGAGTGCTAAATATCTCTGGCTTTAACTTTGATTTTAGCCCATGATTCTATCCATCCAAACTAAGTAGCTACATAAGGCACTTGGTGGAAATTTAGGTAAGTTTTTCCCTTGTCAATATACATGACTACTTTGTTTCTTGATAAGTAACTGGAAACATTTAATATGTCTTCTGTTACCTCGAATTATGTACAAGCCTTGACAAAATCTGGTTCAACTGGGAAAATACCCTTCTATATTGCTCCTTGCTTTCTCATTTTCAGACTATGTCTACACAGGGAAAACCATCTAGAAAATAACTGAAAAATCTAAACAATATTTCATGTCCCCAGGTACATATTAATCTGCTTATATGAAGATCGGAAAATCAAAGAACAGAACAACTCAGAATTCCCTTTCTCATCAAAATTGTTATCTCTCAGTAATTCCTCCCCTCCCCCATGAATTAATAATCAGATTCCTCCTTCTATGGATAATTATTAGGTCAATCAAGAAGAAGGTGGAGCCCCAAACAATGTATCAGAAATAGAGTTTCATTTAACAATTCTCTGAATTCTTATTTATACTAGACACTTCATGGCAAAGAACAGAAGGCTGGATCTACTCTCTGCATTACACCGTAGCATCCCACAGGGACAGATGTATCTACAAATCTCTACTGAACTACCTGCGGTTAGAGTTAGGGAGGTGTAAATTACTGTCCAAGTCATTTGTGACTAATAAAGTATTAAGTGTAAATTGCTCAGCATCTTTTTAATAAACTTCTATACAACTTGACAATTAGTTAAAATGTTAGAACAAGATACATGAGATCCAAAGAAAGACAAAATTTCAAACTGCTAAGAATAACACTGTGTTGTTTCCACAACAGAACACAGTTAAGCATTTGAGAGGATAGCCCAAGACCAATTCCATCTGTAGAAAGTGTGTGTCTGATTAATTCTCTATAGGAGGATTCCTATAGATTAAAGATTACTTGTCAGACGAGATCGGGCGCATTCAGGGTAGTGTGGCCATAAACAAAGATTATTTGTCAGGACCATGAAAATCTCAGCTTCTTTCTTTCCATTTCTTATGTGCTTCATGCTTAAATTTTTACATAATTTAAGTGACTTGTGATGTTATGTCTGGTTTTACTTGTGGAAAAGTAAAAAGTAAAGTAACTGGAGTTACTTGAGTTCTAATCACTGATAATTTAGAGAAAGTTTGTATTAAACTTATAAGAATGTCTTGAAAAGTGTCTTTTCTCTTAAGAAAAGAGTATTGTTCAAATAAACTGATATTACTCAGCCTGGTTCTGCTCTTTAATATGCCTTTTGATCCTGAGCCAGAGCCCGTGGGGCTGATGTACATGGACATTGTCATTCCAGCTGGGAAGGATGAGTTCTTGCAGCAATCTCTGTGGGTCCAAACAGACACGGGCTGCTGCCGAAGGCGGGTACCAGCGCTATGGAGTCCGGTCTTACCTGCACCAGTTTTATGAGGACTGCACCACCTCGATCTGGGAGTATGAGGATGATTTCCAGATCCAGAGATCGCCTAACAGGTGGAGCTCAGTATTCTGGAAGGTACGTCAAAAGCGTGTGTTTAACTTAGGAAATGGAACCATCATTAGATATGGTGAGTACAATACTATAGCTGAAGAGAACAGGGCGGTTTGGAACTCTGCCTGTACATCCCTCTGGTAATATGAAAAGGGAAGTCTTCTTCCCTTAGGAAACTCGAATAGAAACTGTGGGCTGACGAAGCCTCTACACAGCATTACTGTCGATTTTTACCTTAAAGATGAATAGGTACAATTGCCATCATTAATTATTATTATCTTTGCTACTGTCACTATGTGCCACTAAACTCACCAACCGTGAAGCCATCTGTAAGCAAAATACTATATGCTCCTGGCATCCCTTACAGTGTTGGTAAGTATCATTTAACAACTTTCAACAGTTATTAAAAAAAGAATAATTGGGTATTTAGAGAGGGATAATGCTGAGACATAATATAGTGCTCAGTGTTGCAGCTCTAGCTCTATCAGATATGTGAACATGAGGCTCTCTGAGCTTCAAGTTCCTCAGGTGAAGAAGCCTTATTGGACAATGTATTCAGTTATTCAACATATAATTAATTAGTGGGCACTTATTCTGTGCCGAAAACTTGCAAAGTGCTGGAGATGAAAGTGGTAAACAGGAGAAGAAAAAGCCTCTGCCTTCATAGAACTTACCATCTAGCATGGTAAACAGACCATTATCGAATAAACCACACACTAGAATGTCAGGTAGTGTGACAAGTGCAATGAAGAGAAATCAGGCAGGGAGCAATGGAGGGCTGGCATTGAGATATGCTGATCATGGAAAGGCTTTCAGAGGATATGGCATTGATGCAAATACCAGGATGAGCTGGGGAGCACACCATGAAGCCATCCAGCTGAAGACCATAAAATCATTCCCAGGTAGGAAAATAGCAATACAAAACTCTGAAATGGAAACAAAATTGATGTGTTCAAAAACTTAGCAACACGTATAGTCTGATCAGAGTGGAATGAAAGGGGGCAAAGGAAAAGTAATGGATTCAGAAAAATAAGACGGCACAGATGGTTTAAGTAGAGTCTTATAGATGATAGTGAGGACTTTGGCTCTTACTGTGATGAACATGAGAAGCCATGTGATCATTTTATGTAGAGGAGTAAAATGATGCAATTAATGTTTTAATGAGAAAATTCTGGCTAATGTACAGAAAAGAGATTATAGGGACTTCCGCCAAGATGGAGGCATAGGTGGAAACACTGTGCCTTCTCCCACAACCAAGTTTGAATACAACAAAGGTTTGGAGAACAAAGACACAGCCAAAGAACAGAAAATTGAATTATACGGAAGTCCGACAACAACTGTTCAA
This sequence comes from Sturnira hondurensis, assembly GCF_014824575.4. Classification (NCBI taxonomy): domain Eukaryota; kingdom Metazoa; phylum Chordata; class Mammalia; order Chiroptera; family Phyllostomidae; genus Sturnira; species Sturnira hondurensis. The sequence goes on along the minus strand of NW_028095541.1, from coordinate 649,123 downwards.
GATGGGCGGAGCCAGCAGCGGAGCAGGGTCGGGCAGGACAGATCCCCCGACTTAGGCGCGCAAGTGGCCTGGACCCAGTCAGGGTGTGGGGCAGACTGACCGTGGTTGCACATTCGCGCACAGTGAGACGGACCACGCAGGCCCTAGGGGACGAGGGCTGGTGGCTGTGGCGCACTTGAGTGCAGTGGGACGAAACTCGCAGGCCCCCATGACAGTGGCAGCTGCCGCACCTGTGGGGGCCGAGGCGGGAGGCGGTGGATGGGATGCCATTGCTCCTCGTTGACCCCACCCCCACATACAGCATCACAACCCAGAGACTGAGTTGCCCTGCTCTGGTGAACACCTAGGGCTCCAATCCTGCTACGTAACAGGCATGAACAGCCCAAAAGATGGTGCAAGAAGAACTCAACCAGAGCCAATGACTCTAAGCGACTGAGAAATTGCCAGCCTCTCAGAAGCACAGTTCAAGACACTGTTTATCAGGATGCTCACAGAACTGGTTGATTATAGTCACAAATTAGAGGAACATATGAAGGCTAAACTAATTGAAATGAAGGAAGATGTCCAGGAAACCAATAGTGATGGAAAGGAAACTGGGACTCAAATCAATGGAATGGACCAGAAGGAAGAACGAAACATCCAACCAGAAAGGAGTGAAAAAATGAGAATTCAAAAACATGAGGAGAGACTTAGGAACCTCCAGGACATCTTTAAATGTCCCAACATCCGGATTATAGGGGTACCAGAAGGGGGAAAGAAACAGCCACGAGTGGAAAACTTATTTGAACAAATAATAAAGGAGAACTTCCCCAGTCTGGCAAAGGAAATAGACTTCCAGGAAATCCAGGAAGCTCAGAGAGTGCCAAAGAAGTTGGACCCAAGAAGGAACACACCAAGGCACATCATAATTACATTAGCCAAGACCAAAATGAAGGAGAGAATCCTAGAAGCAGCAAGGGATAAGGGGACAGTCACCTACAAAGGAGTACCCATCAGACTGTCAGCGGATTTCTCAAAAGAGACCTTACAGGCAAGAAGGGGCTGGAAAGAAGTATTCCAAGTCATGAAATCCAAAGACCTACAGCCAAGATTGCTTTATCCAGCAAAACTTTCATTTAGAATGGAAGGACAGATAAAGTGCTTCTCAGATAAGGTCAAGTTCAAGGAGTTCATCATCACCAAGCCCTTATTATATGAAATGCTAAAGGGACTTATATAAGAAAAAGAAGATGAAAAATATGAACAGTGAAAGGACAGCAAACACACAGTTATTAACAACCACACCTAAAACAAAAGCAAACCAAGAGGACAGCTAGATCAGGAGTGGAACCATAGAAATGAAGAACACATGGAGGGTTAGAAACAGGGGGGTGGGAGGAGGAGAAGGGGGGAGAAGGCACAGAAAATAGCATAGACAGTAGGTAGAAAATAGATAGGGGGGAGGGCGAGAATAGTGGGGGAAATATAGAATCTAAAGAACTTGAGACATGTGGTTATAAACTAAGGGGGGGAGAATGGTGGGGGAGGGAGTGTGCAGGTGGAGGGGAATAAAGGGGGGGGAATAGGACAACTGTAATGGTATAATCAATAAAATATATTTTAAAAAAGAAGATTATAGAAGAAAAAAGGTAGAAGCAGCTAGATTATTTAGGAGAGTATTGAAGTACCCCAGCAAGAGCTGTGGTGGCTTAAATTAAGGTGATGTTAGTGGAGATGGTGATAAGTAGTCCAATCTAGCATAAACTTTGGAGGCCATGCTCTAGACATACTGATGAATTAGACATAAAACCAAATGGAGTCAAACATGACTCCAAGACTTGCAGCCTGAGCTATTTAGTGAATGATGTTATCATTTACTGGGATGGAGAACCAAGAAGAGCAGTGGGATGGGTGGAGAGCCCAGAGTTTGGTATTGGCCATGTTTTATTGTTGATGCCTACTGCAAGTGGTGATCTCTAGTGGCAATTTAAATATACTGATCTGAAGCTCATGGATTGGGAGTCATTAGTAAATGGAATGTGTATATGGCACTCGACTAGATGACACTGCCTAGGAGGACAGTAGGGACATAGAAAAGAAGAGTCATTGGGACATTTCAACATTTAGAAATCAAGGAAAGGCTGAAGACTCAGGAAGGGATGTTGAGACACAGCCTTAGATGATGTCGCTGTTCCCTTCCAGCTCTAACATTCTGTGCCTCAGATGTTGCCAATCATCCTGACTTTCTCTCAAAATATCTCATAACTTTTGAGGTTGATGTTGACATAAACTTGAAATTGATTGGCAATAGTGGAACAGGAGACAATGCAGCATGATTGTGAACGTGGATTCTGTCCTCAGACTGTGGGGTTCAAATCTCAGCTCTTCCACTTAATAGCTCTGTAACTTTGGGCAAATAATTGACCTTAATGGGACTCTTACAACAATGTTATAGTACCAACCTCATCAAGTTGTGAGAAATAAATAAGATAATATTTATAAAGAGCTTAGAACAATGTCTAATATGCACTTAATAAGCACTTGATGCCACATGGAACATTAAGTCCTGAAATGGAAATAAAACTGGAAATCTAGTTAATAAAATATTAGATAACATAGTTGTCTAGATAACATATTAGATAACATAATATAAGTTACCCAAGACCTGTGTTTATCCAAAATCTGACTAGTGTCATGTGCTCTATATTAGAATTGATCACGCTATCATTTTGTCCCTGTTACCTCTGATGAATCCTTACTGGCCTGGACTGATGAAATTAATAGCCAACTTTGGCACATACTGTATTTACCCACATAAGTGTGTGGTTGCTTCAGTATGTGTCAAAACCCAAATATTTGCCTCACAGATCTGTTGTGCCAAGAGCCTAAAATGCCACTGACATAGAAAATATCACCGGCATTTGTGTGGATCCAAAGCAAATGTGATTTATGGGATTTGTGATGCTATAAATTCACCAAATAATCTAAAGGTATGGATTCAAAACAAAGAACTAATGGTAAATTACCAATCCCAGAATTCAGATTTTAATATTTTCTCCCTTTCATTTTATACAAACAAAATCCAAATGTATTTGTCCCTGTTGTGCTAGCCCTACTACAGAAAAAAAATAAAGGCAAAATTCGTTGCCTCATAGAGATTATATTCTAGCAAAATCCAAATTTTAATTTCCTATTGCAATCACTAATACTGGACTGGGCTTTCAGAACCCTACAGCAAATCTGAATAACCTTAGAATTACTGTCTTAGAGACCTCACCTCTACCAGGGGAAAACCAACCACTCTTGTTTTCTTTCCTCAGAAATTTAAGTGAATTCATCTCAGTAGGCATATGAGTGCTTTCTACCAATACAAAGAAAATCACTGGTTATGCATATATTTCTATCATGATTCTTTTTTATGTTATTTTTCCTTTCACTTTAAATTGCATCCGTAGGGGATTCAAGCTGTGGGCTTCCCCTTCCCCCTCTTCCACCACAGTAGAGCCTCTGCTCGCGGTGCCTTCCTCAGTGGGACTCTGCCCTCAAGCCAGCTCTTAGCAGTGGGCAGCATGGAGGTGCTTGATGAGAATGGAGATGGGACTCAAATGGGCCAGAGTTAGAATTTTTGCTTTGACATGTGGATCTACATAGCATCCATCTCACAGCGATGTTCTTTCTGCAGATGTATATATGTCCACTGTGCACAAGAATATGTGGTAGGCTCTAGGATTCAATTGTGAATATGATGTTGTTCTTCACCTGTGAATAAGATATAAACTTAAAAGAGTTAACAATCAAAGAAGGTAGATATATACAGATTGTTACAATCCAACGTGATAAACATCCCCCTAAAAATAGTCAATTACTGGAAGCACAGGGTGGTGAGACCCTGATGCAGTCTGAGCAAGAAATAGCTCCACAGAAAATATCATCTGTGAACAAGCAGGAGCAGGGCACCCAGAAAGAAAGCATTGCAAAGACTGAATCACGACAGAAGACGGCATACTCAGGAGACTGCAAATAGTTCAGGATGACTGGGTAGAGGTTTGGAAGTTAGAGGAGAGGGGTCAAGAGATCAATGTTGGAATGCATACCTGAGTCATATCACAGATGACTTTGAAAAGCTGTGACACAGAAATTTCTCTAGAGCCTTCCAGTTTAAGTACAATGATGGGGCAATATAATAACCAGTCGATGCTTTCTTGGGGAGGTTGCCTCACATACAGTTGTAAACACACACACACACAGTTTTACACATATTCTCTGTGCCTCACAGGTTCTGTATTACCACATGGTTGCCTCAGTCACTACTAATTTCTTCCAGTGCCTGCAGCTGCTGCCATATGCAAAACTCTGTGACATGGTCCCACCTACCCCCCTACCACCTTCTGCTGCAGCCAAGGTAGAATTCTTTCTTATCCTTGAACTAGACCTTCGCCAAGGTTGTTGCCACTTGATTGCACAGCAAACAGCCTCCGTGTAGCAGGTATGAACTAATGAGAGCAGTCTTCTCATTCCTAATCATACTCTCCCCACCTCAGGGTTATTTTCCTTTTTACCTTCCCTCCTCAATGCATATGAAAAACTGCTCAAAAGTATAAGGCAAGTGCCTTCTCCACAGCTTTACTAAACGTGAAAGTGACCCTCTGGTCCCTCTCTCTTCTCTTGAAACTCTCCTTCTATATGCCCCAGTCTCTCCAGTTTCCCCCTTAGGCTAAGTCAGAGTTTAAACTTACATCTTAGATTTCTCTTCAAAGTTTTGCTAGATATTAAGAAGATAGTTTCACACTAGAAATTAGAGGAACTATGGGAGCCGCTTAAGAGAGAATCCATGTGGTATTCATTCTGTTTTTAAATGTTTTCTCAGATGACACTTGAAGAATGTATGAAAAAGATAAGACTAGCATTGGAGACCACCAGAATGCAACTGTAATGATCAGAGCAAGATACAATAATGGTCTGCACCAGTAGAGTAGTTATGGTGACGGAGTGGCGATATGAGACTCAGGAGGGCTTTATGAGGTGGAACCAATAAGAGTTAATTGACTATTGACTGTGAATGTGGGGAAAGAGTCAGTGCATGGGTTGCTGGCAGGAGCACAGATAGGAAAAATTAGAAGGAAAGAGTATAATTTTGTATATTTGGGTTTGACAAACCTTTCGGACACCCTATTGTCCACCCCACCCTGTGCTCCCAGGAACTACTATGAGAGTGTTTATCACTTTGGACTATAGCAATCCTATTCGTGTTAAAAATATGAGGCCAGAGTCCAGGAGAATGATTTAGGCTGGAGTTGGAGATTTGGAAATCACTGGTCTATTGGTGGTAGTTAAACTTTAGCCACAGATTAAACCCTACAGAAAATATTGAACAAAAGGTATGAGTCAAGGATGGAACACTGGACAACCTGGCAAAGCAGGCTGAGTGCAGGTTGTTAAGGAGATGGATGTAGGAGAAGGAAGAGTTGTATCAGGGAGAGCAACAGGTAAGCATTTTAAGAAAGCATTCGTCTTTGACATCAATGACTGCAGAACATTCAAACGAGATAAGTAAAGAAAATGGGATTTGAAAATAAGGAGGTCATTAGTGACCTCAGAGAGAGCAATTTCAGCGAAATCATGGAGGACTAAGCATGGTCCTCAAAGGGGGAATGGCTTCAAGCAGTAGCTAGCAAGGAGCACAGGGATCTAAAATAGGTTCTGAAGATTGAAGTGACTGGACGTATTCACAGGTTAAAGGGACGGAGCCTCTGTAAAGTAGAAGAGCTAATGCAGAACAATGGCTATCACTACCCAGAGGAAGAGGGCTGTGAAGACAGTAGGAGGTAAAGCATGTGCAAGGACCCAGATCCTAGCCTGGCATAGGTTTTTTGACTTTGTAAAGCTCCATGTCCCTATGGGCAGGTCAGGCAAGAAGGTCAGGACATAAGTTTGAATCTGTCATCACTGCTGGCAAGTGACACCACTCATAGCTCAGATCCTGCTAAGGAGAGGTCAACAGCAGCCCCCTGGGGCTAATGAAAAAGAAAAGCCAGTCTTCACTCCTGATGTGCTTCCTCTGAATTACCTCTAACCCAGATGGCTCCTTTCACATTTAGCTCCATCCAGCATTTCCCCCCACACGCTGTTCTCCCCTGCTACAATAGTTCTTGCTTCCAACAGTCATTACTGCCTCCTCCCTGCCAGAACAGCTGTGTTGCTACTGCTGCCAATTCTGCTGATTGAAGGAAACTGCATTTTCAGAACTCATCAGCTCACGGGGATGCAACGAAGGGGATGTTGGTCAAAATAACAGCAGTCTCTGGCTTGTCACCCCAGCAGCAGAATTTCTGGAATCCAAGTTCTTCTCCCTATCCAGTCCTCTTTGCCAACAGTGGGAACTGAGTTGTCACACATGCTCCCCACAGCCAGGAGAGTTATCAGAAGTTACAGTTTAAATACTGTCCTTGCTGCTGCCTTTAAGCCCTGTCACAGCCCAGGGAGGTTCCTATCTCTCACTATGGGCATTGCTCTAGCCACCCCACCTCCCAGGCTGCTCCAGGTCACCTGGGGGAGGCCCCAAGCCCAACAGCATTTCAACTCTCCTGCATGGCCCTACACAGGGCTGCTCTGATCTCTCAGACTCTTAAAAGATCTTTGTGTTGCATTTTTAAACATTCTATTTAATAGAGCCCCTATCCTCTTAGACCTAGGACACCTCAACTTAGAGCCATGTCCAGGGACAATTGTTAGGATAGTATACAGCCTCACTCTCCAATTTTCTAATTCTTTCCAGTATTCCAACATGGCACCAGGATTAAGCTGATGTATGCCAACATCCCTCCTCACCTCTATTACATGCTCAAGAAAGTTAAGGTGGAGAGAACTTGTGATTCCATCATTGCTCCTTCATGCCCCACCCCATCCCAAGCTCTTCCTGACATGTTTTAATAAATTTCGAGCTCCTCTCTGGGCACAACTCTTGAAGATTCTCATTAGACTTGCACTGATGGCACCTTCAGAATCTTGGGAGTCAGCTGTTCATTACATTGTGCTCCCGTCCAAAGACAGCAGACACCTCTCTGATCCATGGATATAACGAGGAAAAGGGAGAAGGCTCAGGAAGCCAGACATTTTCCAGTGCTTGAAGTGAGCAGAAGTTCTGCCGTCTGCAAGTCATGGTTTGCCTTTTTAGCTTCTGAGTGACAACCCGAGAGGAGATTTTAATCTGTAAAGCACTTGCTCAGTTGAGGAGCAGGCTGCTCGGAGAATCAACCCCCTGGCTCCATATTCCGCAGTCTGGCAGTTTAGGTTCGTCTGTCAGGAATATTTATTGAGCACAGGCTGGAATAAGAACTGTGGAGAGACAAGACAGAAGTAGAAGATGGAGAGCCTTGGCCTCAGTTGCTCTTAAGAACCCCAGAAACGAAGATGGATACATTTTTGCTGCTCTCAATTTTTGAGAATTAGTGCCAGCTCTTGAGGAGGGAAGTAATTTCGTGACATACGAAGCATGTCACCATGGATATTTAAGTTAATTTAGTTTGTGCATTCAGAATTTCCAATGTGAGTCATTTTTAAAAGTTATTTTTAAATAATGGTTAGTCTTTGAAGGTAAATTTATTCACACCATTTTTAGCAAAATGTAGAAAGCCATTTGAAATGGTATATTTTCAATTCAATTTTTCCTGTACTACTTAAATCTTGTGGAGAATAGTTTCTATTTCTTCAGAAGAGATTATACTGACTCTTTTTTGTTTTTTAGTTTTCTCACAATATTACATAATGGAATTTTGTCCATTTATGGTAACAAAAGCTCTGTTTCAATAAAAAAAATAGCAGGTAATATACAAAATAGTAGCTGGTGAAATACTGTGGGAAGATAAAGGGGGTGGGGAGGCCTAGAAGACTTGGGTCAGGGTCCAGTCCAGCTATCTGCTAACTGTAGGACCTTGAACTATACGCTTCTTCAACCCTATAAACCTCAGTTTCTTATAGGTGAAATAGGAACAAGAATATCTACCTCTCCTAAGGCTGGTGAGGATAAAATGAAAAACACACCTAACACTATGCCTAAATCGTAACAGATGCTGTCAACAAAAGGTCACTGCCACCAATCCAATGCCAACAAGGGTTTCCAATCTGGAGTGTGGCAGAAAGAGAAAGTTTACTCAGGTAAATTAATTTGCAAGCAGGAGAAACTCAGCCTCTGGGAGAAACTGCTCCCCAGAGACAAAGGGAAGTTTGCTTTATACAGAGAAAGCTCCCACCCTGGTCCCCAAATGGCCCATTTTTATGTAAATTAGGAATACAAGTTTGCACAGTTTAATTGATCTAAATAGCACTGCCATGATTGGCCAGAATTGCCTGTTCTGGTGGTCATTTTGGAGCTGCTCTGATTGGTTAGTAAATATGCAAATGAGGATAGAGCTGTGTGGCTCTGATCAGATGAGGCAAATCTCAGCATATTGGTTGAAATACGATGCCAGGAACTCCTTTCTAAGGGTCAGCTCACACTGTGCAGGAGCACAGTGCAGGTGGCTCACAGCTCAGCCTGCAGCTTTCTCCTGAAATGCCGTGTCTGTGTGTGTGTGTGTGTGTGAGAGAGAGAGAGAGACAGAGAGAGAGGGAGAGAGAGACAGAGAGAGAGAGGCCTCCACCAGCAATGGCTGGCTGCTGGACTCTGATTACGAATTGGAGCCCAATGAACCATGAGGAGTTCTTCCTGGCAGATATATTTCTTCTTGAGGTTTGCAGTGCTCAATAATACTAGTTTTCCCTTCCCCAGTTTGTTAAAGTGATGAATTTGCAAATAGTCTCCTTCTATTATGTAAACCTTCTTTATTAGTGTCTTACCCTGGATTTTAATAAATAAATATGTTAAATAAACATACTTTAAATATTCAACATTACATGATGTTATACATTGGGTTATTTTTTCAACCTTGTTATTCTAACTAAAAGCAATTAGAAACGGAAGGAAATAAAAATTGTGTTTAAAAATAAATAATGATATTATCTGTTCTTTATTCTAAATACTGAGTAATTGTGGTAATGCAGTGGCCAATGTAGCACAATTTTACAAGAGATACATTTCCAAATACGTTTTCAGCTACTTATGACAGTGTATTACTAACCCAGGCAAAGGGCTAAGTCTTTCATTCACTGTCCCCTTTAATCCTCACAACAACTCCATGAGGTGGGTACCATATCATTTACCACTTTATAGGTGGGGAAATTAACAACAAGAGCATTTAAGTAACTTTTCTTAGATGATTTAGTGCTAGTTCCCAGTGCTAGAATCCAAGCCTGTGTCTGTTAATTCCAAACCTCTGAGTTTAAACTGCCAAATGATATATTGCTTTCCATCTTCAGCATGTTACACTTTATTAGAACTTGAGCTGACGCAGTGTCATTTCCATCTGCGACTCCTAACACTTCTCAGCATCTGCAGATGTCCAACCCAATGGCTCCGTGTTAGAGAAAGAGCCCTGGCCTCCAGTCAGATCTGTGGCTGCCAGCCCTTCCTCTGCAACGCGCTAGCTGTTCCTCCTCCCGGGCCCGTGACTTACCCTCTGCAAGGTTACATTTCCTCAGCGTAAAGTGGCAAATATGGTTCCTTCCCCAGTTACTTGGGGAAAGGGTGAGTAGTTACAGACTGTCAATGTCTTCCAGCCATAATGACCAGGACAAAGCTATGTCAATGGTACTAAGTTTATTACCACCATAGTGAGAGAAATGACCCCATAAGGGGTCCTGGGGCATTCCAGTAAGGCATTGTAGGGAAGGACATATTATAGGATGTTGGGTGATTTGGGGAAGGGTTGAAGGAAAAACATGTCCACCCTGGATTGGCAGGGGTGATTCTATGGTTGAATTTCTTAGCGAATCTGACCTACAAGGAGGGCAGCCTAGAGTGGGACAACAGCTACAGTGGGTAAAGGAGCAGCAGTCATTTATGTTGGCCGAGAGGAGAGGAGGTGCTGGGTATCTGACCTTGTTTTTGTCTGTGCTTAGAGAAAACTATGAAGTAGTCTTACTTCGTCCCTGGGACAGAATGAGCTTGTCTGATAACGTTCTATGAGATTGATTGTGCCAACAGGAGAACATGGCCTCGCTGTGAGCTCCAGGCCACTTTTAACAACGTCACAGCCTAGTGAATAGAGTCAGGCCAGCTCCTGGACATCAGGGCTGCTTTCCTCTGCCTCCAGACCAAAGGAGGAAAGGTCAGCAAAAGGGGACTTTGTCAACCGCAAAGCACTGTACGCACCGAAAACTCAAAGGGAAAATCAAGACAGTGAAGCAGTTTCTGGTTGGCAATAAAATCAGAAAGCTGCCCCTTTCCCCCTTTTTAATCAGAAAATTATGTAGGCTTTTTATACATGTTTGGAGCGACTGGGAAAATTCACTTTCCCAAAAGATAAGTCCCGCTCTGCCAGGCACGGGAGAGCTGAAGCACTGTGCTTACCTGTCTTGTTTCATCGTGTCTTTCTCTAGGTCGGCCTCATCTCCGGCACAGTCTTTGTGATTCTCGGGCTGACTGTTCTGGCAGTGGGCTTTCTTGTGCCCGCCAAAATTGAAGCCTTTGGCGAAGCTGATTTTGTGGTGGTCGACACACATGCTGTGCAGTTTAACGGAGCCCTCGACATGTGCAAGCTGGCGGGAGCTGTGCTCTTCTGCATCGGGGGCACGTCCATGGCCGGGTGCCTGCTGATGTCAGTGTTTGCTAAGAGCTACTCCAAAGAAGAAAAACTCCTGCAACAAAAGTTCAAAGAGCAAATTGCAGACATCAAGGCCCACACCCAGCCCATCACAAAAGCTCCGGGCCCCGGGGAAACAAAGATACCAGTCACTCTGTCCAGGGTTCAAAATGTCCAGCCTGTACTGGCCACTTGAACTACCACCACCCCACCCCCACCTCCTCATCCCGTCCTCTCTAATTTACACACGGGGTGACAATGAAGCAGGCCAGCCTTTAAGGTGACGAGGATTTGGCGTTGGTTTGCCCCATAGTTGTGCTTGGCTATGGGCCGCATAGGGAATGAGCTCACACTCGCTGGGCTCAGTGGCCCTGATGAGGGTGGACGCCCTGCATCAGCCTGAACACAGGCACCCAGCTGCTTAGAGGGTGCTGCCGTGCGCCTGCCAGGAGCCCTCTGAAACTCCCCTCTCATAGATTGTGGCTTAGTGTCATTTTCCGTGTTATTGGAAAGTCCTGGACAGTTCAGACCAGCCTACCAATTGCCAACATGGCCCGTTTTGTTTTCTCACGTTGTTTTTTCTAATCTTCCCTGTGTGGTGCTACCTTCCCTTCCTGTCCCCCTGTGTGTGAGATATTGTTGAATGTGTTCTTAGAAAAACCGAGTTCCCTGATTTTGACCCGAACATTTTAGTCTTCTAATGATATCTTAACATGAGGTTCTTACAGTTGGATGTATTTATCAGAGATCTTCACAAATCCTTTTTGCTTTCTATCGTTTTTTTTTTTTTTCATGGAAGCTAAAATAGAATCTTGGTGAAGAAGTTCATGTTGGGAGTATCTGTTGATGTCTACAGTGTCCAAAAGCACTTAATTAGAAGCCAAGAAATGTGAGTTCCTACTGCTACACAGCTGTGTGACCTTGGGGAAGTCATTTAACTTCCCAGGCCTCAGTTTCCACATCTATATAATGGGGGTCCTAGGCTGCGATGTCTGAGACCCCTTTTCTGCCATGTGTCACTGGCTTTCCCTCCACCCTGAGTATGTTTACAATGCCCTGTGGCCCCCACCACAGCGAGCTGAGGCTCTTCGAGACATGGGCTCCAGGGACGTCTCCAGTCCGCAGCCTCAGCCCACCTACCCTCAAACATGCAACCCCAGCGGTTTGTTTATACAAGGCTGCAGTACTTTTATAACGACAAAGCAAGCCATCCTCAATTAAGAAACCACTGAGTATATATTAACATTAAAAGGAATTTCTTTCTCCAATAAGACATTTATTCTCCAACAAGATATTCATCTCATCCCTTTGCACTTTTATTTAGTCTGTGAATTTAAATGGACTGAGGAAAATGGAAGATGTGACCTTGGCATTCATTCTCTCAGAACCAGTGCCCCCCCTTCGTGGTGTTTCCCCCTTCTCCCTTTCCTTCACTGGATAAATAAAATATGTGAACCAGCAGAACTTGAACTGCATTGTCATTCCCTCAGCACGGCCATTTTCTCTCCAACGTGTAATTTTCCATTCCGAGGCTGAATAAGCTCTGCCCTCCCCTGGCTAAATGGAGGAATGAATGAAGCAATTAGTGCCCTTTGTGCGCCGTGTTTATTTTGCCTGGTCCAGCGTAAAACACAGGGCAGATCAGCCCCTCAACAAGAGTCATTGGCCAGATTGGGGAGAAGTCATTCCAGTCTCCTCAGGTTCTCTACCTTCCTGTGGAAATGCCATTTTAATTTTATTCTTTGAAGGCTTCGACAAGCCCCCAAGCATCTGTTCAAGGCAATAGCATTTGAAGCCTTCCATGCTTCCTTCTGTGCTGCGTACCAATGAGGCTCTGAGAATGAGACTTGACTTTTAAGAGCCTCCCGAATGAGAAATAATTGCTGTCTGGCACGGAGACTTTCAGGTACAGGCGTGAGAGCAGCCATTAAAAAAAAAAAAGCAGCTCTGTTCCTCAAAGGCCTGAAAGAAACCAACGTGGATAAAGCAGGAGCTCTGTCTGAAAGAGTAACTCAACCTATCCTGCCTTCCCTGTCCTCCTGTCTGGGCTCAGGGAGTGGGAACTTGTAAGGAGGAGGGATGAGGGCTCTTATAGGAAAGCAGAAGAGGAGGCTGAATGGTATAAGAAATACACCTTGGTCTTAAAACAAAGTACAGGCCATGTGCAATCAGAGGGCAGGGAGCAGCGGACTAAAGACTTTAAAAGCGGCCCTGGCCAGGTGGCTGTATTGGCTGGAGCATCGCCCCATACACCAGAAGGCGGCGAGTTCCATCGCTGGTCAGGGCACGTACCTGGGCTGTAGGTTTGATCACCCGTCTGGGTGCATCGCAGGAGGCAACTGATCAAGGTTTCTCTTCCATGTCAATGTCTGTCTGTCTCTCTCAAATCAATAAATATGTCCCTGGGTGAGGATTAAAAAGAAAAATAATTTTTCAAGCGATCCTCAGGCCCAGCTGAGGAGACATCAGTGGTATGACAAACCAGATGGTCTTTGAGCCTTGGCCTCGGCCTGTTTGCTGGCACTGAGCCAGGCCTTCCCTTCACTACTGAACCGTTTAGAGCAAAGTGAAACCCTGGACCTGCTGATGGGCCTGGAGTTGGGAGAGGAGGCGCGGAAACCAAGAAATGAGTTCGGGCCTGGGGATTGTGTACATAGAGGCAAATAGAGTCCGTGCAAACCGTACATGACGCTGGCCCACCCCAGGCAGAAGACCCCCCCCACCTCCTGTCAGCACTGACCTGGTGACCTCTGTTTGTTTGGGTGCTCCCAGGGCCTGGACCCTCACTGCCTCCGAGGGCCAGCCACCCCATCTTATGATGGCTTTCTCTGGTTAGAAAGCTTACCCTCATGCCTTTCCAAAATCTGCCTTTCTCACCCTTCTACACATGGGACCAAGTTCTAGAACTCAAAGTTACCGACAAGTCTAACCCCTCTTACAAAGGACCACCTAACCCGCCACCACCCCATGCTATGAGTTCTTTATTGTTCAATTATTTTTAATCCTAACTTCTTCTAGGGGTTGGTTCTATATAGTCCCAATGTTCCTAATTGTCCATACCACCCATTAAATTGAGTCCCTAGAAGTTTTTACATTTACATAGGTTACAGATTCTCTGACTTCATTAATCGCCTTACTAATGCAATGCATAAGCGCACGGGACTTCAAGCCGGGACACTGAGGACAAGAGATGTGCAAGCAGCTCCTCTGTGCACCTCCGTGGCCGCCTGTGACCCACCCTACTCCCTCGAGTTTTATGCTGGAACACCTCCTGGGCCCGCATTCCAGTCAAACTCAGCCACTCTCCCCCCTCAATGCACCCGCATTTTCTTGCCACTGTGCCTGCACTCACAAAGCTTATTTTCCCAGCAACAAGTGTCTTCCTGTTCTCTGGTTATTGAACTTATTCAAGACCACATCAAGAAACAATAGCAACAGTAATAAGCTAATACATATTGAATGGAAGGCATCATTGAAGAATTTTATGTGTAGTGATTCATTTAATTCTCACAAAAACACCTAGAAAGTCCGGGCTATTGTCACAGCAGGAAACAGGCACAGACAGAACATGTCCAAGGAGAACCAGTAAGTGAAGGAATCAGGGGTCAAACCTGCGCAGCCTGGCTCCACCGGCTGGCGCTGCCCTTTCATTCCAGACACTCTCCTGCCTCTGGAAATGTCACCTGCTCTCTGCAGCTCTCTCTCTTTTTCCATCTCCCACTTCAGACTTAATGTCTCTTCCTCAAGTGCCAGCACTTTGTACAAACACATTCTGTTGCACTTATCTCTCTGTATTATAGTCATTTGTTTACACATGTGTTTCTTCCATTAGAAGCCACACTATTAGTTGCTTGGGTACAGGGAGCACGACTTAATGAGTAGTGAAACCTCAAGAGCAAACACATAAAAGCAGTGTGCTACCATTACATGGTCATTTAAAACAATTACTGCCATTTTTACCTAGAGCTAGGCATTGTCGGGCATTGCAGAAAATAAAGAGATGCTTAGTAGGGAGATTAAAATTTTTTCATATTTAATGTGTATGTGTGTGTCTGGACTAAGACTGAGAGTACAGCTGGGGAAACCCCAGAGCAAAGCTTCTCATCAATCTAACATTTGGGTTTGGGGGAGCACAGCCTAATGGCTATCTCCCCACTATTTCATCTAAAGAGCAAAATCCTCCAGCCAGTGAGCCTTGCTCACTAACACCGAGCTATACCAATCTTCTCATTCCTGGGAGAGATTGAGGGGAGAGCTGGACCTGCCCAGTTAAAAAGCAGAGTAAATTGTCTCCTGCAGTCCTGAATAAACAACCCAATCCTTCATTCTTGAATAAGACACAACCAGAATCATCAGACAGCTGAGGCAAAGCAGCATCTTCAAAGAGGATACATACACGAAATAATAGACTCCGTGAGAAGTACGGTTCAGAAATCACAGAACAACTCTAAAAAATCTAATTAGTCTTCAAGGAAAAAATGCATAAGTAAAATAAAAATAGAGTACTATGCAAAGGAATATCAAATAGTTGAAAAACAACACATTCATAAGAGAGTAAGTTGAAGGCATTTCCCCCAAAGTAAAATATCCCCCATAAAAATAAAAACATGGGACAAAAAAGTAAAAGACAGAGAGTCAATCAAAGAGAAAAAGATAACAGAAAAAAGCAGAGGAGAAATTATGAATAAAATAATGGGAGAGAATTTCTCAAGGCTACAGAATACAGAAATCTTGGTGTTGCAAGTGCCTGCTCAGTATTCCACAATGTGAATGGTTAGAACAAATCATACCTGACCATGTACAGATGATGTACTAGAAAGTGGTGCACTTGAAACCTATATAATTTGATTCACCCGTGTCAGCTCAATAAATTTAACAATTTTTAAAATCCCAATAAAAAAGTTAGAAACATTCTTGTGAAATTTGAGAACACAAAAGATAACAAAAGATTCAACAAGCTTCCACAAAGAACCATGAACATCTACAGAGCAATAGGGTGAAGCTGTGCTTTCATGCAACAAATAACGGTAAGGTAACTTTTAGTCTACAACACATAGACATCCTCTTATTAAAAAGAAAAAAAGTGATAGAAACTCCAACAATAAAATTTAAAAATAAACTGCATGAGGATATCGTGGTCCAAATATTAAGCCTGATTGTGGGATTGGGGGGGGGGGCATTGGCAGAGTAGAAGAAAAAGGAGCCACTTGGAATCTGACCCCCCTCAGGCACAGTCTACTTCTAGTAGAACAGGGGCTGGGACGCTGAATCCGCAGAGGAAGAGCTGAGTCCTGCCGTCCCAGTAGCTCTGCAGAGACCAACATTTTACAAAGCCAAAACAAACATTTACTTCTTTTCAACTTCCAAAATCAAACTAGAGGCAACAGAAAAGCCTAAGTCATGATTACTAAATGGACTGCACATGTGATAAATCTGAAGCTATTAAAATAAAGGTAGAACTAGCAAAATTTAGAAAGCAGGTGGGAAAAGGTAAGAGAAGATAATGGTAGGAATACCAACACCCTCATCTAATTCATGGAAAGATATAATGGCCTCAGCTTATAATTTGCAGTTATAAAGATAACCTAATGAAAGAACAAAAAATGAGATGTAGATGTGTCAGTTATAAATCAAGAAATAATGATGTATTACTTAGAGTTATGGACGAAGCCACTGGAAGAGTGAGATGGGAAATACTGAGAGGCCTCCTGGGAGAGAGGCTGGAGGAAGCCAGAGGCACAACTGTGTCATTTACATGGTGCCGACCTGGACAGACACAGGGTCTGACCCCGTGGCCTTTAGATAGTCTTTAAGCAAATGACTCTTGTTTTAGAAGCTATTTTTTTTTTAAGGCATTAAGGGATTCTGTTAACACGAAGTCTAGGATGTATCCTAGATTAAGATTCTGAGAAGGCCTCCCTGAGGACATGATAATTCAACAGTATCTGGAAATCTGAGTAGAAGCTAAGCAGAGTGACTCTTGCCTAAGGAGGAATTTGTTCCTTTGGGGGGGTTGGGTGGGGTGGGAGTGGCCTGTGCGAAGAGAGAGTGAGCAGCTTTCAAGGCAGGGGCAACAGCACAGACAAACTCCCAATGCAAAGTGGGTGCACCACCTTGAAAGAATGGTGTTAGGTGCTTTATCATGGGAGCAGTCCTCCCTCCTCCCAGCCCTGGGGGGAGGGAGCACCTGTGACCCCAGAACACGAGGCCACCGAGCTGCACAGCTCCAATGTGGACAACACCCTCTAGACTTGTGCTGAGTCATGGTGGAGGGTGAGGTGTTCTACAGAAGGCCAAGGTCAGGCCAGAGGCAAAAGGGAAGTAACTTAAGGATAGTAGCAGGCAGCTCGGAGCAGCCCTGCAGGGAATGCTACAGGCAGCCCAACCCAAGAGGAGTCCAGAGCTGACAAGGAGAGTGAATGCTCTGTGCCCTCATGCTTATGGTGGCCTTGGCTTTCCCTCGAGGTTTCTATCTCAAGTTGCTCACCAACTTCAGTCTGTCTCAGAGGAATTGCTCTTGTGTCACTTCCTTTGCCTTCTGATTAATGGAAAATAGCAGCAAGAGATGCTGAGCTTGTTATTTCTGTGCCCCCCCCCCCCGGGCCAATTTACTCTCTGCTCTTGGGGAAAAAGGGAAGACGAGAGGATCTGCGATCTTTGTTTTGCTGGAGAGTCTCTTTCCAACTACTGCCTGAGGAGGTGGGACTCAGAAATGGAACAAAGCCAAGAAAATAATCAGAAGAGCGTGCACTTATTGCAAGCTTTCTTTGTTGCATGCAGTATGATAAACATTGTCATGCAATTTTGCATTTAATTTATCCTTGAAAGATTTCAAAAGGTAATCACTTTTATTTTCTCTGTTTTATTGATAAGGAAGGCTAGACTCAGAGAGATGAAGTGGGTCACCCAAGAGTAAGTAGCCAGAAGTGATCAAGTAGCATTTGCACCCAGGTGGGCTGATGCTAAGACGTCCCTCTCTGAGAATAGAGTCTTCCAGAAAGGATGAGAAAGTAGCTGCATCTCATCTCTCTTTACAGAGCATTAAAAAAACCAGTAAGAAATATACATGTTACTAGTGCATGTGAATTCAGTGCAAGTAATAAAGTTGAGACTCCTTAGTGCTGAGTTTACAAAAGATCAGCGCAGAGTATTTTTTTGTTTTCTCAGAAATTTTATAAAGGGCAAATCTGCTCATCAGTGAGGTCCTTGAAGGTCGATACCATGTCTTAACTCGTACTTCTTCCCAGCACTTAACACTATCTAGTTTACAGAAGAAGCTCAATAAATGTTTGCTGCGAGGTTTTGGTTCAAAGAACTGCAATGATTTTTCTTACGAACCCAACCTCCTGGTGACCTCCACCACTTTGTACACTACTGGTAAGAATTGTATTCCCCACGCAGCATCCGAGGGCCTTGGATGCTTTGACCTAGCCTAAAATGCATTTATGGGAATTCCTGGAAGGTTTCAGTGCCTCAAAACCCAAGGGTGGCGTGTGCATTTTTAACTACGGGAGCGCAGCCCAACCCGACTGAGGGAGGCAGCTCTCAGCTGACTGAGAGCCATGGCGTTAAGCATGCAGACTCTTGACTCAGACTCCATCCATTCAAGTCTTGGCTCTGTTACCTTGCAGACTGCAAAACTTTGGTCAAGTCATTACAACTCCCTGTGCCTCAGTTTCCTCAACTATCAAAACTATAACAGTGTGTACCTACCAGGGTTGCTGTTGAGGATTAAACAAGTTAATGCATCTAAAACACTTGAAAGAGTGACTTACAAAGAGCTAGCCCTTAATAAATGCCACTTGTTAGCCTGCTGGGGTGTAGCTCATTTAAAACACACCCATTTAGCCCTGGCTGGCGTAGCTCAGTGGATTGAGTGCGGGCCTGCGAACCAGACGATCGCGGTTCGATTCCCAGTCAGGGCACATGCCTGGGTTGCAAACCGGTTCCTTGCAGGCTAACTACCAGCAGGGGATGCACAAAAGGCAACCATACATTGATGTTTCTCTCCCTCTCTCCTTCCCCTCTAAAAATAAATAAATAAAATCTTAACAAAACAAAAAAACACACCCATTTACATCTCTGGTGGAAGGCACCAGGCCCGTATTCACCTGCATGCGCATTTTCTGTCAGTCCTACAGTCCGCCCTGCTGACGAGTCTGAAGTGATTTGGAACCTGCCAGACAGGGCAGTGACCTTTTCAACATCAAGTTAATTAAGGCTGGTGAGTAGCTAGAGTGTAACATTTCGTGTCTTCCCGTGTAGTTCAGTGAGAAAGATTTATTAACTCATTAAAATGTCTTGTTAGTTATTTTCAGCTACTTGGAATGACTGCTGCTTTCAGCTGGTGACTTCTCCCAGAAGAGACCAAGAATAGAATCTGACTTTATTGACTTCCTACACGGCATTTGCGTCACTAGATTATGTTGCTGCAACATCAGCATAAAGAGCTTGAAACAAGTGTGATGGTTGATTAAAACTCACCTGCCTCTGGTGACATGCAAAAGGCTGTGGCCGTGTCACGGTCAGGCCAGCTTCACATCATGCTTCTCCCTGCCACCGAGCTGAGCGGAACTGGCTGGGTGGGCTGAGCAAACCCCTTCCACGGAGCTGGGTCTGTGCGAGGTGCTGCCCTTGCTTCCTGCAGACCAGCTGACGGGCCCCCGCCCTCACTACTGCACCTCTCCATGTGGCCCATCAAACGGCTCCTTTTCTACAACAGAACCCCAGCTGCTTGCCCATCTGTCTCACCCTGTTCCTTCAACCAAGTTGCAAGTGGGTAGTCTCCCCCACGGAAGCTCACTTTTTGGAAGAGAGTGGAAGTGCTACTCGAGATGCAATGCCCCAGATTTCCTTCTCACCCCCCTCCTGCAAAATGTACAGTAATAAATCCACACTTATATCTTCCGTCTATAGGTGCACACTCCTATATTTCTCACTTTCTGGGGTTAGATCACTAAGGCAGTAGAACATTGATAATGTAAGCTGGGAAGGGGTGAAACCAGACTCTTTAATGTACCAGTTGTGTGATTTTGAGCAAATTATTTATTCCATGTCCCATGTACTTCAATAAAATGGAATAATAGAACCTTTCTTATGTGGCTGCTATGAAAATTAAATTTAAAAAAACCACTAAGGTGTTTAGGAGAGTGTTCTTCCATAGCTAGGTATCAATTAATACTTTGTGTTTTTGCAGTTGTTACAAGCTGCCAGTGGACAGGGGCCCAAATCACTTCCTCACAATGCCAAGCAGAGCTCAATACTTAATCAAATTCTTTTGATAATTGCTATTGATGAAAACAAGAATGAGAGGAGAAATGCTAAGTAAGGTTTTAGTTCTTAATAAAGTAGGCAAAAATGATTTCCTGAGCAACCAAACTTCTGAATGTGTTTCCACCATCATCTCCAACTTCCTATTTATGTGACAATTTCCTGCTTTCAAATATTGAACACTAAACAGGAAATTAGTTTGAGGATGATGGTCTACAGCCAAAGAGAAGAAAGCAATTTCTGTGGCAAGTAACCAGATACTCTTCCTAGGAAATTTTCTTCAGAAAAATGAATATAATGAACATGGACCTTGAAACAATCTCAGTGGACTTAAAAATGTCACTCCTAGAAATGAAGGGAAAATTGCCTTTCCTTGTCTCAACAGCCCAAATCGCCATCTCCGATTTTATTTTCCAAGTGGAGATTGCCTTCCAGAGACACGAAGGAGGACCTGAAAGCACAGAGCTCTCTGGTGACTCAGTCACTGAGCGGAGCCACTTTCGGGCAGAGGGACAGAGAGGCAAGGGAGCAGAGCCTGGAGGGAGAACACTGCCCATTGCAAGAAGCTCAATAAACATTTTGTTGCTGATAAAGATGGTATCTTTAAAGCCTCACATTAATGTGATGTCCAAACAGGTACCTGGTCACCCACTAGATTTCATAGCAAGGCTAGTAATGCTGACTACTTGAAAAATAACCATATTGCATAATAGAAAGCTTGCAATATACATGCACTTACTGCGAGTCTGTGGCTTTGCCACTTGGGCTATGATCCACAGTAATTAAGGCTCCAAGGTAAATACAAAGACAAAACCCCCGAATTTCACATGTAAGCAGATCGTGTGTTCAATATTGTAGAGCTTACCCGAAACCAATGCCAAGATGAGAAAATGTCAAGCAACAGAGCTTGACCCAGCCCTCTTGCACACATGCACGCACGCACATATGCCTGGATACCCTCATCACCATCAACACTGTCTTCCCTTCTTTGCATGACGCATCCTGAAAATTAATCAGCAGCTTTAGTGATAGACAAAGGCTGTGAACCTAGCCAGTCCGAGGTAATATACGTACAGACGAATGCAGCTTTGGGGAGTATTTTGTCAGTAATGGAAAAGCACAAATAAAGAATCGATTCTGGCTCAAAGGTGGATAGTAAAGAAGCAGTTAGAAGCCAGGGAAAGTTGGCAGGTGTTTCAAAGGATGATGCCAAAAACTGAGTCAGAAAGCTAATAACTATAATATCTAACAGCTGCGCTGTGCTTGCTCTGTGCTGAGTGCTGTAACTGCATTCTCTCTCTAAATCCTCCAGGTCAACAAAGTAGCTACTATTATTTTCTCCTTTGCAGAAGTGTTAATTAGCTTGATTCTGGTAATCATATATATATATATATATACATATATATATAATGTATGTATATATAATCATTATATTGCACACCTTAAGTGCACATAATTTTCACTTGTCAATTGCATTTCAATAAACCTTGGAATAAATGGTGTTCAATTTTAGAAACTCTGTTTTTCAAATTTATTCTTTTGTCTATTTCAAGGTCTTGCTCTTTTACTGTATTCTCTCCTTTTTATAATTTTAATAATTTTGAACATGTTTAGATTTTAACATTTAATTACAGACCCAAAAGACTTTAAAAGTTATTATTTCTACTCCCTTGGGTGTCTATTGCCCCACTGTCTGTCGACTGGATCCCATGAGGGTCCCTTCCCTGGGTGGCTCGCAGTTTTTGTGAGCTCTTTGTGGATTACTGTGCCTCAGATGTACTCCGAGGTGTAGAGGTGTCTCTGGAGAGGTTTCAGTCTCTTTGCCACTGCCCTGGAGGTCTCAGGTTCTTGTATGTACATCCTCTGATTGCAGAGTGGACTGCAGAGTGGATTCACACAACCCATGCTCCAGGGTTGTATAAATGTGGATGTTGCAGGAGTGGATTGTTATTTTGTGTCGATTTTTCCCCACCGAGAAGCTAGGGTGGATGCCAAAAGGTCCATGGCATTTCTAGGAGCCTATAAGCACAGTTATCTAAGAACATAAGAATGGTTTAACATTAGGGGGAAAATTATGTAAGTCACAACATTTAAAAAACTGAAGAAAAAATAATGAAAACCTTAATGGATTCAGAGTCTTTCATCCTTTCAGAATTTTCAAATAAAACCACCCTTAGAAAACTAGAAATAAAAGGGAAATTTAATGTGATATAAAGTATGTACCAAAAATATAAGCAAATACTACATTTAATGTTAAGTACTGGAAGCATTCTCTTAATGTCAGGAGAAGACAAAAATACACACTACTGCTTCCACTCAGTTTGCTCTATCTAGTTCAATGAGATAAGAAAAAATGATTTTATAAATGAAACAGAAAAATGTTATTTTTGTAGATAATATAGTCTTCATAAAAATCCTAGAGAAATTACTTCTAATAATAGTTCATTGAGGTGCTAAATAGAAAATCAATTTATAGAAATCATGACATCCTGAGATACCAATAATTAAAAAATACAATTTTAAAAATGCATTCACAATAGCCACAGAACTATAAGCTACCTGGAAGGAAATATAAGATGTTCAAGACCTGCCCTGGCTAGTGTGGCTCAGTGGATTGAGCGCCGGCCTGTGAACCATTAGGTCACTAGTTCGATTCCCAGTCAGGGCACAGGCCTGGGTTGCAGGCCAGGTCCCCAATAGGGGGCATGCAAGAGGCAACCAAAGTATCTTTCACAAATCAATGTTTTTCTCCTTCTCTTTGTCCCTCCCTCTCTCTCTAAAAATAAATGAATAATATTTTTTTTAAAAAGATGTTCAAAACCTTTACAATAGAAATTATATAAATTTTGGAAGGACTTTAAGACCCTGATAAATGGATGTTTCAAATTTATAGATAGGATATCTCAATTATAAAGACCTATGCATTCTAATGAAAATCTCAACAGACTTTTTCGAAATATCTGACACATTAACCTCAATTTTTATTTAATAGCAAATGGCCAAAATATTTTTTTAATAAAGTTGAGAGTTTCACTCAACCAGATATCACTTCTTACTATACAGCTACAATCATGTAAAATTCAGTGAAGTTTTGGCACAGGGGTCCTGATGGAAGAAAATGGAAGCAGAACACCAAGCAGAGAATCTGTGGGTGAGCCCTGTCCCCCAGGCCATTTTTCATGAACAACGCTTCCTGCCTCTACAAGCCACAGGGACTTCACGGGCTGCCACAAGGAGAGCTGGGTATCCGTGGGCTTGGGCCATTCCAACCCCAGAAGATCTTATCTAAAAGTGACAATAAAGGGAAGGAATACACATGGAGTATGAAATGCCCTTTTATATTACACTTTGTAAATATCTTTTTTTATGCTTGCTATTTGCTATTTTCTTTATTAGAGAGGAACCCTACCTTTCCATACTGGAGGTGGGACACGGTCCCCATTGTACCTCACTATTGTCAGCCATCCTGGATACAGGGAAGGAGCCGTGCCCAGATTACATCTGAAGAGCTGGACCCCAGGCAGCCCTTTCTGGACCCGTGTCTCCGCTACCACAGCCGCCCATCTCACACCCTTCTAAGGATGGAAGCTCATTACCAGAAGACTAAGAAATCAATATGGATAATATAAGGCAAAAACTTAATGTTACCTTGAGTATAAAACCAAGAGAATTTGTGGGGGAAAAAACTTCTAAACTAATATCTTCTCTTGTAATATTCACTTACCAAGAAAATACTAAATAAAGTAACTCCTATTATATAATTTAGGACTCAGCAAGGGGAAGGGATCTGGATTAGTCTGCTCTGGTTGCCATAACAAAATATCACAGACTGAGTGGTTTAAAGAACAGATATGTACCTTCTCACAGGTCTAGAGACAGAAGCCTGTAACTAAAATGCTGGCAGATTTGGTTTCTGGTTTCTGACAAGTCCTCTCCTCCTGCCTTGCAGATGGATGCCTCCTGGTTGTACCCTCGCCGGGCCTTCCTTCTGTGTGTGCACAGATCAAGGATGAGCTCTGCCCTGGCCAGTGGGGCTCAACTGGGTTGGAGCGTCATCCTGTAAACCAGAAGGTTGTGGGTTCGATCCTGGTCAGGCACATGCCTGGGTTGCAGGTTTGGTCCAGGTCAGGCTGCATGCAAAAGGCAACCAATCAGTGCTTCTCTCTCATATTGGTGTTCCTCTCCCTCTCTTCCCATCTCTCTCTCAAACAAACAAACAAATTCAGTAAGCACATCCTTGGGTGAGGCTATTAATAAATAAATAAATAGATAGATAATCTTGGGGGAAAAAAGAGTGAGCGTGGGTGTCCCTTCCTGTCCTGTAAGGACACCAGTCCAACAGAACAAGGGTCCTACCCATATGGCCCCATTAGACCATACTTGCCTCCATAAAGGACCTGTCTCCAAATGCAGTTACATTGGAGGTTGGTGCTTTAGCATACAAATTTGGGGGAACATAATTCAGTCCATAATAGGAATCTCCTCCAATCTTGAGCCAAGAATTTCCCTCAAACACATGAGTGCTTGATATCATTCTGACTATACATCCATGGGGGAAGGATAGCATGCTCAATAAACGGTGCTAAGATATGTTGTTATCCACATGAAGAAGAAAATAGGTGACTAACTCCAGTGCACACAAAAATACATGCCTGATGAAGTCCTCAATGTGGAAAACAAAACTTTAAAAACATTAGAAAGTATTATAGTATATAACTGATATCAAGGTTCAGACAAAATGTTTAAGTAAACCACAAAAAACCCCATAACTATAACAAGGATTAACATATTTGACTACATTAATATAAAAAACATCTCTAGGCTAATAGCACATTTAGAAAAGCAAACGCAGTAAACCATAAACTAGCAAAGATATTTATAAAGCACATAACCAGCTGAGGTTATAAGGATATATAAAGAAGCCCTTCAGAGTAATAACATAAAGCCCAAAACCTAGTAGAAAAAAATGACATAAGCATGTAAATCAATAAAGAGGAACCCTCATGACCAATAAACAGGATCAGGAAAATACCTACTAATACACCGTGAACTCACATTTCTAAGAATTAGATAAGCAAATGATATAAAATTTGATGACTGAGTTGACGTACAGAGAATGGCAATAATTTAAGATGACTCCTATAATTTAAGATGATTCTCTAGTCCGGCACTAAGATGCATCATTAACCAGGATAGCCAATGTAAGAATAGAAACATATTGCAAAAAAATAAAGTATCTGAGGTTGAGGTGACTGAGGGGTACCCAGCTGGTAGTTGTACACCAGGTCTGCAGCTCCCAGGGAGACACTGTCAGGCCCAGAGAGATTTGGGAGTCAAGAGCACACAGGTGGTTGTTCAGACCGTGGCTGTTTGAGATTGCGCATGACGATGGGAGAGGATTTGTAGCCAAGGAGAACAGATACAGTGCAACTGAGGGGACATTCCTATTGGTGCTTTGTTTTGTTTTTGTTTAGCATTTTTAAACCATCTTTTTATTACTAACCAATGCATTTGAAGTGCAGGCCATCCCTGTATCATTTTTCTCTTTAGTGGAAAATAAGTTTGTATTGGCATTTGAGAGACCTTTGCAATGATTTTAATAGATTAAGGTCCCATTAGGGGAAGAAAAAACACTTGGAAACCTGCAGGAGACCTGTATCTTTATTTTCATAAACAAGAATTTTATAACCAATGCATGCTAGCCATTTTACAATGCCTTGGGGAAATTACCATTATTGTTCATTGTGGAAGGTTTCTAATATTGATTAGCCACGTAGTCTAAAGGGGTTGACATTGATGACCTGGTGCCTCCTTTGCTGTGGGGGTTTGCATTTTCACTCTCACAGAATAACGGAGACGCAATGCCAACCGCGCAGAGCTGAGGTGCCACCTCCTCTCCGGCGAGGGTCCCTGATCACACTTGCTTCGTTACTACACATGGAGAAGGCCAAATGCTTGTGCTTAATGGCTTTTGTTTCTCAAATGTGAAGAAAAAACAAACATTCTGAATTAAAGTATTCAGGGAGTGAATTCATTTAGAATGACAGTAGTACATACCCCACAAATGGAAGCATAATTTTAGCCAATCTTTTTGTAAAACTGTGAATTTATTCCTATAGCTATATCACTACAAAATGTGTAATGCACATAATTTATTCTTTGCTTTTAAATATATCTTTATCATAACAAAATTTTTGCACCTGTGTTTTTCTAATACCATTTCATAAAAGAAAAAGTTCTTTTTAAAAAATATACCTAAAATTTTTGCCAACTAAACATGCATATATAGATATAAAGATGTTTTCTTTATAATGAAGTTTAACATCCATGCCAAGTAGAAACAGAAGAATCATCTAATGTGTTAAATTTCTACATGGTTCAAACCAAGTTTCTATTGTGTTTGAAAAATGTCATGCAAAGAATCAATACATGAACTATTAGCATCACAAAATCATAAACAAACAATAAACTATCCAGATACATTTTAATTATAAAAACACAGAGCTATTTATTTATAAAATACAGTACACTTGAATGATTCAGGGTAAGCACTGATAAAGAAAAGCCTAATGCTCAAAATTTGATCAAAACAATTTTTCTTACAAAGAGAAGTTCTAAACATAAATCATATAAAAAGGATGAACTTAATCTTACTTAATTAAGTGAATTTTGAACTTCACTTACAACATTGATAACCACCCCTTTTCACTGTATATATTAAAGATTTAAGGCACAAGAAAGCATTGAAGCAAAAACACAGAACTGATTTTCTCCAAACGTCTTCTAAAATTGACTACAGTTGTTCCATGTTCTCAGATGCCAGTGTATTGGTGACAACAACTCACTCAGTTACACTAGCTGGTTTATTCTGATGAAACTACAGAGAATTCATTTGGTACCATTCATGGATTTAAGCTAAATTGTTTTGGCTTAAGTTGATGGAGCTAGCTCCATTAGTTACCTCCTATTTTGATAGATGTTTTATGGTTATCCAGATATTTTTAAATTCTTTCCTAATTCCCCATATCCTACAGGATGGTACGCCTCTTCGTAAATAGTATCTTTCTTCATTATCAGCTTGTGGGGACACACTTTCATTCTTCATCCAAGTCACTTAGACTTCATGGCAGGAAATATCCTAATTGCATGTGGTAAGAGCAAAAATCAGACCCTTCTATGCACCAGAATGTTTTCTGAGGAGCAAAAATCGTACAGTATTTACACACATGATACTTAATAACCAGAACTTTATGTGTTCATCACATTAGAATGACAGACTAACCTTTTAAAAAATGAGTCCAGTCTAGGGCATTGCATTCACACAAGGAAGCTACACAGCTGCTGCGCTGAACTTCAACATGAGTTGACTAGTTTTATACTATGCAGTGAATCTGGATGCTTGTTAGCAAAGAGTGCTCTACACATTCATGTAAATCACACACACACATTCACAAGCAGTAATAACCTTCTGACCGAGCCTGTGTTGGTACGAAATATCCTGTACTTAAAGTATATGGTACTTAAGACTGGTGACAAAAAAGTAAAAAACTACATGCAGTAACTATTGCAGGAAATAAGATTTCTATATATTCACCCCTCTCTAAAATAAACCGTTCACTGAAATGCTGGTGGCTTTCTTATTTTGAGGAGCAATTTAAATCTCTTAAAGTCTTTGGGAACCAAGTCTTAAAGCACCATAATGTCCATCATTTTTTAGCATTTCCTCTCCATGTTTTTAATGCATTGCTTCTCTCAAGAGTTTTATTCCATTAATAATGAAGAGGTCTTTTCAATATGTTAAAGTGTGTGAGTGCATCTGTATAAGTATTTGCTGTGTATATGCGTATGCCTATATAGTCTATTTCTATTCTAACTGGCACCAGTTCAGATGTGATGCTTTCTGTTTAGCAGTTAATCTATTCTACTTTCTGAATTTTTGTTTTTGCTATGTACTGAGCAAAAAAAAAATACATGAAAGTACAGAGCTAATTCTTTAGGAAAGTCTGTTAACAAGACAAAGATGCCCTCCTGTTGCTCTTCAGCCACAATTTTAAATACATAAATGTTTCCTTGCTGAATTAACTTCATCTTTTGTGAAGAAGATAGGTTATTTAGTGAAATGTTTGAGGATGTTGATTTATTAGCTGTAAGTTGGAAGAGCTAGTATGAGTAATTCCATATTAGTGCGTCTTCGCAACCGTGGGCCTACAGAGGTGCTGGCTGACGCTGAGCCACACACACATGCACAGGCCAGTTCTGTCTTTACAGACGACAGCGGGCAGTACCACTCAGAAAGAACAGAATGCATGGACTGTCATAATCTTCCTATGAGTCTGGAATTCTAATAGTCCCCAAAAAACATAACCAAAAAATGTTTTAATAAATAGTCACCTTATGGCCACAGGAAAAAATAATGGGTAAAAAGTTATCTTATGATCATAATGTCATGTTTTGTAATGAGAAGCCCATGAACTCTCAATAGTTACCTTAACAAATGATAAAACAGGTGAAATATCCTTAGCATGAAAATGACTTTAGTTAAAATCTCCTTCACTTGATCTGCAAAACTTTGATGTTTTAATTCAACTGATAAACCATTTGTTTACAAATGTCATAAAACCAATGAAGATTAACAAGAGTTCCATCAAATTAAAACTATGAAATCTATCATAAAAGCTAACACCTTAAAGCGTCCTATTGGTTCTCACATAAAAGCCACATGAGTTTCCATAGCATCCTCGCTCTGGGAAACCCAACCCCTAACTGAAGCCTAACGGAGATCTCCACTGCTCCACAGGCAACGGTCTCCACCCTGCGGGAGCCTCCGGGTGTGGGGCCACTCTGCCCCAGCAGCGGCCCTTCCCACGGAGAAAACGTCCACATTTGTGAGGTGCATTAACTTTCATTATTTATGTTGAAATCATCTCCAAAATGATGTCCATAGTTTTCATTGGTTAGATAACATATTTTATTCTTTTTTAAAAGTGATTACTAGTTGTTCATCCCCTCAAGCTAGATCACAGTGTGGCCTATCACCTTCTTGAAATAAATGTGAAATACGAAACTTTGCAAAAAGATTACAAAACTTTGTTTTTAATGTAAAACAATATACTTTTCCTTTAGTATGATTTTAAAAAGCTCCTGAAAACCTAAGCTTTATAGGATGATGAAGAAAAGGCGGAAAACAAGACAGAATATCTTTAATGAAAGGAAAACAGAGAAAATCTCATTAAAGAAAGAAAAATTTGCCTTGATAATTAGTTATATAATTTCTTATATTTAATCCCTTATTTTTATAGATGATTTAAAATCATTAACCCAGGCCCAGTATGGGAATTTAACATTGAAAAACCAGGTAGTCTATTTCCCTAGCAACACAAGATTGTTGCTTGTCGTCTGTGGCGATTTTATCATCCCATTTGACAATACGCATACTAGTAGACAGCCTAGATTTCAAGCTAGAAATATAGCGCTTCATCTATAATTCAACCTCCCAGATTAATATATTCATATCATTATTTCTTTCTAATACTGTTACATTATAGTCTCCACTTACACTTCCTATTTGTGGACAATATTGAAGTAGCTGCTAGGAAAAATATATCCATTTTCTATAGCATTATTAAGTATTTTATATAACTACTCTGATTCCAAATGGTTGGTTATAAAAACTGGAGGGGAAATATCTTAAACTTATAGTTAATAATGAATTCTATGAAAACATTAGCAGTTTAAATTTCAAATTTATCATTTCTACATAACAAAAATATTATTTATATGTTTTTCCCCCTATATATCTAACAAGGCAATTGCGAGTTATTAATCCCACAAACTAGTCATTTGGAACTAGTTTCATTATACCAATTTTAAACTTTTTAAAATAATTTCTGTCAGATAATTTCTAATTATATAGAAAGGAATATGCTAGCAAGTCTAACTATAACTGGCTTGAAAATAAGTATTTGCTGATATCCTTAGAGACAAAATGTAACAAGACAGTCTGCTAACAGAAATAAGGCAAAAAGCAAGTGAAATTGAGCATGAGAAACTCATCATAAGCCTACATTTTCCTTTTGCAAAATTCAGTCTTTGGAACAGCCAATATTGAGCTTCCTACCATGAGGAAGTAGGGAGGTGTATCACTGGTAAAGGTAGACTGGGTCAGTGAAAATCCATGGGATACTAGGAACTTGCAAACCAGCCAGCCAGCCTCAGTAATATAATTGGATGTTCCTTTATACTTCCGTCCTGAAAGCCACAAGGACTAAAACCTGAAGCACTTAAGGAAGGAACACGACAATATGAATCACTAATACACTAAATGAATATGTCCTCCTTCCAAAATGAATCGCTCACATTCTTTTTCATTCTTTGTAGGTGGATTCTGGCTACGGAGGAAGAAAGAACAGGATGTCAACAAGTCATGGAAACATTTCAATCTATTGCCATCTTCAAATTATCTCTGCAACTAAATTATAATTTGTTTATTCAAGAGTTATTGCTTAAAAATAATACATGCTTTCCCATTATCATTTAAAACTATGCCTTCTCAGGTCAGTGCTTTAGCCCATGCTGCCATCTAACAACTTTACCTCTAACTATGTGGGAAACTAGGCAACAGGAGTAATCCCGTTTCTTCACTCTTTACAGAAACCAGTGCCCAGCTGCCTCCCGGCCAGATCCTCCTCCACCACTCCTCTCTTATTTTACTAAGTGACTTTGAAGAACACAACCATAAGAAGTCACTCTCCTTCAGTAGTTATTCAAAATTATCTAATCTTTCCATTTGGTCTCTAATTTTACAATCCAGTAAGTAATTTTTAACCACACTGTCATGTTATGTTTAGCAATAACTATATGTGTTATTCAAGTACTATAACCCTTCATTTTTCTTATGATCACACTCTCTTTTTAAAAGTCATCTATGCTACAACAGCACAGTCCTTGTTTTGTTCATTGTCGTCATTTTCCTGTGGACCAGTGATCTTTACTTCTGGCCTTGGTGGTCTTTGAGGGTCTGAGTCAGCCTGGAGGAAAACAGATCAAAACAAAGATATTTAGTGCTTTAGTTGCAAAGGTAATAAAACTTACAAGAAAAAAATTGCTCAGTATTCCATTTAACCATATAAATACTCAGTTAAGAACCGAAATTGGGTAGCTGTGTTTTTAAGTGAATCATCACCCAGCAGACACACCCGTGTCCACACCACTGCGCAGAAGCCCTTTGTGGAGCCAGAATCCACTCTGTGCTTTAAAGGCAGAGACTTATTTCTTGAGCACTTTTTGAGGGCTTTTTCTTTCTCTTGATGTTTTTCTTTATTTTTTGAGCTTTTCTTTTCAACAGCATGTTTATATTTTTCATTTTAGCATTTTCAGAGCAAAGAGAAAAATGTAGCAATTCTACCCCTGTGTCACATTAATCCAGTCCCATGCTAGCTATTCTTCTGTTAGTTCTCTACTAGGATTCTCCATTTCTTTGTGACTATGGCACCAAGCAGCACAAAGTATCAAGCAGATAAGAGTAGAACAGGATATGAAAACACAGAGGCAGCATTTCTCCAGCAGCAGCCTTTGTCCCTGCCACTTGGATGCCTCATATGTATTAATGACATGGTCTCACTGATTATTAATTTGTCTTTCCCCACTAGACTGAAAACCAAGGGGGTGAGGTTAGAATTAGGTGCTCCTCAAGCTCTGCTCCGTGGAGTCCTGGAGGCCCCTCAGCCCCCACAGCACCAGCAGTGTGGGGAGGATGGGGTGAGCTCCAGGGCCCGTTCCCTGCACGCTGTGGTTTATGCTCTTAAACAGAAAGGTTGCTGGAACCATCTCTTCACATTGTTCTCTTTTGAAGTGTCTCAACCATCATGAACACAGTACAAGCTCAGTTAACGGCAGGTGGTTATTCTGTATTTGTCATGTGTTTCCTGCTGTTTTCCTATAATCATGTCACACTGTCCCGAAGAACTATTATATGGAATAAAATGTTACATGGCACACTAAATTTTTAGTCATTTTATAAGTAAAGAATTCTTTTGAAAAAGTTGATTATTAATGTATAATTAATAATTTATGTAAATCTGGTTTTCCATATAATCGGTATGCTTAAAGTGCACCTATACTAATATGAATAAAATGAAAACAAATACAGCACCATTATAAGAGAGATGAGGCCAATAAGGTTGAATCTCTTGTGGGTAACTGCTCTGTCTTAGGCAGTTGTATAGTCCTAAAAATCCCTAATTAGTCACACATTAGGCCCTTGTTCATTTGCTTCCCAAGATTTTAGATTTGCCCTCAATACATACCATTAACACCTGTACTTCAAATGATATAACCTTGATCTTGAATGCTACCCAATTCCTATGAAAGGCCTGTTTTTAAAAGTTAAATTTATGGAATGGAAGGGCATACAATCTATTTACTTCTATAAAAAACCATTTGGCATTGCTCCATTTGATTATAACATCAAATGAAGCTGAACCACTGGAAAAAGATGCATAATTGGATTTTAATGTCTGTCCCGCATAGAATTTATACTTTGATTTTATGCTGTAAACGTTCCCCAAAGGCCACCATGATAACAAAGAGCTTAGGACCCTGAAGATGCACTATATCGGTGTGCTTCCTACATGAACCCTCACACAAGAAATTTTGCTTCCCTTGAAAAACATTTTTTCTTTTGACTTCCCTGGGAAATTAATTGTTTCCTTATGGAGATAAAGGAAATCATGTAATTGACTGAATTCTTTTTTAATTTAGCTACACACAACTTCAGAATTACTTAAATTTTAATAACCATGTAGAACTGTACATGAGAAATTTCTTACAGAATTGGACTGTGATTACCTCATGCTCAGAAAAGATGAAACACATTGAGTGTTTTGATTTAGACGTTAAGAGTGTTTTAGTATAAACCATACAGTAGATTATAGATAACTTGGGACTGGTTACTCAAATGTGGCCACAAAAACATTTTGCATTTTACCATTACTAAATTTGGTCTCCCTAAGAAAGGTCAGATGAATCACTAAGCAACAATCAAGAAGACCCCATTCATCACACGGGGTTGTTGGGGATGAAGAGACCAAGACCCACATGAGGGAGGAGGGCCCTGAGCTGCTGGACAGACCAGAAGGAAGGGCACAAGCAGATAGTGAGAATGTTGTGGGGCACACTGGCCTCTTCTGAAAGACTCAACTTCAGTCTGTTCATCACTGGCATCTACCTTAACCCATCATGTCAAACCTTGTCAGTCCCACGGAGGAATGGCAGGACTTGAGAATATCCTGCTCTGGGGCTGTGGTAGGAAAACAGGCTGGGCGGGAGTCTCCAACATGTATTCCTTCCCCTTGGTGTGTAATGAATGGTACTGTATTTTACTAAGTACTTGGAATATTGTGCACTTAATTCAATTAATCCATTTAAAGTGGACTAAACAAACTAAAGTGTAATATTTCTAGAGAGTAAATAAGTCACCCATAACAGAGACAATGTTGTTTAAATCATGTCTGTGTCTCACTGGTTTTGACAGTCTTTGCTGGTTTATAACTTCCCTGGTCTTAACTCAATTGTACTTCTTACTTGTATGTCTTTCTTTTGTTGTATATGTTCTTAGGAGGCTCCATAATTTTTTTGTGGAATAAGGTAGGAAATGGACGGGATGGATGGATGGTTGGACAGATGGATGGATGAATGGATGGATGACAACAAGGATGGACATATAAACTGCCAGATTTGGATTATAACATCCAAATGTTATAATGTGGTGGAGAGTACTTCTTAACTTACTAAAATAATATAGTCAAGTAAATGGCACTGACCATCCCCTACTCCACAAGTGGTTCCAGTGCAAGTCCTAAGTGCCAGAATAACTCCTTAAGTGAGCACACACATTCATGCATGCACACAAGTGAGCAAAAGCAATAGAAATACCTCCTCTTGTCCACTGCCAGGTGCTCCTTGAGACTTTATTTCCTTCTCCACTGCCTCTTGAAGCTCACTGTTGACCTGGTCCAGTTCCTCACCATTTTCTTCATCGGTGCCTCCACTGACCCGCGCAGGTCCTCCCGGCTCATCCTGGTGCCCCGGCATCTCCTCGGCCTGCTCAGAGGCAGCTGTAGCCTCCTCACCTCTTTCCTCTTCAACTTCACCATTCATTCCTGAAAATTCTTCTTTCTTTTCTGCATCCTTGCTTTCTTTCTCTCCATCTTCTTCCTCATCTACTATTTCTGCTAGCCTCTGATGGATCAAAAGAAATAATGGGTTACAGTAAAAAGTGTAACAGACATTTTCTGCATATTATAATAATGTTTAGTTTACTTGACTGTAACATAATAACTATTATGTAAAACTTCCTCATATTTGCTTAATACTTTACTGTATATATTGTGTTAACCTTTACTGAGTGCCTAATGAATGCCAGTCTTCATACATGTATTCTCATTTAATCCTCCCAACATTCCTGTGAGGTTGGTATTTATTCCTATTTCACAGGTAAGAAAACGAAGGTACAAAGATATCAAATATCTAATTCAAGATCCCACTGTTTCTAAATGGAAGGGCCAGAATTAGAACTAAGCATGTGACTCCCAAACCAATGCTCTTAATCCCCATGGCAGAGAGAAATCTATGCTGCAAGGTCCTTCCTGATGGCCAGCGGAGTGTCTGGCCCAGAGGAGGAGGTAAGAGAAAGTTTTGGTGGAGAGAATATCCCCCCACTGGTGCCTAATGTGTATTTACATCTCTAAATACAAAGAGGGCAATGGTAACGGCACCAGGATGTGAATCCACTAGATTTTCTAGCACCAGATGTGGCCACTTTTCTACACGATGCTCAAGAAAGTTGACAGTATACCTCCAAATACCAAAATTGATTGTTATGCATATACGAGACTGGGAAACTATTAGTCCTTTCTATAAAAATAATAAATGCTCAAGTACTTTTAAAAGTATAATTAGGCATGTTTACTGTTATTTGGATGCATGTAAGCCTGCTTTAAAAGAGAGCAGGAGGCTGAGTTCCTGAGCCAAGGCTTTGGAGGGAGAAAGACTCAGGGTCAAGTCCCAGCCAGGCACTTACTGGCTTTACCTAACTCCTGTGAGTTTCAGATTCCCACTTATAAAGTGGAAATACAATAAAACTTCCATGGGGACCAAATGAAACAAGTTATATACAGTGCCTGGCACATCACAAATCCTTAAAAAAAAAGCACATTAAAATCCCTTCCCATTTGTTATAATATATTCTTTCCTGGAGCTATTATATTTTGTGATTGTCCAATAAAATAATAGTTTTTGGGGGGTAGGCTATGTAGAAAAAACATAGAATGTTAGGAATGCAGACCTGCCTCTTTCCAGTTGTCTGACATTGGATGGATTGCTTAATCCTCTGGCATCTGTGAAGTGAGGGTTTGAAACACAGTTAACCTTGACCTCCCCTCCAGCTCTGAAAGTCTGTTCTCTTCTCCCGGCCCAAATACTTGTTATGGAACTCTTAATGGTCTTAACAGTTCACATAATGAGTCAACATAAGCTTTCAGTTTTAGAAGTAAAGAAGTAGACTAAAAATTCAGGGTAAAATTCCACACAACATTATTTTGAAGAAGAAAAAGTTGAACCATGAATTCCTATGTTCTGTCAAAAATAAAGTCTCAAATTTGATTACATGATATCAAAGATGCACTTTTTAAAATAAAGGAAAAAATACTTGCTTTTAAGATATTACAAAAATATGGAGTTTGTCATCATGCAGATTAATAATAATAAATAGTACAGTGAGGCTGCATCTTTCAAATATTCATTCAGATGCTTCACGTCGAACAGTGTGGGTAGGGCCCTGACCATGCCTGAGCGTGTTGACCAGGGCAAGGCCCTTGGGAAGGCCAAATGCTGGGCAGAAGCTAAGGCGGAAGGGAAGCAGATCTGCCAGATGGCACAGAAGGACAAAAGGTTCATGAAATGTAACCCACAATGCTCGCTAAACATTTCTGGTGTTTATGCCTAAGACTTAAATGAATAAAGATGAGTAAAATCTCCCAGAATTGAAAAGAGTATATTCCTCAAATGGCAAATAGACATATGAAAAGACGCTCAATGTCACTAATCATATCAGATAAATGAAAATTAAAGTCACAATGATAGTGACCAATAGTCAGTCAGATAATCACTGACTATCACTGATAGTCAGTCACACCAGTCAGACTATCATCAATAAATCAACAAATAAATACTGGTGAAGATGTGGAGAAAGGGAAAGACTTTTTCCCTATTGGTGAGAAGGCAGATTGGCACAGCCACTGTGGAAAACAGTATAGAGATACCTCAAGAAATTAAAAATGGATCTGCCTTTTGACCCACCTATCCCACCTCTGGGAATATATCTGAAGGAACCCAGACCACTAATTCAAAAGAAGAGAAGCTCTCCTATGTTCACTGCAGCATTATTTACAGTCACCATGATACGGAAGCAGCCCAAGTGTCCATCAATATATGAATGGATAAAACAACTATGGGACATTTACACAATGGAATTCTACTTGGCCGTGAAAAAGAAGAACAATTTACCCTTTGCCAAACTATGGATGGACCTGGAGAACATTATGCTAAGTGAAATAAGCCAGTGGAAGAAAGACAAATACCATATGATTTCACTCATTTGTGGAATCTAATGAACAAACTGAACTAACAAGCAAAATAGAGACAGACTCATAAGAGAGAGCAAGATGACAATCATGGGGGGAGGTTATGGGCTAGAAGGATTAAGCAAAAAGCAAAAAGTACTCATGGACATGGACAACAGTGTGGTAATTGCAGGGAGGAGGGGGCTTTAAGGGAGATAAATAGTAATGGGAAAAATAGAATAAAAAATAAAAGAAAACAGTATATCCCCATCTCTACACCCATGTCCCACCCCTACTCTATAGGGACAAATGTGACCACGCCGTGAGGCAGACACACTTTAAGTGAGGAGCAGAGGAGTT
Organism: Sturnira hondurensis; assembly: GCF_014824575.4. Taxonomy (NCBI): domain Eukaryota; kingdom Metazoa; phylum Chordata; class Mammalia; order Chiroptera; family Phyllostomidae; genus Sturnira; species Sturnira hondurensis. The sequence goes on along the minus strand of NW_028095541.1, from coordinate 612,216 downwards.
TGGCAAAGAAAAGGGTGGGCACTGTCATTATAAAAACAGAATTGATTGAACGTTCTGGGTCAGACACCACTGATGAGCAAAGGCTTCTGGGGGGCCAGAAAGGAAACAGCACCAGGAAGTCAGAGACCTTATGCAAGTCACATAAGACATGAAGTCAGCAGGGGACTCCAGACGAGAGTAGGCTGGAATGAGGAGCCCAGTCAGAGAAGCACTGTGGGTGGCTCTCCACTAACATGTCAGAGGAGACAGGAAAAGACCCAGAGACAGCAAGGTCCCTTCCTGGTAGCTCTGAGGGATTTAGGGGACACTCACCAGAGGACCCTAGCAGACATTTGCGGGGCTCTCAGTCACCATGACTTGAGCAAACAGGCCTAGAGCACTGGTCTGTGCTAAGCTATGCCCCAGATGCTGGGCATTAGGAGACAAACACAACATTTGTGACAACAAAGAGCTCAAAGTAGTGCGGTAACAACTGTGTTATAACAGGGCACAAGGAGAGTGACCAGTAAGGGCAGTAAGGGCACGAGTCAGGAAAGGGGCATTCAAGGTGGGATGTGGCAGTCTGCTGCCAGCTCTCACATGTCTGGTCACTGAGACTTCCAAAACCTGGTATGAATGGTGTTTGTGGGTGAAGAAAATAGACAAGAAGTGTACTTGCCACCTGTCTGAGCCAAAGGTCATGCTCAGTGCTCATCATTTCATGCAACCTTCACAGCAAACCCACGAAGCATGCTTCTAATACCTACTTCACAAATAAGGAGCATGAGGGATTGCTCAATGCTTCCAGCATCACACACAGGTGAACGAGCAGGGCTAGGATCTGACCCTGATCAGTCCTAGCCCCAAAGTTCCAGCATTGTCCCTTAAACAAACCAAGGAAGATGACACTACGTTACCTCGTTGCCGTGTGAGCACGCTCAGGTGTACTTTCAGTGGTAGGAAATGTACTTTCAGTGGTACATCTGCAGTAGGCAGCACTGCTTTAGGGAGGAAACACTACTGAGTTTTTTAGGCAGAGTACCTGGAGCAGTACATTTCAAAAAAATTCAGAAATACTATAGCACTAATGGCCAATAAGATTTCTTTTTAAATTATCTCTGAGAATTGGATAAATGCAGATCACTCTCCTAAAATTGTTATAATCCTCACTGTGCTTACACTCCCCTATTCAGGGCAACTTTTAGTTTTGATTTAAAGACAGGTTATATTTTCTTAGTAAAATATTCAAAGAAAAAACCCTCAAAATTTGTTGTAATCATTTAAAAATCTGAATATGTTCCTTGACTCTCTGGGAATATATTACAAGGGCTTGATAAACTCTGGTAAGGTGACTGACTACCTCCTTTCTGAATGGGAAAAAGTCTGTTTTCCTTTCTTGACATCTGGGTTTATACCTATAAGTTGCAAAATGTGCTTTGGTTTTTAGTTTGTATTTCCTATCTTACCCCTTTCTTCACTCCCCATTCCCAAACATATTTACTTCTTTTCTCCTTTTAATGGAAAGGGCTGCTAAATGCCCTAATCTCTTTTGCAGGGGAAGGAAGCCCCACATTCAGGCTCTGTCCCCTTCACTCTCATTCCTGTGAGCAGCACAAACAAGCAGGGCCGCGTCTCCAGCCCATTACTTCTGTTAGACTCTCCGAGCACAGCTACTGCCGTAGTCATCAAACAAATCCACATCTAGTTAGCTCGCTTCAAGAAATGCAAGATCATGGTGCCGAAATACCAATTTGATCAATTTAAATAAGACAGTAACATTAGTTAAAAGGCTTATAGTCCTTTAAAATATACTGAGTATAAAACAAAATTTATTATTACAATGACACTGCAATTCAGGGCAAAAATGCTGCTATGACAGATCTTTAATGAATAAATGAGAAGCAATGTGCTTTTTGGTGTAATCTCCTTTGAAGTAGGCATTAAATTATTAAAGATGTTTTCAGTGTATACATCAATCAAATCATCCCCAGAAGGAACACTGGTTTTTACATCCAGGCACACACACATAGATAAAATCTATACCATCATGAGGGCCTGCAAAGAAGAACAAAGCCCTCTCCTACAAGAAGGTGGGTGTCCATGGTGGAAGGGAGCTATTCCTTAGGATAAAGAGAAATACAAGAGGCAAAGTGAGTGACTTGCACACTCCCTCAACCCCCTTCCTTCTTTTCTCACTATAGAAAAACCACTGAAGAGGAACCCGGACCCGTCCCACAACCCAAAACTGACACAGGCCCTGGCACTGGGGCTCTCACAAAGGAGGACTCACTCAGGTGAATGGGACTCTTTGACGGCCACCAGCAAGACCATGCTTCTCACAGCTCACAGCTAGAAGAGCTCTGTTCTGAGAACCGGGCCATGAGCTAAAGAGCTGTATGCAAGGACAGACACAGAAAATCACACATTGTGTGGTTTAATTTCTATAAAGCATTCGGAATAGGTAAATCTATAAAGACAAAAGGCAGATTCATGTTTGCCAGGCTGGGGGAGAGGGGAGAGGAGAGAGGAAGAATGGAGAGTGACTGCTGAATGGGTGTGAGGCTTCCTTTTGGGTGATGCAGTGTCCTGGCACTAGATAGAGGTAACAGCTGCACAACACAGTGAGTGCATTGAAGGTCACCTAATCATATATTTTAAAATGATTAATGGTTCATTTTATGTTATGAGAATGTTACTTCAATTTTTTGAAGCTATATATACAAACCTTTGACCATCAGGTACTTATCTATCTGGCCACCTCTCTGTGTCTACTAGGGCACCCAAAGAATGTGTCCCTTAACTTAGGGACCTGGCGTTATTTCCCTGCTTTACTCCACAATCCAAATCTCGACAGCCACCTTACTTGCCTCCAGTATAAAAAGCTTCCCTTCCCAAAATGTGTGATTTTTGGTAGTAGGTCAATGGTCGTGTTGAATAAATAAGGATGCTGAATGAATAAACTCACAAAGAAATTTGAGAAATCAGCTTACTTGGAATTGAAATATAGAAAAGTGCTAGAAAAATACTTATTAGATAGCTACATTCTCTTTTAATAATGGGTTTCCACTCCCCTTCCTACTCCCCCCCCAATTTTTTTTTTTACTTCAAAATTCCCAAGTAGTTCTCATCCTCTTCCCATTTGGCTGAACCTGCCTGAGGGCCTGGTGAAGTGGTGACAGTCACAGCTGGAGCGACACCAGTGTCCGCTCTTCGAGCAAGGGCTGTCACATGCACAGCAGTCCATGTTCCACCCCCGCCTCTAGGAGCCTCACATATATCCTCATGTTAACACTTTATATAGAGAAAGGAAAGGGTAAGAGTGAGAAATTATGAATTCAGTTTGAGGGAACGAGGAAGGAGGAAAAGAAACAGCATCCAATTGCCCTGACCACCCTTCTGCAGTCGGGGGAAGCGGGGCTCCCACACGAGACTTTGCCTCCCCGCCCTGCAGCGGCCAGTTCTCGCGTGGTCCCAAGAGACAGTGTTCACACCCACAGAAAATCACTGGGCAGGGGGTTTTCCTGGACAAGATTATGTCTCCTGACGTTTTCTGCAATGGGGACATCAACTGGCAGCACAAACTGTATACTGCGCAGGATGAGGGACCTGTGGTCTGGTGGTTACCCTACAGCTCCAGGTCAGAGAATTCACCTCACCTGGTCTCAGAGTCCCCTTTGGAATCTGAGGATAATAGTAATGACCTCACAGGGCTGTGGTAAGGCTCAAATGAGACCATGCACATAGAAGACAACCATAAACTAAACTAGCTATATATTCTCCTAAACATATTTATTATTGTCGTCACTTCCTTCTTCTTGCTATTGAATAGAAAGAGCTGAGATGTTGTCTGATAAAACATTATAATACAGGATTGGCACTAATGAAATTATAAACCAGTGGGCCACTTAAAGTACTACCCCTTCTATATTTCATGAAAACAGACAAACAATGGTATCAAGACACTTAACAACCATCTTGCCCTTACTAGTTAACACAGTTAAAATACATGCTGATGTTCAACTTCTGGTCCATTAGACTGTTAGGTGTGATTCACATAAACTAATAATCACAAATAATCATCACTGGTCTTATGTTTATTCTTGGCTTCTGAGTTCCCTAGCGTGTATTTTCACAACAAATTTAACACCCAATAGTTTTTTCTCTCTGAACTGCTATCTATTCTTAAAAGGAAGACAAATGTGTGAGGAGACACCAAACAAGGTTGATTTACATAAATTAGTATATGTATGGACTTAAGTAACACACCGCTGTCTTCAGTTGAAATGACAGGTTGGCAGTAGCCAGTCGGGGGTATAATAATGACAGACATTTAGGCAGCACATTATGCTTCTGAAAGCACTTCTGTATCTATTTTCTCTTTATAACTTGCCAAACGGTAGGGCAGGCAGGGTAGTGGGAGTTTGAGCGTGAAGAAAATTAAGCAACTTGCCAAGGGGTATATGACCAGTGGGTGACAGCATCTTTCATTTATGTCATAAAAAATAAAATAAACAAAAGTTTCACTAGAAAGACAGTGGTCCTGGTAGTTTATAATCTGGGCATCATGGAAACCAGTCACCTAAAAAGCACCCTGCCCTGCCCACAACACGTGACTAATAGACTGACGAGGCAGAGGGTCTGGCCCGCTGAGCGGGGTTCCAAGTCTCCGCCTCTCCCTTGGGTACTAGTTGCTGCCCGTCTTCCTTACAGACATAAAAAACTGACTCTGTTTCCTGACTATGATGTTCTGACTTATTAGGCAGCATCAAATCAGAGACAAACCCCATTTTCTCACTGCTTAGGCCTGAATTGTGTCCCCTCAAAATTTATACATTGAAGTCCTAACTCCCAGTAAGTAGCTCAGAATGTGACTTTACAGAGGTAATTAAGTTAAAAACAAAGTCGTTAGAGTAGGCCCTAATCTACGACGACTGATATTCTGATAAGAAAGAGATTAGAACACATCCTGTACAGAGGAAAGGCAATGTGAAGATGTAGAAGAAGACCCCATCTAGAAGCCAGGGAGAGAGATTTTAAAGGAAACCTACATTGATGACATCTTCATCTCAGATTTCTAGCTGCCAGAACCGTGAGAAAATAAGTTTCTACTGTTTGAGCCACGCAGTCTGTGATATTTTGTCCTGGCACGCCTTCAAACCCTCACCACTCTCTTCTGTCTCCCCATGCACATTCACGTTTATATGCATATTCTTTCCCCCCTCTCCCTCTGTCTTCCCTCCCCCTATTTCCTTAAAAAGCCCTTTGGCACAGCCTAGGGAAGTCAGGTTCCTCACAGACGTGAGCGGGCTGTCTGAATGTGGCAGAGATATGCGGGAAGGCCAAGCCCAGCCCTCCTTTCCCTGACAGCAGTACTGCAGGGAGAGGCAGGGCGGGTGCGTGTCCTCTGTGGAAGAAGCTGGAAAGTGTCCTGGCAGTTTCCTCTGCACCCAGAACGCGCTCCTCTGTTAGATGTACCTTCCCTTCTCCAGTAAGCCTTCCTGGCTCCCTCAGTCAACTGTGCCCTCACCACACCTGGCAGGTTTCTCTAGCACATTCTAATCACAGTGTGTGGTTCTTCCCTATTTAGGTGTGGTGAGAAAATGGTGCACATGGGTTGCTATCAAGTAGACATTTCAAACAATGTTTGGAATAAATGTGAATCAATGGGGAAATATCAGCCTTGGCTCTGTAGAAACTTCTAGAGACAGGGGCTCCTTCATATTCATCTTCAGGTCCATCACCGTATTTACCATGACATTGTGTTATTTGATGTCTTAAATTAAACTAAATGTGCCTCCAACAGATAAAAGCCAGCATAACATGTGCCCTCAGTAACATATAAATGATAATGACAGGCTCACATTTTTTCACACTGTCCAGGTAATACATGGTATTATGTTGTATGCACCTCATATGCATAATCATATTTAAACTAACCTCACAATTATTTGAGGTAAATACTGTTATTATCCAAATTCACAGGTAAAGAAAAAGGCATAAACTTCTCCCAAATCCCACTGACTTGTCCAAATTTGACAGAGGAATGGAAACTCCCTTTCGACCCCTGGAGTATCTAACAACTCTTTTCCTGAGATAATGTATAGAGCAATACCCCAACTCAATATGACGCTAAATAGTTCCTTTAAGCTGGTGTCCTCTCAGCCAGTGCTTCTCCATCACCTGGGATCTTGTTAAATGAGGACTCTGAGTCAGCAATTCCAAGCCTCTGCTTTTCTAACAGATCCCCAGATGACCCTTTACACGTAAAACCACACGTAAAATAAGATGATCGTAAAAATGCCACTTAAAAAAAGCATCTTGCTTTAAATTTCTAATTGCAGTAATGCCTTAAAATAAGCCCTCTTTAAATGAAGATTGCACTTTTATCTAAAAATATAAATTTAATTGAAAGCTGGAAGAAAATAGGATTGATTGTAGACAGAACAATGTTTGGCCATAAAGACAGGACTATTAGATTTATTCTAAGTCTACCATGTCACTGTTCACTAAGACTCATGTTATAAAACATAAACATATCATTGCAGAGACAATAAATTAAGAAGATATTTTTATAACATGCTTAAAGTCTCCTGCCCTGACTGTCAAATTTTGGCTAGTTTGTGACTACAATTTAAAGAGAACCAATTTTCAGGCAGAAATCATTTGTCCAAAGAGTACCTCCATCCTCTGGCATTTCAGGAGTGGCTCATGCCTATGAGTAACTGCAGAATACTACGTTCTACAGGAAGCACAATTCTCGTGTTTCACTGGAGTCAAGAACGTGTACCCATTACATTCCGTCCTGTGGACTTACTAAATGGAAGTGCACAATAGCAAAATGGTGGGTGCAGAAGTCACCTACATGATTCCAGCCTCGGGGCCCCTCTAACACCAAGAACACCAGAGCACAACCAAATCAACAGACATGTTACACATATTACAGGTACAATTACAGCTACTCTGTATCCTTAAAGAGAGGTTTTCATAAGGCCTCTATGAAGTCTTTTCCTTTTCTGAGACTTTTATCTTATTTATCACAAGCAATCGCTATTAATATGTATTAGAAACGTGACAGCAGATTTTCTCTTTAACACCAGCCCTGGCATTCCAGATGTCTTTGCCTGAGTTTGCCTACTTGTGTATCTTACTATGTATTTTGTGACGAACCCTCTGAGAAAACAGCTGATGTCTATGGCAGGACAGAAAAGGTCTGGTAGCTATTATCACTGGCTCCATCCTTGCAGGGATGGCTCAGGGGAAACCATAGTATCAGTTTTTCTAGAGAATATGTGTGTAGTTACTGAGATTAACTCAGGATTCCTGACTGATATGAGAAAAGAAGATGGAATAGGGAAATAAGCCACAAAATATCAAAAGCATCAGTTATTTGAAGGTATTTTCACATACAGATGGAGCTGCTCAAATGATTTACACTTTCAGCTCACACCCCTGACAGTAACAGCAGCCCCAAAAATTAGAAATGGAAAAGGCATATAAACACAGACTACAGCCAATGTCCTACCCATGTTAAAGTACACATTGATGGTTCTTGTATTTATATCACAATTCCCCGAGTAATGTATATTTAAGATTTTTATAAATGTACCATAAATGTGTAATATTTATGACCTTTGCTATCTGAGATAACAGCTCAAGTTTGAACTTTCCAGTCAAGACATCCTGCTTAACCACCCTCCCCCTCCAGTCCCACCTTTCAAGTCTTCCTCCCTGAGCCTGGAGACTGGAGCTTAGAACCGCCCCCCAAATGACAAGACTACTTTAGCTGTCCACTGCTCTGTGGGACATACGCTATACTCGAAATCTGGTAAGTGAGCACACTATAGGGTTTGGATGGAAAGTGTCGAGGTGGATTTTATGACACAATTGTTGAAAGTACAGAAGTTACTGCACTAGTTTGTATTTCTGTCCCCATGGAAACTAAAATCATCTCCTACCCAATTGCAATGAGATGTTTTGAGATACAGTTTCAATTTTTCATTATTGCCAAGTACTGCTTCCTGCTTTCAGCTTACAGAGACTTACTTTCACAGAGGGGAAGAGAGGTTTATGTATAGTTCGAAGTGTGATAACCTACAGAAAGTGAGGCTGTGACTCTGTAAAGGCACAAGTAATGTGACACTCGGCCCAGCTGCGCACTGAGAGCTGGGTCACCCAGGCCCTTCCAAGCTCCACAAGTTCCTGCAACACCCATATGAGAAGATACAATACACTGGAAACTTAGATTAGATAGCAAGGGAATATTTAGTCATTAGAGAAAAATCCCTATTAAGTTTTCTTCTCACTTTAGAAGTAAACACTGATTTTCTTTCACTTACATCAAAATTCCCTGAAGGCTACAGTTTAATATTGAGTGTAATTTCTACCAATTAATCACACACCTACAATCATGATGTCATACAAAGCCTGATGATGTACATAGACATTAAGAAGCCAGAGCGTCCTCACCTCACTCTTCCCGCTGTGTGTGATGCTTACAGCACCAAACATGAATACGATTCACTGCAAGGCTGTGACTAGAAAATAAAGAGTAGTGGCAGTATCCTTCTGCATACTCCTTGCAGTTCAGGGAAGGCAGTAAAGGCCAAGTGGCCCTCTACACAGACAGGATATGGTGCAGTGTGGGGGACAGTAAGTCCCCAACTCCCCACTTCCCTCCTTGGGGTGATCAGAAAGAGTACCAGACTGGAAGCCAGAGCCCTGCACACCTATGCGGACTCCCTCGTCAACAGCTGTCTCTGTGGGAACATGGCCTTCCTCACTAGGGAGCTTTGTTTCTTCAGTGGTGAAGCAAGGAGTTTGAACCAGCTTCCCTTTTGGTTCTAAATATCCTATAATTCTTATTTTAATAAATATATTTCATTGAAGCAGAGTCAGGAAGTGGACTCCTTTGTCTTTCTGTATATTCCAATACATATGAGAAAGTAATACAAGTAAGCTCTCCATTTAGCTTGCCTTTCATGAGAGAAGCTGTAAGTGACCACTGGTTCTCCATAAGTAGCAGGTAAAGCAAGTGATGAGACCAGGGCATGGAGAACAAAACTATGTCAACGGGCATATTTGGATTTCAATCCTCCTGTTTCTGGTTACAGAGCCTCTAGGCTGAAGATTTTTAAAAAGAGCACCATGTGCTCTATGTATCGAGCAGTAATCACAAATTCAAATGCCCCCCAAGGCTGGGAAAATAACATAAGTGTGGTTTCAGGACCTGTGTTTGATAACAGGGAGTACTGTGGTCCACAGTGAACTGAGGAGTACACCGCCTGCCTAAGAGATTCAGGAATCGTAAGCCCTGTGCAAGCCAAAGAAGACTCTCTCACGGGAGATATGGTCACAGGCTGCCCATTTGCCATCCCCTGTGTAGGTTCTAGGAAGATGAATTAGTGTGAAAGCGATTTCTGGTTAAACACAGAAGATTGAAAAAATGTGGGTTTTTTCTCACTCCTTTCTGATACCCCTCTAAATACTGACACTGAAATTGGGGGTCTACCAACCAAATGGCAAAAACCAATCACCCGCCATGAGACTCCCCCAACCTGATGAGCTCTGCCTATGAACACACTGTCCCTACTGTTTCACGCTAAAATCTAACCAGATACAGAGTTCAAATTCATTTCATGTAACATGACAAATAAGTTTCAATTTTTTAAAAATTAATTTTACTCTTTTTAAAAAAGATTTTATTTATTTATTTATCTTTAGAGGGGAAGGAGAGAGGGAGAGAAACATCAATGTATGGTTGCCTTTTGTGCGTCCCCTGCTGGGAAATGGCCTGCAGGGAACTGGCCTGCAACCCAGGTATGTGCCCTGACTGGGAATCGAACCATGATAGTGTGGTTTGCAGGCCTGCGCTCAATCCACTGAGCTACACCAACCAGGGCTAAGTTTCAATTTTTTTAAACTAACCAGACAGGCATGGAAATCCTCTGACGTGGAGTTAGACGTCAAAACATAGAAAGAAAAAAGAAACTCAGAAGAAACAAAAATAACATACAAAAAAGAAAGTTTAAAATAATAGATCAATCTTTATAAAGATAAGGCATGATATCACATCCAAAAAACAAGAATAGGATTCTATAAAAATGAATATTCAGAGAATATAAAAGAGCTCTTAGAAATTAAAAATATAATGACTGGAAAAATCAACATATGGAGGATAAACGCTGAGGTTTTTGAGTTAAAAAAAGTTGAGAAAATAGAAAAAAAATCCACAGAGATGAAAAGTAAGAGAAGCAAGTATGGGATGAGTCCAGAGGGCCTATATCCAAATACTTGTTGTTTCAGAAAGAGAGAAGTAAAGAGAAGAAAGTTATCAAACAAATAATTCTATTTTTTTCAAGAATAAAAAGTTCATTATACATCCAGTCCAATAAGTAAAAAAACCTGCAACAAGGCACAGGTTTGGAAATTTTCAGAACACCAAAGACCAGAGCCTAAACGCTTCCAGATTGTGAAAAGGCACTACTTTCTGAGGGCTCAGGAGACAGAACGGCACAAAACTTTCCCAACTGCCACCGTAGATGAGAAGGACAATTGAGCAACACTTTAAAATTTCTGAGAGAAGAGGTATCTAACCTACAATTTTATACCTCGTCATACTTATAGTTATGTTTGAATAGAAAAAAGAGACATTTTCAGACATGCAAAGTTCAAACAAATTGTGTCTTCCATGAAGGTGTAACCAACAAAGAGTAAGATACAGAATCCGAGAAATAGAGGGTCCATCCACTGGGGAAACAAAGGAAACTTCTGAAATAATGGTGAAGAAAAATAGCAGGATAGTGCTAAAAAGCAGATCTACAGAACAATTAACCAGCTTGAGGCAGGCGATTGAAGGGCTTAAAAGAAGAAACAGATTTCAGTATTACTACATATGCCTGCGTGTACCAAGAGGAGACCTACAGTTCTGGCAGTTTAGAAATGGCACGGTAATAACTACACACACACACACACACACACACACACCCCTAAGCAAATAATTAAAAAAATACTACACTAGGGAGGAGGAATAAAGGGTTATGCAAGAAAGGAAATGCACCCAGAGTATACCATACTATACTATTCTATGCTCAGCAAAGAATCATACTGTCCTTACACAGAAAAATAATGCACAGCTTAAATACTGACTTAGCCAAAAATTATTATGCAATTATAATGCAAAGAAAGAAGGGGAAAGCATGTGTATGAGGTTATTTTGTTCATGTGGCCTTATTTGGGGAGGAAGGATGGAAAAGAGTTGGTAGGAGATCTAAATAATCATCTTCCATATCCATTAAATCTAGTAAATAATATCTAAATTTGAAGAATAAAATCAGGAAATGTATCTTGTCAAATCTGAGATGTCACCAATTGAAAGGATCTTTATTGTTCAAATAGGTTACCTCCGTGGGGAAGGCACCCAGGTGGGGAGAAGTGGAACAGGAGGGCACCATTGCTGTTATCATCTTTGTTGAACTGGTTGACTTTTAAAAATATGATGTGTGTAATTTGGGTTAAGAAGTTTTAAATAAATAAGAAAACAACATCTATCACAACCTACGATTAAGAAAGAACAAAGCGGTCACTGCTCTGCTGCAGTGCCCACGACACTGACGTCAGTGCTGTCTGAGGAAACCAGCACGGAAACGGGCGGCTCTTCTCACTAGTGTCCTGCTCAAAATCCACTGCAAACGGTGGCGAATGCTGTAAAACCACCCAACACCGCCGTCAAATTACTGTCCCCATTGCGTGATCTCTTCAGTCAAATGGCACAAAGTCTAAGACGTAACTGCTTATTTGCCTATTTTATAGATCTTTGCCAATGTTTCTGAAATGGTAAATTCCCCTTCCTAATCTTCACTTATTAGGGGCAGTCTACATGAATATTATGGAACAGGCTCATTGCTTGCTTCCTTAACTTGGAAAAGCATCATTTTATAAATAGGGCATGATGTCACACGAGTTGTCAGTGCCAGGGTAGAGCCGCAGGTATTGCTGAGTCAGGCACTGCCTTTGGACAACCAGATTGATTTGGGATGTGTGTGGTTCTCTAATCATAGCACCAAATTCTTATTAGACCTAAAGTCTTCCCTAAGAAAAGATATTTGTTTTGACCTTTCTGAATATGTCCAAGAATATGCCATTCTTCAGTTTTCCATGAGTTTTTAAAGTGCCATTATCTTGTCCCCCCAAAATAAGAATCTCGACCTTGGGACAGAGTTCTGACTCTTTCTTGGCTGGGATGTATCTACAATGCCCGATTACACACACTCACACACATGCCAGCTGACACCCGCGGAGGCTGGTGAGGACTGAAAAGTCTGAAATTTTACCACACTTGCCAGCTACCACACTGGCCTGCCATGGTGGCGTGGGTGCTGGCAGAAGGCAGGGGACTTGCGGGTCCGAGACAGGACCGCCCTGCTCTCAGCAACGTCGGTGGTGAGAGCATCGCTGCTTGAACTGGAGCCCCGAGGCCCCACTCCCCAGGGCAGCGTGAAGGAGGCTGGATGATCTGACAGTGGTGTCTGCATTTCGGGGGACCCCGTGCTCAGAGAGCCCAAATCTTTTGTTCTCAAATATTTTCTTGTGGTAAAATATACGCAGCATTAAATTTGCCATTTTAACTAGTCTTGAGTATACTAGTTACTCAACAGCACCCACTTTTCCATAGTGGATAGTGAACCTGCCTGACTTCTGTGCCATATGGAGACACTACCTTTATTATAGCAGACAATAAACAAACCTCATGTTTTCTTTCCAGCAAGAATTCTCAATCTCAGCACTACTGGCGGTTTAGACTGGATAATTTTGTGGCTGTCACGTCCCGGGATGTTTTGGCAGCTTCCCTGGCTGCTTGCCTACTAGATTTCCTCAGCTGTAACAATCAGAAATGGCCCCAGAAATTGCCTGAATTTCCTCTGGCTGAGAATGATTACTCCAGAGAAAGTCACTATCTCTGTCTTTCAAGCCTATTCGCTATATTTAAAAAGACAGTCCAGAAAAAAGGTAATTAGTACCTCTGCTCACAAGGTATAGAGAAACACAAGACCTCTATAGAGAACTGCGTCCCAACAGAGGTCGTGATATTTACTTCTAAAAGTTAATCTGCTTTTCAGGCACAGCTAAATTACTTGGCCAATTTGCACAGGACATTTACACACACACACATACACACACACAAACCCCCCCCACACACACACACTTCTTCATTGAAGTTACAACATGAACCATTCAGAGGTGTCAAACTCATTTTCATGCGGATGGAGGCGGTGGGGTGGGGGGGACACATTAGCCTTGCCATTTCCTTCAAAGGGTGGAATGTAATTTTAGGATAGTGTAAATGTAACTATTCCTTAACTAGGGGCAAGAAGCTCAGCACTGTTGACAGGTAGAAACAAGGTGCCAGATAGATAAAACAAGGTGGAGGGCCAGATTTGGCCTGCGGGCCTTGTGTTTGTCACTGGTAACAGGAAACCAACTCAAAGAACTCAACTAGGAATAGCCCAAAAGGAAGTGTAAGCATCATTTGTATCTGAGCCAAGTTGTGTAAGATAACTACATTTCCTTTCTTACACAAAATTTCTGATCTCTGGGTGAATAATTGTTTTTTCACTTCCATTTGTTTTTCGCATTTAATACTCTTCCTTCATGTCACTCACGTGCTTTGAAGTTAAACAGACCTGCATTCAAATCCCAGCCCCTTTATTTGACAGTACAGTCTTGGACAACAAATTCCACCTATATACACTCACTTTCTTCCTCTAAATAAAACAGAAATAACAATAAAACCTATTTCACAGGGTTGTCACCACAATTACATGAGATAAAGGTGCCTACCACAGTGCCTGGCACTCAGCAGGTCCTTAATGAACAGCAGCTATTGTCCCATGAGGACCACCACTGAGATCACATCCTCACTGTTGCTGTTAATATAATGGGCCCTAATTTCTCCACACCCTCACATAGTTTTTCACAATATTTATAACAGAGCTGCTTAGGACACAGAGCTAATGGTCACCATATCATACAGAGAACAACTCTAAGCCCTGACAAGATGTGCAGCTCGTGCCAACCACATGACCTAGACAATCCCAACTCTATCACTCATGGAGCCAAAGAAGAAAATAATTCTGGTCTTTTATTACCTGATTTTATGGCCTTCAAAATGACATCAATTAGTTGATATTGCTCAGCTTTTACCAATCTGTCTACTCAGTCTCTCTGGCACACTTGTATTATAATAAGTTAGCAGTCTCCCGTCAAATAAGAAATCCTGTTCCGAGGACACTTGTCCAAGGCTGCTTAGCTATTGTCAGTGATCAATGCCCCCTGAAGTCACCCTACTTTGTGATCATCAAATTTACCAGGAGAGAAATACCTATCACAGATTTCATAACTCATTAAGTGATTAACAAAGAGATCTCTCTTCTGGTAATAATGCTATGATTTTTTTCTTGGTACTTGGCTTTTTGTCTTTGGAATATAAATTGGCCTTGGTTTCAGCAGCTATCAGCTTGGTATATACATCTCTTCTTTGTCTTACAATATTTAATTACAGTTTCACAGGAGACTTAAAGTTCCATTTAACCTCAGGAAAAATATCTATAACTGGAGTTTATAAAGAATTATTAGTTATAGCTAATCCTGGATAATACATTAGATTTTTGAACTCTGTGACTGTTGACACACCAGGCTTTCCGTTGGGACAGCAATGGTTACAGAAAATGCCTGTGGAATAATCAAGCGGCAACTGCACTGACACCTGTTAAGACAAACACAGTTGAGAAGGTCACCTATGGAATTAGCTGGATTGTGAAATTTGCTGTTTTAAAGAAATCATCACATAGTAGGTAGAGAACAAGTAGCAATTCCTAGTGACTTCTCATTCCCTTGAGCCTGGGATTCTGATTTTCCCTCGTCACCTAAACTCCCATCCTCCACTCAGCACTGTAAGAAGCTTAGCTAAATTGTATGAAAATGTCCAACTGATTTCTGGCATCATTTAGCCAAAATTAATATTACTCAGTCCCATAAGCACACGTTTAAACACGGGCACATGTACACACATGCACACACACACCATGCAGTGTCCCGCTGGCCTAGGAAATAAAATCAATACACATGCAGCAAACATTTGAGCTGCATTTATATAAGCAATTACTTTATGACAGAATTCCAACTGCCACAACTTCAAGGAGGCTAAAGGAGAAAATACCACAATATTTTAAAAGCTAAACTAAACAACAAAACCCTGCTTCTCTAATGAAGGACTTTTTTTGTAGATAAAGCCCCAAGCCAATATTATTTTTTCTGTATCAAGCTTTCTCCCTCTTTATATCTCATACCTAACTCCAATCCACTAAATTCTTCAATGTTCTTTATTAAATATATATCATTGTTCATAATAATAATTTAAAAATACTCCATGAAAATGGTTATTCCTTGTGGGAATACTAGGAAGAACTGAAGGTGTTTTTGTGTTTTTAAGGTTTTCAGGCACACTACACCTGAGAGGTTTAACCAACATGTGCACAGAAACAGCATGGAACAGATAACACAAAACTTGAAATACAGATGGTGGTAATTGGTATACATGTTTTTAAAGGCATGGTGATTACCTGATCCACGGGAATCTCAACTTGAGTATCTTCATCTTCCTGGACTTCTGCTGCCCCCTGTGTTTCAGTCCTCTCTGCTCCAGCTTTGAAAATGCCTTCATCTGTTATTTGAGACAAATACACAGCAAAAATTGAAATCCAATTGTGACATCATGTGGCTGAATGTAGAAATTACAATCAAATACCTGAGGAAGACTTTTTAGTAGGCACGTTGGTGCCCTTTGTCGGGGTCGGGGTTTTGTAGCCCTTTCCCCACGAGTCTGCCATGCGTCCGTCAGGAAAACGTCTAGTGGCTAATGCAAGGCCGGCCCCACAGGGACAGGATCTGTCCCACACCCTCCTGCACACGGGCTCTGATTTAAGGACACCACACTGCAAAGGTATTTGGATGGGAAGGACTTCACACTTATCATCTCTGTTCTTCCCTCTTATCCCTAAAACAGTGATGATGCTTAGTGCTTAAAATACCACTTTCATAAGTTTTTCCTTCCCAAGAGAATTCTATACCCTGAATATAATGTATTGGAATGATTCTCTCCATTCAGAGTAATATAAAAATATTTTTACTGCAACAGAAACACAGAGATGTTTCTCCACGTCACACACAAGTTGATCTTCTATTTTGAAGATTTCCATAGGATCTTCACAATCTATGTCTTAAAATCCCTAACTATAAATGTAACCTGAATCTCTAAGCTCCTTTGACTTGTTTTCCTACAGAAGCAGCAATAGATTTTCCATATTTGAAGTAGTTTTAATGTCTTACCCCTCACCCTTCTCTTCTTCAGACCAAGGAATCACACACTCACACAACCCTTCGTCATTTTGTCTGTCAACTCATTTCAAGACAGGTTTCGTGCACCAGCCACTGGCACAGAAGTTTTCTCCGTCCAATTTTTAAGGATCTCCAGGGATGGAGAGTTCGCCTTGTTCTCGGGACTTTATTATACTACTCGTTTCCCCTGTAATCTACAAAATTTGTTTTTATCTTTTTCTTAAAACCTCCTCTATTTCTCTAAAGAAAGCTTATTCCCAGAGCACAATGAACCCATTTCACATAGTAACACTTTGTGTTGTTAAAGAATGAGATCATTCCTAACTAAGTGTAAAATACATTTTTACCTTTGCTGAGGACCAATTATACAGAAGGCACAATGTGACACTCCAAGACAGGAAATGAGATGGGGAGTGCTCCCCAAAGTCTCCCACAGGCCCCTGAATGCAGGGAAGGGCCGCAGCCCGGCCCTGTGGAGGCTGGGAAGGGTCCGGTGGGTGAGGAGAAGAGGGAACAGGTGGGGAGGAGGGAGACAAAGCCAAACTCCTTTTGGTTTCTCACCAGAAAATTTCATTTTTAATTACTTTTTTTGTAACTTGATTGGATGCCTCCTCTACCCTCCTTTTTTTAAAACTAGGGATAGCAGAGCGACCCTCGCAGTTGACGATGCACGTCACGTTAATCCACATGGATGAATTCATGTTGAAGATCATCTACAGCATTCATTTAATCCCACACTCAATTTTCCTCTCTTCCAACAAAATATTTTCACTCTCTCTTTCCATCCATCAGGTCTTGTATACTTAAGCAAAGCAAAGCAAAGCAATTTTCCATTCACTAGGATTGTCTCAGTTAAACCATCTTACACGTGCATGTAAATTGCAAATAAACACATATAACAGGATGCACTACAAAACCATTACTTCAGCAGTGACAGCTACTCTGGATTATCTCTACAGCTAACCATCCCCCCAAGGATGTGGCCCAGGCAGCATGTCTAAGGATTACATTCTGACTCTGTGGTATCTTACACCTGAGGGCATGGGTTCAGAACAAAGCAGCAGCCAAGGGCTCAGTGATGCCCGAAGAAGTGATATAGAAAATAAAGCAGAGAATGGGGTGTTCTCACAAGTGCAGGCCCGGAGTCAACACAGGCCTTTGCTTGGGCTCTCAGCAGAACACTGTGGGAGGGACACTCCAAGGTGTGAGTCAAATAAAAATCACTCTGTCCTAAAGGAGGAGAGTGAAAGGGGCGAATCCAAGCCTATAAAATTGGAGTCAAAGGGACAGGGTAAGCTGATACATGGCCCTCCACCAAATCCTGGAACTTGGAATTCAAGGAAATAATAATAGAAACAATAAAAAATAAATTCTGTTTTATTCACATGTGGAGTTCATTAACTCTGAGAATGTGCAGAGACAGAATAAACTAATTTCAGAAAGGGTTACACAATTTATTAACTGTTACCTCCAGAGTGGGTTAAAAAGGAAAATTAAGTATGTCTGACATTCATTTCTACCTTCTGAATTGCTTTAGAAGATAACAATCTCACCCATCCACAAAACGTTCCTAGAAGTTAACCTTTAGAGACAGACGCTGGATTCAGTAGATTATAGCTCTGAGGTACGTGCAGGACTTTGTTGGATGACATTTTTGCATCCAAGTGTTGTTGTTTCTTTCAAAGACACTACAAAGAGAAACCTACCAATACAAAAAATATATATTCTTAAATACCCATGTTCAATGAGATGAATAACTGTATCCAAGCAGTGCTATGAGTGGCTTGCAGATGGGTGTTAGAATAAACATTCACCAGAAAAGAAGAAGAATATCGATAATCACAAATACAATGGAATTGAAAGGGCACTGGAATGGAAAATGGCAACCACTGGGATATAAACAGAAAAGACACAATCAGCAAAGCTTAACGCTGTGCATAGTGGCACAGACAAAGAACACAAAGGTAAAAGGGTTTGGCTGAGGAGCGGGGAGGTTTTATTCATCGGTGAACGGAGATGTGCGAGCCATCTTCCTCCGCAGCACAGAGATAGAAACGAGGTCAGAAAGAAATTCATGGGAATAAAGGGTGAAGAGAAAAGGAAGAACAGCTAAAAAGTTACTCTGTGGTAGAAGAAAGCCTATTAGGATTTCATGTTTTAACTGTACATACCACATAAATGTAAAAAGAGCTATATGAATGACTAGGGAAAATACTTTAAATAGCACTGACTATAACTTGCTTATATAATACATATGCATTTTACAAAACTTGGAAGATGAAGAAAATAAACATTCTTCTAATCTCATGAACCAGAGATATCAATATTGTGACAACCAACATTCTCTCTCCCCTTCTCCCCACCCCAAACATACACATACACATTCCTAAAACTGGAATCATACTGGAGTATGATTCATACTGGAATCATACTGGAATCATATATAATTCCTGGAGTTTTTTTACCTTAAAATCACATCAGGAACATTTCCCATGTTAATACATATTATTTTAACACATACTAAATTGCTGCATGTGGCGGTACCATACTGTAATTAGTGCACAATTCTGAATAATAAAAAAACAGAGGACTTGTTGTTTTTTAATCCTCACTGGAGGGCATTTTCATTTGCTTTTTCAGAGAGAGAGATAGAGGAAGGGTGAGAGGAAGGGTGAGAGGAAGGGAGAGAGAGAGAAAGGTTGATGCAAGAGAAGCATTGATTGGTCGCCTTCGAACGCACACAGACCAGAGATGTACCCACAACCCAGGGATGTTCCCTGACTGGGAATCAAACCCACAACCTTTCAGTTATGGGGACGATGCTCTAACCACTGGGCCACACCAGCCAGCATAAATGCAGCGGCTCTTTGAATAACATCATTTCATTTAACATCATTTTGTTATAACGTTGATGAGGAAAACATAACAGTTCGCAGCTAAGGCCCCTGTCTGTGTGGAGTTTGCATATTCTCCCACATCTGGGTTCTCTCCAGAGACTCTGGCTTCCTCCCCTGTCCCACAGATGTGCATGTTGGGTTCACTGGCATGTCTAAAGGTCCCAACCTGAGTGTAGGTGTGTATGAGTGGCCCTGAGCTGGAAGGACATCTTGTCCAACATGGGTCCCACCTTGCACCCGGACCTGCCGGGACAGGCTCTGGCCACCTGAGGCCAGGAACTAGAATCGGTAAGACAGAAAATAATGATCTGACTTGTTTTTACTCATCTTTCTTAAAAGTATGTAGAGCTCATATTTATTTCAATGTTTAACATTAGAAGTATTTGGGGTCTTTACTTAGAAGTTTGGTGATGTTTTGTGACTAGAAATATGCTATAGGAAACTAACTCTTATTTCTATCAGTTAAGACTTCAATAAAATTGATTTTATTATATGTTGTTTTGCTTAAAGTTACAGGTTCCAAGAACCTACTGACAATGTTAGGCAAGGACTTATTGTATATGTCATGACCTTCTGGGTAAAGGTCATTCTGGGAAACCTGAAAGGGTTGATCTTTACAGGCTAAGCATCTTGTGTTAAGATCACAAAGACACACGCTATTTACCTTTCCACGTGCATACGGCTTCTTTCCTGACTCACAAGTCCTGTTTCCCAAGAGTAAGCAGGGTCCATGAACACATAAGTCTTCAATAAACTTTTATGGAAGTGAGACAAAAGACAAGTTGCTGTTTTTATCTCTTTCTCAAGTATGGATTGATTTCCTTCCTTCTTTATGCTCTGTACAACCCTCCGACTCACACACTCTGCCAGTCTTCAACTCTCCCTGCCATAACCTTCATGCTGACAATTAACTCTTATAAATCTTCATCCTTGTCACTGAATGTGCCTTCAACACCTCCTCAAAAGAAGCCTCCCCAGCCCAGGTGTCCCTCTGCCCTGCACCCTACCATCTCCGTAATTGCAATGCCCATACACTGAGCTGTTCTTCCCACTGACGATCCTGTCACCCCTCCTCACCACATAGCCTTCCCACCATGTGGAGAGACTTTGGTCACAGCCCATGTGCAATCATGACCAAGAAACGTGTGGGTCACAATACAGTGATGCTAGTTTGTCTCATGCCTCTACCCTCAACATCTAGTTTGCTGCTTTACCCTTGTCACTGGGTGGCTGACTATTGGAGTCATCTTATGGCTCAAACCCTATTCAGCTCTACAAAATGGCCTCAGGCATCGCCTCATTCCACAACTAAATAGAACCATTAGCTTCCTCAGGCATGATTTGTCTGTCACACATATTTCCTTTAATAATTTCTTGTTTTAATGATTTCTTGCACCAGTTCTGCCCCCTTCACTACATGCCCCTTTGATCACTGGCCATAATTTTTGTCTTTTTAAGTCCTGTGCCTAGCACAGTGTCAGTCACCAAACAGGTTTTGAAAAAATGTATGTTTTTTAAAACCTAATATACAAAACATTACATAAACACCAAATTTTTCGCATTGTTTAAAAGTGTTATTTGTAATAGAACCTGTATGTGTACCTACTTCATCTAGAACCAAGATCAGTGAGCCAGTGTGAATATTCAAAATTATGTGAATATTCAACATGAAAGTTCCAAGGCAGGCCTTAACACCACAAAATTAAAATTATTAAATGCCAAAGAG
Organism: Sturnira hondurensis; assembly: GCF_014824575.4. Lineage (NCBI taxonomy): Eukaryota > Metazoa > Chordata > Mammalia > Chiroptera > Phyllostomidae > Sturnira > Sturnira hondurensis. The sequence continues at coordinate 591,222 of NW_028095541.1, read as the reverse complement.
TTGCCAAGAAGACCAAACTACAATGGAAAAGAATTTGAACAATATGGTAAGAAGATGCTCCCCTTCTGTCAGTGCCACATTAAAGAGCAACTAAGGACACACTCCAGGGAAGAAGGCAAAGATAGAACATTAAAAATTCAGAACGCCTGCTTGCAAGGAGAGATTCCACAAGAAGTCTGCAAAAATATTAAGTCTTTCATCAAGGGCAATATTATTCAAGCACTTCAAAACCTTACCACTTTCCCTTTATTATTACTCCTAATAAACTTGCACCATAAACTGGTGAGTTTAGATCATAATGGAAATTGTTATATGCAATGGTAGTATAGTTATCGCTATAGATACTTCAGACATGCTAACTACAGCACATCAGGGAAGGTACCACCTGCAGCAGGGTGTTTAGCTCCAGTGGAACATGGAATTAGCTTTAGCACCACTGTCTCCATCCCTCACACAATTTCCCCATACTTTCTAATCTAACTTCTGCGGCAGCACCCCACAAGGCTTGCTCCTGTCAAAATGAGCAGCAACCACAACCTTCACCTTCCTGTTTACATCTTACTCAATCTCTCAGTGTTTCAGCAGCTTTTAATATAATACAGGCGATCTCTCTCTCTCTCTCTCTCTCTCTGTGTGTGTGTCTGTGCGTGCACACATGTTTCTCTCTCTCTCTCCATTTCATTCTCCTGGTTTCAGCAGCTGCTTCTTCTCAGTCTCTTTGGTCAACCCATCTTCCTCTGTTCAACTTCTAAGAGCTGGACCACCCCAGAGCTGCATCATGACCCTACTTTACTATTTATACACTCTTCTCGATAATCTCCTCAAGATCATGGTTTGAACTCGTCAATATGCCCATGATGCTCTAATCTATATCAGCCTCTTCACAGATCCCCAAACTTATATATCCACTTGTCTAACTTGATGTCTTGACTTGGGTGTACAACAGGCATCTCAACCTCGACATGGTCAAAACAGAACTTCGGTTTTCCACCCAACGCCTCATCCTCTATATTCCCATCCCAGGAAGTGGCACCACCACTCAGTCCTGAAATACGAGAATTATCCTTATTTCCTTCTTGCTCTCACTCCCTGTGTATATTCCACTGCTGCCTTATCAAGTCAATCTCTTTTTAAATATATCAAAATCTGAAAATATCATTTCCATCTCCTTCATCAATGCGGTCTAATCATCACTATTTATTGGCTGGGCTACTTGCAACAGCTTACAAATTAATGCCTCATCTTCACTCATACTATCCTGTAATTCATCCTCTGTACAGTAGCCAAGTGGTGTCAATAGATTTTTAAAAATATTTAGAATCTCTCTAATGTCATTCCTCACCCATAGACTCCAAGTTTCCTACCATGGCTTACAGAGATGTGACCTGGCACTGACCTCCTTCTTGTACCTCACTTCATTACACTTTCCCTTGGGCCGTTAAACTCCAGCTCCATTCTGCTTCTTCAATAGATAATTCCTTCCTATCTTCTGGCTTTGTACTTCTTACACTCTCTGCCTGGGATGCCCACCTCCCTTTTTACATGACTGGCTGTTCCTTGTCATTCAGATCTCAGGAAACCCTCCTGGTTCCAATTCCATTAGCCATCCAGTCATTCATAACGCTCTGTTTTAATTCTCTGCCTAGCATATCTTATTAGCTGATATTTTCCTTGTTAATTTGATGTTTTAGCATTTGTCAGTCTCGACCAAGGAGTAAGCTCCAGGACGGCGGGCAGCATGCCTGCACTGTTCACTTCCCTAGCCCCAGTATGTAACTCAATACATAGGTGTTTGAAAGGTATCTGTTGACAGAATGAAGAACAGACATTCAAAGTATTTGCTGCAGTGGGGCAGAATGTAAGGAGTACAGAAATGAAAGCCACTAGCACAGTTCTTTGATTCTTCATGCTGTTATGGGAGTTTCACCCCAATCGGGACGCAGTTGGCAATACAACATTTGGATGAGTAGGGGGAGAAAAGAGGGTTGAAGTGAAAGAAGACTGGAGTACAACCTACACAGGGATCAACAACTCACTGTGTGGTAGATAAAAATAGCAGCTCCTCGCCCCCACCCAAGATGTCTACATCCTAATCCTCAGAAATTATGAATATGCTACATTGGATGGCAGAGGTGAGTGCAGGCTGCAGAAGAAATTAAGGTTGCTAATTAACTGATTTTCAGATGAGGAGACTGTCCTGGATTATTTGTGGCGACCTAATGTGATCACAAAGGTCCTTATAAGTTAAAGGGAGAGGCAGGTGAGTTGGTGTCAGAGTGACTGACTGGCCACTGCTGGCTTTGAAGATGGGAGAGGCCATAAACCAGGGAATGGCCGACAACCTCCACGAACTGGGAAAAGGCAAAGACACAGATGTTTCCTTCAGAGACTCTACAAGGTACACAGCCTGGCCAGCCTTTTGACTCTACAGCCAAGCATGGACCATTTGAGATTTCTGAGCTCCAGAACTGCATGATAGTAAGTTTGTGTGTTGTTTTAAGTTACCGAGTTTGCGGTAACTTGTTACAGCATCAGTAAGAAATATCTTGTGCCCAAAAATCATGGTCTACAAAGAATACTGAGGGCAGTAGCCACTGCAGATCTTCCTTCTGACTCCTGCAGATACCTGCTGGGCAAGGACAGACAGCTGGACACCTCTGCTCCCTCCTCCTCTGTTGTTACTTCCCTTCATCCCTCCTACAAGATGCAAAAACCATCCCCATCCCCAGATACACACACATCTGCCTGAAGAAAAGGGGTTCGATTTTTTTAAAAGCTCCCCCCACTCTAAAACCCTTGTAGTAAAAGCTATTGCTAACAAACTAAAGAGCAAGGGTAAATTTGATACACGATACTGCTCTCATTCAATTACTACACTGAGGATCAAATGCAATGCTTGGAAGCACTCTGAACCCAAATTCAGCTGAAACCTTTTCTTCTTAAATCATGAATAGACACTTTAGAGTATATTACACAGTAAAGCAATAACAAACACTCTAATAAAAATAAAAATGCTCCTCAATTATTTCTCACTTACCCCTTATGAATTTTATTGCCTAAGAATCGAAAGCAGAGATGCTGCGGTAGGCCTGTCATATCATTACTGCCTAGTTCCTAATAAATAGGAAACTGTTTCCCCCCCGAAATGGAAAACAAATGCTTGTGCTTTTCTGCAACTAGCACCACCAGAATAAAAACATTTCCTAGTTTCAATGTATCAGTATTGCAGCTTAGGAACATTACTTCAATATTCTCAAGTAAAAAAGTTACCAAATAATTTATGACATATTTATGCAGTTGATGATAATCAGTGATTCGGTCCCAGTAATTTTATGTGAAGAACACCTTCTTATGAGAATTATGGAAATTATTTTCAGTATTATTAAACTACATTTTAATATGTTCAGTGTTTTAAACTAGTAGAAACTTATCAGGATAAGATTTAAAAATGACAAAATAATGCTGGTTCTGAATACTTTATGCCAATACTATATAGTTATTAAGTGGAAGCTCTATATGTAAACAAGAAACACATTTAAACTTATAAACTTATAAACACACTTAGTGTGACTATAAACATTTTATTGAGACTGGTTCACAAAAATATTACAGTGAAAACCAAAATGTTAATTTTAGAAAGCAGCTCATTAAATTCAGTAGATTACTGAGAAAAATGTGGGAAACAAGGAGTTTATGGCTTTCAGCTATAATACTTTAAGAAAAACAAAATATTTAGATCTATTGACAAGGAAAATCATGCCCTCTTTATAAGTGTTGTATATGTTACCACGGGCAAAATTAAAATTGGTAAGAATGTGACATAAAAATGAATTTCATTAGCTAATATTAATGTAAACCACATTCACATGTGAAATACATTCAATTTATAACTCTTCATAGATACATATTGTTGCCATCCCAGCATCTTACTGAAGTTTGAAAACAGCACTTCTGGTTGGCTGACCTGACGTGAGGCAGATTTGACGTGATGACCAGTGAGGGTGAGGCGGGGAGGGGGAGGGGCTCGCGTGTCCTGACACTTTCTTGTGGGAGGGTGTCAGCGACTCCTCCTCTGATCCTTATCGCAAAAGTGTGCAACATCCTTCTCACACTCCTCCTCTGAACGAAAGTATATTATCATTAGGAAGGATGAAAAACTAATCAAGTAACAGCTAATGTTCTGAGCGCATCTAACTTAGTATAGCAATATAATCCAAATGGTTTTTTAATCACTAATTTTCTCCATATGTTTCGTTATGGCCCATAAACACAAATGAGAACTCTCAACAAAAACAAGAATATCACAAGTGATATTTTTGGCAATTTAGAATATTACATGGAAATAACTTTATCTATACACTTTTACAAAGGCTGAGTTTTCTCGACTGCAGTTTGAAATATGTGGCTTTTTCCCATTCCATGACTCCCACTCTAGGGTATTGAAAATATCATCTGTTATGCAATTGCTGTTTAAAATTGACTACTAACTGTTTGTATAAACTTGATCTGAACCATCATAGTTATTTTACCTTGACACTAAATGGGTGTAACAAAATTTTCTAAGTGCAGACAGAAAGCCTAAGTAGGATTATTATCGTTGGCTTCCCCAGATCACAGGTAATTTTGCCCTTACCCCTACATTCTATTTTAATTTTTTTAGACACATTTTTTATTTTTATCAAAATCAGAACTATTCAGAGTATCAAGAACAAAGCACACATTTATTTATAAGTGTAGAATTCGTGACTTCAAACTGCTTTATAACTTATATACATTTTGGTATAATTTCCAAAGTTTGTGTCAGAGGATGGGACTGAAATAAAGTACATCTGAGTATGTTTACCTAAACCAACAAGTACATACAGCTTTACTTTCTCGTTTCTAACTTTGAAATCTTATAAAAATTATACTGCAAACTGTTTTTAGTTCATCAGAGCAATTGAATTGTTCTTCTTTGTACCCCAGTGACTTGGAGTTATTTAATAAGGGGCCTGAGATTCACGATTCCTCTTCCTGATTCTGGCTGATCTGTGCTGTGTAGTCCAGTCCATAAAAGAGCTCGCCACACTTCAAATACTTCTCTATTCTAGGAAATGGAAAATGCATCACAGTAATAAATGGAGTACTTAAATAGAACAGAAGTACACAGTGCTCTTAAATTCCTGAATTTTTGTTCATTCATTCATTCATCTGTCAATATTTATTGATCCTCCTCATGGTCAAGCATGTGCTGGACACCAGCTATAAAAGAACAAGGCGCTGGCCTCAGGATGCTAATTGTCTGTGGAATACGAATGGAAAAATCACAGCAAAAATGGTAAATATAACAAGTGCTACCCCAGCTGTCAAAGGTGCATAGGAAAGGGTATTGGGGGTAGAGGGGTGACAGCCAATGAAAGCTTCTGAAAGACAAAGGCTGCAAACTGGAAGACAGACAGAATTAGTTACTGAAGGGCAGAGGAAGGGCGTTCTACACAGAAAGATCAGGGTACACAAAGACTTGGGGGCACTAAAGCCCATGGTATGTTTCAGCAACTGCAGACAGATAAGCGTGGCTGCAGTGAGGTTTCGGGGCTAGGGATTGGCAGATGAGGCGGAGGACGCTTCAGAACAACCTGTCTGGTAGGACCAAGAATTGGAACTTGATGCTGAAGATAATGAAGAACAAGTGAAGAACTTCAGGTTGGAAGCAGGGCACATAGGACTAGGGGAGTGTTCTGGAAATAGGGGTGCCCAGACAGATGGCGGGGCGAGGGCTCACGGCAGAGTGTGTGTGGAGAGGGAAACATGGAAGGTGTCACTCAAGGTCCTCCAGGACCATGCTGCTGAGGTGGAGATACCAGGTCAGCGTGAGGAGGCTAGCTGAGACTGTCAAAAGGAAGCCTGCAATGTGGGTCAGACTGAAGCAACAAAAGACTGTTTGCCTGGAGACTTCAAAGCAATAAATGGGAAAGAAAGCATGGAAAGGTGCCATGAGGCTCAAAACACAGGAATCTGTGGTAGAGGGACAGGCACTGCTCTCTTTGACTTTGGCACTACACTAGACACAGCATGTCCTGGATGAGAGCAATGAGAGTGGGCTGGACAGGACGGGACGCATGTGAAAAATCTGTAAATGCTTGGGTATGGGAGGTGAGAGAGCTAAAGAGTCAAAGGGAACCCTAAGTTTTATGGTTTGGCGTCTAAATAGTTAGACGTGTTATTTGCTACCCAAGAAAAGAATAGGGGTAGTAAGAAGGGAAATGATACAGTTTAATTTTGATAATTGGTTTGAGTCACCTGGGAGTACCATGAAAGAAACATCAAGAAAGTAGTTGGAAATGAAAGTCTGTTGACTAGCATAAAGTTCTAGGATAAAGACACAGATTTGAGAACTACCAAAAGACAGTTGGTAAAGTCGTGGGTCTGAATGAGAACTAGACTGGGAATAGAAGACAGTTGTGGACAAAATTCTACAAAACAGTATTTAAGGGATAGACAGAAGAGAAGCAAAGATTGAAGAAAAGTACAATATAAATAAGTAGATAGATAGAGAGATAAACAGACAGATAGAAAAATCATGAGAGGCACAAGAAAAGATAAGACAGTGAGCTGTCAAGAAAGCCACAGGAAAAATGAAAGTCTCCAATAAAGGAGTAATCAGTCTTAAAAAGTGTCCTCTAGCTTGGGCATCCCAATGGTCTGGTCAGCTAGGTGAGGGTAATTTTAATAGAGCATGGAAATCAGATTATATTGGGGTGTTACAGACAAGAATTACAGGCCATTCTTTCAAGATAATTGGCTGTGGAGAAGACAGACCATAGACAAAACAAACAAAACAAAAACAAAAACCTAACTCAGAGGCATAAGACCATGGAGTATGTAATGGATAAAAAGGAGTTTAATCTGTATCTTCTGACTCCTGCCTTCCAATGAATTTGTCACAGATGTCAGCATCCTAAAGACATTGCTAAACCTATCTCTAATGCACAAGCGGATCTAATGAAATCCTAGCATTCTTGTAGGAACTAACATTATTCCTATTTACTTATGGTCAAGTTAAACCAAATCAGGTCATCTTCGTCTTGATAATACCAATATAACTAGAACTGTATCTCATAAAAACGCCAATCATTCTTGCTGCACAGACATTTATTAGAGTTTGAACTTTAGGTGAAAATACTTAAATGGATTATAGCATGGTATTTTGGCTGCTAGAAGCAAGAGGCTAGGAGGAGACAGGGGAGAAAGACAGAAACCTGCACAGCAGCACCCGTCCCAGGGAGCAAGGCTCCCTCAAGGTGTCCACCTGAGTTTAATCATTCTCTATATTATGGTCACTAATAACCATTTCAGACAAAGAAATAAAAGGCTCCTTAGCTTCAGAAGAGTAAGAATTCGAGTAAGGAATCTAATAAACAAGAGGCAAAAGTGAAATCAGGATTGTGAGTTTTGAAAATCTAGCTGCAACTAATAAACTTGAGATGGAAGAATAAACTAAATATTCTCTACATATTTGTTTCCAAAGTATATACATATAATAAATTGATACCTAAAGGATTAAATACCTAGCTCAAATATGAGTAAGTATAAAAATGAACTGAACATTCATTTTCAAAACTTGGTTATTAATCCCAATTATTACTAAATTACAGCTCCAATACGCTAAGGCTCCAACATTAGCTTTCAACTATTAGCCATATGTGCTGTAAAATCACACGCTTCACAACGCCAACACCACTACAAGTACAAAGCAGGTATCACCACTTTCAAAGCTAATTTAATAGTGAGACAGGTTCTAGTGCTTCTGTGGACTGCGGTCCGCACTCAGGGTAAAGCAACGTGCAGTGCAAACATGAAAAGCAACCCCAATCAGTCATCCTGAATAAAGGGACTGAATTGTTTTCCATCTAATCTAATTGGCACAGAAAACATGCCTGAATTGTTCATTAAATCTGCTTGAGGATGTTTTCAATTTAACTGTTCCACATTTTACAGATTAGTATGCTTCTATCTGCTTCCACAGCAAAATGAGATGTCTTGAATTCTTAGCATTTGAGGTGTTTATATAGTCTCCGTACTACTTCGTTAAAAGGATAAATTTATATCAGAGTTGATGGCTTGCTAAAGATATATAACTTAGTTTTCTTTGAATGGCAGCTAAGCTTCAATCTTAACATAAAATAGAAGCTAAAATATATTCAGTTTAGCCTATCTTCTTTGACTATGCATAAATCCTACAATTCAAGGAACTGCTGTCAATAGTGGGGGATAAAAGCAAACATTTTCATAAGATTTTTTATCTACAATATCTATTATGTTCCAAATTTTATTTAAACTAGCCTGGGATAAATCCATTTAAATGATGCTATTAAACTCCATTTTAAGATGATTATCTAATCACAAATCAGCAACTGATATAGATGTTCTGCTACAAAATTCCCGTATATCAACTTAGTGTCAAATTTCAGAAAATCAAGTAAAGGTAAAATGCCAAACCACCAGTGGGAAAAGATCTCAGCCTTAAATGATGATGAGAAATATGCAAATGAGCTACAAAAGTACTATTTATTATGAAACTATAAAAAAAGAAATTTCAAACAAATCAAGACAAACCAGCCAACATTTTCCTCATTATGATTTAACGTCACTGTGACAGCAGGTACTGACTGAGAGTCCCCCAGAGTCTGGACTCTTCATTTAGTGTTGTGACTTAGAGACTCAGTCTGTGCCTACAACGGAAGTCTATGGATGCTGTATTTTTGCACGGACAGAAAACGTTCTCCTCTAGCATTCTAACCAGTGACTGAGATATTATATTACCTAATAATTTCATTCCAAAAGGAATAATTCTGGCCCCTTATTCTCCAAAAATGATCTCTTTTAGATATCCTTGCTTATCGTTTTAACTGATAACTAAGAAATACTAATAATCTACTTGTGTTCATCTTGGGAGAGGGAACAGAAATAAAGCAATCTTTATTAGGTTTTTCATTAAGCTAAAATTTGTAAGTATTTCCATGATATTAAGTTTGGTATAAATTAACTTTCATTTGGCTATGACAATAATTCACATACTTCTAATCATGATAAATGCAAGTATTGAAACCTAAGAAAACATTTTTTGTAGAATAAGTGAAAATGCTTACTCTTCACTCAAGAAATATTTTTCTTCAGCATTTACCTAGAGCAAGAGATAATTAACAATAATAGTAACAATATCAATAATGATGATTATCAGCTAATACTCATTGAATACTTATTATATGACCATCATCAATCTAAGCATATTATATGCATTAATTCATTTAATACCCATAACAACTTTATGAAATAATCATTATTGCCAACATTTGATAACACATATGAGCAACAGAGCATTCTAAAGTTCACAGATAGACAGTGGGGGAAGCAGGATTCAGATACAGCAGTCTGACACCAGAGTCGAGGGTCCTACTAGCTTCCCCGTGCTTTTAATGGCAGGTTCACTAGCCTGCCAGTCATTACCCACTGGTGAGTAGTGACATCAGTTTAATGGGTTGCAACTAGTGTTTTCTGAATAAAATTTAAGAAAACAGAAAAAGAGTTTGTGGGCATGTGAACTGGCTAGTCGCAGAGGGCCTCCCACTTGGCTTAATGCTGAGCTGCCACCATCCTGAGATTCTTAATAATTGCATCTTTGAGCTTGTGTTTTGTAAGCGGAGTCCACTGGGACAAGGGAGCCTGGTCATGAGGAGGGGACATGTACACAACATGTGTGGCCATGGTTCCATGTCCCCATTCACATCTAGTGTTCACAGTGTCCCATGAGGACAGAATTCAGGTGGACCCACAATGCACAGGAGTCTGTTGAGTAGGGGATGGTGGGGCTGTGACTGAACCTTAGAGGCCACACTTTCCTTTAAAACCAAAATTTGCTTCTAAGAAAGAAAAAGGGCAATGGCATTCTGAGAAATAAGAAAGACCAAGGATAATTGTGTATTCTTTCTTACTCATGTTACTTCCCTGTAGTAGTCAATCAGCTTCTGAAAATGAGGAAAGAGGAGGAAAGGGAAACATAAAGCAACCTGTGTCTCCTTGACTCCTCTGAATTTCCTTACTCGTTGGTACACTAAGGTAGCAAATATTGGTAGAATCTATGCATGTCGAGAAGTGAAACAAACAGTTCAGTTAGTTTTAGACAGTTTTTCCTGTTTTCTGATAAGGAAAAAAAGTGGACATACAGGTATGAGCTAGGAAACACAGTGCAATTTTGGTGATTCCACATGTTAGTTAAATGCTCCTATATTTTCATTTAAAACTGGCACTGCACAATAGAAAGATTTAATTAAAATTAGTTAAAATGTGGACTTCCAGCCAAGATGGAGGCATAGGTAGACACACCATGCCTCCTCACACAACCAAAAGAACGACAACAACAATTTAAAAACAAAAAACAACAAGAACTGTCAGAAAATCAAACTGTACGAAGTCCAACAACCAAGGAGTTATAGAAGACATATTCATCCAGACTGGAGTTGGGGAGTTGGGGAGCCAGGGTGGAAAGGGGTTATAGCAAAGCAGTGAGTGGTGGACCTGGTGGCCCCACATTCATGCACAGATAAATCAGGCAAAACTGGAGAGCTGGACAGATTACGCAACCCAGGGTCCCAGCACAAGGAAATAAAGCCTCAAACCACTGATTGAAAACACCTGTGGGGGTTGAGGTGCTGGGAGAAACTCCCAACCCCACTGGAGAGTTTGTTGGAGAGACCCACAGGGTCCTAGAACATATACAAACCCACCCACATGGTAATCAGCACCAGAAGGACCCAATTTGCTTGTGGGAAGTGGTGGAAGTGACCGAAATCCATCAGAGAACCTCTCTGTATAAAATTGGACTATGTGAATGTTCTTAGAACAGCGTCTGTAAGGAACTCAATTCACTTAGACACATTGTTCCCTCTCGAACCCCCATCCCACATACAGCATCACAACCCAGCTACTGGGTTACCCCGCCCTGGTGAACAACTAAGGCTCCATCCCTCACTACGTAACAGGCTGGTCAAGACAAAAATAAAAAATAGCACAAACGAAAGAACAGATCAAAGCTCCAGAAAAAAACACAACTAAACGATGAAGAGGTAGCCAACCTATCAGATACACAGTTCAAAACACTGGTGATCAGGATGCTCACAGAATAGGTTGAATTTGGTGCAAATTAGATGAAAAAATGAAGGCTATGCTAAGTGAAATGAAGGAAAATGCAGAGGGAACCAATAGTGATGTGAAACAATCTGGGACTCAAATCAACAATGTGGACCAGAAGGAAAAAAGAAACATCCAATCAGAAAAGAATGAAGAAACAAGAATTCAAAAAAAAGGGGAGAGGCTTAGGAACCTCCAGGACATCTTTAAACACCCTGACGTTCAAATTATAGGGGTACCAGAAGGAGAAGAACAACAGCAATAAGTGGAAAGGTTATTTGAACAAATAATAAAGGAGAATTTCCCCAGTCTGGCAAAGGAAATAGACTTCCAGGAAATCCAGGAAGCTCAGAGAGTCCCAAAGAAGGTGGACCCAAGCAGGAACAAACCAGGCCACATCATAATTACATTCACCAAGATTAAAATGAAGGAGAGAATTCTAGAAGCAGCAAGAGATAAGGGGACAGTCACCTACAAAGGAGTTCCCATCAGACTGTCAGCTGACTTCTCAAAAGAAACCTTACAGGCAAGAAGGGGATGGAAAGAAACATTCCAAGTCATGAAATGCAAGGACCTACATCCAGGATTACTCTATCCAGCAAAGCTTTCATTTAGAATGGAAGGGCAGATAAAGCACTTCTCAGGTAAGGTCAAGTTAAAGGAGTTCCTCATCACCAAGCCCTTATTATATGAAATGCTAAAGAGACTTATCTCAGAAAAAGAAGATAAAAAATATGAACAGTAAAAAAGCAGCAAACTCACACTTATTAACAACCACACCTAAAACAAAAGCAAACAACTAGAATAAGAACAGAACCACAGAAATGAAGATCACATGGAGGGTTAGCAACAGGGGATTGGGAGGAGGGGGAAAAGGTACAGAGAATAAGCAACATAGATGGCAAGTAGAAAATAGACAGGGGGAGGGTAAGAATACTATGGGAAATGTAGAAGCCAAAGAACTTACATGTATGACCCATGGACATGAACTAAAGAGGGGGAATGTGGGTGGGAGGGGATGTGCAGGGTAGAAGGGAGTGAAGGGGGGAATGGGACAATTGTAATAGCATAATCAATAAAATGTCTTTTAAAAAATAGTTAAAATGTGATTTTCCTTTATTTAGAATAACAGCAAATAAAAAGCACCATGACAAGTCGAGCAAGAGACCACAGAAGAAAGGAAAGAGTGTATATTTAAGTAACTTTAACATTTTTCCTGTTTTGTGATCAAAAAGTCCCACATCTTCATTTTTCACTGGGCCCTATGAATTTACAGTTAGTCCTGTGCACTACACATACTAAGAGTACCTGCTGTTTTACAAAATTTTTATTTAATGAAACAAATATACATAAGCATATGGAGGGATAGTGAATCATAATATAAATTTTTCCATAGTATAGGTCACAGAAAGATTAAAAACCACTTCACTGCACTGAAGAAAATAAAAAGCATAAGAATCCTTTCTCCTGGCCACCCCAAAAGATAATTCACTTATGAGGTCAACACAGTTACCTGAATTCCTGGTCCCTGTTACATTCTACACTCCGGACTGCCGTAACATGACCTAACTTTGACTTCCCAACATGTCCCACATCTCTGCAATGAGACACCACAGCTCCAGAGGAACCAGGAGGGCTCTCTCTTCCCTGTCCACCCTCCCCTCTCCCCTTCGGTGGCTGGCTCCTCCTCATCTCTGTGCCTTTAGTCCAGCCATCTCCTCATAGCCACGGTGCCTGTCCATTCTTCCCTTTAAGATGCAACTCAAGGACCACCTCCCCAGAAGTCTTTCACTTCTCTGAAATTTTTGCACTTACTCTCTGGACCCTAAGGGTACTACATTATAGATCGCCCAGATATTGACACAGAGAGGATATGAGATTGTTTCATGCTCACTTCTCCCAAAGCCCATAACATCTGACATGGTTGGGCTGCAAACAGAGAGAAGGACTTAGTTGTTTTTGAGTGCCTACTATGTGCTGAGTACTAAGCTAAGCATGTTCCTCACCATACTTTATGAGGTAGGTATTTTCATTCTACTGAGGCTTAAATACCTTACCTGAAATTGCACAGGGCCAGGACCACAGCCAAGCTCCGCCCATTACAACGCCCTAAAAATGACATCCACCTCGACAGAGCCCTGGAGAAAGCATCAGACTATTAAGGTGACCGATTGCAATTTAGGCCAATAAGACCAAATCTTAAAAAACACTTTAAGAGTCACAAGGAATATCTATTTTACTACTGTATTTTCAGGCTGCCTTCTAAATTATGGATGAGAAGAAGTAAATTCAAAAGTTAAACATGAAAATATTGATAGCAGGCCTGGATAAGGAGCTGGAGGGTCATGTGGGAAAAGAGTAAGTAGTTGTGAGATCATTTGGGGAAAACAGATGAGAAAAACAAAAAGAATACTCAAAAATTTTATGACAGTGTAACAAATTAAACTTTGCTAAAACAATAAAGAGCAAAGAGCTATCAATTTTAAAAAAATTTGGCCACTCAGACATGAACATAAGGCACAAGTTTGAGTCTAGTGTGTGCCTTAGACAGACTTGGAGAAAGAAATATTTTTATCTGTTTTTTTTTTTCTTAATGAATGGAAAGTTGAGAACTCTGCGAGTTTTTCTTTAAGAATTTTAAACTATTATTGAATCTTCTAACTATCTTTTAGGATAATTCTTCCTCCAGATAAAGTAAAAGTATAGTTTTCCTAACTTAGGTTTTAACTGTTAATATCTGTCCATAAAAGGCATAATTGCCAAAATAACCACAGGTTTAATACCTGATTGTATCAGAAACCCCAGTGGAAATATAAATGCTAATGTGAGATATGAGTGGAACATGCACTAATACGCAGTAAGGAACCATCCATAACAATTTTATTCTTAGCTCAAAAGTAAAAGGCAAGAGATTTAATTTCAGACAAAGGAAATTCTGAAAAACCATCTGTTTTCCTTTGGTGTTCCTAAAGTTTATATAGATATTTTTTTCATTGAAAGAAGAATTAAAAATAACAAAAGAATGAGTTAAGCTACATATATAATAATAGCATACCCATAAGGCAGCAGCATAAACTAGAATACAAAATTAAAACACGCAAAACACTGAATAACTATTTAAAAAGTGAAGTCACAGAGTTCCATCATAATCAAAGCTATTTTTATTTTTAACCATATTTGCTTATTAGAATATATGAGTATTTTCCTTTTGGGAGAGCAAAATCTGAACTTTTATAGAAAAACAGAACTGATTAAACTGTATATTTTCATATGGGTATGTGTGTATAAATAATCAATATACATCTTTTCAAAAGTCAGTGGCCGAATAAATTTAGCACACATTAATGAATTTCACAGCTGGGTTTAAATGCATTCTGGCAAACTTGTATCAGAAAACTTTCAGAAAAGCTTTTAAGTAAAGATGGAACTCATAATATTGAAATTGTGTCTAAGTGAATCAAGTTCATTACACATGCTGTTCTAAGAACATTCACACAGTCTAATTTTATACTTAAAGGTATTACATGTTCTTAAATACATTTTAAGCTGCACATTTTATAACTAAATGATAAAACCATATGCACTGGTTTTATATGGTTACAAAGGAAGCAAAGGCTGATATTTCTGCACATATGTGAGCAGAGCTAGCTCTATGCCAACAAAGACCACACTTCACTGCTCCTGCTTAACTCCACCACCATGAAATTATCTTTTATGCATTAAGCATCTTCTCTCATTCTTCCAACTTATCTATTTTACAAAATTCATGCAGGTTGCCATGATTTTACCTTAATTTTGGAAAGGCCCTTGAATTGTCAGAGAAGGAACACACTGGTAAATTAATAACTAAAGAAATAAATGCATAAAGAATTTTTATGCTAAACAGACAATCCATGGGAATGTTTTGCACATCTGACATATGTCCTTGAATTTATTAGCTTGCAAAAAGCTATGAATTGTATTGCATAGAGGTTGTACCAGCCAGGCTGTTTATAAATTATCCTGTGTTTGAGGATTTGCAGCTAGCAAGAGTTGCCATATACTTGCCTATGTAACCACCTAATGGGAACTTACAAAGTAAAGCAAAATTGACAAAGAAAAAATAGTTAAGACTACTATTCATTTGAAAGAGTTTAGGAATGAATATTACTTAAACTTCATTGTACTAGGCTTTCTCATCAGTGGAAAATAAAAGTGAGAAGTTGCTAATTCAATAAATGACCTTGACCTTCCTCTTAACACAGAGGATTGAGATAATCTGGAGAGGTCTATCCAGCATGTGAATTCCTAACCCCCTCAGAAAAGAAAAAAAGGGTGTGGGAAAATTTTTCCTTGACAGGCAGAGGCAGTACAGAACTGACATCTACAGTGCTCTCTGGGAATGGGCTCTAGATCCAGCTCACAGTTAAGAAGCACTTCCATTGGTTTATCTGTTCATTTATTTGCTTGCAGTCTAAGCACCAACTCTATATACACCACTGCAGCTGCTCTTTCAGTGGACCCTTCAAGCAAGTGGCCATGTACTCAAGTTAGCACACCAGGTGTTCCAGAGGTGTGATGGACACCTGCTCAGGGAATGATGGTGCGCAAAGGATGGAGTAGTTGAACATCCAAGGTAAGAGACATGGAGGAAAGGATGCTTACACTGGTGTGGAAGAAAAAACAGCATGAACAGGGTCATGAAAGCTACAAAGCCCACTTGGTCAGGTTCATCTGAGGAATGGCAAAGAATGCCTCACAGATGATGCTCTAGCAGAGGGGTCAAGTGGTAAGCAACAAGATGTGCAGGGTGGGCTGAGGACAGCCAGTGCAAGAAGATGTGAAGGCCAAGCAAAGGGGGTTGATCCTTTAAAGGGGAGCCTCTAGCAAACTTTTAAGCAGAGGAGAAACATGATATTTGAATTGCAGAAAGACCACTCTGGAGGCAGTTCAAATTTGAGCTCTACTGAGGAAAAGGGGGAGGGAGGAGAGACCTGGGGGTGAATCAGTGTGTTAACCTGGGATTTCAGGCACAAACCCTGAGAATTTAACATATGAAGTCAGGCAGAATAAACAAGAGGTGTCAATGAAAAAGGCTGAAAGACACAGAGAGGCAGGGGGAGAAACAAAAGAGGGCTGTCAAAGTTACCAACACAGAGATTTTTTAAAAGTGATCAAAACAGTTAAATAGCAGTAACACTTTAGTGTGCTTGCTTTGTACCAGGCACTTTGCATATATCAACTCAACTAATACTTACAGGGTTGTGATGATGCTAACAACACTATTATCTTGTTTTATAATGGAGGGAATTGAGGCACAGATCATTTAAGTAACTTACCCAAAATTATGCAAGTGTTAAGTGACAGAGCCACCCCCCTAGAGCAATGAGGCCAAGCAAGATGAACCTCTAAAGATACCATTGGATTTGAACTTGAGGAAGTCAAAGACAACTGGATTTAAACTTCAGGACAATCTTTGGTAGTGCGTTTTCACTGATAAAGTGAGGACTGAAAAAATGATTTTAATATGCTGAGGCAGAACTGGTAGGTGAACAATTAGAGGTATTGAAGTTAAAGTACTGTTTTAAAGAAACCAATGAGATTTGGCTTCACCTACAAATTACTGAGTCTTCAGTAATACGACCTGCCCAGTTGTCTTTGGCTGAAGCATTTGGAGAGTGTGTGTGCGGGTGGGTGCATAAGCACATGCACATGTTTGTATGCACTCGTGTGTGGTGTGTGTTGATGCTTGAAACTGAGGAGGTGGCAGAAAACAGACGGTGAGAATGATCACGTAGCAAGCCCCTCTCAGGAACGTTGTCCCATGGATGGCAGAGCCATTCACAACACCCTAACTCTCCCCTCAAGACTCTCCTCCAGCAGGCTCCTGTGGGCCCCACCTGTCCGTTTTTCAGCTGCCCCTGCCTGCCCAGTGTTCACAGCTGGCTGCCCCAGATTAATCTGACAAACAGAAGGGGGCATGTCAGAGATGTCCCAGGGCTATCAGCATGGGAAAGAAGAGATAAAAGACCTGCACTTCTTCACTCCTTTAAAATTGCTCGAAGGTGGTGATTCTCACACCTTCTGATTCCTTCTCAAAAGACCCTTGCAAGGGAAGAAAGAACACTGCACTCTTTTTCTCTCTCGCCTTTTCTTCTTTTCTATGGTTCCTGACAAAACACACTTGTTTTAATTCACAGGTAGAATGTTGGCAAGCTTTGATAACCTGCTTTCACAATTTTTACTAGACATACATAACAGCAGATTATTTGTGAGTTCCCATGATTTTAAATAACTGAACCAATAAACAAAAATGGGTTTAGCTCTTAAATAATTAGGTGAAAATCAGTCTGGCTTCCTTTTGGAATCTGGACGTCGCTTCCCACTGCAGACAGGAGAAAAAGGTTACAGTAAATGCAAAGCAATATCTGCACCCAGCTTGCACAAATTTACACATTGGCTTTTTAAATGAAGGCAACTTTTATAGCATTAATTGGAGATTTTAAGCAGCAGGTGGTGTACATTTCATTTTATTTTGTAAGAAAAAGTCTAACAGTTGTCAAATGGCCTGAGTAGAAATGAATTATTTTGAGTTTTTTCTCAAGCTCTCTGAAATGAAGCTTTTACTGCCTGTGGTGTAATGGCCTTCTTTGCCATGTAAATGTGGGATCAATCTAGTTTTAAACAGAAAGATTTTTCTAATGCATTTTTGGTATTTTTCAAGCTGTGATACAGCTGATAGAAATTCTCATAAAATGTGAATTATGGGAAATTCATATTTATAAGCTTCTGTGAGTAATTTTAGAGTGATGACTTTTAAACATCTGCTAATGAAGAATTCCAAAAGAAGCTCTGGGCTCTAACGTTTACCATTTCCCATACACACCTCTTGCCCTGACCCTGACCTTGGTGGAAGGCTAGAGGCCTTCCCTGCATGGGTCTCATTTTATGAGCTTCTGGTAACTGCCCTGAAGTGAGGGTGAGGTGAGACTCACTGGAAATGGGATGGAATGGGGTAATGGATCCCAATTCCTGGAGACTGGTCTGCTTCCCTGACAGCCCCACAGTGGTCACAGACTTCTAAAACACTTTGTGGTCCTGTTTTTGGCTTTTAATTTTCCCTGGAAGAGTAGTGGACATCATAGCATCACAAAAGTGGACATACGGTAAAAACACATGGACGGGTTTTCCTTTGCTCTCTCTGTACTGGCTTCCAACTGCTGCTATAACAAATGACCACAAATTTGGTGGCTTAAAAAACCCCACAAGTTTTCTATTTTAGAGTTCCAAGGTCAGAGGCAGAGATGCACCTCACTGGGCTGAAATTAAAGTTTGGGCAGGGCTGTGCTCCCTTCTGTAGGCTCCAGGGGAGTGCCCAATTTCTTACCTTTTCCATCTTCTGGAAGCCATCTGCATTCCTTGGCTCATGGAGTCCTAACTCCAAAGCCAGCAATGACCTGCCATTCAGTCTTTCTTATAGTGTTGTCTCTCTGGTTCTAACTTTTCTGCCTCCCTATTCCACATTTAAAGGACACTTGATTGATTACATTCGATCCACCAAGATAACTCAGGACCATCTCCCTGTTTTAAGGTAAAGCTAATCAGCAAACTTACCCCCCCCCCCCAATGCCTCATAACAGAACATAGTCACAGATACTGGGAATCAGGATATAGACCTTTGGGGGCCATTACTCTATAACCCAATATATCTTTCAGAATAGCAATGAAAAAGATGTTCAAACCATTTTTAAAGTAAATTAGCTAGACAAATTGACAACCTGGTTTAGTCTATAGGAGCTCTTCTTTCAGAACACTCACATTCAAATATTATTATTTATTAAATCCCACTTATCATCACCCTAGCTGGGTGGCTCAGTTAGTTGGACCAAAAGGTCCAAAAGGTTGCAGGTTTGATCCCCAGTCCAGGCACATACAGGAGGCAATTGATCCATATTTTTCTCTCACAGCAATTTTTCTATTTCTTTCTCTCTCTCTCCCCCACCATCCCTTTCTCTCTCTCTAAAATCAATAAACATACCCTCAGGTGAGGATTAAAAATAAATCCCACTTATCCTATGTCTTCATGCAACCTGAAAATGAAGTGAATTATAGATGTTTCTCTATTAGATTGTGTTATACTAATGTCCTTCAGAACCAAACAACCACAGAGTCGCCATGTCCACACTTATAACTGACTAATCAGGACTGTAGGACAAGTCAAAGGGAGCTGACCTCAAATCCCACTGCTCACCAACCCCCAACCATGCCAATCTCTCTTGGAGGGGCCCCTGGTTTGGTTACAGCTTTCCTCTGCCCCAACCTTGTCTGATGTTTGAACCACACTCCCTCTCGTTCCCTGGACCAGGTTTAAGCACTTTTCTCCCAAGGCCTAAGCTCAAAAGCAAGTAAACCTAACCCTGTGAGATTGTTCTAAGGGCTTTTACTGTCAGAAACACTTGAAAAATAGTTTCTTTTAAAATCTTTCTTTAAAAAAAAAATTTTATTTACTTATTCTCAGAGAGAGGAAAGGGGAAGGAGGAAGAGGGGAGAGAACCATCGGTATGTGAGAGAGAGACATCTACGTATTCCTTTCCACACCTCCCCAACTGGGGACCTGGCCTGAAACCCAGGCATGTGCCCTAACTGGGAACCCAGCTGGTGACCTTTCAGTTTGTGGGCTGACGCCCAACCCACGAAGCCACACCAGTCAGGGATAAAATGTCTTCATTAGTCCAAAAACATTTATTGAATAGTCTTTGTCATAAGCACTATGAATGCAGGAATGAACGTAAGCAGAACTCTGGCCTCACGGAGGGTGGCAGAAGGAGGGACAATGGGAGAGAGACAATAAGCAAGAACGCATTATATAAATGCTAGAAAGAGGGTGCGACCTTAAATAGAGTAGTAAGTGTGCTAAAGGGTTGAAAAGCATGAGGAATGGGTATGTGAAGGGAGACTGTTCCAAGCAGAGGGAATGGATGGCACAAAGTTCCAGAGGAGGGAGCAAAGACAGAAAAAGTTGCCAAGTATTAGAAGGCTATAAATTTTTCAATGCAAAAACTACCCCTAAAATTCATGTGCAAAAACACTAGATTCGATCTTTAAAATTCTCCTCTACAACTGTCTTCATTTTTTACCTTGAGACCTTATCTACTTTATTCTCTTAATCATCAAACATTGTTCACAGACCAACGGAAACTAGAAGTCCTCATGCCTGAGGGGCAACACTGACGCAGAACGGGAGCGGTTCAGGGAAGACGCACCCTGCCTGACCCATTGCTTGCCCTCTACGCAGGCAGAGCTCCAAAGGCAGCAGTGGGAACAATGAGAAGGTGTGTGCTCAGGGCATGGCTCTCCCTCCCCCAGCATTTCCTTCATCGCTTCACTGCTGCCTGACCTGACCTGACTTCTGTGTCTATTTCCTGGCTTGTTGTCACCTTCTTCATGAGTGTTCTCTCTCTAAAAGCAGGAATCGTGCCAGACTTGCTCATCCCACATCACCAAGAGGACTCAGGCCAAGTCTAGCCCTTGGTATCATTCTATGTGGGATGTCTCCTTTCTGAGACCATGCCAGGAGTCTTGGTTACAGAAGCGGGCCTGTGAGAAAGGACAAAATATCAGGCCAGAAGCTGATTCTTCCACTGGAAAAATATTGCAATTTCTACAGGCAAGGAAAGTTTTTCTTTTAAAGAACATGTAACTATTTCCTGACATACTCTGTTCCAGCCAGCACAGACCTGGGTCCTGTTGGGGTAAACAACGAGACCCCCTGCCAGAGGCCTTCTACCACTGGGAAACCTTTACCTGAGAGTGCTATCTTCCTCACTCAAATGGAAAGGAATTGAGAGGAAGAGGGAAATAATGGCAGAAGGCATTAAAAAAATAGAACTGTAATTATTTATGTGATGAAAAGGTTGTTCTTGGATGCTGTGCAGAGACACAAAATGTGATGGAACTATTCCCATCACATTAATAATAATAATAAAAAGGGCCTTCGTCTCCCATGACAAGAAGCTGCAAATCTAAGCAATTTCATCTTCTCCTCTGAATATTTCCCAGTACACAACAGCAGTGAGATCTCAGGCAGAGAGAAATTATTCACTGAAAACATTAAAATACTCCCTTCAGAAAAGATTCTAAGATAATATTTTTTACCTGATTTTGGTAAATATGTGTGTGTATGTGTGTGTGTATATATATATACACACACAGAGATATAATACAAATACATATAAATCTACTTGATGAATAGTTTAAACTATACACAGCAATTTTATCTATGCTAAGAAATATAAAATGATATATGTTTATGCCACATCAGAAATAGTAATATCCATGCAATTAAGCAGTGCATTAAATAATTTTTTATATAAAATATCATGAAATCAAAATATCCCATATCAATTGACCAGGCACAGAAATTTTAACTATTCTCTTACAGCAGAATAATATTAATGCATTAAGTCTTCAAACACCTAAGCAATGAAAGTTTATACCTCTCCCACAAACAGAAGGATATCTTCTGGTTCAAATGAGCACACTGCTATCACTGTATTTCAGAACTTTGTCTTCTGTGCATGTGTACAAAGCCAACTCAGTCAGCATGTCCAGGCACTAAGCAGAGTCACAAATATAAAGTATAAGCCAGGCAACTATCAAAATTAATTAGATAATTATATTTTAGAGCCTCAGAGGACTCTAGAAAGCAAGTGGTTCAACCCTTTCATTTTCCAATTGAGGAGAATTGTTGAAAAATTTGCCCAAGGCATGACTAGACCTATATTTCTCACAGAGGCAATGCTCTTTAACTTATAGTAGGCTACATCTGGCTGGTAAACTAAATATTATTTGGGGAGGGGGCTTTTTTTGAACATGGGAAGTCAATTCATAATGTTGCTTTAGCAATCATAGAATTGTCTTATAGCTTAACACAGTGTCTTCCAGCTACTTGGTGCTCAGTAAATAGTTGCTAAATGGGAATGAAGAGAATGAATGAATAAATGAATGAGTGAAATTCTCAAAAAAAGGTGTATCTGCTTCAAAGCATACTTCCTCCTGGCGATAAGAAGACCTAGCAGCCTTCCCTTTCTGTATCTGCCCAGGGGCAACGTGGAAAAGAGCTTTCCCAGTGGGAAGCATCTCGAAAAGCACTTGATGATTTTTCCTGTGTTGAATTCTCCTTTTCTCTTTAATATGTTTCCAAATAACACACACTCAGTGGACAAAGTGTCCTGATTCCAGTGCTACCAGACTTTGTGAGAAAGTTGGGATAAAATCATCTACCCTATTTCCAAACATTATATAATTTTTGGATTTAGGTATCATGTTATGTCTATTTCTAGAGGAAGGCAATTAGCCTCAGAAATAGCTCAACATAAAATAAAAGGAGATCCTGTTTTTTGCACCTTTGCCTGTTTCCCTTCAATAAATAATTTATAATTTTATAAATTAAGCCTCTGCCCATCCCTATGTGGTGTGGTTGGTGATTTGCTTTTTGTTTGTTTAAATCATAGCCTTTTCATAAAAACGGCAAGGACTTACCATCTGTGCCATTGTTTTGGACACTTGACCACTTGCTGAATTTACTGTTATCTATTTCATGCAAGTTTCCCCTTCCATCAAAGACATTACAAACTGTTTAGTGTCAGGAGGTACATCTTACAATACCACAGCGTGTAGTCAATAAATTCAGATTTAACTGTTTTAAGCTATGGTATAGAGAGAACCATATAAAGAGTGTTCCCTGGTCAGGTAAATTTAAGTAGAAATGCACTCCTTCCAGAATTGTTTGTGTGTGTTTAGGAAAGGACACAGTAAGAGAAAGAAGTCCAAAGTAAGTTCACTCAGAACATCATTAAAGAGAAAATTTCTGGCCCTGGTTGGTGTGGGCTCAGTGGACTGAGTGCTGCTTGAGAACCAAAAGGTCCCCAATTCCATTCCCAGTCAGGGCATATGCCTGGGTTGTGGGCCAGTAGGGGGCGCATGAGAGACAACCACACATTGATGTCTCTCCTCCTCCCTTTCCCTTCTCTCTAAAAATAAATAAAATAAAATCTTTAAAAAAAGAAAACTTCTTTCTTTAAAGAAAAACAGAGTTGCTAGTTTGATAAATGAAGAAGATATCAAACAGAATATTTGCATTTCATTATTATACTTAATGGGTTTACTAGTCCACATATATTTGCATATATAATGGTAAAATTGGTCTGGGAAATAAGATAATTATATGCATTTAAGTAGGTTCATTCACCCATTATTGTACTCACCAAATATTTACTGAGTAACAGCCAGAGGCCAGATTAGATTAAATGAAAATTATACCAAAATGAGTGAGCCATGGACCTGCCTTTAACTAGCTCACTATCAACTAGGAGATAAATATAAAATGTAGATAGAGTTCTGCACAAAGGTATAGTAATAAAGACTAATAAGCCAGACTTACATGGGAGCAGGAGTCAGGCTTCAGGAGAAGGTCTGAGAATACCTTACAGGGGAGCCCACAAGCTGAACCTTAAGACAAATAAGTTTTGACACCAAGAAGTTTGGATGGCAGTATGAACAGAGAGAATTGTAGACGAAGATGACCAAAAAATCAAGAGATGGTATGGGGCATGGAGGAAATTACAAACCATTTAAGGTTGTGAAAGCATGAGAAGTGATGAAAGATGGCACAGAGTCTGATCATGAACCTGAGTGCTGTGTGAAAGACCCTCAGCTGTGCCCTACAGGACAGAGAGCCCTTGGAGGACTTTAATCACGTGAATTGCATATGGTCAGATTTCAGTTCAGACAGATGACATTAGAAAGAAATGCAGAACAAAGTTCAAAAAGGAAAGACCTGTTAGTCGGTTACTGTTGCCTGTTGAGAGCAAAGGAGAACCTCAACAATGGCTATGGTAGAGAGATGAAAATCAGGAAACTTTCTAATACTTACAAAGTGGATTCAGCATGTGGTAAACAATTGAGAATATGTGGTAAGGGGAAGAAAAAAGCAAAGGCTGTGCCTACCTGTCAGGCACAGGTAGATATTGATCACACGGACCAAAAGAGAAAGTTTGGGGGTGGAAGGTGACTAAACTAGTTTTAGAAATGTTAGGTACAGGCTTTTGAATCCCCCAAAAGGTTCAACAATGTCCAGGTGTCAATTTGAAGAACAGTCTCTCCCATTGACCTATATTTGTGTCAATAAACTCATAAAAATAACAGAATACCATATAGATAGCACACTGCCAAATACATATTATGGTAAGATAAAAAAGATAAATCAAGATCCAAAATAATCCTGACAGGCTGAAATATAGATCAACAAAGTTAAATTTAATAAGAAAATATGAAAAATCCTGCATTACAGGATGGCAAGATGTGATTTGACAGCTTTCGTATAAAAATAAATGAAAATTTTAGTAACACTTAAACCTGATATAACCTCTATTGAGTCTGAAAACTCGGGATTCAATTCATAGAAAACGTAATACATTTTTACCAATACATTTTCAGATTGAGGTGGGCCACAAAACCCTCACAGTCCCATCAAAATGCCTCACTGGCCGCAACAGTATGTGAGAGGGAAAGCATGGTCAGGTGAGCCTACCCACCTATCCAGAAAGCTCCCTTCAGCCACAAAATAGCTCCCTTTATTTAAATATACAGAGTGGAATTTGCAAAAAGGTCCCTTTAACTAAAGGTTTCTACTTCCTAAACCACTGGTTCTGATGCTGAAGTGTGATCATCCCAAACTAAATTCTACACAAGTCAAGCCATATCTTGGATGGTTGTGTTTGGTACCAGGTATCTCATATTAAGGTGGCCACTGAAATACCGAAGAGTTTACAGGTAGAATGTAACCAGCATGGGAGAATCCAGCAATCCTTCTCACGGAGGAGTGGCTGAGAGAATCAGGGATCTTTTTAGTTGGAGAAAGACTGAAATATCCACTTTGAATTTATTTTGGTGTATGGTGTAAGTTGGTGCTCGAGTTTAAATATAAGCTGTGAAACCATTGAAGCCCTAGAGGAGAACATTGGCAGGAAAATCTCAGAAATTCCATGCAGCAATATTTTTACTGATACGTCCCCTAGAGCAAGGGACATAAAGGAAAGAATAAACAAATGGGATCTCATCAAAATTAAAAGCTTCTGCATGGCTAAGGAAAACAGTATCAGGATAAAAAGAGAACCAACAGCTTGGGAAAACATATTTGCCAATGATACCTCAGACAAAGGTTTAATCTCCAAAATATACAAAGAACTCACTCGACTCCACTCAAAGAAGACAAGCAACCCAATTAAAAAATGGGCAAAGGACTTGAACAGACACTTCTCCAAGGAGGACATACAGAGGATCCAGAGACACAGGAAAAAATGCTCATCAGAGAGATGCAAATTAAAACGACAATGAGATACCACTTTACACCAGTCAGAATGGCTATCATAAACAAAGAAACAAACAACAAGTGCTGGAGAGGTTGTGGGGAAAAGGGGACTCTAGTTCACTGTTGGTGGGATTGCAGACTGGTACAACCACTATGGAAAACAGTATGGAATTTTCTCAGAAAACTAAAAATGAATGTGCCTTTTGACCCAGCAATTACACTATTAGGAGGATAACTTAAGAACCCTGAAGCACCAATCCAAAAGAATCTATGCACCTCGATGTTCATAGCAGCACAATTTACAATAGCCAAGAGTTGGAAGCAACTTAGATGCCCATCGGTAAATGACTGGATCAAAAAGCTATGGTACATTTACACAATGGAATTCTATGCTGCAGAAAGGAAGAAGGAGCTCCTACCCTTTGCAACATCATGGATGGAACTGGAAAGTATTATGCTGAATGAAATAAGCCAGGCAGTGAAAAACAAATAGCATATGATCTCATCGTTAACATGAATCTAAACAACAAAACAAACAAGCAAGCAAAATATGACCAATGACACTCAAATATGGAACAGGCTGAGAGGGTCCAGAGGGGAGAGGGGAGAGAATCATAGGGGAAAAGGGGATGGACTAACATGAACAAGTATAAAGGACACATGGACAATAACTAAGGTAGGGAACGGAAATGGGAGGGAGGTGGGGAGCACTGGGGACGGGGCAGGGCTGGGAATATAAAACAGAAAACTGTACTTGAACAAGAATTAAATAAAAATTAAAAAAGAAAAAAAAGGAAAGACTGAAATAAATACACAAGTATATAGAGGGCTATCAAATAGATGAGTCATATTCTCCACTCAGTCCCTTAGCTTCACCAGAGCAAAGAGTGGAGATTACCAGAAAGGAGATTATGGGCTAACACAGGAAGGGATTAAACCCATTCAGAGTAACAGAAATGGTTGCTTTGTGAGGATATGAACTCCTTGAAGGTATGTAAGCAATTCTACCTGCTAGAGAAAAGTTTATTAGCTTTAACAGCCTTCTTTTGTATCTCTAGAATAAAAGACATGCATAATCCAACTATATTCTCATTTGGTGCCTTACCTCTGTGATAGACTACTATACTTCCTAAATTAATTCAGCAAGTAACAAGCATTATGTCAGAACATGAACATTTCAAACATGAATGAGACATGGTCCCAGCCTTTACATAACTCATAGTCTAAGAAGGAGGCAAATGTGTGAACAAATTCTTAAACTACATGCTGTAGCACCAACTTGAAGTAGGAATAAAATGAACAGCACTCCCTTCAGGCCAAAAGGAAGATGAAAAGGATACTATCCTCCTGCCTCACCCCAACCCCTTTAAAAACACCAGTTTCCCCAGCACCATTATCTTATTTTCAATCCTAGATGGGCCTCCTAGGTCAAGGTCATGCTCATTTCACTCTGTAAACTGGTTCATTCTAGCTATTGGAGGTAGCCACTGGGATGACTTCATGACTGACAGACAATCTTCTTTTCTTCTTCTAACAATCATTACCCCTGTAAATACTGAGGTGCTCAGGGTACCCAGCTAATCATAAATCACTATTTCCTGACCATGACAGGTCCTTGGGACTTGTGGACTAAACATGAAATTTCTGGACTTCTACAAAATTATTTGGTCAACAAGGTAAGAATAGACCTACTCAGTCATGTTGCTTTTTAAACTATTTCCACTAGCAATTGACATAGTAGGCCTAAGTAATGGAAAGTCATTAATGTTATTTTTTAATTATATTTGATTGGCCCTGGCTGGTGTAGATAAGTGGATTGAGCTCGGGCCTGCAAACCAAAGTGTCATTGGTTCAATTCCCAGTCAGGCACATGCCTGGGTTGCAGGCCAAGTCCCCAGTAGGGGAGACACAAGACACAACCACACATTGAGGTTTCTCTCCCTCTCTTCCCCTCTCTCTAAAAATAAATAAATAAAATCTTTTAAAATTTTAAAAATTATATTTTACTGGTTATACTATTATAGTTGTTGCAATTTCCCCCTCTTTTTCTTTTGATTAACAAGCATTTCAAGTATAAGGCTCACAAACTAAGGGACTAGTGAATATCAAAATCAAAGTAACTCAAAGAGGCTAACCAGTGCTCCGCCATCACGCAGGCTGGACTGATAGAATATGTTTACTAACATCATGCTGCTGGCAGAAACAAGAATAGCCCACACAATGAAGTACCACATAGAGCCAGGAAAACAAACGATCAATCCCTGCTACAGCTGAGAGCTGAGGGTATTCATAAAGCTTCCACTGCCCAAACACAGCAGGGGCAACTTCATTTCAATTAAGACAATGGGAAGGAAATTGAATAGTATAACAACATAATGGACTCCTGCATGTACACAACTATTTGTGTGAAGTCAGGAAATCTGTTCACAAAGTGTCTGATATTGGTATCAAGACAACCAGTAACAATGCAAGTAATTCGTAAATGCTTCCTCCAGTGAAATAATTTTTTGCTAATTGTTGGATTCAAGGACTTGTCAATCCCTGTGACAGAGTAAAGGCTGAGGTTTTGCCATTAGTTTCTAAGACCCATGACCTTCGGCCAGCTGGGCTTGGAAATGGAGCAGTCTGGGCATCCATTATACCCATACATAGTATATGACTGGCCAAGATAAATGTTTAAAGAAAAAGGCATGGCTCATGTGTTTACTTTGCAGTGTACTTATAGACCTTCCCGAGATTATGGACTGTGAATCCTAAATTTCTATAACGCTGCATTTCTGACAGGGAGCCTCCAGGAGGACAGGGTATTTGACACCAATCTATTTCATGTCATCGTAAACCAAAACTTGACTATGTCTCAAGATAAGATCTCTTTTACAGGTCACAATAAAAGGTACAGTCACCAGCTTGCTTTGCACTTTTATGGGAAGCCTTCAATAAAGAAATCAACATTCAAAGATTTAAAGAAAAAATAAGCAGTGGACCATTTTTTTAAAGACATATCTTCTGGAAATTTATTTTTTTAATTAATTAATTTATTTATTTATTTATTTATTTATCTTTAGAGGGGAAGGAGAGAGGGAGAGAAACATCAATGTATGGTTGCCTTTTGCGCATCCCCTGCTGGGAGTTGGCCTGCAGGGAACTGGCCTGCAACCCAGGAATATGCCCTGACTGGGAATCGAACTTCGATCCTCAGGTTCGCAGGCCTGTGCTCAATCCACTGAGCTACGCCAGCCAGGGCTTATCTTCTGGAACTTTAAAATAATTTCTAAAAATTCCTTAACTAAAAAAACTCTAAAGCAAATGAAACAAAAAAAATTCCATATTCATGAAAAGTTCACTAAGAAAATATTTATATACCTTTTTGCAGCATTTTTTAAGAATTTACAAAATACTCAGAGCATAACTCAGTTCTTTCCAAAGGACTTATTTAAATAGGCCACCCTCCCCCAAGTTCTTCAAGCCTGGGACTGTTTACTTTCAGCCTATGTTTTAAAATATAGCCTTATTCCTGAAGGGCAGTAAGATACACAAGTGCACGAGTGTACTTCATATTTTACAGGCTTTACAAATGGAAAATAAAATTTTCTCACAAAAAGCACTGCCCCAAATAGCAAATTAACCGTTTGTTACTAGTTTGTGGCACCCATATCATCCACAACACAATCTGACTCCTTACTCCCAGGCCCTCGGAGCTCTGCTCATTGCTTTCCTTCCAGCTTTGTGTCTTCTCTCTGCATCCCACACACTTTACTGGCTCACTGTTCACTCAGGCCTCAGAGCCTGGGCCCATGCTGGTTCTCTGCCTGGAAGGAACATCTTTGTTTTCAGGAGGCTTATTTCAGTTTATTTCAGCTTCAACTCCAGAGTCTTCCCAAACCCTTCCCTGTGCACAACCGCACAAGGCAAAGTCAAGCCTCTGTTACAGCCCTGACCACAGCACGGAAGTCACTGCTGGTTCCTCACAGAAGACCCTGAGCTCCCCGAGGACACACACTGCACTTTGTCCACCCAGTACAGACCCTGATGGAGGCAGGCAGTCCACAAATGCTGGATGAATGAATGAGTGAAGCGAATGAATAAATGAGTTGAATGAACATGTTCCACTGAGAAGGCACTGGACACTTCCAGTCAGAACATTCTAGGAGTCTATCCTCTGAGGTATTTCCTCTGTCCAAACAGAGGAAAGCAAATGAGAAAGAAAAGAGAAGAGAAAAACTGAAAAGACAGGCAGACTCATAAATGAGCTAAACCTCTCATTAATCCAAAACAGAATGGAGGCCCTGGCTGGTGTGGCTCAGTGAACTGAGTTCAGGCCTGAGGACCGAAAGGTCACTGATTCAATTCCCAGTCAGGGCACTTGCCTGGGTTACAGGCTAGGTCCCCAGTTGGGGGCATGAGAAAGGCAACCAATCACTGTTTCTCTCACATACCATGTTTCTCTCCCTTTCTTTCTTTCTCTTTTCCCCCCTCTCTAAAAGTAAGTAAATAAAATCTTTAAAAAAAAACAGAATGGAGAATCAAAGTGGTGAATGAGGCTGAAACCCTGGGCTGGAGGGTTCCTCTTCTGGAAAGAGGGAGCGGCAATAGGGCAGGACGCTCCACACCTGTGGGGTAACAGAGTTGCAGCTCACAAGATGGAACCTAAGCCAGGCTTAGTGTGAGACTGCGCCCTATAGAGTCAAACAGACTGTATTTAATCCATCGCTCTTCCACCAGCTAGCTGTGTGACTCTGGGCAAGTTACCTAACCTACCTATGCCTCAGTTTCCTCATTTTTCAGATGAGGCTAATAAGAGTCCTACTTCATGGGGTTGTTAGGACTAAATAAGTTAATGTATTTAAAATATACAGACCAACACCTGGCACTTTACGAATGTGGGCAATTATATTATTATAATGACTACTATTTCTATTATTGTTAATATTGTTAAAAGAATGGCAAAACCCCTCTTGCTGTCAGAGGCTGCAGGGTTTACACGGAGCTGAGGGGCTAGTCTGGAAAGAAGACTAGACTGTGACCGTAGCCAAACCAACTTGTCATCACTGATCTGCAACTGGCTCCACCACTCAATGGAGACCCTATGTGGCAGGAACCCCAACTTCTGAGGTAAGTCTGGTTCTGGCCTGCACAACCAGGTAAACAGGTAGAAGCAGCCCAAAAGACACAGGAAAGGGAGAGAAAAGGTTGAGTGGGCAGTGAAGAGAGCTCAGGAGAGAGGCAGAGGAAAGAGACGGACAAACAAAAGTCTGGAGATAAAACTCAGTGCGCCCTCACCACCTGTTTTATAATTTGAGTTAGTATTTGCTTCCACTTGCAATGCCTCTTTTTCATTTCAGAACTCACACCTATAATGAACACTAACAAGGGTTGTTAGTACAGTCTCCTACTAAAGAGAACTTACCTTCTCATCAACAAACACACTATCATCCAAAACACCTCTAAACAGACAGCCAAAGTTTCTGCTTTAGGAGCAAATAGTTGGCATAAACAGAACATTTTCAACACAGACCGTAAAATCCAGAACACATCAAAAGGAATAGATCATATTGCTACTAATAAACAAAATTTACTTCTGTTCCTAACATTTCTTAAGGAAAATTCAGAAATAGTGATCCCCTGAGTTTACTTCTGACCATCCAGATGAAAATACTAGTAAGTACAAAATGATTTGAAACCAAGACTCCTAATCAAAACACTCCTTAAAACAAGTATGTGAGGTTGGTTTAGAAATGAGTCAGGGAAGCTGAGAAAAGGACAGAAAACTTGCCCACTAAAAAATTACATGTGGTGAGTAGGAACTGTCCTGGCCTTTCCTCACACGACTGCCTCTGATGGCTGAGACTCTCTCCTTCACATGATCTGGAGGAGCAAATGTCACCATGTTCAATGAGAACAACGAATCAGTACCCAGAGGGTAAGGGCAGAGTCACTCTGATTTGAGAGTATGAAGCTGGTTTCCCCTCCCTTCCTGTCTCACTTCTGTGCCCTCTCCTCCTCTTCCTCTCCATTCCCCACCCTGCAGACCAGTACTTCTTGTCCTCTTCCCCAGCTCCTGTCAGTCCTTTCCTGAAACTGAAACTTAAAGTGACATGATGGACTGAGGGGACACAGGCTCCCTCCTGCTCCACACATGGAATCCCATATGAAATGTGAACACAGAAGTTTTATTTATGGCCAAGCTCAAAAGAAAGAGCCCTCTGCAGATACTGTGAATAAAAACCAGTGCCTCAGTGCTTCAGAGGAAAGTGGACAGAGACTCAGGCTCCAGAGGCTGGGAGCTAGGAGTTCAACGTCTACAAGGTGGAGGACTGGGATGGAGACCACAGCATAAAATCTGGACCACTGCAGGATTCCCAGTGTGTGAAAAGGGGGCTTTAAAACTGAGCTACAAAGAAACCAGCAAGAAAGCCTGACATCTCCCTGGGGTCCTTGAGGAATCAAAGCTTCGACCATGTACTACTGTGCAGAAGGCTGGAAGATCTAAGTTTATACTACTCAAGTAGTGAAATAAAACTTCAGCCAATAAAGTAACCATAATACTGGTACTAAACCAGAAAATTCCCACGGCCTCAGCAGAAGCAGATGCAAACACTCTGAAAGGATGCTTCCTCCATCCTAGGCACACTGGGCTGTCTTAAGGAAACTTACAAATGTAGAGTAGAAACTAACCACCGTGAGGGAGAATCAGTAGGCTAATTAAGAGAATTAGTACCCCCAAGTGCTGGAGATAATAACACAATTTTAAAAGAGATTATTTAAAAGTGCATGAATTGCCACAGCTGGTATGGCTCAGTGGATTGAGTGCCAGCCTCAATCTGGAACTAACAGGTCATGGGTTCAATTCCCAGTCTAGGGCACAGGCCTGAGTTGTGGGCCAGGTCCCCAGTAGGGGCTGCACGAGAGGCAACCACACATTGATATATCTCTCGTTCACTTTCTTCCTCCCTTTCCTTCTCTAAAGCTAAACAAATAAAATCTTTTAAAAAAGAGAGAAATACTGATTGGAAAAAATTTATAAAAATAAATAAAAGTGTGTTAATTTACATCTCACTAACAGTGCACCAGAGTCCCTTCTCTTCACATCTTCCCAAACACATATCTCTTGCCTTTTCGATGACAGCTATTCTAACAGTATGGGGCAAAATCCAATTGTGGTTTCCACTTGCATTTCCCTAACAATTAGTGACATTAAGTACCTTTTCATGTGCCTGTTCTCCTTCTTTAGAGATGTCTTTTTTGGAAAAATGTCTATTCAAATCCTCTGCCTATTTTTTAATCTAGCTGTTTTTTGTTGCTATTTTGAGTTGTATGAGGTATGGCGATGGATAGAAACTAGACTTTGGGTGTTGAGCAAGATGTACAGATGTCAAATTATGATGTTGTATACCTGACACTTAATTTTATAAACCAACGTTAGCTTAATAAAATAAATGAAAAATAAAAATGCATTAAAATGATTAGAGAAATAAAGGAAAATAGAAGAGTATAAACAAAAACTGGGAGATTTGGAAAAGGGTTGAATCGAAATTGCAGCAATGAAAAACATTGTCATTGAAGTTCAAAACTCAGTGGACAGATTAAATATCAAATAGATCATACAGATTATCCCAGCTGAAGAGAGTGTCAGTGATCTGGAAGACAGATCTAAAGGAATCACCAGAATGCAACAGACAAAACAGTAAAGATCATGAGAGATCAAATTCTATCTAGCCAAATTCTAAGAAAGCAACTTGT
Organism: Sturnira hondurensis; assembly: GCF_014824575.4. NCBI lineage: Eukaryota > Metazoa > Chordata > Mammalia > Chiroptera > Phyllostomidae > Sturnira > Sturnira hondurensis. The sequence continues at coordinate 557,966 of NW_028095541.1, read as the reverse complement.
ATATTTTGCCATAAAATATTATAATTCATGAAATGGTATGGTGTTTACTTTCTGATAATTATTTATACTTTTTAAAAAATTTTATTATTCCAAATCACTAGATTTTTAGTGATGAACTGTTAAAGAAAATAAATTCTCTAACCCATTTAAATTTGATGGCATCTTATAGGCATTCATGTAATGAACCTGGTTCTAAGACCTGTCTTAGATAATGACAACAAGTCTTAACTTGGCAAGGGGGAGAAAACCCATTTTTAATAAACTCATGTCTTTCCTGTATTCATATACTTCCTCTGGCTCTGCTTCATGGAGCACATAAATTGAAGTGAAGAGGAACTGTTTGTGAAATAAGTCCAATTTTCTCACTAACTTTCATAAAATCAAGAGTGTGTTCCAAAGAAAAATGTAACCCTAAAAAAGATAAAAACATCCTATAAAACAGTGTATCCAGGCTCAGGCTAGTCTTAATATACATAAAGAGAGTAAACTATGGTTATGTTTTGAAGAATCTCAAGAAAACCACACAAAAAACCTTTTCCAGCCAGTGCCCCTAAAATTCCACTAAATTATCCTAGCAAATGCTCATAACTCTTGGAAGAACCAAACACTAACACATTATTATTTATAACTTTATGCAACTGAGCTTATTGAAGTCTTTTCAACATGCTATTTTATTTGGGAAGGGAAGGAACAAGAGATGGTTTGAGGTTCCTTCTAGTCATGTAAAGGTGGGCACACTAAAGACAGGTGTCCCAAAAAAGGCAAACGGGTTGTGGAAGAGAAAGGAGAATGCTCCAAACTCTCTGAATAAAATTCTGCTCAGTCACTCACAAACACACGCTGGCTTCTGATTACACATCATTATCACACACACAGAGAAACTGGTTTAGAGGAGGCCCATTTGGACCACAGGTTCAGCTATGCCCCTTCACAACCCTGCAGCCTTAATGTGTTCTTTCACCTCCCTTCAGCCCAATTTCTGCATTGGCAGATTGGAACCAAATACCTTTGGCTGTTGTGGGTATTCAATAAAATTATGTTGTAAAGTATTTAGTAGCACACCAGCACCGAGTCGCTGCTCAGAAAAGTTAGCCATCCCTGTCACTGTCAGAGGTGGCATCGTGCAGCTCTGGGCGCGGGGCTTTGAATGTAAACACCAACCCCTTCACTTGGCTGACCTCGAATTGCACACAAAGGTACATACATGATCTAAACATCTTCAAGTATCAGATTTCTTATCTGTAAAACAGAGAGTAGCTGCCTCATGGCACTGTTATAAAAATTAAATTATACAGGACGTAGGGCACATAGGAAGTCCTTAATCAATGGTAGGTATTATTATTATTTTTAGGCACAATTTGCTAAAGCCGGTTTAACTGGCAGGGGATGTGTGATTAAGCAAAGGTCATTGAATGACTTTCAGAATAGCAAGACACTAAGTGGCGAAATTTAATTTCTAATTCCCTCTAGGGCAGAAACATCTGCGTACTGCATGGCAGATACCCCACATACTAAAGGCTATACAAAAGACACGCACTGACCCTCCTTATACAAAAGACAGAACAAATAAAAATAACAACAAACATTTTCAAAATATAAGCTTCTGCAAAATGTTAGATGAAAATGGAAGCTCAACAGGGAATGATCACTAAGATGTTTGAAAATATAAAGCGTGTCTCCATATTACACCAATTAACCTAATGCCCTTACTCCTTTTAAAACTGTAACTACCAATTACCATTGTGCAACCCAATGAAAAGCTTTAATTTCTTTTTTGCATTTAACCATTTTAGGTATTTGTTTTTATAAATGAAATAGAAAGATGTAAAGTGAGTGACCATAATCTCAAAGGTTACTCCTACTTTGGTTTCTGTTATTTTTGTGTAATATATTAAAACTCAATTCTACAATAAGCCATTCATTCTGAAGTGACTCACTTAAGAATACTTGGTAACTCCCTAAACAAAGGAATTAGCAGAATGAAAGACTCTGCTTTATGATCCTATTGAAAAGAAAGTTAATGTGAGCTGACGGCTTTCAATTCTACCGTAATTAAAAATATACTACAATCACAGCTTCATGGAGATAGGGTTGAATTGCAAAAATCTATTTAACTAGTATAAATTGCTAAATTCTACTTAGGAATCTGATACCTTGAGTTCCATATAGAAGGACAATTCTCTTTTCACTCAGACACGTTCTTGTTATTCAACTGAGAAATTCAATAGAGCTCCACTTCCAAACTTTCCAAATAGTAAAGCTCCCACTCTGCCCGCAGCTGTGCTGCTGACGCCATGTAACATAGCCTTTTCTGAAGGAGTAATTTCAGAAGTGGATGTAGAAGTTGCAAAGCACCTATGTTTTAGGTTTCTATCTTGATTATACTCCTGAGTATATTTATCCAAACCTAAATAAACCCAGCCAAAAGTGTTAAATTAAAAAACAAAATTGTTAAGGGATGGAAAGTGAGAAGAGACTTCATTGTATGACTGACGATTGTTTTCAGAATCACATTCCTCAGGAATACTGTACTCTACTAGCTCAGTGCTTGGAGACAATAGATATTCCGTATAGATTTGTTTTTTTTTAAAGATTTTATTTATTTACTTTTAGACAGAGGGGAGGGGAAGGAGAAAGAGAGGGAAAGAAATACCAATGTGGGGTTGCCTCTCATGTGTCCCCTACTGGAGACCTGGCCCACAACCCAGGCATGTACCCTGACTGGGAATTGAACCAACAGTCCTTTGGTTTGCAGGCCAGTGCTCAATCCACTGAGCCACACCAGTCAGGACTGTATAGATTTGTTGAGTGAATGATGATTCTGATCCCTCCCAGACCATATTTGCCTTTACATTAACAACACTTAAGTTTTAATATTCTTTGAACTGTGCCCTAGCCATTGTGGCTCAGTTGGTTGGAGCACCATCCTGTAGACCAAAGGGTTTGTGGGTTCGATTCCAAGTCAGGACACATTCCTGGGTTGCAGATTTGGTCCCCACTCAGGGAACGTGAGAGAGGCAAACTATTGATATTTCTCTGTCACATCAATTTTTTTCTCCCTCTCTCTTTGCCTTCCCTCCCTTCTCTCTAAAATCAATAAGCATGTCCTTAAAGAATATATATATTCTTTGAATTGTAAATTTAGAAGTTAGAGCCCTTCTTTTCCAATTCAGAATGAGAAAAATTATTATAGTCTAACAGGGTATAATATGTTATGTAGGGGAGGAAAATAACTTTTTCCTTTACCCTCTAAGTTTTAGTGACTGAGATATATAAATTAAACTAACAAAAAATTAACATGAGAAAGGATTTATTTCACACGCACATGGGAGTTTCACAGAAAAAAGCATATGAAAACCCCAAAATGTGGTTGGTGGGGCTCACCCTATTCTAACAAAGGGCAATAAATTACGGAAATAGACTAACAAAGGCAAAGCTAGGGGGTTTCTGGGGGTGGTAAGTGGTGAGATGGCAAATACCCGAGGAAAACTAATAGAACTTTATTTAGTAAGCTTTACTGATGTAGTCTCCAGTGAGTGCGTCTGCAGTGACAGGAGCATTCCCGGTGATGAAGAGCTGGCTCTGGGAAAAGGAGACAGCTCTACAAATGGAAATGTACGCTCTGCTTTTAGGACAGAAAGTTCCCCCATTTCTCGATGGTCATTAGCTGTCTAATGTCTACCGTTTCTCGATGGTCATTAGCTCAAAATAATTCTTATGCCAAAGTGGCACATTTTAGGATGGCATATTCTGATCTCCCACCCTCACTTTAAGAATGGCTGGAATGTAGCAGTGAGTGAAGGCAGCAGCAGGCTCATTCATTAACAGTGGTTTGTGCCTTAAGCACAACTATAATTTGAGAGGCTTAATCAGTTGGCTCAAGTCCTTTGTGTTTTGTAAGTTTTCCCCAGTTCCTGGAAGCCTGCCTCTTCCATCCTCCTCACCTCAACTGATACTTTCTCACCCAAGGGAGTAAGAGGTGGGGGGTGAGTGGTGGGAGACAGCAACTGGCCAAAAGAATCTTCAAGCGAGTTGTAATCCATTAAGCCAAGGTGAGCACAAACAGTAACCAAAAGTGAAGGGGCCAAACTCCCAAGTCAGCTCCAGGTTACAGGACCAAAGAGAGAAGAATAAAGTCAAGGGCAAGCAGCAGGTGGCCTGAGTCAACTGAATCTGTGTACTGCCCATAATTATAGCTGATTAATGTATAGCACTAGGGTGGCCCCACTGTGCTCAAAGGGCAAGGACCAAAGGGACACAATAAAGGTAGCAATTATGCAAATATTACATACTTCTTTCATAGGGCAATAAAAAATATGCTGTGAACATACTTATATTCTATGCATTCCACTTTTAAAAGCATGTTATGCTTTCCAGTGCAGTCAGGTCAAAGTTACTGGTGGTACAATTACAATATGCACAATATGCATACACAAATATAAATAAAGTATGTGAACAATTCTAAAAAACAGACTAGAAGAATGGACATAATACAAATTATTCTCAAAAAAATGTCATTTCCCAACCTGCAACCCAATCCTTACACCTTTCCCATTAATTCAGTACTTAAAAGCACACACACAGAAAATATAAATCATACTCCGAAAGCACTACTACACCAGGCATCAAAATTACATAGCATGATGATGCATAATTAGGGCACTTTCAAAAGCATTTGAGAGCGTGTCACAAGCAATGAAAAATGTAATTTATTTCCACTGACAGAAATTAATTGCACTGTGTTACAAAATTTTTGAACCATTACTGATAAGCAAAGATGGTAACACAAATGCCTTGAAAACAACTGCAAGGAAAAGAGGTATAGTTCTAATCATAAAAACTCCCATAGCACAAGGAAAGGCAATTTCTCAAAGAGGACATCCATTATTAAAATTCTGGAACTGCTGCCATGACACAGTAGGGGAGGTTCAGATGAGAGTCACTTCCAGCAGGTCTAAGTGTTATTAATCTCTGACAGCACGGGCTAATTGGAATTTAGAATTTTGCCCTGTTTCCCTAACAAATCACCTTTGTTAAGGCAAACCTGGATGGTTGCAGGGAACCTTCAGAACAGGAGCACACATAAAGGACAGATTATCCCTTTAAAACTGAACCCCAAATGGTCGAATGCATTTCACATGTGGTTTAGGAAGGCTGTTCTTTTCCCTTATTACTATTAGTTTAACAATTACTGTTCATGGACTTTGGTCTATATTTCAGAGATTATGGAATTTGGGCAGCAATGTTAGGTTATATTGGCTTCCACAGCTGATATGGATAAACATAAGTTACCACAAATCTCATGAAACTCAGTGGTCTTCAAGAGAACTCTGGGTGAGCTCATGCCATCACTGTCCTCACCACCTTCCAAAGCCTGTCTCAGGACCCAGGCTCTTTCCATTCTCAGAGCCCTAAGCCAATCCCGACCTGTATAGCACTGCATCCGGTCTCTGGTCTTGGGCACCTTTCAACACCTCGTGCCTAAATTCTGCTCCACAACCTTACAGCACCGTATCTGTCAATAGCACTGCTAGTTTTTAAAAAACCTAGACTGAATTTCTTCAGTTATCATTGAATCCACCTTACCACTCCCCTTAAAATACTCCTTATTAATCTGTTGCTATGAACATTTTAATCTCAAATCACATAATTTTTCCAGGATCTTTCTGGATTCCTTTCTGTACACAGCTATCAGACCATTCTCCCTAAAACACTAGCTTCACCATCCCAGATTACTAATCACATACTCATGATTGCCAATGCCTTGGCTCTGTAGCTGCAGTACAGTATCTAAATGCATTACTTTGACGTTTAAGGCCCTTAATGATCTGACCTCAACCCACCTCTATGGACCAGGTGATTACCACTCTGCTAATCCTGTCCCCACCAGCTGTGATCTAGGAAATACAAATATAGAGTAGTTATGCTTTCTTGACTCTGGCTTTTCATTCAGGCAAACTCCCTGCAACTCAAATCCTTGTTTTCCCAGTCTTTTAACTTCAGATCAAATAACAGGTTCTCTACAAATCCATTTCAGCCCATAATGACTGCCTTTTTCTTCCTACTCCTAATTTAGTTGGTATTATTACACTTCCTTGTATTGTTAAATCTCTGTGTGTGGGGGTCCTGATTCCACCCAGATCACAAGCCCCTTAAGGGCATGGATTATATCAAATATTTTTAGAATACCATACCCTGTGTTCAGTGAACTCCTGCTGACAGAGCTGCCTGATGCGCCCCTGTGAGAAGTAGAGTCTAAAAGAAAGGAAGAATGCTATGCTGGCCTGCTGGGCAAAGCCACACACCCAAAGAGATAAGGGCAATGACTGAAACCAGAATTTTAAGCAGAGGACAGGTCAGAGCTAAAGGGAACCACGTGATAATACAGTAGTATACGAATTCAATACAGCTAGACCAAAAGAAGAAGCCACGGTAAAAACAAATGAGAGAGCAAGGGGATGAGCTACCCAGTTTGGCCCTGGACTGAGCCATAAAGCAAGTCTCAACTAAGTCTTCAATTTAAAGATTGAAAATATTTAAGTACATTCTTTGACCACGTTGGAATCAAGCTAGGAATCAAAAAAGGGATAACTAGAAGACTAGAATCTCCAAAAAGCTACTATTTTAAAATAAGTAATATAATTTCAAATAAACCTGGGTCAAACGTGACAATAAAAATCTTAAAATGTTTTATATAAATAATGAAAATAAGACATATTAAAACATACTGGATACAGCTGTAGACGGACATATAGAGAAAAATCAATAAAATCAAATTTAGTTATTTTAAAAGACTAATAAAACTGATGAACCATTAGCAAGACTGATTATGAAAAAAGGAAAAACAGGATTTACTAATACAGGGAAATGAAAAACAGTACACAGTATAAATCTCATAGGTGTTTTTAAAGAGCATATTAGGCATAACTTTGCAACAATAAATTTTAAAATTCAGGTAAAATAAACTTTTAAAAGAAGTTGAACGTGAAATTAAAATCTTTAGCTAAAAAAAAACCCTTCCAGGTATAAGTGACTGTAGTGTTGGGGACCGCTCTGCCTGGTTTCAGGAATTGTAACTACCCCCCAGGGCTAAGGATGAGTGAGTGACCTCTGGAATGCAAGCCACAGGAGACAAAGCTTGTCTCTGGTAGCAAAAGCTGCCTCAGCTCACTCTCCTGCCCCCAAAGCATGGTTGGCTGGTCGATGATGGGTAAGACTCCACAGTGAGGGGCAACCCAAGCCAGACATGATCACTTGGGAGGCCATCATGGAAGGACTTGGGGGGCTAGGAAAAAGAGAGAGCAATGGACCCTTGCCCCCCCACCCCTGCTATTCTGACATAGCTGGAGTCCCCATGTCCTCTGGGAGAAGCGCTTCCTGGCTCTAATCCACTTAAGCCTGAAAACCTGTGATGGGGAGGCCGAGCAGCTCCTTGCCTTGCCAGAGCGGTATCCAGGGTAAATCAGGCATAAGAAGGAATTCCTAAAACTCCTGTGAAACCTGCTTTGCTAAAAGTGCTTTCATTCATATGTTATGGGTCTGATCAAGAAAGGAGTATGTCTCCAAAGTTTCTGCAAACGCCCTTTTCTGAGAGACACTGACTCAGACTAAGCCCTCAGATTTCTTTGAAATGTTATTTATTGTTTGATCCTTGCCGCCCTGTATGCCTGTGTATTACAACCCAATAAAAGCCCCTGGAGGAAGGGGCTCCTGGCCTTTTTCCTCTGAGAAACTGGTCACCTGTCCTCCCCAAGGAGATCATGTCTTAGTAGTGTTTACTTTCATCTGTGGCGGATGGGGGTACTTGAGGGCAAAGTCTCCCCCACACTGCAGCAGTGAGGTATCTAAAGAGTAAAAACATCACAGCCAGTTTGGATTTACTATAGAAATACTAAGTTTGTTCAATACCCAAAACTCAATGTAATTAACCACATTATTAGAATAAAAAGAAAAAAATCATAAAATCATTCCAACAGATACAGAAAAGTCACTTAGTATGATTCAAAACTCTGAAATTTTACAACATCTTTGCAAACAAAAACGGGAAACTTTCCAGGGAGTTAGTGTCAGAACTGGATTGAGCTATAGGACCCCATAGGTGGTGCTGGGAGAGTCGGGAAAACCGGTGTGGAAACTACTCCACTAACTTGGTATCAGGAAGGAAACGATCCTCACACTGGTAACGTGCTATTCCTTCCCTGGCTGCCAATTACATAGTTCTACTCACTTTGAGAAGATTCATCAAGATGTGCACTCGAGATCTGGGCACTCCTCTACATGCAGATCACATGCCAGTAAAAAGTTCCTTAAAAAAATGTGCCCTGGGTGGGGTGCAGTGTGTGTGTGTGCACCCGTTCACCATATAACAAATAGTCAGATGTTCAAGTAAAGAGAAGACGCTCCAAAAATTGGGATGTTTCTGTTAGAGTCTAAGAGAATAGAGCATAAGAAGAAAATAAACACAGAGGAGAATGCGTGGCCTGAGTCTGTGTGGGAACAGAAGAAGAATCATCAGGATACTGAGGACTGAGGCTTTATAACATTTTGTTTTGGAAGGGGGATGTGATTTAAAGTTATATACTACCACTTAAAGTGAGAAATTAGACATATAAATAATCTCTAGTCTAAAGTGACTTTTAAATCCTTTAATAATGGAAAACCCAGTATCATGTAGACAGTTTACACAAAGAAAAATCTCACATTATAAAGTGAGGAAAATTTATCAAGTCAGTTTGGTTTTAATAGTCTCCAATTTTTACTGGCATCTCTTCAGGCTGTTTCTTGGCAGCACAATACACCAAGTCAGGGGCCATTCAACCACGTTTGATTTTGTTTTGTTTTATATTAATTTTTCAGTTTTCCCCACATAGAGCCACATACTGCACCTCAGCTCTCACACTGATCTCTTAAGTCAAGTAAGATGTCTTTTCTCTAACCTATTACTTCTCCTTGAATAAAATGTCTCTGCTTGCACAGATATTTATCTACTTTGCCTCAAGTCTGTGGCAGGTGGAGACCCTCTTAATCTCTGTGCCACAAGGAGATGTTTGATTAGCAAATCTGATTTAATCAAAATAACACTGATTAAGAACTATCATAAATAACTGTGATATTAAATTCAACTAAAAGCACAGCAAAAAATCATAAAATATTTTTTAAAATTTATTCTTTTACCAACGTTACATAGTGCTAATGGCACATTAGAAATGGAGTCAGATGATGGGCCCCTGAAGATAAGTAAAGCAAGGTAATAATGAGTAGGAGTCCCAGCTCTCAAACAGTTCATGAACCAATGGAGTAGTGTATGAGAACAAGACACACTACTGTCAAGTCCGGGGCTGTTTTGGAGACAGAAAAGAACAAAGGCTTTGCTCTTAGTGTGTCAGGACAGGTTATAGAACAGATGATGCCGGTGTGAGTCTCAAGAGAACAAAGTGGATGGGATTTGAGAGGGTATTCTCGGCACATGCAAAGGGACATGGAAAAGGCTCACGCAACCAAGGAACTCTAAGAAGTTCTAAGTGCAAACGTGCATGTAGGAGGATGAGACTGGGCAGAAAGGCCCGAAGAGTGAAAAGCTCCCAAACGAATTCCCTTAGGAGAGTGTTTTGTTTTTAGGGCACCGTTCTGGCAGAGCAGTGAAGGGTAGACTTGGAGGCACTCAGGAGACCATCTGGAAGGCTGCAGTAGTCTGAGAAATACAGAGCTTAAATCAGGAAAGTGAGGAGGGCCATATTCAAGAGACTCTGAGAAGGTAAAACCAATGCAAATTAGCTCTAATTTGTGTGAAGCATGAGGAACAGGAAAAGTCTAGGATGACTCCACATTTAATTGAATTAAAAGAATGGAAGAGATAGAAGCAACCCAACTGCCCATCAATAGACAAGTGGATAAAAAAGCTGTGCTACATATATGCAATGGAATATTACTTGGCCACAAAAAAGAGTGAAATCTTACCATTTGTAACAGCATGGATGGACCTAAAGGGTAGTATGCTAAGTGAAATAAGTCAGACAAAGAAAAACAAATACCATATGATTTCACTTATATGTGGAATCTAAACAGCACAAACATGAACAAACAAAACAGAAACAGACTCGCAGATGCAGAAAACAGACTGATGGTTGCCAGAGGGGAGGTGGGTTGGGCGGCTGGGTGAAGAAGGTGAACAGATTAAGAAGTACAGATCGGTAGTCACAAGATAGTCAGGGGGTATAAAGTGCAGCACAGGGAACACAGTCAGTAATACAGTAATCACTGTGTATGGTGCCAGGTGGGTACTGAAAATATCAGGAGGGACGACTTCGTAAGGTATATGATTGTCTCACCACTTTGCTGCATACCTGAAACTGATATAAAATAATATTGAATGTAAACTGTAATTGAAAAGTAAAATTAGAAAAAGGATGGAGGGGGTGACAGTGGAGGGGATTAGAAAGGAATGAGGTCAGGTCTAATCATGTCCCAATTTATCACTGCAAATTGATTAAAAAAACTATGCACTTTTCTGCCAACCCCCATCAGCCAACATGGATCACTGCTGGGTATCTGGCTCGATGGTACTCTGACACAGGGAATATGTAAGGAAAACTGAGAATATTCAGAGGCAATTCAGGGCTTGCAGAATCCATCATCATCATTATCATGATCATCACCACCATCATCGTATTTTTGGACTATAAGACGCACTTTTCCCCAAATTTGGGAGGAAAGGGGGGTGCATCTTATAGCCCAAATGTAGCTTCCCTGGCTCGCTGTGTGTGGGCGGGGGTGATGGTGGAACAGGGTCACAGGAGGCAGGAGCAGGGTCACCACTGCAGGAAGCCTGTGGTGGCAGGAGTGGGGCCATGCTGCGGGCCCTGGGCTGGGAGGAGGGGGTGTCCTGGTGGTTCAAAGCCAGGGAGGCAGGAGCAGAGTCCCCGCTGGTGCCTCTGTCACATGACTGGTGTATCCCCCCCCATTAACATTAACATATGCCAATTCTACTGCAGGGTCACCTGTCAATGTGGCCCTGCAGCTGTGCAAAACTACAACTCCCATCATGCTTAGACAGGTTGGGACGATGGGAGCTGTAATTTGGCAACAGCTGCAGAGCCATACAGGTTGTGCAACACAGCTGTCCCTACACAAGAGTGTTGTGCAACCTCTGGCCCTCCAGCAGCAGATCCCCCATAACAATGCATCATCCACTGATGTTCTCAGGTACGGTGCCCCCATAACTATGAAGGACACAGTGCTGATAGTTCTGTCATTGCTGTATTTTGTTGCAGAAAGATATGATAGTGTACCGTAGTCTCCTGCTGAATCTACCATCATTGTGGAAAGATGTCAAAGCAGAAAAGGATTTCATATAAATCCCTTTTAAACTGGAGGTAGTGAAGTATGCCAAAGAACATGGGAACAGAGCAGCAGAGAGACACTTTGGGCCACCTCCAACCAAAAAAATGATATGGAAATAGAGGAAACGTGGATCAACTGCAAAAAAACACACAAAGCAAAACAATGTTTTTGTGGGCATGCTGCAAATGGCCACAGTTAGAAGTGGATATGAAAGAGTAGATCACACGTCACAGGAACAAGGGCTTTTCAGTATCTACAAAATGATCATACATGAAGCCAAATGTCTGCTGCAGAGAAAGGCATGGAGGACTTTACTGGATCACCATCAGGTACCACAGATCCATGAGGAGATGTGGCCTTGCTGTGTGCACCAAAACTAGGGTTGCACAAAAAATGCCCAGAGAATATGAATCCAAGGTTGTATCTTTCCACAAATGTGTACTGGATGCAAGAGTGAAAAATGGATTTGAAATAAGCCAGATTGGGAACATGAATGAAGTCCCATTAAACTCTGGTGTTCCATCAAACAAGACTGTTGATGGGAAAGGTGCCAAAACCATAACCGCAGGGCATGACAAAACCCATTACACAGTTGTACTGTCCTGCTGTGCAGATGGCACCAAACTGCTGCCAATGCTGATTTTTCAAGAGAAAAAAAACATGCCAAAAGAGGCAGTCCCAAGAGGAGTTATTGTTCATCTTCATGACAAAGGATGGATGCATGAAAAAGGCATGAAGATATGTATAGAAAAAGTATGGTCCGAATATCTTGGAGAGCTCCTAAAAAAAACTGTTCTATTAGTGCTTGACCAGTTTAGGGCACATATCACTGAAGCCACAAAAAAAGAGATTTAAAGAAGAGAAAACCCATCCAGCCATAATTCCTGGGATGCTTACCAGCCAGTTGCAACCTATGGAAATTTCCATAAACAAGCCATTTAAAGTTTTCATGAGAGAAGAGTGAACAAATGGATGGCTCCTGGAAATCATGATCTGACACCAACTGAATGAATGAAGAGGCCCACCATTACCCAAGTTTGTGAGTGCATGAAAACCTTATGGCAGTCAGTTAAGGATGAAAAACTGTTGTAGGGTCCTTCAAAAAATATGGCATCAAAGCCCTGGCTGGTGTAGCTCAGTGGATTGAGCGCGGGCCTGCGAACCAGAGGATCACAGTTTGATTCCCAGTCAGGGCACATGCCTGGGTTGCAGGCCAGTTCCCAGAGCAGGGGACACACAAGAGGCAACCATACATTGATATTCTCTCCCTCTCTCCTTCCCTTCCCCTCTAAAGATAAATAAATAAGATATTTTTAAAAATAATTTTTTAAAATGTGGCATCAGCAATGCCTTAGGTGGCTCTGAAGATGAATGACATCCTCTATGCACAGAGTGAAGACAGTGACACTAGTGATTCTGAGGAAGTGAGCATCATAAATGTGGACAGTGGTGACGAGTTCTTAGGGCTCCCTGATGATCAGAGGAGTTTCTGTACTTAAAGTTTAAAGTCAGTAATAATGGTTGTTAATGCTGCTGCTGAGTTCAGTTTACATTTACATTGGTGAAATATTATTTTATTTATGTTATTAAATATTTCACACTTTTTGCTTCAATTTTTTTCCTATTTTCCTCCTCTAAAACCAAGGTGCATCTTATAGTCTGGAAAATATGGTAACTGTTTTTTTATAATTTTTACCATATGCATTTAGGGTGCCTGTGAGAAATCAAGGTAAAATTTCAAGTAGTCAGAAATATAGGCCTTAATATAAAAAAAGCAGTTGAGCCTGGAAACAAATTCCAATCTCATGTCTATAAAGAGGCTGTTGAGAAAGCAAGGGCCTTTTAGTGAGGGATGCATAATAATAAAAAATGAAAGGCTATCAGTCCCTTTAGTGAAGTTACACTTTCATGTTTTTCTGGGCAATGGCCTTTGGTATCAACAGTGATGTTCACTGTCGCTATTATGATTTTAAGAAGAGTATAATGGAATATGTTGAGCTAATCTGAGAAGAAGCATAAAAATAACATGAGATTAAACTATTAGGAAAAAGCCACCATCAACAACAACCAAAAAAAAAATTATAGCAATTCTCCATTGTCCAATATACAAATTTCTGAACAATACCTCTCCTCCCCTGCTCATATTAAGTTACTATTCTAATTTGGAGAATTAATTAACACTTAACTACTCTGGGTTTAAAATGCATTAGAGATTTAGCCCTCACCAGTGTGGCTCAGTTGGTTGGGTGTTGTCCTGCAAAGCTCAAGATCTCCGGTTCAATTCCTAGTCAGAGCACATATGAGAGGCAGCCCAGTGATGTTTCTATCTCACATCAATGTTTCTCTTCCTCTTTCTCCCTCCCTTTCCCTTTCTCTAAAAATAAATAAAAATTTAAAAATAAAATGAAATGCACTAGAGATTTAAATTCTGAAATAGTCCTGGTTCTCTTTTTTTTCCTTTCAAATTCTATACCCAGAACTTCCTATCTCAAATGAACATCCATTCACAATCTCAACAGTCAAATGTAACTTATCTCCCCTCTCCAAGCCTTTACATTACTCTATTCGGCTACTTTCTATCCCCCGCCTTAACCTAGCTTTTGAGTCTCCAACTCAATTTTAATCTCCATGAGAAAAAACCATGCTTTTCCTCATTTGTATGCCTGTCCCCCAAAAAGAGCACCCACCATGCTGATAATAAAATGTTACGGAGCAAGGTGGAGTAAGGAGAGCAACCTTGAAGCTACCTAGAATGAAAGAGAATGAATGCTTTTGGTTATTTTTAGTTTTTAAAAATTTTATTAGAAGGAATGATTTTGTCTGTCCAGCTCACCTTTTTCTTCTATATATTCTACTCCTTTCTAACCCTACTGATCTCCTTTAACTTTTTCATTGTTCTTCAAAGTCTCCTTCAGTGCCGGGCTTCAGAACAGCATGGCACCTGAGTCTTGGGAAGGAGAGTGGGGGAAAGTAGTAAGAGGCACCCACCTAGGGAACCAGGACTTAATAACGGGCACTCTCCCTTCCGTCTCCAGGCTTCCCCATTCCAGGTCCTCAAGTTCCTCATTTCTGGCTTGGAGATCCGTCTAAACTAATTTATACCTCCTTAGACACACGGTGTTATATTAACCAATAACCTCTTTAGGCACTTTCTACTTTATGAAAGTGTTTTCTCATTCATTTTCATTAATGTTCCATTATTATAAAATGCTAAATAATTGTGCTTCTAAAATTATAACCTCGGGGTGAACCTGGGAATAAATTCTAAAAAGAATCTGATTATTCTCCCAACTAATTTCTAAAAATTAAACAGAAAACTTGCCTCACAAATGAAAACTGCCTTATATCCGTCTGTCTACTAAAGACACTCCTTATTTCTTTGTCCCTTCTGTCTGAGACCTGCTCAGAAAATAAAAATTGCTAAGGGGTGGACTCATCCATCTAAACATTATCGAGGGCTGGACTAATTAGACCTGGAACTCTGTTTTAGTTAGCAAGCCCACCAGACTGAAAGTGTAATAAATCTCAAACCTGCTAGGATGGACGGCACCGGAGAAAGCATTCGTCTGCCATGGCATCCACTGGTTGCTTTGAAGTTCGTGTCCCGGCTGGCTACACATTCTGACTCCCAGAACAATGGTGACCCACAGCCCTTAGTCCAAAATTAGGCAAAAATTATTGAGAACTTTGGTACGAATGAGGGGTGAGTATTAGTATTCTTTTATTTAATTAAGAAAAACAGCCATTGTTCCTTTTTCCTTCTAATATGTTCTTGGGCTAGTCTGAGATGGAAACTATTTATTCTTTCAATTGGACTTTTTTGCTGATTTTACAGTTACAAAGAAATAATCATTCATTCTCAGACTGCAAAATTTTCACCTCATACAAAAAACAATTTTAGCATTCTGAACTATCATTTCCTTCGTATCCTTCATTAAGTACAGTTTAAATCCATTTTCTTGCTATTATTTCTTAGTGTTCAATTACTCTACAGAATGACTTTGCCTCTCTTTTTAATCTGAGACGTCAATGCTTTTTTACATTTACTGGTTCTGTGCACACAGGTTTTAACACTGCACCAAGTAAATTATGTGGAAGATCACTGCATTTATATGACTTAGGGTTTAGTGCTTTGCATTTGGTCACAGCCTAACATAAAACATACACAAAATCTCTCCAACACATTTAGGCTATGGACAACTATAAAGTCTGGTTAAGACCACTATAATCATAGGAAAAACTCTAAACTTGAGGGTTTAGGTGCTATGATAGCTTGAAAATGAAGAGCTACCATTTATTAAATGCCTTTGGCTGGCTACAAGCTGCAATACACTAAATCTTTCTGTACTCTAGTCTTCGGATATATGAAATAGAAATTTTGATTTCCATTTACAAACAACACAATTTCCATTTATAAATAATACCAACCCCTTTGTGTTTGTTCCATAAAACAAGTGAGGTCATTTGAAATACAAGTGCTATACAAGCGTCTTTAATTTCTACATATTCACATCCTCTTCTTACACTTGCTCCTGAGTCAGAGTTGCCCTTCTCTTCTAAGGCTATGAATACCAGCTACCTCCTGGCAATTTCTCCTTCACCTTAGCCTCAGGTTTCACCTACCACTATTGGCTGCCTGGCTGTTCACATACAAACTTCTTAACCCTTCAGTGCTTTCATTCCTTCATCAGTAAAATGGGGATGGTGATAACAGTAATGACACACACACCATGAGGCTGATAAGATTAATGAGGTTGTTTGCCTAAAGTGGTCAGACTAATCCCTAGCACACACTAAACACTCAGAAACTGTGAGCTGTTTATGTTAGCTACTGATCTGGTCGGACCCACACAAGAAGGTATCTCATTTGATTTTCATCAGAACTTCCCCTATGCCCTGCAATCTTCAGGGAAGCAGTAATGTGTGGGAACATTGCCTCTTTGAGTACCCTAGTGCTTCTCAAATTGTGCTCTAGAGAACAATAATCCCACCCCATGCTCCTCAGCAACAGGGATCCAGGGTCAGAAAAAGCACAAAATATTTCCATACAAAAGACTCTGAGAAATCCTGTAGCAAAGAAAATGGCTCAATTTTGAGCAATCCAACATTTCCCAAATTTATATGAGCATGCAACTCATTACAAGAAATACCTATTAGAAGATAAAGCTACTATTCCATGGAACCCACTTTAGGAATTGACAACACATTCTCCAGGTAAGTGCCTCCCTCTTAAGCTTACTCAGAAGCTCTACACAGTCCCATGGGGCCGTGGAGCAATACAGGGCAGGGGGCTGCCAGCCTAGGCTTTACAAATCATCCTCAGTGATTTGGGTGAAGGCTCCCCTTTTTTTTACGCCACAACACTTTCCAAAAAATGACTCCCACTGTATGTTGGCACCCTTACCATTAAGCAAAACTAAGCTAGGGAGAAAGCCAGCTACAATCAGTCCAAAGGTGAGAGACACACGCTCCTAACCCGTGCAGCAGCAGAGGGGGCCTGCAGCTTTGCCGACCTCCCGGTGAAAAGCGGCTTTTCTTATGGCATTTTATAAGGAATGAAACCCTGACTGATATCACAGAAACAATTTGGTATTATCATCCAATTGCATAAAATAAGAATAAATGGATAGATTTAAACCTGCAAAGCTCAAAGGCACTTTATAAATATTTTCTCTTTATCATTATCTCCACTGTGATACCACACTGCATGCTGATTTGCAATAAAGGTTACATCTTACTTCAAAAACAACTAGGGTAACTGAGGATAAAAATAGAGTTCATATATAAAATAGGTCACAGTCTACAAAGGAGGCCCAGCCTGTTACATGGGTAGGGAACTATCCTTCCCTGTGTTAAGTACCAGGTAGTATTTAGTCATTGTTCCAGACACCGTGCTAAACACAGGTAAGCAGAAATGACCTTGTTCTCTGGTTCTAAGCTGGTATTCCTACACGAACAAAATTGATACAGAGGCCTCAGAAATGACTTACGAAGAAGAAAAACGTGCCAATGCTTACAACATAAACATATGTTGTCATTTATGAGTAGTGAGTTGAGTTTGGTCACTGAAATAGAAAAAGAAATTGCTTCTTCATCATTGAGGAAAATTTCTTTTAAAAATAAAGATTTTATGTATTCATTTTAGAGAGCAGAGAAGGGAAAGAAGAAGAGAGTGAGAGAAACATTGATGTATGAGAGATGTATTGACCAGTTGCCTCTCACTCGGGGCCCAACCAGGGACCAGACCCACTACCCAGGCATGTGCCATGACTGGAAATCAAACTGGAGACCTTTCACTTTGTCAGATGATGCTCAACCAACTGAGCCAAGCCAGGCAGGACAAGGAAATTTTCTTGATAAATAAAATTCTGATTACTGGAAAAAAATATGTAAGTGCTAAGCAGTTAGTACAAAACAGAGAAAACGGAGTTGCCCTGGTGGTTAGTAAAGTGTATAATACATAGTAAGCACTCAGTAAAGGCTTGTGGAAGAAATAAAAGTGGTATTCCTCACCTTGTGCTCTGATCCACACCAGTGATTTGACCTAAGACAGTTTTGCACCCTTTGGCAGTAAGGTTACCTTGAGTCCCTGGCACTCTGAAACGGAACGTCTAGTAAACTCTCCCACCAGAGGCAACGTTGCACAGGGCAGGTACCACAGGTGGCATCGTGAGTACAGTGCAAGAATTAAGATGCATTACGGGCTATACAGAGCTTTACAGGCTACTTGTATGGAAACTGTCATCTGAGTACCAAAATATCTATTTAAAATAAATTTCTGGAATAAAACTTTCCCAAAGTTTGGAAATATCTATGTAGTTTAACAGCTTACAAACTTCTTTTAAAAACAAAAAGTATCTTCACAACCTGCCATTAGACTACATAAAAAATAGCCCCCCAAAGAAGTTTGCTTCAGAGGCCTCAAGCCTCTATCAGTGGTTAAAAAAATGCTTTTAATCACACTACTTCTCTGTCCAGTGTACAAAGTGTGTAAGAGCAGAATGTGAAAAAAGTCTTTTCTAGAAAGGGCTAACTAGTATCATACTCCTCTCAGCTGAGATAAACACTTTAGTGGGATTCAGACAGCCTCTAATTCTTCATTCTCTCAGTACTAAAGTGAGCACCAAAGCATATATTACTAAACTAACTTCTATCAACACAGTTACAATACCATAACAAAACCTCAAGAAATGACTATAATTCCTTGCTGTACTAAAATTTAGTTGTACAGTATGTAATTCCAACAAGGGTCACTGAAGCATGGTAAAATGCTTATTATACACATAACATGGTATAAAATTGCATTTTTAACATGCTAATACTAAATTTGACCCATATAAACACAGCCACTGTGATGAGAAGTTAGGATCAACAAAAGCAGTAGAAAACCTGTATTTCTCTGTCCTAGGGTGAGTGTAGTGGCAACAGACACCAAAGAATCATAAATCTTACCATAGCTTGTTAAACAAAACCAGGGCCCTGCTTTCTGAAGTCACCTGAGTGCTTTCTCATATACTTCCTTCCAGTACACAATCCTTCTTAGAGAGTGAGACTTGGGAGCGCACATTTGGAAATTCGCTGCCTGTTTCATCTTCCAAAGCCCTTGTGACTGGGAACCATGCAAGTGCCTGAGCTGGTTCATCAGCTGAACCAAAGAAGCCTGAGTTTCAGTGCCCCATGATCTGACTCTGAGGGTGGATTGCAGTCATACTTCATGCTCCATGTGGTGCAGCAGGCCATGTGCAGGTTGTAGCTATCAGAAAATTCAGAGCATGACTGCTCAAGGGCAGTCACCCAGCAAGGTCATAATATTCCAACATCCTTCCCAGGCATGGCACCTGCTCCCTATCATTCATCAGGAGTCTAAACAACACAACTTGCTTGGGAACTATCACAGATGGATGCTAGGAATAAGCCAGGAACGACGTCAAGAATTGTAGTGTGTGTGCACTACACATGCAAAGAATCACACCCTTCAAAAGAAAACAAGTCTTGTTTTGCTTACATTTTATACTCTGGTTTTAAAAAGTATTTATAATTATCAATATCACATAAGCCATAACAGCACAGACCAGGCTGTTTTCTATGCAGTCTTTATATTTCTAAGAACCACTAAATTCGCTATACTTTCTGTGTTCTAAGGGTACTAAAAAACAGTAAATTTTTTCACAAAGAAAATATTTAAAATATCAATGACTATAGTCAATTCCAAAATACTATTTCAAAACAATACCATCACTACTTTGCTTATAGTGGAGAGTGTAGCTAGTTAACAGCCTCTAAAACATGCCCCAGGGCACCGTACTGAAGTGGAAAGTATGACAAAAACATAGGCTGGCCAGTTAAGCTGGTATTTAAATGCAGCGCTAAAAATGCATTTCACACCCAACTTCATCAATCACCAACCAATCTTACTTTGCATCTTGGCGACCAAAAGAAAATGAGATTTGTCTCCCTGAAGAAATATGTCACTGCTTTGCTTGAATTATTAAGCTTTACTATTACAGAGAGAAACAGCCGGCTGGGGGTGGGGGTGGCGTGGCGAGGAGGAGGGAGAAAAGGAAAAAAAAAAAAGGCAAAAGAAATAAAATAAACCCAGGTTGCCATCTACAGACTAACACCAGCACTGCTCACTCACACAGCATTGTGTACGGGGACATCAGTAGACAACAGTAAAGAGCAGGGCAAAATGCACAACTACAAGCTGAATTATAAAACAGTTAAGGGAGCCTATGAAAATTTTAAAAAGCCTCTTTTTTTCTAATTAACTTGAGAACAATATATAGGTAAAGAATAGTGGGTCAATTTTTGCACATTTTAACATATGCTATGAAATAATCATATTCACCCCAAGTTTAAAATGTAACACATTGAAATAAAACTAGATAAGCTACTTAATTCCATATTAGAAACATATTAAGCGGGACAAATTATTTCATCTCTAAAATCAAATTCTTGCATTTTAATTCAATATTTGTATACACTGTGAAATGATTACAATAAACCTAGTTAAAATTTGTCTCCACACATAATTACAAAAATTTTTTCTTGTGATGAGAACTTTTAAGATCCACTCTCTCAGCACATTTTAAATATGCAATACAATATTAAATTCTTTTGTTTTTTCTCATTCTCTTGATTCACCACATCCCTTCCTTTTCACTTTGCTTCCAGTTATTATTGCTTTTACCTTTCCAAAGAATAAGAGACTCTAGAAACATGAATATCCAAAAGTACACACTTGGTTCTAATTGCTAAAATAACTGACATTAAAGCAAAAATAAACTGCAATAATAAATGACTATGAAGGTTGAATTAGGAATCAGAAAAGAGCCTACAGCCATACCACCCTGAGCGTGTCCGATCTCGTCTGATCTCAGAAGCTAAGCAGGGTCGGGCCTGGTTAGTACTTGGATGGGAGGAATTGGAAAAGAGAGAGAGATACATCTTTGATATTATAACCTGGAAAATTTCTACAGCCAAAGACTTCCTGGAGGGAGATCTGATCATGAGAAACAGCTCAGTTTTCAAAAGTATGGGTTTAAGCTAATATCCTTAATTCATGAAATAATGTTTTAATCTAGTGAACTGTACAATTTTTTTATTTTCTCTGGAAAAAAAATTTTTGTAAGCCAAGATTAATTTCCTAGGTAATGTGTTCTCTTTATCAAGATAACTATCAAATGCTTCATCTAAACTGTTACATGTGCTTCGGATCAGTAGTATAAGCTTCTTACTGGAAAAAAAATTTAGAAAAGAATGGCAGTGTGAGAGATTCACTTGGTCTCTCCCCTTGAAGTTTCAATCATTTGAACAGCTATAATTCAACAAAGGATTCCCTGCTCAGCACACAAAACACACCTCAGAGATCCATGCATTGAAACATCTAAAGGCAGGCAGGTGGGAACAAACCAGGGAGGCACGCAGGGAGAAAAGCTGAAACAAGCCTCTCATGGATGCAGCCCGGCAGCAGGGAGCTATGGCAGGGCTCAGCCTGGAGAGGGGAGGAATCGGGTTGTGGCTGGCACTCCCTACAGCCAGGAGGAGCAGAGAGATTTGGTGAGCATTCCTGCAGAAGTGGGCAGTATGAGCTATGGCTGAGCCCACTGACCTGGGCAGAAGCAAAGCACAGAGATAGGGCCTTGGCCATCTGATGGTCAGCATTCCAGACAGAGAAGCCAAGCCATAAAGCCTGGCTTGTGGGCTAGGTCCCCAGAAGGGGCGCTCAGAGGCAACCACACATTGATGTTTCTCTCCCTCTCTTTCCTCCACCCTTCCCCAATCTCTAAAAATAAATAAAATCTAAAAAAAAAACACCCCTCAACAAGATGAAAAAAACCTCACAGGCAGGAAATTTAATGAGCTCAGAGAACAAATCAATGAACAAAACAAGTATATTACCAGAGAGACTGAAACTCTGAAAAAGAACCATACAGAAATTCTGGAGCTGAAGAACTAAGCAAAAGAGATCCAGAACTAGCAAGCACAAAAAATAGAGCTGACCAGATGGAGTGAAGAATTAGTGATATCTAAGACAGAAATACAGAAATGATGCAGAGGGGAGAAGAAAGAGGCTACAGTATAAACAAAATGAAACAACTCTACAAGAACTATCTGCTTCCAGCAGAAAGAGTAACATAAGAATAATAGGCACGCCAGAAGAAGAGAGGGCAAGAGGAACAGATAGCCTAGTCAAACACATAGTTAATGAGACCTTTCAAATCCTACGGAAAGAACGAGATCCTCAAATCCAAGAAGAAAACAGAATACCTAATTACCTCAATCCAAAAAGGCCTTCTCCAAGGCGCATTGTATTAAAATTGTCAAAAATTAATGACAAAAAAAGAATTCTCAAGACAGCCTGGAAAAAGAAGTAACCCATAAAGGAAAAAGACCATTAGGTCATCATCAAACTTCTCAGCAAAAACACTGCAAGCTAGAAGAGACTAGAACCAAATATTCAAACCACTAAAAGAGAAAAATTATCAGCCAAGAATAATATATCCAGCAAAAGTATCCTTTAGATATAAAGGAGAAATAAAAACTTTTCCAGATATACAGAGCTGAGGGAATTGATCACCAGAAGACCTCCATTGCAGGAAATACTCAGGAGGTTGTTCTATCTGAAACAAAGATCAAATGTCACAAAACTATGAGTAAGATCACCAACAAACTCACAGCATAAACAGGGATAATTTGTGACAATATAAACATAAAAGGGGAGAGAGTAAAGGTCAGAATTTGCAGAGGACAGACATCAAATTCATTCAAAATAAAAAGTACTGCAGTATACCTGAAACTTTCTTTTTCATCAACCTAATGGTAACCACACACAAAAACCCAAAACTGAGACACATAACTTAAAAAAGGAGGAAAAACATATGGAATGCCACCAAATAAAAACAACAGACAGAAACACAAAGGAAAAACCCAATGGAGGCACACAGCTACCAGAAAACAAAAGATAAAATGGCTACAGAAAATAGTCATACATCAATAATCACCCTAAATGTAAATAGACTAAGTTTACCAATAAAAAGGGACAGAGTAGCAGATTGGATAAAAAAAAATCCCCAAATCCAACAACATGCTGCCTTCAGGAGACACATCTAAGCTGCAAAGACAAACTCTACATGAAAGGGTGGAAAATGATTCTCCAAGCAAACAGCATCCACAGATAACAGATGTAGCCATGCTTACATATGACAGAATAGATCTCAAGATACCAAGAAACAAAGATGAAAATTTTATAGTGATAAAGACATAACACTAAAACATTGGGACAACTGTAATAACATAATCAATAAAATATAATTTAAAAAAGACATAACACTTCTCAATATATATGCACCCAATTGAGAAGTACCAAAATACATAAAGCAACTTGCTCACAGAACTAAAGGGAGAAACTGACAAAATTATAATAAGTAGGGGACCTAAATATTTCATTGACAGTTTTAGATAGATCATCCAAACAGAAAATCAATAAAAAAATATTGGGCCCTGGCTGGTATAGCTCAGTGGATTGAGTGCTGGCCTGCAAATCAAAGGGTCACCAGTTCGATTCCCAGTCAGGGCACATGCCTGGGTTGCAGACCAGGTCCCCGGTAGGGGGAACTTGAGGGGCAACCACACACTGAAGTTTCTCTCTCTTTCTGTCTCCTTCCCTTTCCCCTCTCTAAAAATAAATAAATAAATAAAATATTTTTTTAAAAAGAAACATTGCCCTTAAATGACACAGTAGACTAAATGGACATAATTGACATTTATAGAGCATTTTATTTCATAACATTAGAGTATATCTTCTCTCCCAGTGAACAAGGACTATTTTCATGGACAGACCATATGCTGGGTCACAATACCAGCCTCAAAAAATTTAATAAGATTGAAATCACACCAAGCATATTCTCTGAGCACAATGCTTTGAAACTAGATATCAACTGCAAAAAGTAAGGAAACCCACACAAACGTAGAGCTTAAATCACATACTACTAAAAATGACTGGATCAAAGAAGAAACAAAGGGTGAGGTCAAAAGATATACATGAGTAAAGACTAATGAGAATGACAACATGCTGTATGGAAACTTCTGGGATGCAGTGAAAGCAGTAACAAGAGTAAAATTTATACCATTACAGACCTATCTCAAGAAACAAGAGAAATCTCAAGTAAACAACCTAACACTACATCTTAAATAATTAGGAAAAGGAGAACAAAAGCAACCCAAAATTAGTAGGAGAAAATAATAAAAATTAAAGCAAAACTGAATGAAATAGAGGACAAAAAGATGATACAAAAATTAATATAACATAAGAGTTGATTCTTTGAAGAGATGAACAAAATTGATTGAACCCCTGGCTAGACTCACTAAGGAAAAAAAGAGAAAGTACTCAAACAAAATCAGAGATGAAAGAGAAGCCACCACAGTTATCACAGGTATACAAAAATCACACTACAATATTATGAAAGACTATATGAAAGACAAATTTGATAACCTGGAAGAAATGGGTAAGTTCCTAGAAATTTACAACCTTCCTAGACTGAATCATGAAGAATCAGGAAATCTAAATAGACTGATCAACAGTGAGGGAATTGAAGCAACTATCAAAAACCTACCCCAAAAGTAAAAGTCCAGGACCAGATGGCTTTACTAGTGAATTCTACCAAATATTCAAAGATGATATGATACCTGTCTTTCTCAACCTCTCCAAAAAAATGAATGAATACATTCAATTCTCTGATGAATACAGATGCAAAAATCCTAAACAAAATACAAGCAATTCAAATACAACATATTTTAAAAAATAATATATCGTGATCAAGTGGGGTTCATTCTGGGGGCACAAGGGTGGTTCAACATAAGCAAATCAATCAATGTAATACAGCATATTAACAAAACCAAGGACAAAGCGTATTATCAATAGATAATAGATAAATATATTATAAATAGATTCAGAAAAAAGCATTTGATAAGATACAACATCCACGTATAATTTAAAAACACAATGAAATGGGTAAAGATGGCAAGTACCTTAATAAAGGCTACATATCACAAACCCTCGGCTAATATCATACTCGGTGGTGGAAAACCAAAAGCTTTTCCTCCAAAATCAGGAACGAATCAAGAATATCCACTCTCATCACTCTTAGTCAACATAGTTCTGGAAGTTCTAGTTGGGGCAATTGGGCAAAAGAAAGAAATAAAAGTCATCCAATTTGGGAATGAAAGAGTAAAAGTGTCACTTTTTGCAGGTGATGTGATTTTATATAGAGAAAACCTTAAAGATGCCATCAAAATTTATTAGAAATGATAAACAAACACGGTAAAATTTCAGGATACAAAATCAATGTGCAAACATCCACTGCATTCCTATACGCTAACAATGAAATTTCAGAAAAAGAAATTAAAAACAAACAATTTTTGCAACCAAAATAGTAAACTAGCAAGGAATAAACTTAACAAAAGATGTAAACAATCTATATACCCAAAACTACAAAGCATCATTGAAATACATTGAAAAAAGACACAATGAAATGGAAAGATATTCTGTGTTCATGGATTAGAAGAATCAACATACTTAAAATGGCCATCTCACCCTAAGCCATATACAGATTTAACACAACACCCATCAAAACACCAATGTCATTTTTTAAACAAATAGAACCAAAAAGTTATGGCATTTTTATGGAAGCACAAAAGACCCCAAATAGCCAAAGCAATCCTGAGAAAAAAGAACAAGCCAGAGGTATCACAGTACCTGACTTCAAATTATACTACAGACCAATGAGAACAGCATGATGCTGGCAGAAAACCAGACACACAGACTAATGGAACAGAATTGAGAGCTCAGAAATAAAACCACATGTATATGGACAAATAATTTTTGAAGAGCCAAAACACTCAATAGAGAAAAAAAAGTTTTTTCTATAAATAATGCTGGGAAAATTGAAAGCCACATGCAAAAGAATGAAACTAGATTACATTTAGTCCCCATGAACTAAAATTAATTCAAAATGGATCAAAGATCTAAACATAAGACCTGAAACAGTAAATTACTGGGTTGGCCAAAAAGTCTGTTACATTTTTTCTGTGCAATGGCTCTAGTGGTGCTTAGCTGTCTTCAACTTCATTTGAAACAATTTTGTTACATTATATTGTGACAACTGTCATATTGTATACATTTTAAAAAGCTTATCTAAATTGGTGAATTTTTGTGCAGCCCTTTTAATATTGAAATAGAAGAAGATATGGAACACTTTTGGTGTATTATGTTTTATTATTTCAAGAAAGGTGAAAACACAACTGAAATGCAACAAAAGATTTGTGCAGTTTATGGAGAAGGTGCTGTGACTGATCAAATGTGTCAAAGGTGGTTTGCGAAATATCTTCGTACCACTGACATTTTGGCCAAATAATTCTTTGCTGTGGGGCTGTCTTCTACATGGGACGATGTTTATCAGTATCTCTGGCTTCTACCCACTAGAAGCCAATAGCAAGAGCCAACATAATCAA
Source organism: Sturnira hondurensis (assembly GCF_014824575.4). NCBI lineage: Eukaryota > Metazoa > Chordata > Mammalia > Chiroptera > Phyllostomidae > Sturnira > Sturnira hondurensis. The sequence goes on along the minus strand of NW_028095541.1, from coordinate 531,614 downwards.
AATATCCAAATTGATAAAGTTATGGGTAAATAAAATGAAAAATATGTCTTTTATTTTATGGGGAAAAAAACACACAGACTTTTTGGCCAACCCAATACATAAAGGAAGACACACATACTAAGATTTTACGAATTTTACTCCAAAGGCACAGGAAGTGAAAGGCAAAAATAAATGAATGAGACAATATCAAACTAAAAAAGCTTCTACACAGCAAAAGCAATAGCCAACAAAACAAAGAGACAACCAACTGAATGAGAGATATTTGCAAAAAATAGGTCTGACTAGGGGTTAATATCCAAAATATGTAAAGAACTCATACAACTCAACACCAAACAGTCCAAATGTGTAATCTTATTAACCACTGTCACCCCAGTATGTTTAATAAAATATTCAGTCCCTTACATCTTCATTTGAAAGACATCAGCAGTTGTCCTATGTGACCATCAGATACAGCACTTATAAACCCGTCATTTGCACTTTATAAAACTACATTAGAAAATACACATTTAAAGCCCCAGCTGGTATAGCTCAGTGGATTGAGTGCGGGCCTGCGAACCAGAGGATCCCAGTTCAGTTCCTAGTCAGGGTACATGCCTGGGTTGCAGGCCGGTTCCCTGCAGGCCAACTCCCAGCAGGGGACCCACAAAAGGCAACCATACATTGATGTTTCTCTCCTTCTCCTTCCCCTCTAAAGATAAATAAATAAATAAAATCTTAAAAAAAAAAAAAAAGAAAAGACACATTTAGCCCTGGCTGGTGTAGCTCAGTGGATTGAGCGCGGGCCTGCGAACCACACGATCACGGTTCAATTCCCAGTCAGGGCACATGCCTGGGTTGCAGCCAGTCCCCAGTAGGGGACTCACGAGAGGCAACCATACATTGATATTTCTCTCCTTCCCCTCTAAAGATACATAAATTAAATTTAAAAAATACACATTTAAAATGGTCAATCACCTAAAACTGCAGAATTCTCTAAAAACAGGAAAAAAAATAGCTGAAGGCTTCTAGCCTTTCTTAGCACTTTTAACATAAGACTTGCTTCAACCTTCAACATATTGTTGTTATTTTCATCCCCCAAAATACAATTTTTATTGAAAACTGAATTTCCACAAAAGCAAATATACTGACAATCCAACTTTCGAATAAAGGTTACTTTCTCGTGAAAAAGGGAACTATTGATAGAGTCTCTCATGTTCCCAGGTTTCTCCATCTGACAGGATGAGGGTTTTCTTCCTTCTAAGAGACACCCACTAAATCTAAATACCTTTAAAAATATATGAGAAATAGAAGTTAGGATTTCCTAAAACCAATACGAGCCTAACAGAAGATAAGGAAGTAATTTTTACTTTTTTAAAAAGCCTTTAATAAAAACTGATTCATGAAAAGTTTAAAATAGGCCCTGTCTCTCAGTCCATTTTAAAGTACTACAGAGACTTCTCTATTTTGTAACTTCATTCATTCCTCAACATTTATGAAGTGTCTTCTATCTGTCAGATCTGTGCAAATTGTTGGGGATTAAAAAAAACTAGTACGACAAAGTCCATGGCCTTGGGAGCTTCACAGTCTAGTATGTATTGATTAAACTAAACACTCCAATGTTCAAGGCATGGCATGTTCTTAGAGGCTGGCTGTTTCTCATTCAGTGTCTGCATTCGATAAACATTTGTTCACTGCATCTCACCCTGGCCGCCCTGCTTCATGGTCACTGAGAAGGATTTCACTTGAAGATAAACTTGACAGATAAATCTTACTGTGAACCCACATTTTTCAGTTGGCTAATGGGACCCAAAAAGGGGACTTGCGCAGGGTCAACAGCAGAAGGAGGGCAAGAATCGAAGCCTCTCAACTTCCAGCTAATCTCCACCACGTTGGTCTTTGAAGATTTAAACTCCCTCTATTCTTTTGTTCTCTGTGTAATTGGCTCATTCATTTGCCTGTTCTTTTAACTTAGCCTCAACCCATTTTTCTTCCATCTCTTCACTCATCTGTGCGGCATCCTCTAAACCCACACATGAATTCATGCTGTCTCTTCAGGTGTGAAGCCCACATCTTACCTGTAATTTAATGTGAATCTTCATATAGACCCTGAAATGAGCTGAGCTCCCAGGCAAGAAAATGGAGCTCTGGCCATCAGTCTGAAACCCCAACCCATCCACTCTCTTCCTAGGCGCCCCAGGATGTCCCTCTGCCTGATGTGTGAGCGGGTCCCAGGAGAAAGGAGGAGCAGTGATGGCACTGGGCACCCCCCCCCCCGCCAGTCCTCCACGCCTGGAGCATCACTCCTCTGCCGTGTGCTCGCCTCACCAAGAACCCACGTGGACTGAAACCCCAAAGAGCCTGTGTTCACAAAAGACTAACGGGAAAATTCACAATTCTGATGGCATATGTCCTTAGCTCATCACACATTTCTCCTGAAATCCATTAATACAATTCTTTAAAACCCATTTTAGACCAGCTTTCACCTGGTAATGCAAGATATATAACTAACTTTGGTACATGTTGTTTATTGGTAAAGTTTTGTGTATGTGTAGTATTCTCTTGGGTATCAGCAAAACTAGTAAAACACTTTTTTGGAAAGTGATCTGTGACTAAAAGGTAATTTATAATGAATGTACATCAGGACTGTAGACACGCAAGTAAGAGACCAATTGATGCAGACCCTGCGGGTGGGTCTGCCACATTGTGGATGAGGCACGAGAAATTCACATGGACTAGCGAGTCCTGCGGAGGAAAAGGGATGCCATGGCACTGTCCTTGCTGTGTCTGGCCTTTATTTCTTTTCTGGGCACATTTACCTGATGGTCCTCATTTACCAGGCACAGGTTCCCTTTAGGTGATTGCCTTTTACAGAAAATAAAGGAGCAGATGCCACTAATCACATCACAGAAGAAGGATATTTGCAAATGAAAAGGGAAAAGTGGTTGAACCAGTTACACTCCATACTGGGGAGTTTTAGCAATGATTTTAGGAAGTTACAGTAAGCACTTACTGTCTCAATTCTGGGTGAGGGAGTTTTTTAGCATAAGCAAGTCTCATAGCAGTCTAGATACAATGCAGACCTGATTCCACAGATAGGGAGAACCTATCTGTGGGCGTGGGTCCTGTGCATCTCCAGGTGGGAGCGGAGCCCACACCATGCAGAATGGTCTACAACCAATGTCAGTAGCAGCTGGTAAAAATGTTAATAAAGCAATTTCAGTGGAGCACAGAATGGTAATATATACCTTGTTTTATGAGACCACCACTAAAAATATTTTACCTCAAAATATGTGTCTTTGTAGCACAACCTCTAATTATAAATAGAAATTTATAATTTCTATTTATAGCACCTCTCATACACACAGTCTTCTGTGAAAACTCTCATGTATGACAACAATTAGGAGTATCTCCTGTGCGCCCAGGGAAAAAGTGGACCTACTAAGCATTAAAATTGTATCACAACCTTAAGAGACTAATAAACAATAAAAATGATATAATCATAACAACAAACTTACCACTGTTTGGAACTGTTTGTGGTGAATTCTTTAACTTCAGATTTTGTTTCCCTTTTGTGGGTTTTTCTGGATTCACATCCTCTTTTTTCCCTTTCCTCTTTGGGGGCTGAGGAGATGAGTTGTCGCTGGATCCTACAGTGGACTTAGATTGGCGATCATTTCCCTGAGTGGCAGAAGATTAGACCCTTATTATGGGCTGACTGAACTCCCGAGTGATTCCTAGTCAAACACAAATCATTACCTAGGCATTCGATAAAGGGGGCAGGGGCCAAAGGTGGGCGTATTGTGCTGATTCTACTTCTGTTCATTTTAATACCTATGATTAACTCTTCCTAGTGGCAGAGAAAGGGGGAGGAGAAGGAGGAGGAAGAGGCAAGAGGAAAAGGAGGAGGAGGAGGAGAATTGCTGAGTAGTTAATTATTACCAGGTATTCTATAAAATTGTGTCACTCAGCCTTCCTATCCCTGTGAGACAGGTACTGTTATCACCCCATTGTAAGGAAAAAAGGAGGCTCAGAAATTCAGCTTTGTCCAAAGTCACACAGCCTGCAAAAAGCAGAGGAAGTCCCTGACCTCCCTCCTGCACTTTTTGAAGAATCAGTATCTATATTGCATGAGGAATAGTACAGCTCAGTTTGATTAGTTAATCAAGAAATACCTTCCTAATTGTGAATGAATAGGTATCATTCACTGTGAATGAATAGGTATCCTTCACTGTGAATGAATAGGTATCATCATTTGAACAGACATACACTGTGCTTGTAAATCTCCAGTATTTACTCATCTGTGGGTGACTGCAATGGTCTCTGTGGATTACAAATCCAGAGCAACAAAGACCCTAGCAGATCAAGGCCACACGTCCACGTTCCTGCAAGGCAGCCATCGAGATGATCACACCTTTGGTGGCTGCCTCTTGTCCCACATGCCACTCAAAATAAATACCGTATATCTGCCAAGTGGGCTCCTCATCAGGAAGGTGAGGTTAACTTTCAGCAGTTTCTGTCACTGGCCCAAGTATGGCTCCTGAGGAGCCACGTAATGGCCATACAGTGGTGGCTCCTGTAAGTGCTCAAGAACAGCTGTGCTGACTTCAACTACTGCATGGCCACTGCTACAGACACCCCCTCTATATAAGAGAGCCTTGGCGCTCAGACGCTCAGGTGCTACCCATACCAGTGTAATGAGTGAAGCTGTGGGTAATGGAAAAAATACGAGTTCTAGAAACTGGCTCAGAGCCACTGCTCTGCCACCAACCACCTACGGAACGTGGACTAACTCCGACTTGTCTGAGCCTGTCTCCTCCCTGGTTAAGTGGGGCTAATGTACCTGCCTCTACACCTACGATGAGAATGAAATGGTAATGTTCATAAAGTAACTGGGAGAGTGCCTGACGTACAGTATTCATTTAATGAGTATCAGAGTGCTTTCTCTAAGAGCAAAGAGATAACATCTATTTCTTAAAATCATATCCAACACACCATATTGAATGTAATCTTTATGCAACATTTGTACTATACTAGTATCTGAAAATAAATGTAGTAATATTAAATAAACAAATCTGCCTAGAAACCGATCATAACTGCTCACTTTAAACATTTATATATTCAGTCATTCAGAAGCACTTACATTGTTTTAGCTATCACCCAATTAAGAATAGCAAAATTCACAGCCTTATAAATGAAGTTATTCATGCTATTTTGTCATAGACTACAAAAAATGAATTATGCATAGATTTATTAACAGAATGAAAACATGTCCAAATCTGTAACACTTTTTGCATAATTTAATTTTCTATTCCAACTGCAATTTAAATATACAGTTCTCATTTATTTATTGCATTAACTGCTACCACAGTTGGGTTTTTTCTTTCCTTTCCTTCCCTGAATTTTTCTTACAAAGCCATAAACTGCCTGGCATGAGAAATAGATAATATGGTTATTGTGGAGACTCAAAAACTATCAGCCAGCCCTTAGATTCCAGTCTATTTTCAACCAAGCCTATTCATCCCAAGATTTTAAGACTTTAAAAGCCTTGAATGAAAGGAGTAACCATTCTATCAAGACTATTGGAATGTTCAGAGATGCTGTGGAACATTTAAGGACTAGAATGGAACCTCGTGAATGAGAAACTTTGGATCTTGGCACCATGGTTTTTACAGCTCTCGGGAAATTCTTAACCACAAAAGGGCTGTAACAAGGGAGAAGCAGAAGCCCTGTCCTGGAATGGAATGCCTGGGGATTTATAAAATTTAAAAAAGTCTCTTGTTGCCCTGGCTGGTGTGGCTCAGTGGATTGAGTGCCAGCCTGCAAACCGAAGGGTTGCCAGTTCAATTCCCAGTCGGGGAACATGCCTGGGTTGCTGGAAAGATCCCCGGCTTGGGATGCATGAGAGGCAACCACACAGTGATGTTTCTCTCCCTCTCTTTCTCTGAAAATAAATAAATGAAATCTTTTTTTTTTAAGTCTCTTGTTGAATACTCAGGAAGTTCTGATTTACTGCATTTATGGTAGTGGCACTGCAAAGGGTGGTTGTGGAGCATCAAGAAAGACTATTTGACCCCAGTGACTGCGTACAGTGTGGCGCTAGTAACCGTTACTCATGCATTCAATTTCTGATTGATGACTAATCACCAGGCACTTTGTAAGAACTAAAACTGAGAGCAAGAGAATAACTGTTTTCTCATCATAAGACTAGAAATAATTTAAATACTTATGCTTTTTTAAAAAATGTTGATTCATCAAAGTGTTACTAAAAAACAAATATACAACAAATTATATACAAATACATAAATTATACACTTACATATTTATGTATGTACAGGTATATATTCATATATATGTATATATGTATGTGTGTACGTATATATATATACACGTGTGTGTGAGTGTGTATGCATAGAGGGAGGGGAGAGAGAGAAGGACAAAGGAATGAAGAGGGGGATATTCCTTTCCTTTTGCAGACTTAGTTATTAGTAACTTCCACATGTTACTAATAACCTGGAAACACAGAGTCATTGCTACTTGGGACCACAGTGAATAAGGGAGTTTGTCATCTCATACAGCTATGCCAGTTGATAAAACAATATTATTGAGTACCCATTACGTGCTAAATACCCTCTAATACAAATATTTACCAAATTTATGCACTAAATACCCATTAACAAAAATATTTAACAAACTTCTGGGCAGTTTTTATTATCTCACTTTACAGATAAAGGAATTCACTTTCTCAAGATGACCCAGGTCCGATTTCTCTGCTACACTGGAGCTCCCTTCCACCAGGCCTCTAGAAAAAGCTATTATATAGTATGGTTCCCTACAAAAAGCCATTGGGAAGTGACAAAGTACAGCTTTATCTTGAAGTGGAAGGAACCACGAAGCAACCAAATCTTACATCATGCGCTGTGCCAGAAGGCCCCAGTGATACTTAAGCCATTGTCCTGCCTTCTGCCTCACACACATCTCAGCTTGTCTGATAGGAGCAGCTAGCCTTTAGCTCAAACAAACAACTAAAAAGAGCCCTTCAGCCCTGGCTGGTTATAGTTCAGTGAACTGAGCATGGGCCTGTGAACCAAAGGGTTGCTGGTTCGATTCCTAGTCAGGGCACATGCCTGGGTTGCAGGCCAGGTCCCCAGTTTGGGGCATGCGAGAGGCAACCACACATTGATGTTTCTTTCTCTTTCTCCTTCCCTTCCCCTATCTAAGAAAATAAATAAATAAAATCTTTAAAAAAGAGTCCCTCACCCTACTGAAATTGGGATTTTTAAATAGTTCCTAAGACAATATCCAACAAGATCCAGTCAACTCAGGCTCCTTCCATCACTACAGAAACCCGTTTCTGCCCCCATGACAACATGCCATAAAACATCAAGTTGAAAATAATTCTGTGAGGGTTTTGCCCGATGGAGCAGCACTGGCCAGGTGTGTCTGTGCGGTGCCCCTGAGAGAGAGAGCTGAAGAGCAAGAACTAGACATGACTCAGGCTGCTGTTTCTCTCTCTCGCTTGCATGTGTTGGGAGAGCGAGCGTAAGAAGCCCTTTCATGCACACTGGATTCAGTTTCTCCACCAGGTAAGTGGAGACTGAGGGGCACGTACAATTTTTCTTGCTTCACCGTGACTTTGTGATATGTGGATAATCATGTGGGTTTTTCTTTTACCAAAACCTTAACAATTTTAATATTTGAATTGGTAAATTACTGATCACAAGATATACTAGCCACATGGTAATAAGAACAACAAAAGACAATGTGATTTAGTCTTTGGCTTTAACTTTCAAATAGTTCTCTGATTTTGCAGCTTTCCCACTAGAGAATTCCTCGATTCTACATGAGGTGACCTCACAGCTAGAGAATGGGTTTATTTCACTGACGGGTTTATTTTTCAAACTATAAAATGTAAGACAATTCACTTCTATCTTCCTTTTGTTTTCAAGGTTAGAATTACAACTTTAAAATATTCAGAATTTGCTCATTTCTGTGACTTTCCCAGCACTTGGAACTTCTATCGGCGTGGCTTCTAGTCTCGTCCTCCTTTACACAAGACAGTCCCTGGCTGATGTGAAAGGGTCTGCCTGACCCAAGGACCGTTCATTCCCCACATTTCCCACCACAGGGGTGGGTGCTGACCAGTCGAGGTGCACCAGCAGGGATGCACTGTGCAGCCTATAGCAGCTTTCTCTCTCCTGATGTTCTCTCAGCTCTACCCACACTCCCCTCCGTTATGCGGCAGAGCAATTCGCAGAAAGTGTGTGGAAACATGAATTCCTAAAATCCAGTCCTGGGTCCCCTTTGATTTGCAGCACAAGTTCTGGGATGCTCCCCCTGCTGACTTGGCAGTGGTTCCCCAAGTTTTAAGCTAGCTTTCCCACAATCCAGTTCACTCACGCCCCCAACTCAGTGCCAAGCAGTGAATGATCTTAAAAACACATAACAATCTCCAGGGAACCAATGAATTAAAGGAAAGGAATAAATTAACTCTTCTGATAAAAACTGAGTTTCTGACTTTGGAATTACGATCTAAGATGTTCTCTCTGAGCAGCTCTTGGCCAGCTGTGCACAAGTCCACTAAACGGGTTCTGAGAACCTACTGTGTGCCATGTGGGTTATTGCTCTCTGCTCAGATGTGACCTCCCAACAAAGGCCCGCCCTGCCCACCCAGATGGTCTAGCACACTGTCTCACTTTCACTTCCCTATCTTGACACATTTTCATCAAGCTTCTCACTAATACCAAATATACTGTATATTTGTTTGTCTTTCTCCTCCTCCAGAATGTACGCTCCGCATATTTAGTGTTTTCTCAGAAATCTATGCCTCCCCCTCCTGGCCAAACACTAAAACAGTGCCCAGAACATAATACATACTCTGTAAACAATTAAAATGAATGAGTCAATCAATAACAACAGACCATTACAATACACTCGAAGAATTATCATAGGTATCCCTCTCCCCTGCCGCCTGCCGCCTGTCCAAGTCCATGTGCTGCAACACATGCCTGGACTCCAACAGTCTCCCAGTCTCCTGCTCCTATTAGTGCCCCAACTCACTCCTCTGTAGACACCACAGCCAGAATGATGCTTTCAAAGCATAAATCAAATGGTATCACTGCCTTCTTCTAACCCTCAAATTGTGTGCCCTCAAGGAATAAAACCCAAACTCCTTACATGGCCTCAGCACTGGGCACTGCCAGTTCGATTTCACTTCAGAACACCCTGGCCTTCTCCCTGCCCTCTTCACACACGAAGCTCTTTACCAAGGGACGTTGTGACTTTTTCCTCTGCTATAGAGGCTCCTTTCTCCCCTGCTCCAACTCTTATACGACTGGCTCCATCATTAAAATCTAGGTCTCACAAAATTTTATATCAGTAGGTGCCCTGCCACATTTTATTTTACACATTGCACTTACACCATCTGAATTTATATACGAGGTTGGTCCAGAAAAAGTCCAGCCATTGGTAATATAATGAGAACAGTTTGCACTACATCCATGTAACCTTGCATCCAAGGAGAGAGTGGACTGGAATGCACGTGCATGAACAACGACAATTGTACTGTACTACTCAGTGGGGGTGGAAGATGCTGTTGAAAGAGCATGTGTGCTGTGTGGCCATTGCATTCAAGATTACTGAGCAAGTAGAGCAACAGCCCTGCATCAAATTTTGCATTAAGCTTGAACATTCCTCCATGGAAACTATGCAGATGATTCAGAAGTCTATAGCTATGGGCAAATGGTGACTGGCAGCTTCATCATGACTATGTGCCCACTCATACATCACATCTCCTGCACAGTAGAGTTTTTTGGGAAAACATCAAATTATGCAGGTGACTCAGCTCCCCACAGTCTAGACTTGGCATCCTGTAACTTCTGGCTTTTCACAAAACTAAAATCACCTTTGAAAGGGAAGAGATTTCAGACTGTTGATGAGATTCATGAAAATATGAGGGGGCAGCTGATGGCAATTGAGAGAACTGTATGAGGTCCCAAAGTGCCTACTTTGAAGGGGACTAAGGTGTCATTGTCCTATGTACAATGACATAGGACAATGTATTTTCTTCAATAAATATTTCTGTCTTTCATACTATATTGCTGGATCCCTTCTGGACAGACCTTGTATTTGTCTGGACGCTGACAGTCTGTCTACTCTATTCTCCCACCCTCTCCTCTGCCTGCCCCTCACAGGCACTCAAAATGAAAGTTCTCTCAGGTTGGAAATCTTGTCTATAGATGAGGTGGGAAGAGTAGTTCCTGGCACTTAGTAAGTGCTCAATAAATATACTTTGAGTGGATAACTGAATGAGCAGATGAATGGATGGGCAAATAAAATATTCAGCATGTTCTGGGAGCATTGTGGAAAGAGGAACAAACTCTGCTATCATTTTACTTTTCTAAGCCAGAGCATGGAAATATAATTCTGAGTCTTTGCTTTCTGTGACAGAAATAGTCTGTCAAAACAGTCTGTCACTTACTCGAAGAGGCCTTTCCTGACACTCCGATCTAAGTTAGTTCTCCCTGGATTGTCTCTCATATGGCTCTGTGCTATTCATTCACTTTCATCACACTTAGTGATTATATATGAATTTGTGGAATTGTTTAACCTTTGTCTCCCCCAGTAGGCCATAAACTAAGAGAGAGCTACATGTCTCTTTGCCTATCACTGTCTCCCTAGGGCTTAGTTCTAGGCCAGATACATGGAAAACTCAATCAATCATTATTAGATGATCCAGTATTTAGAACACAGGCAATAAATTGCATGTAAGTGCCTCCTGCACATAAATTTAGGCAGGAAATACATTATACATTTTTAATAAAAATATTTAGACATTCCAAATTACAGAATAGTAAGCACATAATTCTAAAGTTCATTAACTGTGAATACAAAGAGTCAAGTCACAATCTTGATTCTAACATCAACTTTCCCTTTGACCTAGGGTCACTTATCAACCTCGAGTCTCTATTTAATCATCACTCTTCCAGCTACTGTGAGAACTAGTGGGCTCATGTTTACCTGGTACAAAGAAGAGATGGCACTCTAAAGTCCTGAAGAAGAACTAGAGGAGAAAATTTCCAAACCCTAAACTCATGCATTATTTAGCTTTACAGTGACTAACATACTTCTTAGCTACTGGAATACTCACTGTCTTTCTCTATACTCGTGATATTAATTGCTTCATACCTGGGTGCTCTGTGACCCTTGCTGCACTCTCTCTCCAAGCTCCATGTACCCATCCTCTCACTCAATAGCATGACAAGGCTTGCCCCCTCCCAGGCTGTGCTGAGTGCTAGAAAGGAAGAGTACAATGACAAGTGTCTGCTCTTTAGCTATGATCATTATGTGGATGAACTTGCAAATCTACATCTAATGTCTACATGGTGTCTAATGTCTAATGTCTATATGTCAGGCCTCAGACTCCACCATTTATAATTGCTCTCTACTAGACTTCATGATAACAATTCCAATTTACATGCTGGAAATTAAGCAGGTTATTACTTCCTCCGACTGCCTTCTTTGTGGCCATAGCCCTGCCATTTTCTCAGGTATCCAAGCTCAAAGACTTGCAGTTACCTTTGGCTCCAACTTCTCCAAAAACCCCATGTATCAAATTACCAAGCAAATCTCTCATGTCTTCATGAGCAGTAATCACCTCCTGCTTCCTCTACCACCTACCCAGTCTAGACTCTCAACACTTCCTACCAAGACTATGGCTTATAACTGCCATATAATTGGTGTCTCATCTATGGCCTTTCACCATGTCAGGTCTTCCTCTGTATAAAAGATCTGACCTTCCTAGAATGGACTTGGATTCACATTCTAACCTCTCAGAAGCCCCCATGAGCTGCCCTGTACTCAAAAATAAAGACCTGACTCATCATTCTGACATTCCAAGTCATATAAATCTGCCATCACCTACCACTTCTGGCACATCACCTTCCACACACCACGAGGGACCTTCTGCTCCAGTCAGTCTGAGAAACTCACTGTTTCCTGGGGCCAGAAGCGCAAGCTTCCTCCTCCAGGCCAACCACCTGGATGCAGTCCCTCCCCTCCCATTTGCTCAACGTGGGCCTTTGGATGTGGCACTCTTACTGTCTATGCCTCTTTTTCTCATTCTTAAATGCAGTAATAATAGTACCTGCCTCGTGGGGTGAGGATTAAGTGAATCACATCTGTAAAGACACTGTCACAGTGTTCACTAATTATCAGCCAGCATTATTGCTTGTCCAAGTGCTCATCACCTTTCCTCACACCGTCCCTTCTATCTGAAACCCCTCTGCCCTCATTGACCTTGGCCTGAATCTTAAATGGTCCTCAAAGGCATAGTTCAAATTCAACTTCCTCCACGTACTTTGACCAATGTACACTCATTCCTTCTGTCTCTCTCATGTTTACCAATCTCACCACAGACAAGCAGTTTAGCTTGTTAGTTACATTTTCAAGCCATCTTCTTTATTTCAATGAGATTATAAATTTCTGAGGTCAAGTGCTTTGTCACAAGTAGGATGAGTCTCAGGGAATGAGTGGGTAACAAGTCTATTGTTCGTTATGCTGAATTCAGTACTTCTTCCTCACACAAAATTATTTCCCTTTTTTCCAGGACTTTCACATGATATAACCAAAAGGATGGAAGAGATATCTAAATCATCACTAGGAGACAGAATTCATCACTTATTTCACAAAACACCATTATAAGAACTTTGCTCAGTTAATTCAGAGAGGAAAAATGTCAAATCAATCCTGATAACTACTTATCTGGAATTTAAAAAAATCATTTATCAAGCTGGGTAGAAAGAGAAGCTACAACAAGAGAAAAACCTGTCACAGCAATACAGCAGCGTGACATAAAACTCATCTCCATGGGGGAGTGCAGACAAAAAAAATACAAAGTCAATAAATTACCTATAAAATACTTGTCGCAGTTCCCACATAAATGGGTATTTAATAGATGCTTGCTAAATTAACAAATAAATGAATGGATGATAAATGAAAAGATTCTGATGGGAAATAAATATTTGAAATGTTTTAATTCTTTTAAAGAACTGTATTTGAGGACGACCATTTTCTTACAAAAACTTCTTTTTGAGTGTTTGTCAGAGTCAGGAAACAGGACTGATGGAGCACAAACGTGAACTGCACCACAGCATTTCTTCTAGTTTTAGGTATTATTGCCTGGATTTCAACTGTGATAGGAACTGTATCAGGTCCACACACAGGGAAAATATACCTGTGTTGAAATCTATATTTTAAAGGTGTTAGCTCTCTTTTAAGACCTTACTTGTAATATTAATGTTCCAGTGTTGTTTCACATAATTGCTTATATACCAGCTAAGTTTTATTTCTTCAAATTTAATTGAAACCCAAAGGACTGTCTCTCTATATGGTATAGAAACAGAAAACATTAATGAGTAAACCATTTGATACTTACACTCCCTTTAGACTTTCTGGATCCTACAATAGGAGGCAGTGAAGAAGCTTTCTGACTGAGGAAACAAATTGCAATTTAGAAATATGAGTGTTATTTACAAATAATAAACGATGGAAGACAACCACCATCCCAACTTGTCATCCCACCCTGGACGTCAACTGTCAGCGTTTCACCAAAAAGTACTATGTACTACCCCAGCTTCACAAAGACCACCGTAAAACATCCGAACTCTACTCCAAAAGGCGTCCAGTGTTCTCCTGTGTACTACTGTAACTGATAGTTACAATAAACTTCTAGTACCAGCTTACACTTTTCATAACATTTTAATTTAACTGCCTAAATTTTCTATATGAATTTCAAATCACTTCTCAAGCTGAGTAATGATTTTGCCAAACTGAGTTTAAAACAATAAATTTCTCTTTTTTTAAATGTCTACTCTGTCTACCTCTGATAGAAGCTTAGACTAGTAACATACTCACATTTATATTCAGTGAGTTTCTAAACCAGTTATTCTTATAAAAAAATAAAAAACGTTCTTTAGCTATGGGAATGTTGTTTTGTAGATGGATGTCTATATTATTAGGAAAAGACCTATGCAGAACCCAAATGAACCCCACTGTAAGTAAGAGGATAGATAAATAAATGTAAATCACACTAACTTGTCTGAGAAAGGCCACCATGAGTTACACTTTTCTCACTGCCATCAATTACACACGGGAGCCAACAGCAGACTCACCCAGTGTTGCTTAGCAGATTGTGAAAGGATTTGATTTCATGGATGGGTTAGGATGGTTCGCAATAAGTCTGCTGCTGAATAAGTCTAACGTGCTGAAAAAGCATGTGCTTCAAACAACATCCCTGACATTTCACTTCCTCTAATACTTATCTAGGAATAGCTGGTCTCTCCACTAGGCTTCACAAATGGAGAATTAATGGACGACATATTGGTGACCTTCTGGTCTATCTCTACAAGTATTTCATAGGTTCCCTGCAAATTATTGTTCAATAGCTCTCCATCTCCAATCATAGTGAAAATAAAAAAAGGATCAATGTATATCATTTACATTTTTCAGCCTCACTGATAAAGATTACACATTGTAATGTATAGCGGTGGTCAGCAAAAGACTCAATGCCACGTCAAGTGGTAACTAAAATAAGCGAAGTGAATGAGGATGAAAACTTACCCATAAGACCTTCTCATTGTTGACTTGTCGAAAAGTAATTCACTGTAAGGCAATTTCTTAAACTTATCTCTGCCAACAGCCACGTAAAACTGTCCATTCTCCAATTCTTCCCCACTTTCAACAAGTTTTCCTTCTAAAGTATAAAGTCTGCCAAAATATGAATGCCAACAATTAAAATTTTAACAAGCATTGAAAGAACTGCTTAAAATTACAAAGTAAATAAAAACATTCTGTTCTTAATTTGGCTCATCTGTTACTACCCTAATTATTGAGTTACAAATGCTTCAAAGTCATTAGATTCAGCTAAATGCCAATGTTATAATGCAGACACACTTGCTATCAAGCTGTACAGTGTTTCATCCCAATGAACTTGACAATCTAACATGAGTATCCCCTGTGGCCGCCACATTAAGATTTTAGAGGGAAAGATTTAACTTGTACAGAATGTGGTGCTTTAAATAAAGCTCAGCTTCTGTTGAAGTTTGTTCTATTTATATTTTGTAAGCACTTTTAAAATTTATTTTCTTATTTTATTTGTCAAATTGATATGCCTCTTAAAGCATTCTGTATACAAGCAGCTGTCAGCCAATATATTACATCCAAACATACAAAACTGGGTCAGAAAATATGAGGTGAGAGGTCAGGAGGTGAAAGAACCTATTGCCAGTATTAATGATGCAGAACATTCATGCTTCTTTCTTTCTTTTTTCCCCCCTTACTTCCTTCATCTTCCCAGAAATTTCACAAGAACCAACCTTTACTGTAAAACTCCTGCTGTGAGCTACAATTAATACATTACTTATTAAGAGAACAGAAACAATTTTCTAAACAATTTAAAGTATCCAGAGAACTTTTTAAAGAATAGGGAAAAAAACAGAGTTTTAGAAAAACTACAAAGAAAGAAAGAAAGAGAATGCATATATTTGAAGGTTATAAACAAGAGTTAGCAACTGGAAGAATTTCGAGATAACCATTAAAAAAATTCTCAGACTTCTTTATTACATATAAAGGTCATTTGCAAGTTTAAAAAATTCTTTGATCTGTCTGCTTGTTTACTGATTATGTAAATGGCCATATCATATGGAGCCACAAAGTACAAAGGAAATAGCCACCAAAATCCCTGGAGTGTGTTTGTGTTGAGTTAGTATAAAGATGCCAAAGGTTCTCCTTTGACAACATTGTACTCCTATCCCTACGGGTCTGAATGTCGACACTTCACCCAGAGTTCTGGTTTTCCTGCCTAGGGTTTCTGAACAGTTTTGACATTTTGGACCTGACCCTTCTCTGTTGGAGAGGTGGATTAGGACAGCAGCATCCTTGGCTTTTACCCCCTAGCTGGTACTAGTGGCTGCCTCATTCCCAGTTGTGACCAGAAATGACTGCAGACGCTGCCCAGAGTCCTCAAGGAGCAAAACTGTCCCTGGTTGAGAAGCACTGGTTTAGACCCAGACATTTTTATTTCATTTTCCTTCAAAATAGAAAGATCTGAATCAGTAATTAAATTCTATAGCTAGAAACTAAAAGGCAGCATAGCTGTGAGTCTGCAAACAGCTATGACTGAACTTTGACTGGTTTCCTCTGCAGGTGCAAAAAGGGTGCTGGCTTTTGCCACTCTTTCTGTGCCTCTTGCCACCTGCTTTCTTCCTTTGCTGCAGAACACAAGAAATACAAATAGGAAGTTGAACCAATTTTTATGGGATGCTTTTAATATATAAATATATTGATGTGCAGGAGGATCCAACCATAAGACTTTTTAATGTTCTGTTAAAGAAATATGGGCATGTCCAAAGTGAACAGCAACCAGACCTCACTCATATCTGGCATTATATTGAGGATGAACTTTCTCTAAGTACTCAAGTGTTCAGGGGACACATTAACTATATTTTCTTTTCTGTATTTGTACTTGTATAAATTTTATTTCTCTGTATGAATTTGTTCATATCAATATATGCATGAATAAGTATATCTTGGTTGTACAATTGTGTGCATTTATCTTTCTGTACTTTATATTATTTATTTAGTGAGTATATTATTTATTTATGTACATGTCAAAACACACAACTATGTATCTAAAACAAATCAATATATGACTACTGAGATCTGCCTTCATTCCTAACCCCAAAATACAATCCAAAGGATCAAAGGTTGAAATGAAATTTTAAAGTACAAGATAAAAACATAGAGGAATATGTTTATTATCATGGGGTGAGAAAGACCTAAACAAGTCATAAAACTTAATGGTCATAAAATAAGACTGAAAATTCAACATATCTATATGCAAAAAGAAGCATAAAGAATATCAAAAATACAAACTGGAAACATATTTAAAACTCATATAGGAAAGGGTTAACTTCTCTAATATGTAAAGAATGCCTATAAATCAGTAAGACAAATTTACAAAGGTCAGGACAGATAGTTTATATGTAACAGGAGACAAACATGTGGCAGTTATTTAGAGAATAACTTAGTAATTAAGAGCACAGGCTGTGGAGCCATACTGCCCACTAACGTGGTTGACTCCAGCCCTGCTAGCCACTATCTACATAATCTTGGGCATGTAACTTTCCCTCTCTTCGTCTCATGTTTCATTAAAAGAGAGTAATAACACTACCTACCTCATAGGATTGCTAAGTTACATTTAAAAATATAAAGCACCTGGAATAATGAATTACATAAAAGAAATACTCAGAAGATGTCATTATTGTATGTAAGTAAATAAAAAATCAACAATGAAATACTACTCAACATGAATACAAAGACAAAATGTTAACTTTACAGCACAGGTGAGAGTATGAAAAACCGGCCCACTCTTGCACTTTTAGTGAGAGTGCAAGTTAGTACAAACTCTTTGAAGGACCATAGGCAGCATCTATCAAAATCTAAAATGCATTTACCACTAGACACAACAATTCTACTCCTAGACTTTAGTCTGCAGATAAACTCTACTTCTATACATGAGTAGAGTTTATATGCATGAGCATGTAAACATGGAATCCTGGAAATTATCTAAGTTTCCATCAAGAGTAGACTGTTCAAGTATATTAGGGGACACTCATAAAATGGGACATTTTGTAGTTATTAAAAAAAACAAGATAGAACTATTTGTGCTAATAAAAATCTCCAAGATTTGTTGTTACAGTAAAAAAGTAAAGTATATTTATATATTTACTCGTGTGTATGTGTGTTCCTATGTGTGTTTAAAAAATAAAAGATGCATGGGTTTCTACATGTATGAATATATCTGGTTAATACAGAAAAGTACTAGGAAGGGGGACTGGGAACCCTGAGGGGAGAGAAATAGCTTTTACTTATATTTTTGTCCTATTTGAATGTTTTTTTACTACATGTGAAGTATTACTTTCAATTATATTTATACATTAAATATATATTTACAAATACCTAATTACACTTAAAATCCAAATGGCTATGGGACTACATATATTAATATACAGGAATATGTATACACAATAAACCAAAAGAAATAATGTGTAATCATTTGAGAATTTATTTTTATCATATGTGTCTATAGATAAATACATAGACATGAAAAGAGGCATAAAACCTTGAAAGCAGGAGTGTATTCTACCTTTGGAGTGTGACAGAGAGATTGGGGCAGAGACAGGATTCAAGACCTACCAGAAAATTCTCGATTAGCTTTCAAGTATTTGTATGTCCCACATTATATATAATATATATTCTTTTTTTTTAAGATTTTATTTATTTATCTTAGAGGGGAAGGGAAGGAGAGAGAGAGAGAGAGAAATATCAATGTACGGATGCCTCTCGTGTGTCCCCTGCCAGGAACTGGGAACTGGCCTGCAACCCAGGCATGTGCCCCAACTGGGAATCGAACCGCAACCCTGTGGTTCACAGGCCCGCACTCAATCCACTGAGCTACACCAGCCAGGGCTATATATTCTTAATATGTTCTGGACTTGTATATATTATTTGTAACCCTCCCACCTGTAAGAAAATAAGTCCACATCTATCAAGGGATAATTTCATGGGCTTCACAACTAAAAAGCCCTGATTTTAATCTTCACTTAAAATTCAGAAATTGAGAAAAATGCTTTTGATTTCTCAAGTTTAAAAAACTCCACTTAATTATCCTTTCTAACCTGCCTCTTCCTTAAACTCACTAACAGCTCCTGATGTCTGATGTTTTATGCCAGGCAAATAGTTTGGACCATAAAAGAATCATAAATATCTCCTAAATAAAAGAACAGTTAATTAAGAGCCAAGAAGCTGGCTCACTCAAAAAGAAGTTCTCAGCAAAGAGTATGCTGCCTATTTGTTCAGAAGAATAAAACTAGTTAATATTTGTTGACATGCCACTATGTGCCAAGAACTGTTTTAAGCTCCTTATATGCATTATCTTATTCCTTAAAGCAACCCTGTAAGGTAAGTACCATTATATAAAGGTAAAGAACCTGAGGCACATAGAGCCTAAGTGGGGAGGCAAAATTCAAGTTTGGGACCTGCGGCTGGAGAGCCTCCTGAAAGTACTGTCAACAGTTCTGAAAACCATCCAAGATTATTTTAACTTACCTGTGAACAGCCCCACTCCTCAGAGTTATTTTCTCTGTGACCATCTGTAGGATGTGATCCCACTGATTCAAGGCTTTTCTAGGGATGAGGAGGCGACAAGCTGGGCTTATGAGGTCTCCATTTGCTATAAGGCTGGACAAAAAGCAAAGCCAGTGAGCCACACCATTTGAAACAATAATGCCGTTAAAGCTACAATGAAAACCCCAAACCAAAAGGAAAGCACCAGCCAATTTCAATTTGAACTGTAAAGGCCTTGAACTTACAAGATAGTACAGGGTTCCTGAAGAGGTTTTCTAAATCGAGCTGACACATTTATCCTGCTGTGGATTACTGGTTTCACCTTTAAAAGCAAAGCAAAGAAATACAAATCACTGAGCTCGTGTTAGGTGCTTTTTCTATTGAGGAAACACTACAGGTTTCCAGGGAACTGGTTGAGACCTGCTGTACCTATGGTAAAATCTTGCTTTTTCCCATTTATATAAACACTCTGGGCTCGCCCTCTATCCATATTGTATGCCCTTTACAAAGCTCTCAAGAAAAACCTCCTTCTCCTGGGAACACTGCTCATGGTCTATGCTAACACAGAAATTGTTGGGCTGCGATAAGAATTTCAAGGAAACTTTTTATTTTTTACTTTTATTTTTTTAAGATTTTATTTATTTTTCTTTAGAGGGAAAGGGAAGGAGAGAAGGAGAGAAATATCAATGTATGGTTGCCTCTTGTGAGTCCCCTGCTGGGAACTGGACTGCAACCCAGGCATGTGCCCTGACTGGGAATCGAATCGTGATTGTGTGGTTCACAGGTCCGCTCTCAATCCACTGAGCTACACCAGCCAGGGCTCAAGGAAACTTTTTAAAACAATGCTTTCTGTAAAACAAAAATAAAATAATAATCCTACAAAATATAGAACTCTGGAAGTTCCTCCTCCAGCCACACACCCTATCTTCCCACCTCTCCCCACTCACCTTCTCTCTGAATCTAGACCCCGCACATTCTTGACCTCATCTTAGTCTCTTTAGACTGACTCCATCACCTTTTCTTGACTTTGCTTCTTCCCCTATCCATCAGTGCCCTTGAACCAGCACCCTCCAGTCCTGAACTCCTGGTATCTGGATGGGTCTAGTGATCTTTCCATCTTCCTTGCTTCTGGAGTACAGGCTGCTGTTAGCAAGAATCGCATCACCCCGTGAGGTACCCTCACCTGTGACAGGGCTTCCGTATCATCCAGACTCCTCCTCCTCCCAAGTCAATCACTTTTTACATTTCCTAACGTGGATAATCCCAATCTCCTCCTCTCATCTTAAACCCAACAGTCCCACTCCAGACACATTCACTCTCAGCAGACTGTTTCCTTCCAAACTTCAAGCATAGAGACTAACAGTTATGCAGCCTTTCAACCTCCATAGCCTGTCCAGCCTACTCATCTACACCTTCACTGCTTTTCTCCTTTTCTGCCTGTCCTGGAAGAAGGATCTGTATCCCTTTACAAAGCTAACTTCCACCTGGATTTTGTCCCCTGATGCTTCTATTTTCCCACATATTATCTGGGCCCCTCCACCCCATCCGGTGTCTTCAATTTCTCCCTTGCCCCTTTGGTCCTATCAAGCACTATCCCATCCCTATCTGTCCTCCTCATCCTTCATATTCCCACTTTCTCCCACCCCATCCTCTCTTCCATCCCCTGCTATCCCATCTCCATCTCCACCACTGAAAGATAATGTCCAACTCTTAAGCATGGCCTACAAGAACCCCCATGATGAACCACTGCTTATTCAGTTCCTTACATCCCACCAGTGTAGACCTGAGTCATGCATTTCAGTCAAACTAGCCTACTCCCCTCCATTCCCAAAACACACCACACAGGCACTGCCACACCTTAGTTCATCTGGCTCCTCTGCCTATAGCGCCCTCTTTTCTCTATTTGCTAGGCCCAGCTCAGTTACCACTTGTCTTTCTCTGCTTCTTCTTCACTAGCTTTCTGTCTCACTGCTACTGCTACTACAGTACAGATGACAGCGCTTTTTCTTCTACTGCTTTTCCTCCCTGATTTGAAAAGAAAAGCTATAAGCATAGGGGACCGATTAATAAAAAGAGCTAACATTTATTGCACTATAGTTAAAGGAAAGCCCAGTAATAAGTAATTTGCAAGCAGTATATGTCATTTAATCATCAAAGCCATGCCCCGTGGCACTGCTGCCCCATCTTACAAATGAAGAAAGCAGAGCATAATTAATTAGTCTAAAACCACACATAATAAGGGACCAAGTTTAGTGTACCCATATCTATGAACCTCTAACTATTTGTTATACACTTTACTAGTTATGTTAGAGATCAAATATTAAACCTAAATAATTTTAGGACTCTTTCCTTTGTTGAAATATGCCATTTTGAGAGTAACAAAATCATGAATCTTTCTTTCGCTGGTGACTAAAAAAACCCCTTGCAACATCGCTAGCTGTACAATAAGTGTTTAATAAAATTTAATTAAAAGATGCTCTAATTTATGGCACATGGACCAATGGATCAAAATAGCGCAGAAACAAACCCACACAGACAAGTACGTGGTCAATTAATTTACCAGAAAGGAGTCAATATACGTACAGAGGGGAAAGGACAGTCTTCTCATGCAAACTAAATAGCCACATGCAAAAGAATGAAACTGGGCCCCTATATTACACCATACACAAAAAATCAACTCAAAACGGATTAAGGATTAAATGTAAGACCCAAACCCAAATCTCCTAAAAGAAAACATACCGGGGTAAGCTCCTTGACAAGAGATAAGTGTTGGTAAAGATGTAGAGAAAAGTAAATCCTCATACACTATTGGTGGAAATGCAAATTGGCTTAGCCACTGTGGAAAGCATTATGAAGGTTCCTCAAAAAATTGACAAAAGAACTACCAAATGATCCAGAAATCCCACTTCTGGGTATTTATTCAAAGGAAATGAAAACAATATTTGAAGAGGTATTTGCAGCCCCATGTTCATTGCAGCATTATTCATAACAGCCAAGACATAGAAACCACTTAAGTGTCTATTGATGAATAAATGGATAACAAAATGTGAGATCTCTCCCTACCCCTTCCTCCCTCCCACACTCCCTCTCTCAAATATTATCTAGCCACAAATAAAAAGAAAATCCTGCCACTTGTGATCCACTTGCATACATGGATCTTGAGGACTTTACCCTAAATGCAATAAGCCAATGAAGGACAAATACTGCACAATATCACTTATTGGGTTGGCAAAAAAGTCTGTTTTTTTTCCATAAAGTAAAAGACACGTATTTCATTTTCACCAATAACTTTATTGATTTGGGTATTTTAACTATATGTTGGCT
Organism: Sturnira hondurensis; assembly: GCF_014824575.4. Classification (NCBI taxonomy): domain Eukaryota; kingdom Metazoa; phylum Chordata; class Mammalia; order Chiroptera; family Phyllostomidae; genus Sturnira; species Sturnira hondurensis. The sequence goes on along the minus strand of NW_028095541.1, from coordinate 509,129 downwards.
ATCTTTTGCATGGTATAACATTGACTGGTCTCAATTAATGTCTCCATTTGATCACTATCAACTGCAACTGGCCTACCCGACTGTGGAGCATCATCCAGGGAGAAATCGCCAGCATGAAACTTCACAAACCACTTCTGACATGTTCGTTCAGTCACAGCACCTGCTCCATACACTGCACAAATCTTTTTGTTTTTTTTCATTTCGGGTGTGTTTTCACCTTTCTTAAAATAATAAAGCATAATATGCTGAAAATGTCCCATACTTTCTTCCATCTTCAATATAAAAATAACTACACAAAAATTCATCAATTTTGATAAGTTTCTTTTAAATGCATGCTGATATGACAGCTGTCACAAAACAATCTAACAAAATTGTTTTGAATGAAGTTAAAGACAACAAAGTGCTACTAAAGCCATCCTATGGGAAAAAACAAATGAACTTTTCTGGTCAACCCAACATATGTAATCTTTTTTCTTTCAAAAGTCAAAATCATGGAAAGAGAGAGTGGAAAAGCGATTGCCTGGGGTGGGGCAGGTAGGAAAAATGGGGACAGTAAAAGGATACAAATGACTGGGTATAAAACGAATAAGGTGTGAGTATTCAATGTACAACACAGAAGAAAAATACTCCAATAATGAATATAACATTTTTAATTCAATCATAATAATTTTACATTTTAAACCCAGACATTCTTGGACCTAAACTAACATTTACAGTGATGCTGACTTTTAGAAAAATGTCTACTATGTAATGCAGGCACCTAAAGAAAATTTAAATAGTAAAATGGGGCATACAGTGAGAAGGGAGTGTCCTTCCTACTCCTGCTCCCCACCACGAAGTTGCAACATTCCTTCAAAGACTAATTTTTAAACACAAATGATATCCTGCTATACCCCTTTTCCACACTTTTCTTTTTTCATTTAAAAATGTATAATGGACACTGTTCCACATTAGTACTTAGGGTAAGGGTTGCTTCATTCTTTCTAAAAGCTGTGTATGTCTCACTCGATGACTATGCCATAGTTTATTTAACATAATGATGGTTTCTAAACTTTTGCTATTGTAAATAATATCATGATGTGTTTCCTTGAAAATACTTACTTGCACCAATATGTAAGTATAGCTATAGAACTATTAAAATTGAGAACTTGCTGAATAAAGGATAAGTGATTTTTTGTTAAATGGAATTTCTTGCCAGCTTACTGCTATTTCAAGAGTTCCTTGATTCATTTAGCTCATACTGTAACACAAGATAAATTGATTTACCAGGAATGCTGTTATGTACAATGCCTTTAGGTGACTACAAATCCCTTTCCCATCAAATTGCTTACTTGTAAGTCTCAGCATGCTTAGCTGCAAGCAAGTCTTTACCTGTGTGAAGAACAGGCCTTTCTAACTCTTTGCCTGTGCTAACAGCATCTTCCTTTTGAAATCCTCCACTTTTTCAATATCGCTATACTGCCCCCTGACCACTTGTTTAAAGTGGCTGCCACATCTCTGATTCTCTGCTGCCCTTCCCCGCTGCCTTATTTTTTTTCAATAACACCATCATCTGACATATTGTACATTTTATTTATTTGATTTTCATTTTCTTGTTCCTTTTGTTACTTTTTCCTTACTCTCAATATTAACTAGTAATATACTTTATAATAACATACTTTATACTCAGTTGTTAATTTTTCAAAAGTCTCGCCTACCAACCTTAATTTAAATACCTTGTTGGATTGTTAAAGTCAAGATAAAGATGAATAAGTTATATAAATAAATAACTTTAAAATTTGTGTTAAGTTGGCTAAAACATGCTACTTTTCAACAGAGCATACATATTTATAACATACAGAATTTCATAAATACACATGAGCTTTAAAATAATTATATAACTTTATTCTGGGTCTAAAAGTTGTTGCTTGAATTAAAGCAAACCATCTGCTTGAAGCTGTTGTCTTCATTCAGCACAACAAAAGTACTGCCCAAATGTTCATGATCTACCAGATGAGTTATCACATTAATCTCTACTATATATTACTTGGAGTCATTATAGTTGAAATAACTGAATTAGTCTGTTTTTAGATATACTAATAAAAGAATCTTAAGAAATGATCCAAGTAATACATCTGAATTGAAAAAAATATGCAAGATCATTGTATAAAGCAACTGAAACTTTTGGAAAATAATACCATTTTTCCTTTAAAATGCACTTTCTACTTGGCATTTTAAACAAAAGCTTAATTAATAATAAATTAAGCTAAATTCACTGCACTAAGGGAGCTTTTCTAGAGCCCAATTCAGGGATTAAATATTGGTCACTTGGTGCTAACCTAGACACATCATGGTTAGATAATGAGAAACACAGTAAGCTAGACTACATTCTTTAAATTTGCAATTTTCTCAGTAACCCACAGACTTCCCCTGCCCTTTAAAATGTGAGAATAATGCTGAGTGTCAACATACCGAGTTACAGAGGGTCACACTCACAGGGCAGACTGTGAGGCCCTCCCGCCCAGACCCCTTTGCAACAGAAATGGCTCTCACTGGTGAGCAGGGCTGACCGGCGTTAGCTGTCCAATCTGCGACCACGCAAGTCAAATGAAAATATATAAATTAAAACTCAAATTTGGACCCAGCCGAGCTAATACTCCTATTTAGTGTTATCAGTTGGTGAGGGAATCAGCACCGAGCAACAGAAGGACACATTTACAACTAACTTCTGCCTTCCGTCTGCATTGGGCCAACAATATCTTAGAAAACCCAGTTTACGTGGACACTGAGAAGTAGTATGTTAGCCTGGTGAACCAGAGAGAAGAATCATGCCTTGAGTAAGATAAACAGATAGCTAGACAGACAGACTAAATAGTGGCTAACTTGCTTCTTAGAAATATTCCCAAAGTCAAAGGTGGAAAAAGTGAATTACCAACATTCACTGGGCTAGAATGGGGTAAGCCAGGTCTCCAGCCCAAGTCTCTGGTAACAGTCACATGTGCTTTCCAATACATCATGCTGTCTCTGGTACCCTATTCACGTTGAATTTATGTCACCAATGGCCATTCCACATAAAATCATATGTAAAACAAGCAAAAATCTCCATGAATGCTTCACATGAAACTGGTAACTCTAAGCATGTATCAATAATTTACCTTAAGTTCATGAATTCCACATGATACAACAGGACATCATAGCAGCTTGTAAAATTCCAATTAAAACCTGCATGACTTGAAAATATGAATCTATTTCTTATAAATAACTCAGGGAAACTAAATTATTATTGTAAAAATACATATTTGGAATAATAAGATTAAAATCTGCAAACTGAATAACTGACCACAGATCTAAAATTCTAAGTTCCAGGACTAAATCACCAATTCAATGGCTCACACCCCATTTTCTTAATCTGTAAAAAATAGGGATAGACCTACTAAACTAGCCCAAAGCAATGTTCCATGAGCTAATTAATGAAGTGACAGTATAACCCCCTGGGGTTTGTAGTCTGCAGCTTCAGAGAATCCACCTCCCTTAAATCTCAGCATCACCATCTAGAGAACACTAAACCAAAAAAATCAAACAAATTCAGTCTAAGGACCAGAGAAAATGATGCTGTTAAACAAATACCATTATGAAAACCCAATGACCACTGACCTCTTGTGAAAACTTACTATGCAATTTAGAAGCTCATACTTAAATCATATATAAACACTTACTTTTAAAAAACATATGAGGATTTTGTGACTGTCCATAAGGCAGACTTGAACATTAAAGACAAGGTTAAATACTAAAGTGATTAATTTGCAAAATATAGGCAAACCTGCACAAAGATGCTTTGACTCTATTTTCCTTATTATATGAATTTAAGAAAAAACGAGTTCTCAACAAGGTAATCTTTGAGGAAATTTTGTTTTTACTTTTAAAAAATAGAACACAGCATTGAAATGGAGCACAAAGTCCTTTACAAAACATTTAATCAGTTTTCACCACATTTGATAAACGAGAAGGGATTTTTTTTTAAATATCCAGAGTAAGAAAATAGCTTACCCCAGAGGCAATCTGCCATTTTTGCCTAAGGAAATAAATTTTGATAATTGGTACCAAATTTGAGAAATAAAATGCATCTACTATGTCATTGTGTCATTAAGATTATATTTACATCACTAAATATTTCAGTGTTTTTCTTCATTTTCAAGTAAACTAAGAGATCTTTTGACCTCTGGAGGTAGAAAGTTGTAGAACACTACTGTTCCCGACACAACAAAAACTGAGAGATAAGCTAATCATAATTTTTAAAAATGCATCGAAGACCTTAGGGTGCAAAGAAGTCTAANTGGCCTGCAACCCAGGCATGTGCCCTGACTGGGAATCGAACCGAGATCATCTGGTTCGCAGGCCCGAGCTCAATCCACTGAGCTACACCAGCCAGGGCGGAATTTTTTTTTAAATATCCAGAGTGAGAAAATAGCTTACCCCAGAGGCAATCTGCCATTTTTGCCTAAGGAAATAAATTTTGATAATTGGTACCAAATTTGAGAAATAAAATGCATCTACTATGCTTGTGTCATTAAGATTATATTTACATCACTAAATATTTCAGTGTTTTTCTTCATTTTCAAGTAAACTAAGAGATCTTTTGACCTCTGGAGGTAGAAAGTTGTAGAACACTACTGTTCCCGACACAACAAAAACTGAGAGATAAGCTAATCATAATTTTTAAAAATGCATCGAAGACCTTAGGGTGCAAAGAAGTCTAAATGAACTAAATTCTGCACAGGGATGAGCCTTTTCTAACTGAGGAGAAACCCAGAGCTGCTTTCACCCCCAGGGACCCAGGAGGCAGAGGAACACACCTTCCCATAAACGGCCAGCTTGTGTGGGGGCTGGCATGACAGAGAGACCCAAGAGCAAGTCTACACTGCCCACCAACTCCCCCTCCCCCTGCACCTTCTTTATGTGCACAGAAGTGTGACAAAGCTAAGAGCAGGTGAAAGAGCAATCGAGGAAAGCCTTCGGTGTGGAAAGCTGTGGGGTGGGGGAGCTAGCAGAGAGGGAGAGAGAGAGACAAATCTTCAAGAAACAGCTAACCGTTGAAATAAAAGCAAGAGATTTCTCTCAAATTTCACCAGTATAAAACCCAAAACCCTGCTGGAGAGGGGGCAAGCTATAATTCTACCCACAAAATGTTTGAAATCACTGGTACACTGAAACTAACTAAAGCTGCAACTTAGTCTACACCCCACTCAATGATGGATTATGCTGAGATCAGCCCCTCAAACTAGCAGCTCAAGAAAAAAGGGTTGTGCTTTTTTCCTGTGAGTAAATATTATCTACTTTCAATTTCTACAAAATGACCAGTATACAATAAAATTATAAAATATGTAAATAAATAGGACAACATGACCTATTATCAAGAGGAAAAATAAAGTCAAATTCACAAATGATTGTGATGTTGAAATTAGCAAATTAGGATTTTTAAACAGTTATTATAAGTATGTTAAGTCAATAAAATAGGTATAAAAAAACACATGAAAGATGGGAAATTTTAGCCCAGAAATTAAAAATAACCAAATGAAAATTCTACAGCTAAACAACAGGGTATGTGAAATAAAGAAGCCATTCCATGGGCTTAATAGCAGATTCAACACAACAGAAGAAAGGATGAGTCAACTCAAAGACAAAGATTATTCAAGGTAAAGCACAAAAAAACAAAACTAGTTAGAACATCAGAGATATGTAAAACAGATGATCTAACATGTGTAATTGTAGTCAAGGAGATGAAAGAATGGGCTAGAAGAAATATTTACAGAGAAAAATGGCCAAAAGTTATTGAAAAATAAAAGACATCAATTAAGATCCAAAAATTTGAGTAAACCACAATCAGAATATTTTTTTAAAAGAATCATCCCAAGTCACACCATAGTCAAAGTGCAATAAGAGAAAATACACACATTTAATTCAGAGGACTAACATGAAAAATTATGACTGGCTTCTCTCAGAAAAAAAATGTATGCCAAAAAATAATAAAATATTATCTTTAAAGTGCAGAAAGAAAAAAATGTTAAGCTGGAATTCTATACCTGGAGAAAATACCTTTCAAAGTGGAAGGTAAAATTAAAACACTTTTTACAGACAGACAAAAGCCAAAATATTTTGTTAGCAGACCCACACTATCAGAAATTGTGAAGAAAGCTTTTCAGACTGAAGAGAAATAATACAAAAGGAATGTTTGGATCTGCACAACATTACTGAAGACATTGAATTAAAATCTGTGAGTAATTTTAAAGTCTTACATTTTTATAATCTTAAAGATTATTTTAAACCAAAAAGAATAATAATGACTCACGGGGTTTATAATATTTGGAAGCAAAAGACTTAATGGCAGTGCAAAGATACAAGTGAAGGTAAATTAAATTATACTATAGTAAATTTCTTCATTGTTAATGAACTGGTAAAATATTATTTGAAAGCAAACTAAATAAGTTAAGGACACACAACGTAAACTCTAGAGTAATCACTAAAAAAATATCATGAAAAGGCATAGCTAAAAATCCAATTGAAAGAACAAATGGAGTAACTTTTTAAAAATTCCATGAATCTATACAAGGAAAAAAGGAGCAAAAACTAAATGTTAGGTGGAACAAACAAACAATAATATAGCAGACTCGAAACAAATCATGCCAGCAGTTCAGTAAATGCAGATAAGCAAAAAACTTCCATTGAATGGCAGAGATGGACAGATTGAATAAAGAAACAAGATCCAACTATACACTATTTACAAGAGACACACCTTAAATACAAAGACATGAGCCCTGGCTGGTGTAGCTCAGTGGATTGAGCACGGGCCTGCGAACCACACAATCACAGTTGGATTCCCAGTCAGGGCACATGCCTGGGTTGCAGGCCAGTTCCTAGCAGAGGGCTCACGAGGGGCAATCATACATTGATATTTCTCTCCTTCTCTCCTTCCCTTTCTCTCTGAAGATAAATAAATAAAATCTTTTTAAAAAAATAAGTAAATACAAAGACATGAATAGATTTAAAGTAAGAGGATGAAAACATATACCACGCAGATATTACTCAAGGAAATGCAGATTTTCTATCAATCCATGAAAGATTACAAGGGATACGTAATGCTCATTTGTTCCATTAATTTACATAACAGATTTATATTAAAGGACATCTTAATGTATATTTGAGAGAAATGTCTATTCAGGTTCTTTGTCCATTTTTTAGGCAGATTATTTTGTTTTTGTGTGTTGAGTTTTCTAAGTTCTTTTAAAATTTTGGATATTAACTCTTTATCAGATATATTGGCAAATAAGTTCTCCCATTCTGTGGGTTGTCTTATTTTGTTGGTGATCTCCTTTGCTGTGCAAAAACTTTTTAATTTGATGTAACCCCATTAGTTTATTTTTTCTTTCAGTTTCCCTTGCCTGGGGAGATATATCCAATAAAATATTGCTATGAGCAATGTCCAAGACTTTATTGCCTATGTTTTCTTCTAGGATTTTTACAGTTTCAGGCCTAATATTTAAGCCTTTAATCCATTTTAAATTTATTCTTGTGTGTGTTATAAGAAGGTGGTCTAGTTTCATTTTCCTGCATGTTATCTGTCCAATTTTCCCAACACTATTGAATAAACTATCTTTAGCCCACTGAATGTGCAAACTTCCTATGCTGAATATTAATTGACTATAAAGGTATGGGCTTATTTTTGGACTCTCTGTTCTGTTCCATTGACCTATGTGCCTGTTTTTATCATTACCAGGCTGTTTTGATTACTATGGACTTACAGCATAGTTTGATATTAGGTAACATGATTCCTCCAAATTTGTTCTTCTTTCTCAGAATCACTGTTGCTATGTGGGGCCTTTTGTAGTGCCATATAAATTTTTGAAATATTTGTTCTAGTTCTGTGACATATAAAATTGGAATCTAGATGGGAATTGTGTCAAATCTATAGATTCTTTTGGGTAATATGGACATTTTAATGATTTCCTATGAACACGGTATGTCCTTCCACTTATTTGTATTTTCTTCAATTTCTTTCTTTGGTGTCTTATAATTTTCTGAGACATATGGGTGGTTAACAGACATATGAAAAGATGCTCAATGTTACTAATAATCACAGTGATGAAAATTAAAACCACAATGAGATACTACCTCACACCTGTCAGAATGGCAATCATCAATAAATTAATGAACAAGTACTGACGAGAATGTGGAAAAAAGGGAACCCTTTTGTACTGTTGGTGGGAATGCAAACTGGTGTAACCACTGTGGAAGGCAGTATGCAGATATCTTAAAAAATTAAAAATGGATCTGCCTTTGACCCAGAGATTCTATTTCTGGGAATATATCCAAAGAATCCCAAAATCCTAATTCAAAAAAACATAAGGACCCCTATGTTCAGTGCAACATTATTTACTATCACCAAGATATGGAAGCAGCCCAAATGCCATTTAATAGATGAGTGGATAAAATACCTGTGGCATATTCACACAATGGAATACTACTTGGTCAAAAAAAAAGAAAACAGTTTATCTTTTTTACTGTGTGGATGGACCTGAAGAACATTATGCTAAGAGTAATAAGCCAATCAGAGAAAGATGAATACCATATGATTTTACTTATATGTAGAATCTAATGAAAAAACTGAACTAATAAGCAAATTACAGACTCATAGATACAGATCAGCACGACAGCTATTGAGGAAGTGGACGGATTGAGTAAATAGGAAAAAGGCCACATTAACATGGACAACAGTATGGTGATTGCAGGGAGGAAGTATAAGGGAATTAAATGATAATGAAAAAAATTTTAATAATAAAATAAAAATGAAACAAATGCATATTTTAAACTTGGATATTTCTTATAAAATATGTCCTATACAATATCTAACACACTAAAATATCTTTTTCTAGTATTGTACTCTTTTAGACTAAGAAAATTAAACTCCAGAAATATTGTTAATTTGAAATAGTATAGCTCCCAAATACTTTGGGTATTGGATCTTATATGGTATGGAAGAAAAACAAACAAGGAATGTCAACTGGAAACTCCACCATAGTGCAGCATATGTGGTCTGAACTCCATCCTCCTGTGACCACTCGCAGTTTCTTACACAAAGGACTCCTCTTCTGACCATGCCTAAGTGGTGGTGCTTCCCCCAGGGCTCCATCCCTGCCCTCTTCTCTGTAACTCAAACAAAGTCTCTCCCTGGCCAAATTTATCCAGCCCAATGTTGTTTATTACCAAGATCATTTTGCTAATGATGATCAAATCTCTATCCCAGCCCAATCTTTCTCCTCATTTCCATCAAATCTCGATCTTTAGTCCAAATCCCTCTACATACACCGAACCTGTATAACCAACTGAACATGTCTAATTCTTTACAACCACTAAAAGACAGTTATAACAAAGATTCGTAAAATCTTTTGTACCTAAACCCTCACCAATTCAGCAGTCACTACAAGAATTTCTCTTTTGCATTATTAAATCTGCAAAAATCTCCTGCAATTTTTAAGGCAGTTAAAAAAAGTCTAGCATAAGACATATCATTACTCCTACAAACAGACAATGATGAAGCCCAATAGCTTCTTCCTCCACAAATTTGCTTCATCTGTCTCCTCTTCTACACACTCCATGGCCCAGGTCAAGGTCCTCACACACCCAGACATGAGCTACATCCAGCATGGTCCAACCAGTATTTCTACCTCCAGCATTTTTCCTCTTTCATCTACTTACTTCTGAATCAGCCTTCCTGAAGCACAGAGGCAAACATGTGCCTTCCCCAGGCAAACAGCTTCCAAGGCTGCCACTGACTTCATATAAAGTCAACATGTGTTAGAACTGAATATTCAAGATCATATTTGAGTTGGGGCCATCCTACCATACCCTGACCTAATTTCTCACAATTCTACCCTTACCCCTCACTCAGCTGGATATAATCCTTTCCTCAGAAATTCCATATCATTTTATCTGAATGGCTCATAGAACATTTTTCATAGGTATAACATATTCCCCTTATATTATCAATATTTATGTGGACCACCTCTCCTTTGTTGTTAGTTTAGCAAAGAACCTCATCCATAACTGAAAGACCAATTTGTGATGCTTTAGATGTAGAATTCACTCAGTAAACACTGTAATTAAATAAAATTAGAACCAATTTTTTTAACATATACCATGCCCAAAGCTATATCAAGTAATTTTCATATGTTACCTTGACTTTCATAATATCTTTATAGGAGCTATTTTAAAATTTAAAATTGTAAAACACATCACAATTCATAGAATATTTTCATTTACAGTGACACTTGTTCCTCTAACACCGAGAGGTTAGTATTATTCTGGCTGCACAGATGGGAAAAGATGAGCCTCTCCACCCATCAAAGGCACAGGATAAGCAAGGAAGCAGTCAAAGAGTCCACTTCTTCTGATTCCCAGTCCAGGGTTCATTCCTGCTGTTAACATTGCTCAAGACAGTAACTGGTCACTAGTAGAAATAGTAGACACATATTTGCACCCATTTAAATGAGATGTTTCTTGAGTTATACAATGAAGATATGCAAATATTTATATATTGGTGCAGCTAGACTGCACTCTTATTCAGTGGTCTCAGTATTTTTTCAAGGGCACTCAAGTTTCTCCTTCTCTAGCACCTGTCAGATATTCTTTACATGATTATATCAGCATAATTCATGGAATCCCGATTGAATGAAAATTGAAATCCTTTAAACCCTAAAACTCCTAGAAATTCCAGAAAGGTATGGTGGCAAAATCAGTCCAGCCACTTAAATAGTTTGGAGAGAATGTTTTCATCAGCATGGTCATATAATAATAAAAATTCCACTTAAACCTCAGTGAGAACCTAGTTATGAAAGATATCTCTAATTATAATGCACAAGCTGGGTAGAATATTCCCAGAAGGGTCCAATTAGTCTCTATGAGCTGATGAAACCACTCATCTGAGCTTGGGTCCTCTGCAGGTCCCCATGTTTGCTGCACCGTCCAGGGCTTGATTCCCTGAGGAAGGCTTAGGGTTCACCTGCTGGTTGTGATTTATCATCTCTTATTGAGAGGGTTATTTTTCCACCAATATTGGATATCATAGCATCGATGTGCTGATTTGTCTTCTGAACGAGTCTCTAAAATAAAACAGGAAAACAACTCAAAACAAATTTTGAATGTGGCCTCATGAGTTGTAACCAATGTACCACTCTGGTGGGGGATAATGATAAAGGAGGTGGCTGGGCATGTAGGGTGTACACTGGGAAATCTGCATCTTCCTCTCAATTTTGCTGTGAATCTAAAACTGCTCTAAAAAAATAACATCTAGGGTCCCAGCCAAGATTGAGGCATAGGTAGAAACCATTCACTTCCTCTCACGACCAAAAGGAGGATAACAACCAATCTAAAATCAATAAACAACCAGAAGCACCAGAAAATCAAACTGCATGGAACTCCAACAACCAAGGAATTAAAAAAATTAACCAGAACAACCAGACTGTAAGGCAGACCCCAAAGGGCAGGCAACTCAGAAAAACCGAGGTGAAGCAGCTGAGGGGCAGGGCTGACTGCAGAGCTCATTGGAGCTGTGTGGGAGGGACTGACTTAAGGGGAAAACTGTGACTCAGAGTTGACTGTGGGCTATGGCTGGGGAGGTGAGAGATACTTCCAGTCCGAGGGAGAGTCTGTTGGAAAGTGCCCTAGATAGGAGCAGGCAAGTTGCGTTGTTCTCTCTCTGGCCCCTCCCCTACAGGCAACTAAGCAGAGAGCTGCTCCACCTGGGTGAATACCTAAGGCCCCACCCCCTTACAATCTATCAGCTAGGCCAAGACAAAGAAATATGGCCCAAATGAAAAAACATAGCAAAACCTCACAACTAAGAGATGAGGACATTGACAGCCTAACTGATAGAGAATTTAAAGCCCTAGTAATGAAAATGCTCACAGAACTGACTGAGCTAGGTCAAAAGATGAAAGAACAAAACAAAGATACCCAAAATGAAATAAAGCAAAATATTCAGGGAACCCACAGTGACAAGAAAGAAACCAGGATTCAAAGCAACAATTTGGAACAAAAGGAAGAAATAAACATCCAACTGGAGCAGAACAAGGAAACAAGAATCCAAAAAAAATGAAAAGAGGCTGAGGATTCTCTAGGACAACCTGAAACATTCCAATATCCAAATTATAGGGGTGACAGAAGGATAAGAGCAATAGCAAGAAATTGAAAACCTATTTGAATAAATAATGAAGGAAAACACGTCCCCAATCTGGGGAAGAAAATAGACTTCCAAGAAGTCCAGGAAGTTCAGAGAGTCCCAAAGAAGTTGGACCCAAGGAGAAACACACCAAGGCACATCATAATTACACTATGGAAGGTAAAAATTAAGGAGAGAATCCTAGAATCAGCAAGAGAAAAGGAGGCAGTTATCTACAAAGGAGTTCCCATCAGACTGTCAGCTGATTTCTCAAAGGAGACCTTATAGGCAAGAAGGGGCTGGAAAGAAGTATTCCAAGTCATGAAATCCAAAGACCTACATCCAAGACTGCTCTATCCAGCAAAGCTTTCCTTTAGAATGGAAGGGCAGATAAAGTGCTTCCCAGATAAGGTCAAGCTGAAGGAGTTCATCATCACCAAGCCCCTACTATATGAAACATTAAAGGGACTTATCTAAGAAAAAATAAGATAAAGAAATATGAACAATAAAATGGCAACAAACTCATAACTATCAACAAATGAACCTAAAAGAAAAGAAAAACAATAAAAACAAAAATTATGCGAACAGCCAGAACAGGAACAGAATCAGAGAAATGGATATCACACAGAGGGAGTTCACTAGGGAAGGGGAAGGGAAGAATAGGTGGGGAAAGGTACAGGGAAGAAGAAGCATAATTGGTAGACATAAAATAGATGGGAAAAGATAAAAATGGTATAGGAAACAGAGGACTCAAAGAACTTATATGTACAACCCATGGACATGAACTAAGAAGGGGGATGGAATGCTGGAGGGTTGGAGGTGCAGGATGGAGCAGGGATAAAGGGGGGGAAATTGGGAAAACTGCAATATCATNGGCCCAAATGAAAAAACATAGCAAAACCTCACAACTAAGAGATGAGGACATTGACAGCCTAACTGATAGAGAATTTAAAGCCCTAGTAATGAAAATGCTCACAGAACTGACTGAGCTAGGTCAAAAGATGAAAGAACAAAACAAAGATACCCAAAATGAAATAAAGCAAAATATTCAGGGAACCCACAGTGACAAGAAAGAAACCAGGATTCAAAGCAACAATTTGGAACAAAAGGAAGAAATAAACATCCAACTGGAGCAGAACAAAGAAACAAGAATCCAAAAAAAATGAAAAGAGGCTGAGGATTCTCTAGGACAACCTGAAACATTCCAATATCCAAATTATAGGGGTGACAGAAGGATGAGAGCAATAGCAAGAAATTGAAAACCTATTTGAATAAATAATGAAGGAAAACACGTCCCCAATCTGGGGAAGAAAATAGACTTCCAAGAAGTCCAGGAAGTTCAGAGAGTCCCAAAGAAGTTGGACCCAAGGAGAAACACACCAAGGCACATCATAATTACACTATGGAAGGTAAAAATTAAGGAGAGAATCCTAGAATCAGCAAGAGAAAAGGAGGCAGTTATCTACAAAGGAGTTCCCATCAGACTGTCAGCTGATTTCTCAAAGGAGACCTTATAGGCAAGAAGGGGCTGGAAAGAAGTATTCCAAGTCATGAAATCCAAAGACCTACATCCAAGACTGCTCTATCCAGCAAAGCTTTCCTTTAGAATGGAAGGGCAGATAAAGTGCTTCCCAGATAAGGTCAAGCTGAAGGAGTTCATCATCACCAAGCCCCTACTATATGAAACATTAAAGGGATTTATCTAAGAAAAAATAAGATAAAGAAATATGAACAATAAAATGGCAACAAACTCATAACTATCAACAAATGAACCTAAAAGAAAAGAAAAACAATAAAAACAAAAACTATGCGAACAGCCAGAACAGGAACAGAATCAGAGAAATGGATTATCACACAGAGGGAGTTCACTAGGGAAGGGGAAGGGAAGAATAGGTAGGGAAAGGTACAGGGAAGAAGAAGCATAATTGGTAGACATAAAATAGATGGGGAAAGATAAAAATGGTATAGAAAACAGAGGACTCAAAGAACTTATATGTATAACCAACCCATGGACATGAACTAAGAAGGGGGATGGAATGCTGGAGGGTTGGAGGTGCAGGATGGAGCAGGGATAAAGGAGGGGAAATTGGGAAAACTGCAATATCATAATCAATAAAAATAAAGAATAAAAAATAGTTATTAAAAACCTTTCCACAAAGAAAAAATAAATAAAAATAAAAATAACATCTAAATAAGTGACCCAAAAGATAAGATACCTATGATAAGTACCATCAATTTTCATCAATTTTGAAATACCATATCAATTTCCCAGCATATCACATATTTTAAACTATTGGCATTCTGGTTTAATTTTCTCATTATTGATCTTTTTAATGTATTGTTGGATGCAGTTTGCCAATATTTTGTTGAGGATTTTAGAGTCTATGTTCATCAGTGATGTTGGCCTGAAGTTCTCTTCCTTTGTTGTGTCTTTATCTGGTTTTGGAATTAGGATGATGCTGGCTTTATAAAAAGAGTTTGGGATTCTTCCATCATTTTGGATTTTTTGGAATAGTCTGTGAAGAAGAGGGGTTAGCTCTTCCTTAAATGCTTTGTAGAATTCTCCTGCGAAACCATCTGGTCCAGGGCTTTTGTATGTCGGGAGTTTTTTGATTGCTGCTTGAATTTCATCTGCTGTTATTGGTCTATTCAGGCTTTCTGCTTCTTCTTCATTGAGTTTTGGAAAATTCTATTTTTCTAGAAATTTGTTCATTTCACCTAGGTTTTCAAATTTCATGGCATACAGTTCTTCATAGTAATTTCTTACAATCCTTTGTATTTCTGTGGTATCAGTTGTAGTCTCTCCTCTTTCATTTCTGATTGTGTTTATTTGGGTCCTCAAAGCAACCTAGGTGCCCATCAGTAAATGAATGGATCAAAAAACTATAGTACATTTACACAATGGAATTCTATGCAGCAGAAAGGAAGAAGGAGCTCCTACCCTTTGCAACATCATGGATGGAACTGGAAAGCATTGTGCTGAGTGAAATAAGCCAGGCAGCAAAAGACAAATACCATATGATCTCACCTTTAACAGGAACCTAAACAACAAAACAAACAAGCAAGCAAAATATAACCAAAGACACTGAAATAGAGAACAGGCTGACAGGGACCAGAGAGGAGAGGGGAGGGAATTTCAGGGGAAAAGGGGAAAGGTTTACAGGAACTAGTATAAAGGACATATGGACAAAAACTAAGGAGGGTGGAAATGGGAGGAAGGTGGGGAGCACTGGGAAGGTGGGCTGGGATGGGAATAAAAGACAGAAAACCATACTTGAACAACAATTAAATAAATAAATTTTAAAAATTTTCTCTTTATTGTACTTTGTGGACTATTTTAAAAAATCAAATAGTCCTAAGCATTCTGAAGATATAATATTAAACCTCACATTTATTAACTTTATTCTACAGTAATTATTTGCAATGGCCACTTTATCTTATAGAGAAACAACTGAACAAGACTTGAGTCATTTTTAAGGCATTCATAAGTTAAGTCTGCATGGGTTTCCGTAATGTTGTACTAAGAGAATAATATGACCCCCATAAAGTTAAAAAATAACCCATTAACCCAGGAAAATTCTTTGAAGAAATTACGGGAACTACCGCTAACCAAGCATTGAAAAATAACTTTTTAATTATCTCTTTTCTTTTGTATTCCTCCCTAGCTCACTAGCCATGTTTACTTTTCACCATTGTCATTTTTGTTTGTTTTGTTTTCCCAACAGGATTTTGGTTACCAAACCAATCTAGGCAATGGAATGTAAAATTTCCATGAAAAATGCAGAGCAGCTGGAAGTGTATACATAACAACGGCAAGATGAAAGCTAACAATGCTGAGTATGCAGGGGCAGCCCATGTCGGTGGAATGCAGCTTCTATCTGCATTTAAATAAGTCATTTAGTCCCCAGGACTTCCACTGAAGAATGTGCCAGCTATCCATGGTCTACATTCAGTCCTTCATAAATACTAAACACATTATTAACCCACCAACTGATAGCACGGGAAGTGCCACTAACATTTTTAGCAACACTTAGTGTTTCTCCCACACTGCCCTGGCTCTGTGCCCCATGCTGCGGACTCAGTACTACGGAGGGTAGACAGGGGCCTCCACTCTCATTGAGCTTATGTGTGGGGTGGAATGCGGGAGTGGGGGGGGGGTGGACAGTAAAGAAGGAAAGGAATGAGTAAGTAGCACGGCATTATTCAGTAGGGCTGCTCTGGGAGTTAGCTTCAAGCCCAGGAAGCTCAGCACTTCACTAAGTCACCAGAGGCAAACCACTTCACCAACCTGTGTAGTCTTGCAGGCTAAACTGTAGGATAAGGGGACTGCATTTTGATCGTCTCTAAATTCCCTCAGGGTCTTACATTCTCCAAAAACATTAAAGTATTATTAAAATACAATTTACCTTGAAAAAAAGGTTTTAAAATTAACCCATGATAAATATGACTTTGCTAACCCTAAGTGTCAAAGAGTTGCTAAAGCCATTGGGATCGCTGCGATTTGGGCTAAACATCCTTGTGTACACCAAAATGTGATGAGATACACATATCCTCTTGTCACTGTTAGAGAAATATCAGAAATTGACTAGGTTAACTAGGTTTCTGATAAAGTCATCTATGAACTTCAGTTTCAATTGCTGACCAGATACAACATAACCATACACTTCCCAAAGCAAAGATGATAGTAATTAAATTTGAATAACAAGAGTCAATGTTTCAAAAACATCCTGAAGACCAGAAATGCTCCCTAACTAGTTGTAACACCAGCAACACCACTGACGTGCATTGTTCTAAGAGGTTAAAAGATACTTGTAGTGGTGCTGGTGTGGAACTGGAGGTGTCAGTGTGAGCTCAGTTTTTTTAAGTGAATATTTACATATATACAGAGATGGACAGAGAAATAAACATAGATCTACGAGGTAGAACCAAAAACTGAATTTATTTATAAAAAATTGTGTATTTATTCTTACATGTTTAAATTTCAGTCACTTCCAAAGTACTCTCCATTCCATGCAATGCACCCACCAAGACATTTTTCTCACTGCTCAAAACAGTTTTTGAACTCGTGGATTTTGATGCCTTTTAGCACTCCTACCACTTTTTATTTCACCTCTTCCACACTGGCAAAAAAAAATCTCCCTTTGAGGAGTTTTTCATTTGGAGAAACAACAACAAAAACGTCACTTGGGGCAAGATCAAGTGAATAGGGAGGGTGGACCATGGGAGGGGTCATGCCATTTTTGGTCAAAAACTGCTGAACACTCAGTATGGTATGGGCAGGTGTGCTCGTAAATCACCCATCATGAAATGGGCAAACACACTGAAAGAGCCTTCAAAAAAATTCACTAAAGCCGAACACAGCCTCTCACAACACCACCAGCTGGTACACTGATACAGATGGGTTCCTAGAACACTCACCCAGTGAAGGAAACCTGTATAATAAGGGGCCCACCCTCCAAAAGATAATTCCTGTTTTGAGGGGTCCCTCTCATATGTATTTGCATACATACATATATTTTCTTGACTTCTCAGTAGCAAGGAGCACACCTGATGCCCAGATGTTGGTTTCTAAATACCATTCCCCAATAAAAGGAGTTAGGACTGAGAAGGAAACACAGACTACATCTTGTGGTGCTAGAAGGTAGTGACATGCTCAGAAAACGGCATGTTAAAAGGAATCAAAGGCCATCCTGAAGGAATTCTCAGTGGCCAATGCAGGGATAATTTAAGTAACAAAATGAATAATGACATTATTGGATTTTAAACCAGAGAATAAAATAAATATCTGTGAGTCTATACTAATATAAATAAATGATTAAATAAATAAAGAGAAAGGACGAGTCTTCTACACAGAGAATTCCAACTAATAAATGGATAAGGAATGATGGAAACAGAAAATCATCAATAGACAAACATCACAAATAAGCTTTACAGGCAAGATGCATACACAGATAATAAAATTTATGGGTGAAACCCTGAAAAAGGATGAACAGCATACTTGCATGGTCTCAAGTGATCTCCCCACAAGATGCTTATTAATTACAAAGGAAAAAACAGTGACTTTGCAGTGAAGAAACTGGGCAGACACCACCTTAACCAACTGATCAAAGTGAGTATGTCCTGGAAGAGGGCATGGCCACACCATGTACTCAGAGGACAACTACAAAGTCAGAGGATTAACTCCCCTTGATGAAAATAAGAGATTCCCCCACCCACTTTTTTCTCAGAACACTTACTTCAGAAAACTTGCCATCATAAGCACTTTTTCCTCCCTTTGAAATATATATAAAATCTTTTGAAGATTAGCTATCCTTCTGTCACCTTTAGGACCCAGGAATGTCTTTCTCAAAGACCTATTATGTAAACTTCGAGGGAAATAACACCCCTATTTCCCAGTTTCTGTAAGAGGATCAGAGCTTAACTTTGCTCAACACCTTGCTCCAAGTTGCAAAACTTCTTCCTGTCATAAAGCTGTGGGCAGTTTACCTTCTGGATAAATCCAATTAGCTAACACAGGTGGTCACCCCAACTACCAGTTCAGCACAGGACGAACTGTGCCAGATGGTGATGTCAAGACCTCTATGGGAGGAGAGGTTGGTTTGTCGGGAAAACATGCTTGCGGCGGGTCACATCTGCTTCACTGCACAAAGGGTGAGGCCTCTTTCTGTCTCTGCGGTCTCTCAGTGGACTGGCTGTGATGTGTAGCATATTCTGATTTAACACTTAAGATAATAAAACTGATCGCTTTCTTCATTCAATAATAAAAATGTTTTCATCCTCTACTACCTCTGTGGAGAGGACTTCTGGAGTAAGAGAAGATTTTGGTTTTAATTTTATTTCCCCAACAATACCCTCTGATATGATGGACTGAGCAAGACACAGCATCATTTTCCTGTATTCTTGCCGAAAAATAACCTCAGCCCAACCACAAGGAAAGGTCAGACAAGACCGCATTGAAGAACATTCTACAAAATAACTGACCTTCGAAGTTCTCAAGGTTATGAAAAACTGCAGGAACAGTAACATAAGTAGAAACTAGGAAATGGGACAGCTAAATGCAGTGTGAGAACCTGGACTGAATCCTGGATCAGAAAAAAGACAATAGTGTGGAAACTGGCAAAATTCAAGTAAGGTCTGTAAATTAGGTGATTGTACCGTAAATTTTAATTTCCTGCTTTCAAGAACTTGACTATGGTTATATACGATGTTAACAGAGGACGCTGGGTGAAGTAAGATATATAAGGAATTCCCTGTACTATCTGGCATTTTCATCTAACGTTATTTCCAAATAAAAAGTTACATGCAATGTTAAACTAAACATCTGACACATAGGAAGCCGCCCTTGTCCTGCCCTCACCTCCCTTGCCCTGTTTGCTCCCAATAATCAGCCAAGACAAACTCTACACTTAAAGTGTAAAAAGAAAAAAAGTACCTCCTAGGACACCCAATGATGGTTTTCATTTGTAACTAAAATAAAATTAAACACTTCTGTCACGTGATCACATTTGGCTTTGGGTTTAGTTTCAAAGAAACTTGAGCCTCTGTTCTTTGTGAAGCCAAGAGACAGGTTGAAATGAACAATAACAAACCAAAAAAAGTCAAGCTAAATTTGACACTAAATTATTTCTTGAGCCACTATAACAGAGAAGGAAAGCACAGCTACCTCCTGAAAATCCGTCATGTGTTTTGTCACTAATGTTCAAAAGGAGGGGGTCTTTTTCACATACCAGGCTTACTAGCTCAGAACAGTAAGAAACAATGGTTTGTTGTTAACCAGTGAACCCTGGCTCAATGGGGAAAATATTTGCATTCCTTGGAATAGAACATGGTCAAAAGAAACTCACTTCACACCAAAACTGCACCATCCTGGAGGTCAAAGCACATGATGTAGATCAAAAACAATGTTCAAGTTCAGGGAGGGTTTTTCTTAATTAAAACCTTAAGAAAATGTCCAAAAGTGCCAGTTCAAGGCCATCAATGGCATAGTGACCGCCCTTATGTAATCAGCCCACTGTAAGCGTATCTCCAGCCTGCTCCCAATGAAACACATTCATCTTAGAACAGAAAATGAAGGTGAGTACAACTCTTTTAAAGAAAAAACATGAAGAAATTAAATCTGTATTTGGCCTATCAAGACCTAAGACCTGCAAAAAAAAAAAAAAACAAGTTTTATGCTTTTTGTCTCACTTGTAACTGTTGGCAGGAAGATCAAATTTCATTTCTTCTTTTTGTCCCATTTTTTTAATATTTTGCTTCCTTTTCTATCTGGTAACTACAGAAGGTTCAGCAGAAGTAATGCCATTAAGTGTGGTTGGTAGGGTATGGGAATGTCTCACATGAGATGGACCGCAATTCGAACATTCCACCTAAAATGTGGACAGGAAAAGCACACATATCGTGTGCTTGAATGTAATATTGTGATGTTACAGAATTACATGCTCATGATTTATAATAAAAGATTTTTATATGCCCTGGGGCTCAGTGGGTTGCGCCCCAACCTGCAACCCAAAGGGATGCCGGTTAGATTCCTCATCGGGGCACATGCCTGGGTTGTGGGCCGGGGGCAAGTAGAAGGCGCAACCACACATTGATGTTTCTCTCCCTCACTTTCTCCCTCCCTTCCTCTCTCTCTAGAAATACATAAAATCTTTTTTAAAAATCAGTGTTTCCCAACCATTTGTTAAAAACAAGATTTTTATGTAATAAAAAGGAGCATTATTTGTGCTAGACCCTGTAGTTCATTAAAGAGCCTTGGTACTTTGGTATCTAAAATATTTCAACAAAATCACATGAGAAAAGAAGAAACACATGAGAAAGAAGAAAGGGTTTCACATCAAATGCAATTAAGTAAGGCCAAGTTCATTTTACTCCCAATCTGCCTGTTGCAGGGAAAGCCTGCAATCAGGAGGTCCCTAAAGTGAACCTCGCTTCTCGGAATAACTCAAAACCAGAATCTCCAGAGCCACCTAGCTCAAAGTCAAATACCCCATCTAGGAGTGAGGGAGGAAGACGTCTACTTCCTCACGTTATACCCCTTTGTTTCTCCAATTTGCAGGCCACCATTTTTAATTACTCCATGAACAGTGTTTGCATTACAGTAAATAATAAATCATAAAGTCCTCCTGGTGTCAGGAAAAGCAGCATGGAAAGTGGGTTACGATGCCCTATGGAGGCAAGTCTTAAAGCCTCAATCAGCTCTCGAGCTTGGAAAAATCACTTAGACCTTGGCTCCCATCTGCAAAGGCAGCTGGGGCTTTTGCCCTCTACTCTGAGACAGTAGATGTCCCTCATAGTGTAACCTAATGTGCGCACACCCACACACAACCTTGCAAGTAGCTTTACATACACTAATTTTTATTTAGAGTTCATAACTTTACTTAGGTTAATCTGTAAACCGTTTGGATCACATGAAATGCTATAAGGTTGGCATAACCACCCCCTGCAATTTGCTAAGAGTTTAAAAAAAGGGCTGAGACTTAGTTAAACTTTCTGCCATCCCTGACATTGACCATTGCTGGGCCTGTCTTTTTCAGGGAAATGCTAGGATGATTTGCAGAACCAGGGAGCTGATCCCACTCAAACCCCCTGGGGCTGGCAGAAGGGGCAGGAGGACCCTCTATTGACCTCCTCATGAACTTCTCTCATTATACCCTCACTATAATACAAAAATCTCCTCCCGGGGGCAAAGATTGTCCACCATTTTTGAACATGTAGTATATGTATAAGCATGTCTTTGAACTGCAAGGATGTCCCCACCTATAGATGTGATGACAAAGCTCACCCTGATGTTTATGTATAATTACCTTGAATAAAAATGAACCCAATCTTTTGGGGAAATGACCCTCCCCGCTACCCTCACCCCACCCCTGTGTATCTTTGCATGCAGGCATGCAATAAAAGTATGTTCCTTCTCATAAAATTTTCTAGAAATTGTCTTTTTGGCTGGCAGCTACTGAGTAAGTGGACCCAGTTCAGTCTGGTGAAAATACCCTGAATACACCACCAGGGAGTCCTGGTGTCATCATCTCTACAAGGTTGTTGCACAAACCAGAATAAAAAAACTTCAGTTACATTAGCACCATGTTCTACACCAGAAGTTTTCTACAAATGTGTTCCATAAAATTTTCTGTAATTCCAAGGTATGTTTAGCAGTTGGCATTTTATTATTTTTTTAAATAAATTGCTAGAGAAAATCCAGAATATTTTTCTTACTCTATGTCTCTTCTCTGTCACAACACTCGTATCTCAGCCTAAAGTGAGGCTTATTCCTTAGCATGATAGCAAGGCCTATTTACAAAAAACAACTACGTAGGTATAAGTGCAAGTTAAATTACATTTCTTTTCCATCCCTCACTTTTAATAAAATTAAAAAGACTTGGGCCCAGATGGAGGCACAGGTGAACACAATGTGCCTCCTCATACAATCAAAATTAAAGACAACAAAAATTTAGAAACAAAGAGACAACCAGCAGACAGAAAACGGAACTGTACGGAAGTCTGACAGTCATTCATCCAGACCAGTAAGAGGGGTGGAGTCAGTGGCCAGTAGAGAGGGGTCGCAGCAGGAGAAAGTGGTGGTTGACATAACCCGGGCTCACAGGTGGTGGCTGTCCAGCAGACCCTGGACATAGGGAGGCAACAAGCAAACCCAGTGAGGTACACAAGGTGGCTGGCAGACTGTGGTCACATATTTGTGTGCAGATAAACCAGGTGAAAACGGGCAATGAGACAGACCATGCAACCCAGGGCCCCAGTGCCAGGAAATAAAGCCTAAAACCACCAATTGAAAACACTTGTGGTGGTTGAGGTGCCGGGAGAGACTCCCAGCCTCACAGCAGAGTTCATTGGAGAGGCCCACAGGGTCCTAACACCATACAAAAGCCCACCCACCAAGGAACCAGCACCAGAAGGGCCCACTTTGCTAGTGGGAAGTGACAGAAGGGACTGGGATCCAAGAGGGAGCAGCGCAAGCACTACTGTTTCCTCTCTGACCCCACCTCCACATATAGCATCACAACCCAGCAACTGGGTTGACCTGCCCTGGTGAAAAACTAAGGCTCTGCCCCTCAGTACATAACAGGCACGACCACACCAAAAAAGAAAATGACTCAAACACAAGAATAAATCAAAGCCCTAGAGCCAATATTTTAAGCGACTAAGAGATAGCCAACTTATCAGATGCACAGTTCAAAGCACTGGTGATCAGGATGCTCACAGAACTGGTTGATTCTGGTCACAAATTAGATGAAAAAAATGAAGGCTATACTAAGTGGAATGAAGGTAAATGCACAGGGAACCAACAGTGATAAAATGAAAACAGGGACTCAAATCAACGGAGTGGACCAGAAGGAAGAAAGAAACAACCCAACAGAAAAGAATGNGTGGGAAGTGACAGAAGGGACTGGGATCCAAGAGGGAGCAGCGCAAGCACTACTGTTTCCTCTCTGACCCCACCTCCACATATAGCATCACAACCCAGCAACTGGGTTGACCTGCCCTGGTGAAAAACTAAGGCTCTGCCCCTCAGTACATAACAGGCACAACCACACCAAAAAAGAAAACGACTCAAACACAAGAATAAATCAAAGCCCTAGAGCCAATATTTTAAGTGACTAAGAGATAGCCAACTTACCAGATGCACAGTTCAAAGCACTAGTGATCAGGATGCTCACAGAACTGATTGATTTTGGTCACAAATTAGATGAAAAAAATGAAGGCTACACTAAGTGGAATGAAGGTAAATGCACAGGGAACCAATAGTGATAAAATGAAAACAGGGACTCAAATCAACGGAGTGGACCAGAAGGAAGAAAGAAACAACCCAACAGAAAAGAAGGAAGAAACAAGAATTCAAAAAAATGAGGAGGCTTAGGAACCTCCAGGACATCTTTAAACCTTCCAACTCTGAATTATAGGGGTACCAGAAGGGGAAGAGGAAGAGCAACAAGGGGAAAACTTATATGAACAAATAATAAAGGATAACTTCCCCAATCTGGCAAAGGCAATAGACTTCCAGGAAATCCAGGAAGCTCAGAGAGTCCCAAAGAAGGTGGACTCAAGAAGGAACAAACCAGGCCACATCATAATTACATTCACCAAGACTAAAATGAAGGAGAGGATCCTGGAAGCAGTAAGAGAGAAGGGGACAGTCACCTACAAAGGAGTACCCATCAGACTGTCAGCGGATTTCTCAAAAGAGATCTTACAGGCAAGAAGGGGCTGGAAAGAAGTATTCCAAGTCATGAAATCCAAAGACCTACATCCAAGATTGCTCTATAGCAAAGCTTTCATTTAGAATGGAAGGGCAGATAAAGTGCTTCTCAGATAAGATCAAATTCAAGGAGTTCCTCATCACCAAGTCCTTATTATATGAAATGTTAAAGGGACTTGTATAAGAAAAAGAAGATGAATAATATTAACAGTAAAAACACAGCAAACTCACAGTTATTAACAACTACACCTACAACAAAAGCAAACAACTAGAATAAGAACAGAACCATAGAAATGGAGATCACATGGAGGGTGAGCAACAGGGAAGTGGGAGGAGGAGAAGGGGGAAGAAGGTAGAGGAATAAGTAGCATAGATAGTAGGTAAGAAAATAGACAGGGGGAAAGCAAGAATAGCATGGGAAATGTAGAAGCTAAAGAATTTATGACACATGGACATGAACTAAAGTGAGGGAATGTGGGTGGGAGGGGGTGTGCAGAGTGGAGGGGAATGAAGAAGGGAAACGGGACAACTGTAATAGCATAATTAATAAAATATATTAAAAATTTTTTTAAATAAAATAAAATTAAGAAGACTTAAAATGGTTTTTCAGTCTCAAAACCTCCTAATTCTTACTACCACGTTTACTTGCCATTTTTCAGGCCTCCCTTACTCACTACATATTGAATCCCAGAACAAAAGCTAGTATAATTTTTCATTATTACCATCATATATGGCAATACAAAATTTGATCAACTTTCACACAAAGTTCCAAAACAGGAAGAAATGGAGGAAGGGAGGAGCAAACTGAGGTAATTGAACAAGCACGTGCACTTATGCTAATCTGCAATTTTGGTAGCAAGCACACCTACACAAAACTTCCTATTCTCCCTGTTCATGGAGAAGAGAAGGAATATGAATAATCAAAGCGCTGGCCAATCCAAAAGTCATTTAAAATTAAAACTCATTAAATCAGCCCAAATACTGTATATTTCATCTTGCAAATACTGTATATTTACAATTTCCCTTTTTGAATCAAGCTAATGTTAAAATGAGTCTTCAGTTTTAGAACATGTCAACCAATAAAAGGACATCCTCTTAAAAACTGCACAAAGATTAAGAGCTGGTAGACATATTATAGCTATAATGAAAACAAATATAGAAAACAACCCAAAGTTTATCTCCCAGAAGAAAGAAAAATATCATTATCCATATCAACAAAAACCAAGAATAAAAATAAGCAAGCGAGAATACATGAAGACCATTCACTGGCATCCCATATAACACACACCGTGCTGCATTCTGCTAACACCATTTGTTGACTGCTACCTCCCCAGACAGACGGCTCACTGTGTGAATCCAGGGACTGTGCTTCATCATCACTCCGCCAAGGTAGCCCAGTACCTGGCACATGGCAAACAACCACAGCAGACACCGGTGGATTCTTCCGTATGACCGTGAGCACGCCGGTCAGGGCTCCTGGACTGTAAGAGCTTACAATTAACTGGAGTGCATGTGTTTCAGGAGTTGTGTTAAATTAAATTACAAGGAAACCTAGGTTAGGAAAGGTATTGTAACAACCAATTCACAATTGCGGAAACTGAGTCCCAAAAGCAACATAACCCAGAATTTTTTACTATAAACCCTGAGCTCATTCTATTTTACATAAAATGTTGTCTAAATTTCTATTGACATTTTCTTTGTTAACCTACTTATTTGAAACTAATCTCTTCAACTGCCTTCAGGGTCTTTAGAAACTGGCAGCACTGATGTGTCTAAATCTCACATACATAGTTTCCACTGTAGCAACTCACTTTTAATAGCCTATTAGTGCTATAATCTTATAACAAAGATACAGGATGTTACTAGTAAACAAAATGAATATTCTTTAAATAAAAGAATTTTTAAAGCCTAAACAATGTTCTAATTTGTCTTTCCTCTTGCATTTATTAGTTTCTGTTTAATATATATTTTACTTGATTTATATGTTCATGCCCAACATTTGTTACTCCCCAACAGATGGCTAAAATGACAAGCCCAAGAAAATAAGATCTAGGTCAATGTTCTTCCACTTTCAAGGAAAAAAGTATACACTACTTCCTGGGTGAGGTGTACATTACCTGATAGTAAACAAGAAGAGTTTGCGTGTCATAGCTGACTACAAGTGTTACTTGTTCAAGAACCAAAGAGGAATACTTTCTCCAAGAGCATACATCTGTCCATATACAAGTATACAGAAACCTGACAAGATTTCCTGCTCAGGTCAGGTAGTCATGCTAAATCTCCTGCCTTTTGGCAATGAGTTACCAACAACAAAGATTTTAAAGTGAATTCTCCTGTGTAGATATGCCTTTACAAGTTATTAGATCTCCAGATAATAAACAGTTTGCAGTTTGCATTCCTGTAAAATATGCTAAAAGAGATTTTTGAACTGGCTGTGCTTTGGACATGTGACTACGCATGCAATGCTTACGAATACAACTAACTGGGGCCACAACTTATATAAATACCTTGGTGCAGAGGGGGCTTGAGAATCACTGCTTTGGGGACTTATTAAAGCCAAAGTGCATTTCTATCAAGTTTGCGGCCCATGGCCTATCATACCCCAGAGGTCCGCTGCCCAAACTAGTGGCCAGCATACCTATGAAATGTTACATTTTATGCCCTTGCTCATTACCTTCTCGCCTTATCCTCGATAAATTTACCGAACTACTGATATTCCAAGAGCCAGCTCCTCTCTGAAGAGTCCTCTCTCCAATCCCCTCGGCATGGAATATTAACTGCACCTCCCTGTGTGCGCATCAACGTTGGGCTTACCTAACACCCTGGTACGTGCTCACATCTGTGTGCAGATCTGTCGTCCTGGCTACACAACAAGCTAATCCCTGGAAAGCAGGAGCCACATATTTCTCATTTATCACCCCCCCCATCTGACATTTGGTAGATATTCACTTAGTATTTCTTATCACACAGTGCCAAGGCAAACATAACTTTTTTCTGGTTTCCAATGAGGAAATTGTACTTTAGTCCCAAAATTAGGATTAAAACTCAGGCCTGTTTGGCCCCAAATCCATGTTCTTTCCACTATGTCACGCCATCTCTCAACAAAACACTGCCAAACTGAAAGCATTCAAATAAACACAGATGGACATTCCCTACTGACAGAAACTTATAAATTAAGGTTTGGAAAGACGAAGTAAACTTAGTTACCCAGAATGTATACAGATCCATAGTAAGCAGGGAAATATACAAAATAACAACACAATTAGAGGAGAAAGTTTACCACCACTCCCCTTGCACATAAGATAGACTTCTTGGGAAGCCTTTATCAAGTTTGTTTGTCTGTTTGTTTAAGCATAAAGCATCATACTAAGAAAAAAATAAGTTCAATTAAATATTTTATCAACTTAGGTTTATTGAAGATTAGTTGGAAAAATACCACTGAATTTCAACTGCTCATTTTCACCCTGCGATTCCAAAATTATGAAGGGAAGAGGAGTGATGATAATGCAGAGCCATCGGTGGACATGCACAACTGAGGCCAAATTTAACATTAACCCTCTAATGTTCCCAACAGAGTAGGGATCTGGAGAGGGATTCCTTCTGTCACCTCAAAATCAAGATCAACCTATTTCCATGAAGAACCCATGTCTTACTACAAGAGTCCTAGCTTACTCTGTGCCTTAATTTTGTTCTGTACAAATAACTGAAAGGGTCTATGAGATGTCACAAAACCAGTCCCCCACGAAACACCGAGGCTTCCCTGCTCTATTTTCTACTCCATCAGCACTGAGTTTATGAAGAAATGAGTGAATACACGGGGGAAGGGGCTTGTTTGTGTTCAAATGTCCATGCTGTGTTCCTTTTCATTTAATTGTAGCACTTACATGATATGAAATACTAAAAAAATAAAAAGCATATTTATTTAAGAAGGCCATTCTCTTATACTCTTTTAGATATGGAGATAAAAAATAAACTACTTAAAGCTTTAAATGAAAAAGGATGATACTTCATGCAATGTTAGTTTCTACTAAAATGTTCTTCAGTGACACATTACCAGGACTGTGTAATTATTTTTTTTAAGTTCCACTCAATCTACTTCAGAATTACTGTATGCCAATTAGCAGTAACCGTAAACTAGAAGCCAATTTTCTTTGCGAAGAATAGCTAGTCAATTCCTGGCTGATTCCTTCTGGTATTACTTTCATTATAAGCACTCAGAAGAATAACTCTTTGGTAGGCTCATTGCTGCAATTAGGTTTCTAGGTTACCAACTACCAAACAACCCTGGGCTGAAAGTAACTTCCAGACATGCTGTTCCAAAGACTCTAAAACCATCTGTAGGTATCAAGAGATAAACTGCAATCTTCACACCCATGGGGAGCAGAATAATAAACCAAAGGAATGGGTCACCCTGTACAAAAGCAATGGTTGGGCAACCTTGCACTAAAAAGTCATTCTGTCTGGCTTAAAAGGGGAGGAATCTGGCCTCCTTAAACTGTCTGAAAACTTGGCCTTTTAAAATGGACCACCAGGAAGAACAATTAAGAATTTTTATTATGTAAATGTGCTGTGCTAATGCTGAAGGAAGACTATCTTCTTGATTCAATGCTAGACCATCTCTTTCCAGAATACTGTGGGCAGATAGGATCCCACAACTCAAGAGGGATGGAGAGCATTTGGAAGGAAAGACCGTGGAGAGCCAGAGCCACAGAAGGGCAGGGAAGCAGGGTCCATAAGGAACAGTGTTTTAAATGGACGCTACTCAGTCTGAATAAGGGAAGGCCTGGCTGGGGTTTAATATACATTTTTCTACCCTGTGATGAACTCTTTAGTAGTACAGAGTTTATGATCTCAAAAGGCTTAAATTGCAGTTTTAGAAACTAGGTATTTTCACCATTACAGTGAATTACAATCAAAAGCACTGGACCATTTTCCCTACTCTGCAAATACAATATGTGAGGAGAAAAGGAATACTGAAATAAACGGCAAAAATCAGATGCCCACTCCTCGCCCTTTCCAGTTGATAATGATACGTTGGTATCTACCAGCTTGCCTCTTGTGCTCCCAGCGCCTCAAGATGTCTCCTTTTTCACTCAAACAGCAGCTGGAATGTCACCCGGTCTATAAAATCCTCCCCATCTCACTGACCACCGGAAGAGAATGTTCTCTGGTGAGCTGTACTTCCCCCTTCTCCCCCTTCACTCACAGCCTTATAGCATGCATCGAGCCACTACCTGTACCCCATGTTAAGAAATCAATCTAAGCCATAGTCCAGTGTTTCTAACTTGCCTCGTGCTGTGTCGGCGCTTCCGGCGGCGTTAGGTTACAAGCGCCTAAATGACTGCCGCTCTCCTCTCCACGAGCAACCAGCGCGCTGGCATGAGGACGCTGAAACATCAGGAGAAAGGAGCGGACTTGCCCGCAGTCAGTGCCAATGACTTGATATTAACAGCTTTATTTTATAACTCCATGCGGTCTTTATTAATTTATTTCAGTGGCAATTGACAGACACCTGCTTCTGAAGAAGAAAAGTTACTTCAGATCGGTCAGGGAAAAAATCCTTAAGTGGTTTGAGTAACAAATGAAACTGACATATTCTTTTTTGCAGCTGCAGTTCTAATGAATATATAAAAGCCTTTCACTTTTATTAACTTCCAAATCATACACATCATCTGCCACACTTGAAGGAAACAGACATTACTTTTGCTGAATTACTAATGCTTTCTCTCTCTACAAGTCTTTCAGTTAGATAGGAAAACTTTTTATCATATTCTTCTCTGTGACAAGTCATTTCAGCATATCACTCTCCAAGAACTGGCAGCAGGAAATTCTATTCTGTTTAATTAAAATGGATTATATACTATATGTAAAATGGTAGTATTTTAAATCCCACCCTTACTGGGCAGCAATCACTAAACGTGGTGCAGAGACCATGATGTCCGGGGGACGTTCAGATCCGTGTGCTATGCACAGGGTTACCCAGGCGCCCACGGCTCGGGAAGCAGCCTTCCCACTTGTTGACTGTGGCTAACTGTGATTTGTTTTAGCTTACCTATTACTGTGACTCCCTGGTATTTCATTCATTTTTTCCTAGCCTAAGCATTAATTCATGTCAACTTAGAAAACCACTTGCTAAAATGATGTGGAATATTTTTTGCCAAAATTAACATGGTAATAAAATGTTAAGAAATACAAGTCAACTGAGCTGTGGGTAGGGGTCGACAATGCATACACTTGATGCAAAAATACAGAAATAGAAAATAAGATGTTAAACACACTGGAAAGAGAAGACATGAGAAGCTGGCTACTGAAGTTTCTTTTTTTTTTTTTTTTTTTACACAATCCTGTTTCATAGGCAAAGTAAAGGCTAGAAGGGGAACATGCAAGGAAGTCAAACATTACTAAACAAAGTGAGAGGATAAAGAAATGAAGAGAAAATGGGAGAATCTAAGAGGGGTGGAATGGAGATCTCCAAAATGTTGAATATAAGACATGAACAAAAAGAAAAACTATTTGGAAAAACTGTAAATGTGAACTAATTTAGAAAATAAGCACAGAAATTATTAAATAATTATATTTAGAATTAATATAATACTACTTATATCCAAATATGTATATTTAGATATCAAAATAGATATATAGTTAGAAATACCTAGTTTTTCTATAATATATTTTGTCATAATTATATAAAATCACTTTTTAGATTGTCTGCATATGAATATTCAAATTTATCAGATTAAACTATGCTCGTTAATAATATGTTCCTACACAATTCCAGTGACAATTCATATTTCTAAAGATCCAGTTCAACAGTTCCTTCACGTCCTTCCCCTGTACTGGCGATACTCTGTGGAAGAAATGCCCCGGAACAGAGTGGTGCTCCCTCAGCAACCAGAAAACCAAGAAGAGAAATTGTTTGCAGAGTGCAGTAAACCATGTATATAGTGTAGTTAATTCTGGAAGCAATTAAGTGAACAATCGGTTCTTTATTTCAAGAAACAAAGGAGGAGAGCCTGTGTGACGATTCAGGAAGCAAACATTAAACACACTGACACCTGAAGGTATGCAATAATCGTATCTATAAGTGGTAAGCAAAAGAAATTCCTGATGTGGCAGACCATGTGTTCCAAAAGTGACCACAGCAATATTTCTGGCCTACTTTCTTTTCTAGAGCCTTCCCACTCCCCATCTAGAGGCGAAGTTTATTTCCCTTCCCTGAAAACCTGGACAGGACTTTGGAATGCCTGGAGGAACAGACTGTCACAGCAGTGACACCCCCTGACTTCTAAGTGGCATGTTCTCCCTCCCCCTCTAATCACTTGCCCCTGAACCCCACTACCATTCTGTGAAGAGACCCAATCCAGCCCACATGGAGAGACCACATGGAAAGCACCGGTGCAGAAAGAAGGCCTGGCTGACAGCCAACATTAGCTACCACTCAGGTGGGGGAACAAGCCTTAAATGATTCCAGATTCCAGCCTTCAAGTCCTCAGCCAGAACTTCATGCCTTGCAGACTTCATGCCCCAGACCAACACCACCTCCTCCCTGAGTTCCGCACACACAGGATCTGTGATCAAGATAACTCATTGTCTTACGGTACTAAGTTTTGGGGTAACTTATTATACATCCTTAGTAACTAGAAAACCTTGTTTTTAAAAAAATCTAAACATATTTTAATATGAAAGAAACAATGGTATTTAAGGTGAAAACTGAGTACAGTCATTTTCCTGTACCAGGAAAACAATGTGACTATTTTTTTAATGCTGTATGACAAACTCTGTGTTTGATCCTGGAGTGGTGGGGTGGTACAAAGATGAGTATAAACAGGTGTGATACCTGACCTCTCGAAGTTCACAATCCATAAAGAGAAATGGACTTCATCAACTATTCAACTCCACAAAGGTACATTCAACAGCAACAAGTGCTACAAAGCAGAAAGGCCTAATGCCTACCAATAGTAGGGAATTTGATCTAGTTCAAAAGATTACAGAGGGCTTCCTTGAGATGACACTTGAGCTTGGGTGAGTATGGGCTAAAGTAAGGAAGGGAGGAATAGGGGGAATATTCCAAACTCAGAGGACAGACATGCACAAAGGCCCTGAGACAAGAGGTAGGCCAGGGTACACCACGGACTGAGGGGAGGCTGACACTCATGCAACGTCACTTTCACTGCATTCTAGTCTCCCAGGCAGCCCCAATGGCAACCCAGCTCATGGCGGGTAGGGGAATCGACTCTACCTCTTGACAGGAAATGTCATGGTCAGAGAAAATGAAGCAAAAGGAAGGATTAGGAGAATGGACCTGGAAGAATATGAAGGCATACGAACACATGGGGCATTGCCTTTCAGGTTTTAACTGACCACCACTGGGAAGTAAAGAATACATCTTACATTGCCACCTAATTTGCACACGCATGCACACACACACTAAATCAAAATCAGTTTCACAAAACAGCACTCACCCTCACTACCTATAGCGCAATCTGATTTCATCTATCTTGTACATATATATGTATATATATTATAACACATGTATAAGTTGATTTTCAGTGTTTTCAAGGGTCAGGGCCTGAAGTTGGAGAAACATTGAAACATTGATGTAAGGCCTTTTAGGTTAAGGCATATGTCTCTATGAAAGTCACTGAAGAATTTTAGTTTTGGGGTACAAGGAGTAGACCAGGTAGAAGGACTACTGGGATAAGTCAGGCAAGACATGACAGCAGCAAGGGAAGTGTAGTAAACAGTTGTTGTATTTTGCCTTTCTAGCATCTGAACGCACTTTCTACTTGAATAGAATTCCCACCACAAGAAACTTGGGGGGAAGCAGACCCCACCAGCAAACACGGAATGTAAACAGGCCGATGTCCACTTCACTAGCCCTATTGCAGTGAAGCCTCCAGAATGTGACTTTGCTTGGCCCCACCCACAGTCCCACCCAGCGCTTTACACCACTCAGTACTAGCGATACAACAAAGCAGAGAAGGTGGAAGGGTGCCCTCGAGCAGCAAAGCCAACTCCCCTGGGTAGTGCGTGCAGCATGCACTATGAGAAGCTTGGGGCAGTGGTCTGGGAAGCCAGATGTCTCCACTGCTTGATGGTGGCGGCAGTACTGTCCTTAAGGATGCAATGTGGCCTGGGTTCTGACTGCCTTGACCCCCGTGTAACTGTCATTCTGAGCTGAGTTCTCCAGCTCTAGCAGAGGCTTTAAAGGATATCCAACATATTTTCAAAAATCCCTTTCTGCTAAAATACATGTTTTCTTTTGGTTTCAGAAAGTAAACTGTCTAATCACATGTATATATTTTTACTCTCTCTATATCCCAGTCTCTGTAAAATTATGTAAACCCTCGAGATTTAAAGAGCAACTCCAAGATTTAGTCACAAATGGAAGTTTATTTTGTGCTATTTTGTTTACTATATTTCCTCTTGTATATTTACATAATAATAACTCAACCGTCTATCAAATATGTAGTCTGTGGTCACTCCAGGCAGGAGTGATAAGCATCACCTCACATCTTCCGAGGGTTTAGTAGCTGAACAAGCACTTACATGGACATTTTCTCCTTTTGACCCAAGCCTGTGAAAACATTCAACATGATGTTTTATTCCACTTACAAGCTACTCAAGTCACACGGCTCTTATCAGCATCAGCAGTAGCATGGTATAGTTTCCATTTACCGAGTTCTAACTACACACCAGGCATAATGCTAGGGGCTTTGTACGTGTCTCTGTATTTCTAACCTTCACAACAACTATTTAAAGACAGTATTACTATTCCCATATTTGACATTTTTAAAAAGTGAGGCTTGTAGAGATCAAAGTGAAAAAATGCAGTTTGTTTGCAACACATGATGCCTTCCATATTCCATTCCTGCAGCCCTGCAAGTTGCTTTGTTTGCCTGGTAACTTGACATATGTTACTCAAAACATCTGCTCAGAACAATTAAAGAAGCCAAATGATCCTTTAACAGTAAACATGATGAATACTTTTTAAAAAGTCATTTACGGTTTTTACCTCAATATCTTTCTCCCTAATCTCTTCACACTCTATAGTAAATTTCCATGTAAAAATATTCTGGGCTTCCTATGGGAGCCCTTTTATAAGCAGATGTGCCAAAGCCATTTCAAGCGCTGTGTTGGAAACATTCAGCATAAATAACCTGTCCTACAGGGAATAGTAGCAAAGGAAAAAAATGAGAATAATATAACTAAAAACTCTAGGCAACATTTTGTGATTAATGATGGCTTGTTAAAGAAAGGAATTTAACTTTTTTAAATTCTGACCCTTTTCTGGGTTTACTTCCTAATTTTTAGTCTTCTCATATATATATTCTTCCTATCATCATTAAATCCAAGTATAATAAATAAATCCTTTCACCTTCAAATGTTCTTTTAAGAAAAAGAAGCCACTGAATGATCAACTTTATTTAATTCTGTTAACTTGGTAGAAAATGCTTTCTGCTACACTAGCACACGCCCTTGGCTGTGGGCACTGTGGGACCATGTCTTGGTCGCCAATGCTCTTCTTCATAAATGAGAATAAAAAGCATCCCTACTTCATAAGGTTGCTGTGAGGATTAAATTAGACAATCTGTGTAGAGTGTCTAGAACCCTACCAAGCACAGAGTAAAGAAACACACAGACTCGCAGTAAGTTCAGGTTTTGTATATCTTCCAACATTCAGGGTAGCTCGATGTACAGTTAACACCTCAAATATTTCTCATTGTCATTGTTATCAAAAAACAACTTTCCTGCCCTGAATGGTGTGGCTCAGTGGATTGAGCATCAGTGCGCAAACGAAAGGGTTGCTGGTTTGATTTCCAGTCAGGGCACAGGCCTGAGTTGCAGGCCAGGTCCCTGCTATGGGGCATGCAAGAGGCAACCACACATTGATGTTTCTCTCCCTCTCTTTCTCCTTCCCTTCCCCTCTCTCTAAAAATAAATAAAATCTCAAAAAAATAAAAATTAAAAAAAACAAACAACTTTCACCCCTGTGTCATCTATCCAGTGGCCCAGGCCAGATATCCAAGAATCACCCAACTATCCACTCTTCATCTCTCCCCCATTCAGCCAAGTCCCATCTCTCAAAACTGACCCTTCTGCCATCTCTATAGCCCCTCCCACCATGAATGCCACGTTAACTTTCAGTAAGAGGTCTCTGGCCTCCAACCTTGCTATGGCAGCAAAAGTGATCATGTCAATCCAGTGCTGAAACTTTTTCAATAATTTCCCATTGGTTTTAAGAGAAAGCCAAAACTCTTTTTAAAAACCCTTTATGGCTTAGTCCGTTTATACTTCCCAAGTCTCATCTCTCGAATATTTTCACCCCCCTCTTCCATCCCAGCACCTACTTATGCTTCAGCCAAACAGAACCTGTGTACATCTTTTGAATGTGCCATATGCTTAATTCACAGAGCTCATCTGCAGACATTCATAGATGCTGTGCCCCTTGCCCGGAACACTCTTCCTGCCCTGCTGGCCCAGCTGACACCTACTCATCTCCTCTAAGTTTTAATGTGTCTTCTGCACTAGACCACAAGCTTCATGAAGGCTGTGACTTTGTCTGGCTTCCCTGCCACTGTAAAACTAATTATGATGACTGGAACATCAATAGGCACTAAAAATTTTCAGTGAAAGAAGTTGTAATATTATTTTTACTACCAAAAAGAAAAAAATTGTGATTGGTGTCATTCCCTTAAGCTCCAAACCCACACACACACAAGAAGACCTAAAATAATAGAGTCATAGAGCAATTCACTTCCAGACTGCCCTTCCCAAGTTACTGCAAGCAAAGTCATCTTCTGTAATCTTTTAGCACCACTGGAAGGCTGCCATTATGATTTTATAATTCAAGCTGATCTGTGGCATCCAGGACACACAGCTAAACGAACATTGTTACAGATTAAAATGTAGAAGTCTAACCAAGACTGTCTTTCTATGAATGAATACATTGTTAATAAGCATTGGACAGGTTCTCTTGACATCAAATTTGATGCATAGGACTCCACTAACTTGGTATCATAATATAGAGTGCAAAGGGAATTCAACTCCTAAACTGATGGAGAAATATAATTTGAGGATGGATAAATATAAGCATGTGGATTAGGGAAGTGGGAGAGGGCAAGAGTCTTTGAATAAATAAAAGTCCTTTAAGTAAAAATGCTGAAAATTCCCAGCAACAAATCACACTACCTATACTTCACTATTATACATACCCATGTATGTGTTCAGACTGACTCATAGATGAGAAGAGCCAAAGTTCATCAATATTATTGATAAAATGATTAAAACAAGAATCACACAAGGGAAGAGCAATCTGATTAGGGGAAGTACTCACTAGGAGAAAAGTAATATAATCCAATTTCCATATACCACTTAGCTAAATTAAGTATCAGCCAGTTGAGCATTCATGAGAAACTAGCTATACATTTGCAAAAGCCATAGTAAAATAATCTCTTTGCAACAGTAAAAAAATATATATAAGTTAAAAATTGGTATTTACAATTCTTTTTTCATCCAGCTTTTGAAAACCAGCTGTGGTAAATCTCATACTAGCTAATGCAAAACTTAGAGTACCACCAAGTGAGTTATCTGTTCACTTTTGGGAAAACAAGCTGTGAAAATAGAGTTTTATCCATCAGCATGTAATTTACATAATGAACTCGGGTAATATTAGATGACTTGTTTATAACAATTTCTATACAATTTATATTAAGTCATATAAAATGAAATAGCAAAAATGCCACGGAGGTCCATAAATCTTTGAAGTTCAAAAACAATTACTGCTGGAAGGTGAGAAAACACACACACACACAAACAACACAGACTGTCTTTAGAAATTTCCTAGAGAGAAATGTTCCAGGTTAAACATTAGACATTGCAAATATACCAAGTCCATTTAGTTCTTTCTTTCCCACAATCCCTCACCACTGAGTTTGCCCCCAGCTAACTGGTGGGCTGAAATCAACCTTATTTCAACAAACCAAACATCCAAACTATGTAATCAAGAATGACATCTGAGCTTGATCTGGCTGGCTGCTTAAAAAGGAGTCTTTCACATGGGAATGACAAATGGAAAGTTTCATTGTTGACCAAGCTAAACACTAAGTCATACCACCTTCATTTTTCATGCTGAAATCAACCAAAGGCAAATAAATAGCCCTACCTTTCAAAAATGCCTCCATCCACCCATTTTGAAGTACACTGAAATATGTATTATTTTGTACATACAGATGAGATTATCCAATATATTTTTCCAGTATGGTGACAGATGAAAGCTAAATAACACACACACTCCTGCCCATGCCATAACCAACACCACACTTGAGAGGACAGCTGGATGTTGGAAGACAGTCTGGGGCCAAGGACCAAGTTCCCCGGGTCTAATCCCAAGTCCTTGGCTTCATTAGCACAGTGTTCACACAATGCCACTCCACCAGGAAAAAAAAAAAACAAGGACTTAGCACTGCTCTGTGCTACCCTGGATCTTTGAAACAAAGTCAGACATTAAAGAGTAATCACAAAACACAAACACACACACAGAATTTGTTCTAAACTGGAGAAAAATAAAATTTAAATTGTCTAAACTGGCAGGTTTTCATATTCTAATGAAAATCAATATATTATCACAGATGAATTTATGTGCTTCTTTCTTATTATTGATTCCTCTGAGTTTGATTTCTCTTATTCCTTTAACACATTTTTTCTCAAATTTTCTTTCCTGGGCGTATAATGTGTGTGTGGGGTGGGGGGGAGGGGCAGGAAATGGAAACACCCCTTTGGATGGAGCTATATCTGTGGAGGATGTTATCTGCCTTCAGCTCTAAACACAAAAACCACACTCCAGAACACGAATTTTCTCCAAATCCTTTACTTTCATTGTGTTATTTCAAATTTTGTTACTGTTGTCGTTTAATATTCTGACTAGGACCGCCAGCAAATCACAGCACTACATGCTTACTACTGGCACCAAAGACCTCTCTGAAACTTGAGCAATCGCAGCGGAAGGGACCGGCATGGACTGCTGCCCGTCACTGCCCCAGTTTTCTCCCACGCGCCACTTCCTCCGTGGAAGAGGGTGACGGCCTGTCCAGTGGTCTTTCTGGGCTTCCCAGGAAGGTTCTGAGAGCCATCTACCACACAAAACCTTAGACTAGCAGGCATTTTGTAAGTTAAGTTGATCTCAATTCATCTTCAGTATACAATTGACTTATGTAAGTCAGAAGAATGTATTTATATTTTAAGATAGAAGACATGACACTTTTTCACTGAGTGTTTAGTAGTCTTCAAGGTTTAAAGAAAAATGTTTTCTTTTATCCTGATCTAAATTCTTCAATCTTCATACCACAGCTTAATTCCGCCCCCCCCCCATTTTGGTACCTCGCAGTGTTGGAGAAAAGCTAGTCACCATATTCTTGTAAACATGGAAGCCAATTATTAATTAGGTCCAAATAAATCATTTTTCCCTTGAGTTAACAATCTCTGGTATTGCCTTCCAATCATTTTATTTTCCTGTAACTTTTCTTTTAAAAATTCTTTTCAGTCCTCTACACTGTCACCTTGTGGTGATATCTGATTGGCAGGTGCTCAGTGTCTTCTTACATCTTCATGGCTAGAGTCTAGCCCACCGCCTGGCATCCAGTAGGCTCTTAATAAATATTCTTGATGGAATGTGAAATTATATATGAGCAATGCTTAATAAATGGTTGAGCTTAATTTGTCTTCCTTGACTATACTTTACTATTTATTCAGTCACGTTTTCCTATTATTCCTACCATATGGAAATAATGGTACTTCCATGAGGAAGAGTCCCTTGACTTCATCAGAAAACTCAGAAAGTTCCTTGTAACAATTATCCTAAAATGCAAACTGAAGTACTGCTTTTCTAGTAAGTAGGTGCACAAGTGTCCATCAATCAAAAGTGTGATAAACCTTGGCAAAACTTCAGACCTCACTACAAATTCCCAAAATTTATCTTCTATGATCCTGAATCTCGTGCAGAGCAGGAACAAGAAGTTCTGTGTTCAGTAGGGGCTGCTGCTGGGGTTGCCAGATGGACCTTCTCTTAGTGGGGACTTAACTGCAATTTCTCTCTGAGTATATTGTGATACCTCCATTAAGTGGCATTTTTAAGCATACACATTTATAGCTAGCAATTTTACTGTTTTATTGGACACTGTTTCTATTTTTCTTAAAACATTGATAATTATTTGCTAAATATTTATTAAATTTATATCTTTATTTAAAACAGCTAATTACCATAACTAAAAAATTAGAATGCTCTAATTTGCATATGTCTTCCAATTTCACAGACATTCGATTTCCTAAAATCACGTCTCAGTGCCAAACAGAATGCAAGATATTTGAAACAACTGCCATGATACATGTTAATAGACAAACTAAAATCAAACTTAAAGCTTTTTATCAGTGCTACTTAGGGTTGATTAATGGATATTTTTCATTATGCCGATATTTTCCAGGTAGATGTAAACACCTCTTTCTCACTCTTGTTCAAACATCACACACGCTAGCATACACATACACACAATTCAATACTGATAAAAATATAAAACAAAAAAGTGTGAAAGTGAGTTGAAATATAGCCAGCTGTCTTTCACAGAAAACTGTCTTCATAGAGCCTTAGCAAGGTCACGCTCACCTTGGAATTGCCAGGGACATTGATGTGAACTGGCTCCTTAAAAGAATGCATCTTACTTAGCAATTACATTAGATAGGTTGGGAAAGGTATAGAATAAGTAGGGAGATGCTTTGATTATTGTTGAAGCAACTCACAAAAGTGGATTTTATTTTCTTTCATTTTTCAAGAAATTAGCAAACCTGACTAACATAATCTGGAAATCATTTCCCAAGTTAAAAAAAATTCAGGAGTTTCACTATTTAGTAGTTCTCCTTTTGAACCCAGAATTCCCAGGCTAAAGATCAGTGAGTTAGACCACAGAGCCCCATGCCTTTCTGTAATAAGGTTAATAGTTAACACTCAATTTAACGTCTAGAATCCCATTCCCAATCAAAAGCCTTTAAGTAGCATATCTCATAGTATGTTTCATTAGAGATTATGCCTAGTGATTAAACTGAAACGTGAAGTTTTAATAATGATATTCAAAACCTTACAGACATTCACTGGAGTAACCAACCTGAAGTACAACCCACACTCCCACAAACTTGTCAGACAAGGCAAACTTTTGAGGTTTCAAAAACTCTCTTCCTCTCTCTCACTCTCTTCTGCTGAAAATACAGATTAGGAAGACTTAAGTTAACAAAATAAAGCCCTGAGTTGTTCTGTATTAGAAATCAAGAGGTACTTGGGGGTTAGGGCTGGGGGGACAGAGAAAAGCCAGAGAGGAGGAGAAAAAGAGATAGGTAGTCAAGAAACAGGCCGAAAGCTGAAGACTGAATTGACATATAAGACAAAGTTATTTTTAAAAATATGACTGTCTGAAACTAAGTTTTGAGTTGTGATACTTCTATACAACCTACAAAACCTATTCCATTTTGACAAACCATTGGTAAATTCCACCACACACAAACTTGTGTAAACAGGGTACTCATGTGGACATCAATGGAAAGATTTCACCTCTGAGTTGATGGAGTCTTAACAGACAGAACCTGTAGGGGAACAAGACCACCCATAAACTCAACTAACACTTTGGAAACAGAAGATCAGAAGAGGTGAGCATGAGATAATAATCCCTATGAGAATTTACAGAAATTGTGTAGAAAATGTTGGCTATTCCAAAGGTTAAGTAATGGAGGTTTAAGCTAATTTTATCCTGATTGTGAGGAGATGGATATCCCCAGCTGTTACTTCAGGTTACAGTTAGTTTAGATGTTTATAACTCCACAAAAGTGGAAATTGCTTTTCCAGAAATGACATGCTTATTGCTCCTCAAAAATTA
Source organism: Sturnira hondurensis (assembly GCF_014824575.4). NCBI lineage: Eukaryota > Metazoa > Chordata > Mammalia > Chiroptera > Phyllostomidae > Sturnira > Sturnira hondurensis. The sequence goes on along the minus strand of NW_028095541.1, from coordinate 467,812 downwards.
GTTTGATGATTCCCTGACCATTATTAATAATAAAGTTCAAAAACTGTTTATCTAGCCCTCAAAATATAGCCCCTGAATCAAAGAAGTCTACTTTATACCAAGTTCTGCAACCAAGATCAATACTGGTAGAATTAAAATCAAAGCACAGCGGGCTAGGAAGACAAAAGTGTATAAGCTCCATGAGGTCGGGGCCACGTTGCTGGGTTCTCAGGTGATAAGCACTACACCCGGAACATAGCAGGCACACAATAAATCCCTGCTGAGTGAACAGCAGCCATTTAATATAGCTCCAAATTACACTAACATGATAATAAATGTATCATACAAAGGTTTAACTACAACTAATTTTATCCCTGAAACAAAATCTAAACAGGTAGTGGCCATGACAACTTTTGAGTTACTTGAGACATCCCAGCCTTATGTTAAATTCAGAGTAATCAGGCATATACAAGGCAAACCGATGTCTTTCTTAGCTGCTTGACAAGAACATTCAAAACTAGAGAGTTAGAAGGATTCCAGCCCATTCATGCTAGGACTGCGCAGAACTAGAAGGCCTCCTAGAGACTTACAGCCTAACAGGCCGTTCTGATGCATAAGTTAACATCTGATCACCTAAAAACTACCAGGAAGGGGCCCTGGCTGGTGTAGCTCAGTGTATTGAGCGCGGGCCTGCGAACCAGAGGATCGCGGTTCGATTCCCAGTCAGGGCACATGCTTGTGTTGCAGACTGGTTCCCTGCAGGCCAACTCCCAGCAGGGGATGCACGAAAGGCAACCATACATTGATGTTTCTCTCCCTCTCCTTCCCCTCTAAAGATAAATAAATAAAATGTTTAAAAAAAATAAATAAATAAATAAATAAATAAAAAAAATAAAAAAAAAAAAATAAAAACTACCAGGAAGGGGAACAAACCTGCAGTCCAACCAAGTCAGATCTGCTGACTTGGTACAGCAAGGGATGGCACTGGGAGCAACCACAGAGGGATACTGGGAAGAGGGAGGAGGGGGTCACCTTCAGTAAGGTTTGGGTTCTCCCTTAAGAGGGTAAGGGAAGCAGAGATCATTCCTGGACTGATTACAGGTTTTGAGGTGAGATTAGGAGAAGTGGGGGTTAATTAGGGGTTGTTGTGAAATGAGGGAGGTTAAGCAATTAAAGATCCCCGGAAAATCCTGTTACAGCAGGTCTGGGAGTGACAGCAGTGAGGAAGCCGTCATCACTTCAACAGGGGCCCCGTGGCCTTTCTCAGCTGCTGCAGGACTGTGGGAGGAGCACTGTCCTCTGCTAACTGGGCAGCTGCCTTGCTCTGCATCTATTGTCCAGGCCTCATGAATAGCAAGGCAGCCTTTGTCTCTTTCCTTCCAAGCCATTTTTCACTTTTTGTCAGAGATAGGCTTTGACTTGTGCACACACGTAAGTATTAAATAATGCCCCTTAATCAAGATATAGAAAGGGAATACTCAGAACTTTGAAAGAAACAGGCCAAAGTTAAAAGATTCTCTTATATTTAAAACCATTTTAAAACTTGCAGACACACATCCCTAATTCCATCCACACCTTCTCAATCTTCGAGCCCAGCACATGTGCCCTGTAATAGTGGTGATATATCATAGTTGTAATAGATAATCATAGTTGGTCTGTTTCCCTGTCTCCTCCCTAGGCACTAAAAGAACAAAAACAGTGGAGGATTTATTTCATGCCCGCTGCCTAGCACAGCTCCTGGCACGTTCTAAATGCTCTGAAGCTCTGTCTGTCGATTGCCTCCATATAAAATGTGTACCAAAGCTTCTCACACAATAAAACAGATTTTGCACTCAATAACTACTTACAAATATCATAATTAGAAGGATTCACTACACGACAAGACATGGGGCCAGTGATGACTGGCAGGATCTACAACTCTAGGTCAAAAAAGAAGGAAGCTTATCCCTGGCTGGATGGTTCAGTCGATTGGAACGTCATCCCAGGCACCAAAAAAGGTGTGTGGGTCCAATCCCCGCTCAGGGCGCATACCTAGGTTGGGGGTTTGATCCCCGGATGGGGCATGTATGGAAAGTAACTGACTGATATTTCTTTCTCACATCAGTCGCCACATCAGTTCTTTCTCACACATGACTGCTTCTGTCAGAGAGGAAAGGGGGAAGCTGGGGGTGACTTGGAACATGGAAGCAGAGAATAAGATCTGAAACTGGGATGAGAAAAGGGCGAGGAGGCAAAGAGAAGACTGGGAAGACATATAGAAGGGATGAGCTACCAAGGTCAGATGAGAAAACCACTTTTAAAACGACCAGTGATGCAGAGGAAGCAGTAAGATGAAAATGCAGCTATACGAAGTGACTGGGGAGCAGAGGTGAGAGTACAGAGGTCTCTAGGAAATTCCTGTATTTGAATATTAGCAGAAGCAACTCCTCCCCTTCCCTTTCCTCCTGCTGCCAGGAGTGCTAACCAAACAAGGCCACGTGCTTCTTCTGGGTTAGCTGAAGAAGCCATTACAGAGTACTGCCTTTCTCTGTCCTAAAGATCCACTCACAAGGAGGAAGTGGAAGAGGACTGGGCTGCCAAGGTCATGTCTCTTCAAAGATGAGCTTCATGGAACAGAAAAGCATTGACAGGAACCACAAAGGACCTTCTCATGTCCAGATGTCGTGCACATTCGAGTTATCACGACCTGCAGTCAGCAAGTGGATACCATCATGTCTAAACTATTAACTTTCTAAACAGCTACCAGAATGCAGTATGCACTTGGGTGAGGGTGCTCTGGAGGGAGGGAGGGAAGGGATGCTGTTAACTCCCATCCACGCTGGCTGGGTTACCTGTCAGGTCTGAAAGCCTAGCCACAGTGGATGGGACCCAATGCCACATGTTCTATGTAACCCCAATCAACTGTCAAGGCCTTTCTACAGTAACCTGTCCCAGGAATAATTAAAATTAACATGCTCTAAGCAGTTAGGGTCACTGAACCATGTCCACCAGTATGGTGGCTTTTATTACACATCCCTGGCACAGAAAATTCAAACAGTATTAAACTACCTCAACTTAGAGAAAAATGCCTCCAATTTTGATAATTAATCTTAGTCATGTTTTGTACTGAAACATCTTTGAATAAACACTATTTATGCTACTGTTGCACTGAAGCAACTTGAAACCCTTCAAAAGTAATTCTGTGAATCCTTCTCTGTGATTGAAAGTAAAATATGTCACCTTACTCCAAAGAATAGTGGCCATCCATAGCATTTAACAAAGGGTGTAATCTTTTCTCAGTAGACACAAATGTTTAAAGAAGAGTACCATCTTAAACTTTTAAAAAACAGCATCTGTAATTTTTGTGGAAGTCCAGTGTTGAACAACTATGTTCTCAATGTACCACATTTTGCCATGCATAATGTGCACTTTTTTTGCCCAATTTCTTGAGGAAAAAAATAAGGGTGCACATTATACATGGGTAGTACTAATTTCCACGTACGACTCACATTATATATGGGAATTAGGACTAAAATGTGGGTGTTATTACACACGGCAAAATACAATAAATATGCCTTTAACTTAAAAACTTACTGAATTCTAAAATTTGGATTGTAAGTAAGTTGTGGGGAAAAAAGTGTTTCTCCACAGTGAGAATTACACACATAATAGTTGGGTTCTCAGAACAACCCACAAAAGCCTTTTTAACGTGTGCTCTCCCTAAAGCAGCAGTAATAATACTGCAGAACCAACCGTTAAAGTGATATCTCTATGAAGAAGTGCATTCAGAGCTCCCTTTGGGATGCCAGGAACCCTAAACTCTCACTTTCAGGCAGTGAAAGTCGAGGTTCTCATTGTTCAAGCTGCCTTTGAGTATGTCCATGGTGTGGACTTTGGGGAGGAGTGTCTATATGCTGAACATCAAGTCCAAGAAGGCAAAGCGAGGGAAGGACCACACTGCTTGTGTAGACAGGGAGGAAAGTTTGGGCAGACAGCAGGGGGAGAGAGGGTTCTGGGGAGCAAGCGCGGGTCAGGGACTTGGGGAGGCGGGGGAAGGTGCTGAAGAGCACGGACCACCAGTTCTTCAGCACCTCTTCCTATCTCCTGTGCATCCCCAAATTTCTTCTACTTTTGTCTTTTACCCTCCTTTGGAAGACTGTAAGGGGAAGGCTGCAGCGGTGTCTGTGCAGTAACAGGAAAGGAGAAGGGGAGGCAATTACCAGGAAGACATAAAGTGGAAGAGATACAATCTTCTAGGTGGAGATAAGGGGTGGGTTTTTTACCATAACATGTATGTTCATAAATCAGAAGCTTGTCTGTGTGGCTCATGCATAGGCCCAAAGTAACGAGAAAACAATATTTACTACCCCAAAGTGGAAGAACACTTAGAAAATTAAATTAACTTGAGATCTTGTGAATCCTTCCATTGTTAAACACAACGTTTTTAAAAAAAAAGTGTATTTGAAAAATTCACTGCACTCCTGTTGCACTTTGCCAGGTACAGTCTCTTTATCAAAGATACTGGAATCCAGAATCAATATCTGCTCAGATTTTTGGAGAAGTCACACATCTCAAATCCTATTGCAGAAATTCGGGTACAGTCACCAGTTTCATGCGAGGTAGCCTACGTCAAACTACACAGTCTTCAAATGAGATTATACCCAGAATGAATTCACTAATCTGTCCTTTTCTTGACTACTTGCTACAGATATTAACAAGTGTTCATTCTTTAGCTGTAACATAAGCAAAACATAAAAAACATATACCTTTGTCCACTTTAAGCTCAAAAGCTCATCACTTTCACTACTAAGCCGTTTGAAGTAGATTGAAAACCTAACTTACAAACAAGAATATGAATTATTTTAAACAATATCTGGAATTAGCACCTCTTTCCACAAATTATTTGAATAATGAAATTAGCCTCACATTCTTCAAACATTGCACAATTAGAATTTTTGCTTACATAGTTGTTTCCCCTGCCCCCAGAGAGTCCCATGTGGTCCCGTTGGGTATAAACACAGTGCTAGAGAAAATGGTGGGAGCTGAGAAGTCCCTCTGGCGTTCTCCACTACAAATGGGAAAATACTCCTTCTTCTATCAGCCACTTCTTCCCTGGCAGAGTGCACCATTTGGAAGCACTTGCTTGTGTGGGACCAAAACAGGAAGAGGGGAAGTCTGGGCTGGTGAACAGAGCCCCAGGCTGGGTTTAACTATTATTTTCCCTATCTCTCTGGGACATTTAAGGCTGTTGCTTTAACTGTGTTTTAGCCTATTTTTCATCAACAGACTACAGAATACACCTAAAGAATATCTGAAAATTCCACTAGGGACTCAGAAACTATACAGAAAGTGATGTTCTGAATACTCCCGTTATCTATTTCACAAAACTCATTTCCAATCTTCATGCAAGTTTTGGTGATTGTGCTGAAGTGAACTCTTATGCAAGTTAAAATGGAGGGGTTTTCCTGACACCATGGGAAGTCCAGCAGTCCTCTGAGAGCCTCCAGACAGTCGGGGTGATCCCAGAATGTGCTCTGGGGTCGCGCCCCCAACCTCATTCAAAGTTGCCTAAGCAGCAGAGATGGCGTTTGGTGGTGAGCCATATAGGCCTGACTCAGGCCAAAGGAGAGAAAAGTTGCCTTAAAAGTTGCCTGGCACTCGCTTTCCCACCCTTTTGATTGGAGTCCCACTACTGCATGGAGTGGGGGAAGGTCTGGGTCTAGACTTGACAGAGGGAGTCTTTCAGGGTCAATTCAGAGGCTCCCAAAGGGACCAGGACGTTAGGGAGAGAGGCCCAGGGTCAGGAATGTAGGTGGAACTGGGAACTGATTCTTTACTTTTGGGTCCTCTGCCGACAGCAGGGATCTCTGGGGTCAGAGGTCCTGTCTGCCACCTTTGCTGGTGTGCAGCGGTGCCCAGCCTCAGGGGGACCAGATCACGTGTGATCTTAATCCTGCGTCTGCACCACACACTCAAAGGGTTATTTTTTTTTCCAAAGAAAGATGAGATTGGCTCGGTTCTTCATGAGCATATTTCATATTGTTCTCTTTCTCTTTTTCCTTGTTCATTTATCTGTGGGGAGGAAATCTGTGCTGTATTGGGGCTGTGAACATCTGCACTCAGTTTACAGAAATAAAATTTTTTTGTTTTTCAAAAAAAAAGAAGCAACTGAGGACAGGGGTGTAATTTCAGTAAAGTTTGGTATAAAGAGAACAATGAGAACTTCAGAATCGCTTCCCACTTGGCAGGAAAATTTCCTATGGATTTCAACTAGAGAACACATAGCTAGAAAATGGAAAATTAAGAACATGCCGCATCTAATCCTACATGTTTAGGATACCTACTCGGTCTCTTCATTTATGATAATACTTCAAAGAAAAAGATATCACTGCTTTAAAACATATATTGTCCCACTTATAAACATTAGTCAACTCATTTGTTATGACTAGAATGCTGTCTAAAGTTCTAAACACAGCAAAAAAAACACACAAAAATGACAGTGTTATTTACTTGACCTTCAAAATATTACTTGTTTTACCTCTGTATTAACAACTTCCATAGGTCTTTTCTTGAGTTCTCCTATGTCCAAGTAACTGCGGAGGAAAAAAAACAACAATAAGGGTTTCTTTTATGGCATTTGAGTCAGTTGTATAAGTTTGTTTCTAAAAATTATTAAATAGCAAAGCACGCCATAGGAAATACTTAAGCCTAAAGCAAAAGCCAGTTGCTACTGATTAAAAGCAATTACAGTAGAAAAAGCTTTCAGCATCACCAACCAGAGCTGACACATGTCCACTCTAAACTTCAAGGTAACTGAAGTCTTAGAACTACACACTTCTACTGGGAAACATTTCCCCCAAAATGGGCTACTCTATATATATACATGGTATATTTAACTCTTTTATCAACTTAGATATAAAGAACACTTTGGATGTAAAGCTGCTTAACAGATTCATTAGTCACAGACTTTAGGTTTTAAAAATGTACAGACAGCGTGCATTCCAATAACAACTGTAAAAGGCTGGAATATCTTTTTCTCTATAAGAGGACTTTAATGATACAGAAACACTCAGCCATGTGGGGTGGTTTAGTAATTGGTTCAAATGACAGACAGATGAACAGACTAGTTAATCTTTGGAGACCCCTATTATTCTATTGCAGTTTGTTACAAATATTAGCTAGTGATCATTCTTTAGCTATAGCATACACACAACTTGACAATTTTATATCTATGTCAACTTCAAGCTATAAGCCCATCACTGTGGCCTGGATTCACTGTGCTTTATACATAGAAGATGCTTAAGAAATGCTTTAATATAAAAATAAGTACAAACCTAGCATTTAATTTATAACCTTAGATAGAAAGATAAATAGGTGGATTCTCCACATCAACTACAATAATTGCTGAGCTGCCAAAAGAAGGTTATATTAGATTAATTTTGGCTACGTTTCATTATTGTCATTTGCTTTTTTGGACAGAATGCTTTAGTGAATTCATACCTCTGGAAATTACTATATATTTCCCTCACATAACAGTATTTATACAAGGCAGTACAAATTCTTCTCTGTTTAGCAATAAATGGCTCCTTTGCAAATCTACAGAGACTAGTTGCTGATATTTAAAGAAAAAGTTCTGTCATGGGCAGGAAAGTGATTGCACATCCACAAGATTAACCTAGTAAAGTCCACTTCCAAAAATGCACAGGAAAAATAACAAATCTTGAGACTTCTTTGCTATTAAACAAAGGTTAAGTAGCTACCTGAAGTTTCATATGATTACAAAAGTATTAGAAAAAATCTAAGTAACAGAAATTCAAGAAACAAGTTGATCATTTTCATTTGAAAAATATTTTTCCACTGTTGCTCTCTTCCCCAACATCATCCAGGCCCTAGATGACATGAATCACCCTTGATATCTTTCGACTTTCTTTTTTTCTGCCAGGTGATTCATTTGTTACATAAACTTACAACTGCTAAGCTTCAAATTTATTCAGCACTTAAATCTTCTTGGCCTCTATCAGTATAACCATAGATACTACTACTTGAACACAAATAAACTATTCATCTGTCAACATGGAAAACTAACCATGGAAAACTAACACTGTTATAGCAAGCTCAGTGTGTGTGTGTGTGTGTGTGTGTGTGAATTAAAAGCCAAAATAACCATGTAAGTCTCTATAAAAAAAAGTGATTTTGAAGCATACCTTCTATTTATTTTGGAACTGTACCCATTTTTAATCTTTTAACCCAATAGTGCCAAATAAACAAGAGAACATGAATTACTAAAGTGAGTCTACAATTTTGAGCAATTACTAGATTCTGAAGCAGATTTCCATTCCCATGACGTTGTTTTATATGAAAGTTATTTAATGAAAATACACAAAGTATATGATAAAAGGAACTGGACATAGCAATGCTTTATATTCATGTAACAATTTGATGTTCGCAAAATGTGTTCCCATCCATAGCCAATTACTTTTATCACAACCCTGTGAAGTAGAAGCAACTATGTTCCTTTTCTGTGTTAGGATACTGCCCATCTGAGTCAAGAGGCTTGCCCTAGGAGCTAATAAACAGCTCGGTCTCAAGTCTCCTGATTTTCAGTCATAAGTTATAAGTTTCTTTGAAGCACACTTTCATTTAGCACTTTTCTACAAGGTTAGACCAATAATACTAAAGGAGCTTTCAGGGAAGGGAAAACTAAATCCAAATGCATCCCTCACCTTCCATAAAAAGAATGTCTGGCATAACAAAAGTAGAATAACTAGAACTCAATTTAAACAAACTTAGGAAAGGAAGAATGACATTAGACAACTTTAATGATACCTAAATATTTCTATGCATTTAAAATCAGGATTCACAAGCACAGATTTTATGGTCAAGATTTCTTTTTGCTACCTTGAAGTCCAGGCTGAATTTTAATTAAAATGTTATATTAAAAACTATGGAATATAGTGTTTCCATGTGATCCAGCCATTCCACTCTTAGGTATATACCCAAGATAAATGAAAACTTGTACCTGATTGTTCAAAGCAACGTTATTCAAAAGGGCCAACACTGAAATGATCCAAATATCCACCAACTGATTCATGGATAAATAAAATGTGGTGTATCTATACCACGGAAGACCATTTAATAATTTAAAAAATGAAGTACTGATACATACAACATTGATGAGCTCTGAAAACATTATGTGAGGTGAAAGAATCCGGAAACACAGAAGGCCACGAACTGTATGGTTCCATTGATATGAAACATTCAGAACAGACAGATTCACAGACACGAGTACATTATTGATACCAGAGGATGGGGAGAAGGGGAAACAAGGAGGCACAGGGTTTCTTTCTGCAGTGATGGAAATGCTATAACATTAGTTTGTGGTGGCGGATGCACAACTCTGTGAATGTACTAAGACCCACTGAAATGGACAAGGTTTGTGTTACATAAACTGCATCTCCATAAAGTTGTTAAAAAGAAAATAACCTACAGAACACTAAATTCTCCCATACAATAGTCACCCATATCAGAAATAATCTCTCTCAACTCTGAACTGCCACATAACTTTGTTTTTCTAGTTGTACCTATTCCGTTGTACTCTACATTAAAACTACTGGTGCGCATGTAGTCTCTCTTGTTAGATTGCAAACTCTGCAAGAACGACAAGGACTCATGTCTTGTTCGTCTTAGTTCCCTTCACACACCTAGTTCCCTTCAAACACAATCTGACGATTCACTGAGCAAGCTCCTTGCCAGCAACGGCGGATGAGAAGCAATAATGACCCCTGTCCTTGAGGGTCCAGCCATCAATTACTTAGGGAAAAACATGTGGACAAATACAGCGAGCCACTCAGCTCTTACAAGCTTTATGCGATAGCACAAACACGCAGGTGGTAGGGGGGCGGCCACAGTGGGACGTCGTCAGTTCTACCTGGAATGAAAGGTTGAAAGCATTTAAACGGGAGCGGGGGATGCAGCGAGCAATGTTCTCCTCTGATAATTATACAGCATTCAACACTTAAAAATTACTTTAACGAAAAAGGTTCCAAGCAAAATCGGGGGGTAGAAAAAGGAAAGAGAGAAAAAAAAACCAAAATGCTAAGTATCCGTTTGGCCACTTTTTTGGTACAGATTCCTGTTCCTTACACACGCGCTTTACGATTGCTCCTCTTGCCACCCAAGTGAAATTGCTTCTCCATCACGCTTTCGGCCTCTAACACCAACTGCAGCGGGAGCTAAAAGAGGCGCCGCCGACCCGCGCGGCCACAGTCCCCAAACCCACTGAGGTTTGGCCCAAGTGCGGGGCGGGGCGGGGCGGGGGGGGGGAGTGGCATTCCTCTCCGGGTGCCAACCGCACACCTTGCGCGCCCGGAAATGGTGGGCGGTGGGACTCACGGACTCACTTGAGTTTCTTGAAGGCCTCCGGGCCCCCAGCCACGTAGTTGCCCCCGCTCTGGATCTGGTCCAGTTTACGGATGCGATGCCCGGTGCGCGGGGTGTAGAGATTCCTGACGGCCCCGAAGGGCGCCTGGACGCCGCCCGTCACCTCTTTCAGAAAGATGTCGAAGCTGGACACTTTCTTCTCGTGAATGACGACGCGGCGCCCCGCGAAGAAAGGGTCCCCGTTGCGGTACACCAGCACGCTCTTCACCACCGGCTGGGCGCGGTGGCTGGCCCGGGCGCGGGTGCCGTTCATCCTCCCGCCGCCGCCGGCTGCGCTCAGGGTCCCGCTGCCCCGCGGCCTCGCCGCACACGCCGGGTCGCGGGCTGCAAGGACGGGAGGCAGTGAGACCAGGGTCAGAGCGAGCAACGGCCGAGCGGCCAGCGTGCGCCCCGCGGACAGCCCACGGGCGGCAGCGCGCGGGGCGCGCCGTCCGGATCCGCACCGGCCCCGCAGCCAATCAGCGGCCGCCGCGCGCGCCGCACCTGCTCGCGCGCGCCCGCCGCGCCCAGGTGTGACCGCCCGGGACAGCAGCCGCGTGGGCGCGGGAAAGAGAAGTTAGGACTCGCACCGTATGAAGAAGATGAAACCCAGTTTCTCACGTCATGTTTGCGCTATTCCTGCAAAAAGCTTAATTTTCTATTCTCTCCTTACTCCCTCACCTCCCAACCTCCTGCGGGCTCTCCAGTTAAGGCCATAAGATGATGGCTGGAACTGACCAGACGATTCTCTGCGGCACAGTGAACGCGGAAGCTGAGCCGACGGAGGAGACCCGAGCGGGACGGACGGCCGCCCCTCCCGAGGGCCAGCGCCCCGCACCGGGTAGTCCGCCCTCACCTCCCGCAGAGGGCGGGCCGCGCGCGCAGGACAGCAGGGGCAGGGCTGCGGGGGCCCCTACCGACGCCGCGGGGCCCGTGGGGGAGGGGCGCGAGCGGAGCCGGCCGGGGTGTCGCACCCCGCGGTGACCTCCGAGGCGCCGGGCGTCGCTCGCGCTGCTCGTGCGGCTGCCGTCGCCTCCTCCGAGAGCCCGCTCACCCCGCTGGGACCCAAGTTGTTAGCTCCCGCCGTTCCCATAGCAACTGCAACCGCGCGGGGGAGCTGGGTTCCTGGAATGGCCCCGGAGCTTCCTTGGAGCCATGAGATTTGCCACGGCCCAGGCCAAAGGCCCGAAAGAAGTACACAGATTTGGGGGGCTGATGCGAAGCCTGGTGGCCTCCTATAAATGGACGCCTAGTGTGCCAGGCACTGTGCTAGGCAGGAGTTGGGGGAACAGCAGTGAAGAGAATACGGGGCAGTAAGTGGAATGCCTCCTTCAGACCTAGCTTTACTCCCAGAAAAGGCTTTTTGACAGCCTCCAGAAGGCTGCACGGCTACACAGCTGCCTGTGCCCGAGAGCCCACATCCATGCCATTCGTACGGATTAGTTCAGTGTATAGTAAGGTAAGGGAGAGGAGCTTAGTTCGGTCCACGCTGGGACAAACACTGTGGGATCAGGAACGTACTTTTTTAAAAAACTGAGATCTTCCAGCTCCTCTCTGCCAGTGTTCCATTTATTCCTAACACCTTGCTACTATGTGTCATGGGCAGAATTGATTACTGGGTGTTTATAATTCATCATATATGAATAAAATAATCTTTATGAGCAACTACCATTAATTGAACATTTAGCATTGCCTGGCATTGTTAGGCAAGTTACGTAGATTATCTAATTCAATGTTCAGGATAACCTTCAGAGATAAATATCATCCTCTACTCAAATGAGGAAACTGAGATGTAGAGAAACTTATCTTAGGTCACCGCAAAAATTCAAACCCAGCCCTCTGATTCCAGAACCACCTTAACCACCATGTGATGCCAAACTGAAAGGTGAGCGTGTGGGGCGCTGCAATCTGCGCAGAAACATTTTTATTAAAATCACTTATCTTAATGCCTTGTAAGTTCATAGTTTTCAAAGAAGAGCAAAGAGAAGGGAGCATTACAGAGGGAACATTTGTGAGCTAGTTGGAAATTTTGTGAGCTAGTTGTGGGTTGAGGGAATAGATGGGGAAAATATCTGCAAAAGCTCTACCAAGTAGCCAAATGAGGCAGAATACCTGTTTTGAGAGATGGAAGGCAGTAAATCAAACAACCCTCCAAACGGTCCAAACTCCCTACCGCCTAGACCAGCCCAGTGCAAAAGGAAAACACCTGGCCCCTTGTTGGAAAATTAAGAATTTTAAGATGGCAACAGCAGGGCATTAAACTTAGCATCTGTTCCTTCTGTGTGTGGGAACCTGCCCCCAGCCCAGGAAGCCACCCCACACCTATCCTCTAACTCCGGCAACAGTTATCTCCTGCCCAGGGTTGTGTCCCGGTTGTGTCCGGAGCCAAGACCCATTTATCTACTTTCCTCTTAGACAGTGATTATGGGGGCGACTTTCCTCACAAGTCCCCCCATGTGCCACAGATGAGAGTAAATATGACTGAGACATGATGTGATCTGCTTGGGGAGGAGAAATGAGCAGTGGCCAGTTTCTCAAGGGAAAAGGCCAGCTGTGGCCAGTTTCTCCAAAGAGAAAAAGGCCTCGAGCCCCCTCCTCCAGGGCTTTTTTGGGGGGGTTTTAATACACAGGAATACAGGGCGGCAAGGATCAAACAGTAGATGACATTTCAAAGAAATCTGAGGGCTTAGTCTGAGTCAGAGTCTGTCAGGAACAGAGTTTTAGGGTTTCCCCGCTAAAACCCTTAACATATGAATGAAAGCACTCTTAGCAGAGCAGATTTCTCAGGTTTGTCAGGAAGTCTTTGTGGTGCCAGATTTTTCCCCAGGACATGCTCTAGCAAGGCAAGGAGCTGCACCTCTCCCCATCAGGTATTCAGGCTTAAGGGGATCAGAGACAGGAAGCGCTTCTTCCAGAGAACTTGGGGCTATCTCCAAGGGGGGGGCAAGAGTCCATTGCTCTTTGTTGCAGCTCCCCCGCCCCAGTCCTTCCATGAAGGCCTCCCAAGTGATCCAGTCTGGCTTAGGTTGCCCCCCGCTGTGAGGGGTCTTACCCATCATTGACTTCTGACCAAGTTTTGGGGGCAGGGAGAGGAAACTGAGGCAGCATTTGCTACCAGAAACAAGCTTTGTCTCCTTCAGCTCACATTCCAAAGGTTGTCCCTTGCCCTAGCCACAAGGGGTAGAGATACAATTCCTGAAACCAGGCAGAGCGGTCTACAACAAGTGATGTGGTGATAAATGTGATGATGATGGTTTCCAGGGTGAAGGAGACTTTGATTCATAGCATTTGCCAACTTTTGTAGTTTAAATACTGAAAAAGAGACCAATTTCCAGCTACCACTCAGATGTCACTGGTGGCAAGAGTTGTTCTGTAGCATACTATTATATATGCTATTTAATACCACATATAATAGTATCATATCATACTATGATATGATATGATCATATCTATCTATACATCATACACATCTATCATATGTCATACAATATACCTCAGACATATCATACACATAACCTCAGAGATAATAGTAAAACATAGGTGGCCATGAGTTTTGAGTATAATTTTTGTTTTTAATGTAATGTAATTAATTGCATACTTAACAATTTCATTTTTAATAAAACCCATGTTTAAAATTCCTGGAAATTTAACAATTGACTCCCTCAAAGCACTCGGAGGGGCTGTCAGGCCTGACCAAGAAGAGGCCATTTCAGATAGATGCTGGGGACCTTTGAGAACACACACAGAATGAATGAGACACAAGAGAGAGTTTTGCTTTAAAGCTTTTTTCCTAAGTGTGTGAAAGACATAGAGAGTGAGAAATAGCAAAAGAGGATTCTTTGAGAAGGTTCACTGTACATAAAAAATTAATACCATAAATATATTTGCCTTTTCCTCAAGAGCCTGAGTAAATCTCTAAAATGCTTCCAGTTATATTTCTCTCCCAAAATAATAATTATTTTAACGTAACACTGCACTAAAAGCAGGCCACATTGCATCCTGGGTTTATAAGGGTTCTTCAGTCATCAAATCCTATCAATTCTACTTTACAAATATTTCTTAAACCTAGTCATTCATCTCCAAATCCATTCCCACTTTCTGAATTCAGAACACCATCACCCACTAAAAGGTCATCCGATCTCCAAATTTGTTTCTCTGCTATCCACCGAACCCCCAGCCTGAAAGACTAGCGAAAAAAACCAAAAATCTATTGGAGCCACTTTCCCGGTTCCCATCTCTTCCTAATACAGAGAGATCCGATTAAGGCAATTCACACCACTGGGGAGAAGTAGGGAGGCCAGTAGGAGGCGTTGGCGGAGGCCACTGTGAGCGGTCTAGGACAGGATTGGCTGAGAAGGTGAAGGCCTCCAGAGCCAATGGGAATAAAAAAGAAGGCTGGCTCTCTGGCTCCTAAGCTGGCTCTCTCTCAGGCTCAGGCTGGGGCTCTTTGGTCTTCTTCCTCAAGGATGCCAAAAGGATGGTGCAGCAGTTTCCCGCACTTCCCAACGTATAGTTTTTGTGTGGGAACTCTAGGCACAGCCTAGGATAAAGCTGGTGTGACAGCGGGTGGCAGGTTCATTCTTTGGGTGTTCTAGAGGAAAGAAGCTCTGAGGCAGAAGCCTGCCATTCTCCCAAATTGGTGTCTTTTTAATACATTATGTTGTTTTTAGTTTGTAAACTAACCCTATAGAAACACGACACTGTATTGTGCTGTATATAATGCACACCCATATTTTATATTTAGAAACAAAACCAGCTATTGTATTCCAGGGCATTATTTTGCATAGGGATATCATTATTGCTTCCCAGAGTTACACATTTAATGCATAAGCATAAATAAAGAATTAAAAATATTTGTATAGCCCTGGCTGGTGTAGCTCAGCGATTGAGCGTGGGACTGTGAACCAGAGGATCGTGGTTTGATTCCTAGTCAGGGCACATGCCTGGGTTGCAGGCCAGTTCCCAGCAGGGGGCACACAAGAGGCAACCATACATTGATATTTCTCTTCCTCTCTCCTTCCTTTCCCCTCTCAAGATAAATAAATAAAATCTTTAAAAAAACATTTATATAGATATGGAATTAGTACTATCCATGTATGATGCACATACTTACTTTTCCCTCAAAAATTTGGGCAAAGATTGCATGGCATAATAGGGGAAAAGATAGAAGAACAGGGATGTGAGAGTCTAGCCTTGTTTGATAGGCTTAAGTGATTAAGGCTATGACCTGATAGACGTAAGTGGCTGCTTTTGAATAAAGACTCCTTTCCTTTAACAGCAAACCTTTGCCTCTGGAATTTTTGACTAGAGGGCAACAGGCAGCAGAGCCCCAAATTCTGCTTGGTAATATTCTCACGTGACTTACCCTTTGGCGTTACAAAGTCAAGGCTCACTCTTCCATTCCCTTGAATGTTCCTTTGGACAAACCTCATGGTTCCTTCTCCACCTCTGACACTCTTTCAGCTCCTTTCAAATAATATTTTTAGCCCCAACCGAAATGTCATTTATCAGGAAAGCTTCCTATCCCCTCCCCAGATCAGAATAGCCCTGCATATATTATAACTTTTCCTCCACAGTTCTTATTATTGTAATTATGAATTTTTGTATAATTGTGTTTAATTGTCTTTTTATAGGTATATGTTTAATCTTTGTAGAATTAGATATTTATATGCATAAATTCACTAAAAGAAAGGACTGTGGCCATTCTGTTCATCAGCATATCCACAGTGCCCAAGTAAAGAGGCTGGTATACCGTAAGTACTGAATAATTGTTTAATGAGTGAATGAATGCAAAATATATAAAGTTTAAATATTAAGAAAAACTTCAAAACATAGAAATTGCTCCTCTAGGAGGAAGCATATCTTCATATCAGCAAATAAAAAGTGTTGCACAACTATAAAGAGATTCTAAAACTGACTGCTTGGCTTTGGACCGAAAGTGCACGGCCAGGTGTGAGGTGGGCCCCCACACAGGAGAAAGCAGCCCCTCTTACTGGCACTTAGTTGCCACAGTCTTTCAGGCCAATCAAGATGTTAATGAAATGAAGATTACATTATGCTAGTTTTCCCTTAAAGAATGTCAGTGTTCACATCTCAGTCTCAGGAACAGTGAGAATTTCCTCTTCTTGAGAGTGTTCCTGGGTGCACACTCAGACAGCGGCCACGGTTTCTGACTTGCCCTGAATGACCCCTGTGTGGTTAACACATTGCATCTGGTAAAGGCTAAACTCTTCTTCCTGTCCATGAACTGCTTTCCTACCCCAGTTGGCTTATTTAAAGTACTTAAAAGTGACTGCAAAGAGGAGCATTTTCATCTCCTATACGTAACTAAATCATGTAGATTCTACCTGCTTAACAGGTCTTTCAGCTCTACCCTACCTTGGCTTAGAGCTTAGTAAAAATGCTGTTCTACACATTGCCACGTGACTAAGACATTAAGAATAACAAAAACTAACAGTTTCCTTCTTCCACTGATGTATTGATGTTTAGAGTATGAGATGAAAAATCACAATCTCCTGGAATAATAAACACTGAGCCTTCTTTTATTTTAATTTTCCTTCTGTCATAAAGCAAACTCCAAAGAAACCTTTACCTATACATCGTTAAATTCTACATAAACCAAATATCACATTTCTCTATGTTACTATTTTCTTCCTTTGAAAAACATTTACAATCTTATGTTAGGAGATTTCATATTAGTGAAAAAAATGGCAGTTGACTAGCGCATGCTCTGCGAGCCCATTAAAATGGCAAGTTTAGAGGCAGAGAGAAGGGACATGGAGAGGATTCGCATTGAGGGCTTCTACTTTCTCTGTTACAGAAGGAAATATTATCTCGCCTGCCTCTTCCAGCGTTCAGTATCCTGGCAAGGGCAGGTGTTTAATAAATATTTGTTAAATGACTTCACCTGACAGTGAAGGGTGGTCGGGATGTGAAAGAAGGGAGGCACCTTGGGAGCTGAAAAGCTGCTACGATGTGCCCAGCACTGTTTGAGATGCTATTGTGAAATGCATGTGCTCATATATGGTTTCTGCTTTTAGTGAGTCCTTCAAAAGATTTTAACAAAACTCCATTTCCATTTCCAGTGCCAGTAAGAGGGGCTGCTTTCTCCTGTGTGGGGGCCCACCTCACACCTGGCCGTGCACTTTCGGTCCAAAGCCAAGCAGTCAGTTTTAGAATCTCTTTATAGTTGTGCAACACTTTTTATTTGCTGATATGAAGATATGCTTCCTCCTAGAGGAGCAATTTCTATGTTTTGAAGTTTTTCTTAATATTTAAACTTTATATATTTTGCATTCATTCACTCATTAAACAATTATTCAGTACTTACGGTATACCAGCCTCTTTACTTGGGCACTGTGGATATGCTGATGAACAGAATGGCCACAGTCCTTTCTTTTAGTGAATTTATGCATATAAATATCTAATTCTACAAAGATTAAACATATACCTATAAAAAGACAATTAAACACAATTATACAAAAATTCATAATTATAATAATTCATAATTACAACATGCTGAGTGAAATATCCTGAATCACTTTCTGTCTAAAACAACCAAAAATGCTAGATTTTAAAAAATGTTTAATTTTTAAAAAAAATGCATTGCTAATTTGGCAAGAATGAAAAGAATTCAGGAAAGCTAAAAACTTGGCAGGCTTGCAAGCCCTGAAACCAACCTTTACCCTCAGTGTACCCGCCCATGCCCTGGCGACCAGGGACTGCCATTCTGAGGGCTACACGGGAAAGGAGTCTGTGTCCTTCCCAAGACGGGCAGTGTAAGCAGAGACCCTCACACGAATCTGGAGCCTGAAATAGCTACATTTAAAAATTACATTTGTGCTGTAGGCTGAGGTGGGAAGGAGGGAGGGAGGGAGGGAGGGATCAAAGAATTTCCCCTGATAAGTCGAAATTATAACAGTTGACTCCTGGGTAACTACTGAACCAAACTGCTCTACGTTCATGATCCAAACAATGTGAAGCAGAAAAAATGAAGGTGATTCTGGGTTGGAAAAGCCCTGAGATGGCTCAGAGAGTGAGCACAAAAACACAACAGACAAAAAAAAAAACCCCTGCAAAGATTTCAGATACTGGACTTTATCCAGTAAGCAGCTAAAATACTGGAATATCCGTACCGTAAAATATTATTCACTCATTAAAAGTACTGATGCATTTACAACATGCATAAAATTACAGAAGCTTACACACACTGTAGTGTATGACTTCATGTATATAAAATGTCCAGAACAGGTAAATCCACAGACATAAAGTTGATTAGTAGTTACCAGAGGATGGGGGAAGGGGAAATTGGAAGGGAAAGTGTGTCTTTTGGGGGTGATGGAAATGTTTTATAATTAGATAGTGGTGGTGATTGTACACTATTGTAAATATAATAAAAACCACTGAACTGTACATGTCTTTGTATTATTGTTAATATTTTATATACTTCACATACACTTAAATGTTATTGTTATGTATTCAAAATTTAGTAATAGTCTTTTTTATAAAAAAGAGTTGAGATGAATAAGTTTATTCTTATTCGAAAGGAAGAAAGGAAGGAAGCGAAGGAAGAAAGGGGTTGTGGGGGGGGGAGAAGGAGAGGACAAAGGGGGGGGACAGGAACCACCAGGAGTGTACGAGTAAGATTCTAGGTGCTTGTGGCATTAAATAAGAAGAGATTAATGGGAGCAATAGCAATCAGGGAGGGCCACCCAGAGGAGGCTAGTCTCCAGATAGGCCTTGAAGAATTGATTGGATGTGTGACAATGAAGAGATGGAGAGGAAGTAAAAGGAGTCCTTGTGAGGGAAAGGAGATGAGCAAAGACAGTATGGAGAAATCAAACTGGGAAGACTCCAAGCGGCAAACAATCATCTGTCCCAGGCTTGCTTAGGAGACAGACAGGTTTATGTCTGTTGGCAGCCTGTGCTGAAGGACAGTGATGCCCCATGGCAGAGTCCCATGATGGGGACGAGGTGACAGCCAGGAAACATCAGTATGGCTGCCTGGGAGGAGGCCCAGCCTGTGGTGCCCAGGGTCCTCTCTGAGGAGGTGAAAGGAAGACCCTGACCTTCAGGCTCTGGAGGGGGCAGCTAGAGCTCCCTGATCATCCCCCGACCACCTTGGGTAATCTAGATTTTATGCCCCTGCTCTATCAGAAATGCCCCGTGGTGACTGGGGAAAGCCCTGCTCTTCATCTGCCAGAGCTTGATTATGCAGAATCTGGAATTCCTTAAGAATGAGGAACATGCAGGCTTCCGACTTCCCTCTCCTCACTGACTCTGCTCCTGGGCCGGCATTTCCCTGAAGCTTCCCTCCCTGTGGAGCGAGGTGAGAAACCCTGAAAACCATATGCCCAGCGGCCCCATTAGAGTGTGCAGTGATTTGGGAAGGTGGTTGTGCCCAAGAGGGATCTGCGGAGCATGGCTCCGGCCGAGGGCCCTGTGAGACGGGGCCTCGCCTATGACCTCGCTCCAGCTGGGCTCCACTGTCATCCCCGGGTGATGGAACCAGTCAGCCAGGGGTGGGCTCAGTGTAAAATCTGACTCCTTACATATTCGGGGGACGAGGGAAGCTCTAGAGGCAGATTAAACACATACTATAAATAAAGACAAAAGTACTGCTATTCTGTCTTCATGGAAGGCTTGGGTGACAGGTTCTTGCATAGTTGAGTCTTGTCACACAGATCTCAGCCAAATGTTTGTCTCATCAGAAAGGCCTTCTAATAACACCATGTAGTAAAGTGCCCCCCTAGCTACTATGTATCCCCATGTAAAACATCACTGTTTGTCACCACACTCTATTCTATTACCCGTCCGTAGCACATTCCACTCTCTAGGCTAGTGTCCAGGAGAGTGGGCCATCGTGTATGTTGTCACTGCTCTATCAGAAGTGCTTACAGCGTGCCTAGCACATAGTTGGCACTCAGTGAGTGAATGAATACTGTGTATGAATGTGGGTAAAAGCAGAGAGACAAAACTGGGGGGAGGGGAGAATGGGAGTGGGGCGGGGGGGTGGGAGGGGAAGGAAGGGTGCCCTGGACTGAGTTTTGGCTCTGCGTCCACTCAGGAATTAATTCACCTATATCTGAGTATGTATGGCAGACTGTTATGAGTCCAGTAGAAATGTGGTTTTGTGGGAAACGGAGACATCCCTTGAGAAAAAGTACTCATCCTGGTAAAAAGTAGTAAGAAAAGAGTAAACTTGGTCCCAGTAACAACAACACCTAGCTCAGGGGTGTCCAACCTGCAGCCCAGGATGGCTATGAATGCAGCCCAACACAAAATTATAAATTTACTTAAAACCTTTTTTTTTTGCTCATCATTTTTCATTAGTATTTATTTAATGTGTGTCCCAAGATGACTCTTCCTTCCGTGAGGCCCAGAGACCCCGAAAGTGTGGAGAAGGGCACAGATGAGCTGAGCTCCCAACTGTCAGCTTCCAGTCCCCGTGTAGCCACTCTGGGGACTTAGACACAACTCTAGGGAAAACCTGAAGTAAGTATTTTGCTGTACGTTCTCTAAAGCATTAAGCACAGAAAGCCCTTCTTTTACACCATGTGTAACGTATGAAGTGGGAGGGTGAGAGAGAAGGGGAGAGGCATTCCGAGGCAGGGAGCAACGTCACCACAGCAGAGCCTCCCTAGAACCAAAAGACCCTCCCGTGGCATCCACAGCAGTGATGTCTGGCCAGAGAGTGTCATCCAACAGGGGCAAAGGTGCCCACGTGCCAGCCCCTGGCTTCACAAGCAGTGCAGGTCTCAGCAGTAACAGCACCAGAAAGAGCTGGAGCCTGGGGTGAGGGGCATCCAGAAGCTGTGCAGACGTCAGGGTTCACTCCCTGGGAACGGGCAAAATAATTGGGAGGAACTCTGACGAGGCGGGTATGGGATGCATGTGTAATTTTCATAGGAAGCAGGAGCTTGCCAAGTGGTGCCTAATTCTGACCAGTTTTACTCCCTGGCCCAACACGATCTGTGAAAATACAGGGCTTTGAGCTGTGAGTATGAGTGAGAAAGGTATATGCAAAAAAAAAAAAAAAGAAGAAGAACAGAACCTTGTAAAAGTGAAAAATACAAGTTAGTGACTATTTTAAATGTCAGTGTGGGTTTTTAAAGATGAGAAGCCAGCCTGCATTAGAAAGTCCCATCCAGAGGTGCTGAGATGCAGCACCGTTAGGATTTTTCACAAACACACCACTTCGGGAGGTGCCATTCTACGGGGTATGATTAATGAGATCCTTTGGCCAATAAGGCCACTTGTAAACTACAGAAATCCTCAAAGGGACTCATCAATGCCCCATACCTTCTGGCGGCATTTAACTACCCATCTGGAGGCTTCCCTGTCTCTAGACAATTATTTCACAACGAGGAAGAAAAAATATTGCCTGAGGTTTTCAATGCAAATCGAATTCACTGGAGTCCATAAACATGTCAGAGGACCTGTGGAAGCTGCCACAGGCGGCAGAACTTTGGTCTCAGAAGGCTGCACTCCTCTACATTAGATAGCATGTGGACATGAGCAAAACTCCTGTATTCCAGATGACAACGGATTCGACCTCTGAAACTGACTTGCTCAATATTTCTTGGTAAAAATAGACTTTTGTTATAGGAGATAGATTAATAAAAACTGCTGACTAGAAATATATTTTTAAATGTATACACATTGCACTGCATTCATCAAATTATTTAACTCTTTTGACTTAGGAAGATTTGCATCTATTTTTCATGGATGATGTCAAAATTGACTTTAACTGGCTTCACTGAGCAGGTCAATATACTTCAAAATAGATTGTGTTGTTTTATTTATACATGAAGTGTGTAAACTACTTTTGAATCTTGGCTCCATCACCCAGTAGCTGTGCTACCATGGACATGTTACTTAACTTTTCTAAGCCTGAGTTTCCTCATTTATAAAATGAGCAACATTTTTTAAGATAAATTTTCTTCTTTACTTGTGCAGATGAGTATGGTCAGTTCCCATCGGCACATACACAACGAACGGCCAGACTCACAGAACACAACAAAGATGAGGGAAAACAGTCCTGTCTCGCTGCGGTCTTGAAGCCATCTGCTACCTGAGGTGGAGAGACACTGTCAGTGATCAACCCAGATCCTCTGGGATCCCTGGGGCCCTGTGTGTCCCACCCCTGGCTTCTGTGTGCCACATGTGTGACTCTTCTTCACAGGCAGACTTCGGGTACTGGGATGGCATTATCTGACCTAGCAGAGGGCAGAGAGTGCCTGAGAATTTATTTCTCTCCTGCCACCTCCACCTACCAGCACCCCCCGTCTACCCACTGTTCCTTACCCTGTGTGCCAGGGTACAAAAGCCTCTCCTGCTTTAGGTTGGGCTAATTCTGAGGCATGGAGTATACTTCAGAGCTCTCTTGCAGAATCAAGATGGAGCTGCCCTCAATGGCATATTGTCTGAAATCATACCCTGCCCTAGCTTCTTATCAATTACCCTGAAAGCACTTCTGTAATAAGTCACTGTATCCAAACCTATGACCCTGCCTATTCTCACATTCTGACTCTTTAACTTCCATTCCTGGGCCTTAGCTGTCTACCTAGTTCATTCACTCATTCACTCATTCATTCTTACCAAATACCAGCTCAGAACCTACTCTGGGCAAAGCACTATTTCTCATTTATACAGTAGAGCTAGTATTCTGCCCTTTCTCCACCCCTCTTCACCTTTCATTTCTCTCTCTCTGGAGTTCCCAACACTCAACTTTATACCCTAAAAGGAAGGAAGGAAGGGAGAAGAGGAAAAGAGAAGAGAGAAGGAAGAGAAGAAATGTTTGAGGTTAACTGAGTTCAAGCAGTGGATCTTAGGAACACATACACATACACAGCATCAGCTCGGTCTCATCCTCTCACCTGTGGTAAAATGCAAATTAGGACCAGGATGGGGTCAATTTCTTTTAAGTTGTTAAGACATTCCTAATGCAACACTCAGCCACTGGTGAGGCTAAAACAAAGTTGGCCTTTGGTACCTCTTCATCTGTCAATTCTCGGCCCTGCTTTTCATTAAAGAGACTGTGTCATTCACAATCTCTTCACCATCTAACTAACACTGAGAGGGTATTTTACAGAACGGAGGAGACAGAAAGTCCTGCAAAAATATGACAAGGTCTCTGGATCCCCTGAGATTCTCACAGAAATCTTGAAGTGTTTTAAAAGGATTGCCCTGCATTATGCTAAGTGAAATAAGTCAGGGAAAGACAAGTACAAATACCATATAATCTGACTTATATATGATATATGGCATCTAAGAATGAAACAAAACACAAAAGCACCAAGGTCACAGGTACAGAGAACACACTGGTAGTTGCCACAGGGGGAGGGCGGGTTAAAAGGGTGAAGGTGGTCAAAATCACAAACTTCCAGTTACCAAATGAGTAAGTCCTGGGACATGATGTACGGAATGACGACTATGGTGATGAGACTGCACCGCATAACTGAGGGGTGCTAAGGGAGTAGATTTTAAAAGTTCTCATCACAAGGAAAAAAACTTTGTGTGTAATTATATATGGTAACAGTTTTGTGGTGGTTGTTTCACAACATATACAAATATCAAGACCCTATATATGGCCTCCTTATGGGGAAGAATGTATGTGTATATTCTTCTCAGCAATAGAAAAGGATTGCCCTGGTCTACTATTTCAAAAACTCATTATGTTTCTCAATGGGGAAAAATGGATTTTTTTAATACAAATTCTTTTTTAATGGTGGCTGCAAATGAACAACATTCTGTAAATAAATTCTCACTTGTCAAAAGGAAAAAATGTTACTTTGTAGTTCTATCATGTTGCCATTTTTGAGTAGGGTACCCACTGTAATTTGGGGTTTAAAGTTTCCAAAGGAACACATTTCCAAGTCCTAACATATGGTGCATAATATCAGCATGTTGTTCATTTGGTTATGAATTTCTCCATTGTGCCCAGTATGTCTTGAAAAGGGGAGGGAGGCAACCAGCATTTAATAGCTACTGTACACCCAGCACTGTGCTAAGCATTTTGTGTGTGTTTGAATCAAGGATTGTAGTGTGTGGAGGAGTGGGCTGTACACCAGGCAGACTGCCCGGCACTGAGTCTCGGTTCTGCACATTGCATGTGTTGCTCACCCTCTCTGTTCCCACAGTCCTCTCATGTGTGAGATGGTAAGGAATAATACCACAATTTCATAGTTTTAGTGGTGACTAAATGAGATAATGCATGTAGAGCATTTAGTACAGCTAATTATAGATTCTAGCACTTGTTCTGTTTTGAAAAATTATCTGTTAGTTCTTTTTCTAGTTGTTATATCTTTAAATAATCCTCCAATTACAAATTTCTTATGTTACAAAACATCTTTTTTCTGTATGAATCTAAGAAAAAATATGATAAATACATGATGGTGATGTTCTAAGGCTAAAACAGTGAGCCCACAATGTAGAGAAAAGATCGTATATTTCTATTTTAAAAGAATAGCATAACCTCCAAGTTTTTAAAGTAAGAGGTTGATTTGTAGGAACCCTTCCTATCTGGAGACTATTCATACGTCATTTGCATTCGTTTGCTAGGGCTGCCACTATAGACCACCATGGACTGGGGGCTCCAACCGCAGAAGTTTGTTGCCTCACAGTCTGGAGGATGGAAGTCCTAGAGCAAGGTGTCCATGGGGTTGGCTTCTTCTGAGGCCTCTCTTGTGTGGCTCGTGGATAGCTCTCTTTTCCCTGTGTCTTCACATAGTCTTCCTCCTGTACCTACCTTCTAATTTCCTCTTTTTTATGAGCATGTAAGTCATATTGGTATAGGGCCCATGCTAATGACCTCATTTTGACTTAGTTACCTCTTTAAAGACCTATCTCCAAATATATTCATATTCTGAGGCAAAGGGGTTTAGCAGTTTGACATATGAATGTTGAGGTGTCCCCAATTCAGCTCCATTATTTGTAATGTCAGTGGCGCCGGCTCTAGCCAATCACTACTCTTTTTATTTTATACATCTTTTGGATAGTTTTTCCCATTCACTTCCTTTCTGGAAAAGTGAATGGGCCTACAGGTTTTAGAGTGAACTGAAGCTGAGCACAAAGCCGGGGGTAAGTGAAAACACACCAACCATACCACGTCTAGAAGGGCCTTCAAATGCATGAGTTGCCAGAGAAGGAGTAGCAGGAGCGGGGACTACAGTGATGATGAACTCATTCACTGAAGCGACTACCAATTTGTTCACTCTGATTTGTTTCAATGGATCTGCGATGTACATGTCATTTGTCTCAATCACTTGCTTAGTTCTCATACACTCTAGTTTCTGAAAACTGAAGAACAAAGTACTACATCGTCTTACCGAAAAGCAGAGTCTCACCCCTGTGAGACTCAATCAATCATGACAAGTGAGGACTAGGGCAGAGAGCCTGGCTTTTTAAATGATGTCTTCCTCAGTGGAGGTGTAGAAGTTGCCAGGCAGAATCTGCTTGCCACAGGACAGCTGGAAGTAGATGTAATATTGAAATTTTATATTGAGTGACTCTACTTATGGCCCAATTTACTGTGTCTCACAAGGAGTTTGTTATACAAATCAACTCCTCCTCCATTAAGACTTAAGAGTCTAGCTATGGGAAGAAGAAAACTTTCATGAAACCAGGCAACCTAAGCTGAAAAGTCTTTCAACACTTCGGGCATGTCTCCATTCTCTTCACTTACAATTAAATTATTTTTGCTAGTCTCAACAGAAGCAAGACTCTCTTAGATTCCGAGTTAAGATTGTTTCTCATTTTTTTTGTGGGAGCAGGGGCTTGACTCGACAAACTGAAATACTTTAGGAGTCTTTTACTGTGTCAAAGTAAGTTCTGTTTTTTTATATCTCAGTTTTCGATTATTTATTTGCATAATCATTAAGTAGGTATAAACACCATATTTACACAAGTCAGAAGCAGTGTTTATGAAAACAAATTAAGCCAAAGCTTAGTAAGCAGTTAATGCCTTCCCCCACACCCAGAGAATTCAAGGTATTCTGGGCCAGTAATTTGAATTAGTACCTATCCAAATTATTACCAGATTTCATTAAAGTAAAAATTACAGTAATGAACATCTAAGGTTGATATTTTTGTTGTTGAACTGTGCTAATGCTCCTGAGATTCAATTTTGGGGCAATAGAACAATGCAACAACACTGGATTTAGGCTTGTTTTCAATATTCCAGAAGCTTCTTTCATATTTTCACACTACTAATGGGCTAAATTTCTCAACTGACTTAATTCTACACAACCTCAGAACAAAACTTTCTTTTTTTTTCCTTTTTTAATTCCAAAACCCAAGTCCCCGTTCTTTACCACCACAAAGGGTGCTGTCTCCAGCTCCCTCCTCACAAGAGGCTTCTGCTGGGGACTGTCGATGTTTGGCTTGGGCGTCGGCTCTTTAGTTAGCGCTTCGACGGATCCGCCATAGCTCACAAACAATCACTGGGGTAAAACAGCGTGATCTCAGTGCCTGAGAGATTTTTGTTGTTTTAGGGGAAAATGTCAAAGCCACCGTGAACTGTAATGAATAGGAGACTCTGATAAAAGAAAACTACCCCCTGCTGTGAACAACAAGGAGCGAAGTTAACCATTACAAAACAGTAATTTCGCAGGAAATTATGTCACTGATACAGAAGTTACTGGTTAACTGCCCTCTGGTTTCTGGATTAATGGAAAGAGCTGCTTTAGTGAACTATCATGTTCTGATATCATTCAAAGTTTGCCCATTCTAATTTAACAAGCGTTTTTTTTTTTTTTCAGGCTTACAAGACCATGACTAGCATAGGAAGTAGACAACTTAATTAAGTCTGGGTACCTAATGTTTTCTACCCACATGTACTGGTTTCTTATTTAATTCTTGTTCAAGTACAGTTTTCTGTCTTGTATTCCCGGCCCTCCCCCACCCAGTGCTCCCCACCTCCCTCCCATTTCTGCCCCCCTCCTTAGTTATTGTCCAGGTGTCCTTTACACTTGTGATTTCTGATTTAATGATAAACTAACCCCAGAAGTGTCAATGATTGCACAACATAACACTTTTTAACCCTCAGTTTTATGAGCTACATGATCCTTTCCCAGTGACATTTTCCGATCTTGCAGTAAACCCATACTGGATGTGAATTTGAAAAGCTCTTTTAAAAACATCTGTTTAAAAAAATGAAAAGGCTTTAAGAACATTTAAGGTAGAATGCAGTAAATCTGTATCTAATAAGAACCCAGCACACCCTATACCCGAACTGATTTTTCCCTTGAGAAATTTTAGCCTGAAGGAGACCAATGACAAAGCAAGATAATATCAGGAATTTGCTCAAGTCTGAAGGAGGAAGACGAGAAGGAAGAAACTAAACACGGCATTACATTTATTCCATAATGCACATGTTTGTCACATCTTTATATCTCTGAAATCAGTATGTTCCTTACAGTCAAAGAAGTCTTACACTTGTCCTTGACCAGTTGGAGTATTTCAAGAGC
Source organism: Sturnira hondurensis (assembly GCF_014824575.4). Lineage (NCBI taxonomy): Eukaryota > Metazoa > Chordata > Mammalia > Chiroptera > Phyllostomidae > Sturnira > Sturnira hondurensis. The sequence goes on along the minus strand of NW_028095541.1, from coordinate 439,967 downwards.
AAGTAAGAAGCACCTGGCCATACAATTCTCATTGTATCCCACACGTGAGCCAGGATATGTGCATGGTGAGTACCTCATATGTAAACTTATTAACTACTTTAAAAAAAAATCCTTATCCAAGGATATATTTGTGTTTTTTTTAATTTTTTTAATCTTTAGTGTATTCTTGCCATTACTGTTTAGTCCCCTTATACTCCATTCCCACGGCAATCACTGCACTGCTGTCCATGTCCATGAGTCCTTTTTCCTTTTTGCTCAATCCCCCCACCCCAAACAGCCTCCCCTTGCTGTCATCCTGCTCTTCATCTATGAGTCTGTCCCCATTTTCCTTGTTAGTTCACTTTGTTTATTATATTTCACACATGACTGAAGTAATATGGTATTCATCTTTCTCTGACTGGATTATTTCATTTAGCATGGTGTTCTTCGGGTCTATCCATGCTTTCACAAAGGGTAAAACTTTCTTCTTTCTTATGGCCAAGTAGTATTCCATTGTGTAAATGTCCCATAGTTGTTTTATCCACTCATCTGATGGACACTTGGGCTGCTTCCATATCTTGGTGATTATAAATAATGCTGCAATGAACATGAGCATGCTTATGTCCTTTGAAGAAAGTGTTTTGGGTTCCTTCAGGTATATTCCCAGAAGTGGGATTGCTGGGTTGAAAGGCAGATCCATTTTTTATTTTTTGAGCTATCTCCATACTGCTTTCCACAGTGGCTGCACCAATCTGCATTCCCACCAATAATGCAAAAGGGTTCCCCTTTCTCCACATCCTCACCAGTACTTGCTGTTTATTGATTTACTGATGATAGCCATTCTGACAGGTGTGAGATGATATCTCATTATAGTTTTAATTTGCATTTTTCTGATGATTAGTGACGTTGAGCATCTTTTCATACGTCTATTGGCCATCTGTGTGTCCTCTTTGGAGAAGTGTCTATTCAGGGTTTTTGACCATTTTTTAATAAGACTGTTTGGGTTTTTTGGTATTGAGTTTTGTAAGTTCTTTGTAAATTTTGGGTGTTAACACCTTATCAGATGTATTGGCAGGTATGTTCTCCCATTCTGTGGGAGAACATACTCACCAATAGAACATTGTCTTTTTATTTTGTTGATGATTTCCTTTGCTGTGCAAAAGCTTTTTAGTTTGATATAGTCCCATTTTCTTATTTGTTGCTTTTTACCTTGCCTGGGGAGATATATTTGATAAAATATTGCAGTGAACAAAGTTTGAGATTTTGCCGCCTATATTTTCTATAGTACTTATGGTTTTGATATAACATTTAAGTCTTTGATTCATTTTGAATTTATTCTTGTATGTGGTGTAAGATATTCTACTTTCATTTTTCTGCATGTATCTGTCCAATTTTCCCAACACCATTTATTGAATAAACTATCTTTAGTCTATTGTATGTGTTTGCTCCTTCTGTTGACTATTAATTCACTCTAAAGAAGTGGGTTTGTTTCTGGATTCCATGCTCTGTTCCATTGATCTGTGTGTCTGTTTTTATGCCAGTACCATGCTGCTTTGATTACTATGGCCTTAGTTTCATATTAGGTAGCGTGATTCCTCCAACTTTGTTCTTCTTTCTCAGAATCACTGTTGCTATGCCAGGGCCTTTGTGGTTCCATATAAGTTTTTGAAATATTTGTTCTAGTCCTGTGAAATATGTCATTGGAATCTTAATAGGAGTTGCATTGAATCTATAGATTGCTTTGCGTAGTAGAAACATTTTAATGATATTAATTCTTTCTATCCATGAACGTAATAATTGCTTCTACTACTTTGTATCTTCTTCTATTTCTTTCTTCAATGTCTTATAATTTTTCAAGGACAGGTCTTTTACCTCCTTGGTTAAGTTTATTCATATTTTTTAAGGAATTGTGAATGGGATTATTTTCTTAACTTCCCTTTCTGTTAGTTTGTTATTGGCATGTAAAAAATGCAACTGATTTCTGCATGTTAACATTGTGTCCTGCTACTTTTCTGAATTCATTGATCAGTTCTAGTAGTTTGTTGCCGGAATCTTTGGAGTTCTCTATGTACAGTATCATGTCATCTGCAAATAATGACAGTTTCACTTCTTTCTTGCCAATTTAGATGCCTTTTATTTCTTCTTCTTATCTGATTGCTGTGGCTAAGACCTCCAGTACTATGTTGAACAAGAGAGGTAAAAGTGGACATCCCTATGTTGTTCCCAACCTTAAGGGGAATGCTCTAGTGTTTGCCCATTGAGTATGATACAGGCAGTGGGTTTGTCATATATGGCCTTTGTTATATTTAGGTATGTTCCCTCTAATCCCACTTTGCTAAGAGTTTTTATCATAAATCATACTGGATTTTATCATATACTTTTTCCGTATCTATTGATATGATCATTTGGCTTTTATCCTTCATTTTGTTTATGTGGTGAATCACATTTGTTGATTTGTGAATGTTGGACCAAACTTGCATTCCCAGAATAAATCCCATTTGGCCATGGTGTGTGATCCTTTTGATTAATTGCTTTATTCGGTTTACCAGTATTTTGTTAAGGATTGTAGCATCTATGTTCAATCAGTATATTGGCCTATAACAAATTAAAATAANTTTTATCATATACTTTTTCTGTATCTATTGATATGATCATTTGGCTTTTATCCTTCACTTTGTTTATGTGGTGAATCACATTTGTTGATTTGTGAATGTTGGACCAAACTTGCATTCCCAGAATAAATCCCATTTGGCCATGGTGTGTGATCCTTTTGATGAATTGCTTTATTCGGTTTACCAATATTTTGTTAAGGATTGTAGCATCTATGTTCAATCAGTATATTGGCCTATAACAAATTAAAATAAGGACACAATAATCCAAAATCTGTGGGACATTGGGAAGCAATCCTAAGAGAGAAATTCATAGCATTACGTGCCTATCTCAAAAAACGAGAAATAGCTCAAATATACAAGCTAACCTTACTCTTAAAAGAACTTGAAAAAGACTAACCAACCAAGCCCAAAGTAAGTAGAAGGAAGGAAATAATAAATATGAGAGCAGAAACAAATGAAATAGAGTCTGAAAAATGATACAAAAGATTAATGAATCCAAGAACTGTTTCTTTGAAAAGATAAACAAGACTGACAAACTTTTAACCAGGCCCTTCAAGGAAAAAAAAAGAGAAATGACCCAAATAAATAAAATCAGAAGTGGAAGAGGAGAAATAACAACTGACACCAAGGAAATACAAAAGATTGTGAGAAAATATTGTGAACAACTACATGCCAAGAAATTGCACAACCTGGCCAAATGGACAAATTTCTAAAAATGTACAATCTTTCAAAGCTAAATAAGGAAGAATCAGAGAACATGACTATATAGCTACACCTAGTGAAATCGAAGTAGTAATAAAAAAAACTCCCAGCAAACAAAACCCCTGGACCAGATGGCTTCACAGGTGAATGTTACCAAACATTCCAAGGAGAACTAACACCTCTCCTTCTCAAACTGTTTCATAAAATTCAAGAGGAGGGAAGGCTCCCAGACTCATTTTACACAGCCACCGTTATCCTAATTCCAAACCCAGAAAAAGACACTGTGAAGAAAGAAAATTAAGTTCATCGACTTCTAAAATAAAATTTTCCTGGTGTTGAGTCATATGGGACAACTGTAATAGAATAACAATAAAAAATTTAAAAGGTTAAATTAAAATTAATAAAAATAAAATAAGATAAAATAAAATAATTCTTAAAGATTATACCAGGACTTAGCATTGAAACAAAGATCAGTTTTACGGACGCCTTAACCAATATTTTGTCTACATTTTTTCATTCATGCACAAGAATGTGATACCATGAAAACCTGTATCTAACTAAGTTAGTTGAAAAGAGCACTTATTAATAAGTATAAAATTTAAAGTTTTATACTTATTAAAGAAAACGTGTCATCGTTTATTTCAATTTTTTTCTCTGTTCGGGGTACGTAACATAATGGTGCATTTGTAGTCAGAGATATCTTAGATTGGAAGTAGTAGGATCACTCTGGTTTGTAGGGTCAGTGTTCATAAACCTGTCCCACAGTGCTGTATGGACAGCAGGGAACCTCCCCCAACACACGCACACACTGACGTGCCTCCCCCAACGAGTCTACGCCCCAGCTGCCACGGTTATTTCTCCATCTCCAAAGTCAGCGTCTCCCAGGAAAGGGGGGGGCCAAAGCCAGAGGCTGCTTCGTCAGGATCCAGCTGCCACCTCCCGCTCTCACAGCCAAGTCTGATGGTCAGATATTATGGAAATCAAAAGTTTACCTTCTGTAAAAACTAGCACTAGGATATTAACCAATAAATTATTACACTTGGGATCACAACCAGATTACCAAAGATCGATTTTATTGTTGCAGAAAAGAATAACAGTTTAGAAATATTCCAGATAAGAGGGGATGAAACGCAAACGGGCTCTAGCTGACCCCCGTCGGGCTACCTCTGGAGCCCATTCCCTGCGCTTTCTCGTAAGTTTAAGTTCGTGCCATCCTGTATCACAATCCGGATCCTATGAGACCCGTCCTTACACCGGAGGGTGGTGTTAAAGATGAATGGGTGCGTCTCTCTCAAAGGTTCAAAGCTTCACTTCAATGTTGGGTAAACCGGAGAAGGTCTAGGACATTGGCAACCTTCATGGAAAGAGAGAGATTAAATTCTTCCCACATTATCCTACATGATTCACCCTTAAACAGGACTTCCCACTGTGTTGGCAGAGGGGTAGACGATACAGTGGTTTGTGCTGGGACAGGCTAGGTTTAGAAGAGGAAAATGGCAACACTTCACAAACAGCATATCATGTCATACAAAGTCATACTCTGTTTAACTCTCTATCTCCTAATCTAAATTACTTTAAAGTGAATTTTTATCAAATTTGCTATATCATTCGTAGCAATTGTCTACAATCAAGTACATTATAGTAACAAGTACATGCACAAGTATTTTTTAAAGCATTCAGATGTGCACTTACTAAGGTCACCTTCACAAGCCAAAATTTTGAACACTTTGATGAACACTAAATCTTTATGAGAAGAGAAAACACTGCCTTATACTTAACACCTGTAGATAGTATATAAAGATGCAACTGTACCAACGGTCCAATGCCACCGTATACCATGGGTTTTCTCCAAATGAGAGGATGTTAGTTTATTCTGAGTTCTTTCAAACAACTGTGTGGCGCAGCAATTCTTCTTCTACAGGTACTCACACTACCGATTTCAAAAAGCATAACTGACACAATGAATGCAGTAACAGGTGGGCATGAGCTCAGATCATATGAATGGAGACATGGTTAGATTCTTAATGTAACCTAGTTGTGATGGTAACCTAGTTGTGATGGTTTATTTTCTGTGTCAACTTGACTAGGCCAGATTACACATTATTTCTGGGTGTCTTTGAGGGTGTTTCCAGGTGAAATTTACTTTTGAATCAGTGGACTCAGTAATCTGTTATCTTCAGTGTGAGTTGACATTACCTAATCATTTGAGGGCCTAATTTTTAAAGATTTTTATTTATTTATCTTAGAGGGGAAGGGAAGGAGAGAGAGAGACAAAGAGAGAGAGAGAGAGAGAGAGAAATATCAATGTATGGTTGCCTCTCGTGCATCCCCTGCCAGGAACCAGGAACTGGCCTGCAACCCAGGCATGTGCCCTGACTGGGAATCGAACCGCGATCGTGTGGTTTGCAGGCCCGCGCTCAACCACTGAGCTACACCAGCCAGGGCGAGGGCCTAATTTTTAAAAAAGCAGAAAGTAACAAACAAACTAATAGAACAAACAAGAACAAACTCATAGATACAGCAGGGTGGCTGGGAGGCAGGGAGGGCAGGAGCAGCAGGAAGGGCGAATTGGGTAGACGGGATCAAATATATGGGAACAGAAGGAAAGTAGACTTTGGGTGGTCAACAGTTAATTGAGTATACAGATATTGAATTTATAATATTGTACACCTGATATTCATACAATGTTATTAACCAGTGTTGCCTTATTAAATTTAATGTTCTTTAAAGGTCAAGGAACCCCCCCTTTTTTTCCTGCCTTGTTGTTGAGCAGAAACGTCTTATCTCCCTCTCCTGTCCTCAGCCTGGCATTCACGCCATTGGCTCCCTGGGTCTCAGGCCACAGACTCAGACGGAAGGGCACCACGAGCTTTCCTGGGTCTCCAATTTGCAGAGGGAGGATTGTGGGACTTAGCCTTCACAGCCATGCGGGCCAATTTCTCATAATAAATCTCCTTTTATCCTCCTGCTCTGTTTCTATGAGGAATCCTGATTCATATACTATTCATATACTGTGTCTCCCATCTCTAGATTTGAAATTCCCTGCATCATTTCTCCCTAACAAACAGGTATATATTAACAAAGAGTTAATATATAAATAAGCAAGCATAGGAACAGTGCTCCCTCCTGTGGCCAAATCTCTTGAACATTTTCAAACCCAAAGGCTACCTCTGGCGGCCCCCAGTGGATCCTGGGCCCAGACTCCGGAGAGGCCCGCTGACACCGCGGACAGGTGCTGTGTGTAAACAAGAGTGCAATTCTAAAAGTCGGGCTTTCAGTTTCGGCTAATGCACACTAATAAATCAGGACACACGTTTAAGTCAGAAAAACATGAAGAAAAATGGAATATAAGTCAGTGCTGGAGTCTGGTAACATTAGATTTGCACTTTTTAACATCTACCATGTGTGAAGAGAATGTCTTTCTACACTTAAAGGGACATGTCATCTAAGGGGAAAAGTGGTCTTGAGGTGTGTGGATTCTTATTATTGTTATAAAATGCCGTGGTTCTCAATCTGGAGTGATTTTGCTGCCCAGAAGAGAGCAGCAACATCTGGAGACTTTTTGGGTGTCGCAGGTTGGGGGAGGGGTGCTGCCGGAACCTGGGAGGTGGAGGTCAGGGGCGCTGCTGAACCTGCTGCAAGGCACAGGGCAGCCCTCCCCCCAGCCACTACCCTGGCCCAACTTATCAATAGGGCTGAGGCTAGACACCCTGACAGGAGAATATTCTACTAGCATTGTCATTCATTCGCAGTATGCAAGCCTTCAGCTTGGAAAACATACTTGTTAAATGCGAAACTAAATACAGTTTGGCAAAATTCCAGTAATAAAGTCAGAAGCTCAGGAAGGATGATTCTTAACTCAGTCTCACGTCGGATTATGTTCTTTGGGATTATATATTTTGTCGTATAATGTGATACATCTACAATATTTAGTCATTGTTTTCAAAATAGAAGATATATCTGAGTGTTTTGGTTGCTGGCCATCACAAGGTATCAATCCAGACATTCTTGTCCCTCGAGGAAACACAAAGAAAGTGAAACCGTTTAAATTGACTCCAGGCAGGTCTGCAATGTTTTCATTAGAACACCATGCCTGCTGGTGACAGGCACATTGAAAGCAGGAGAAAAGACAGAGGAGAGGTTGTGGCATGGTCATCCCTCTGGCAACCAAAGAAGAGCCATTCTTTTAGGACCGGGGTCCCCAGCCTGGGGTTTTGAATCCCTACGCTCAGAGACGGCAGGAAGAGTCTGAACACTAATTTCAACATTTTAGAAATGCGCTAATAACAAATGAATATTCATCTGCAAGAAAACTTATTAGACTCAGTGAAATGAAAAATTCAGTGTGTCGACACTTACATTCTGTATGAGTTCACTTTATCTAAGGTAATATTTTAGAAATGTCTAGATCCTTTGGGAAAAATGATACAAAGAGTCTTTTGTGGTTAAACAAAAGTTGGAAACTATTGCCTTGAGGAAACCTAGCTGTCGAGATGAATAAATAGGGGAATGTAAAACCAAAATACAATATTGCACCAACTTTTTTCCTCCAGTTCATTACTTACAGTGCCTGGTATGACACTTGATATATAATGATGAACTCAACCAATATTCCAACTGAAGCCAGAACTTTGAAAAGGAGTAGGAGGTGGCGGCAGCAATAAGAAAGCCCCAGGGGAAATGGGAGAGCGATGATGGGCCAGACTTCTAAACTCATCTCGGGGACCCTCTTCCCACGTCAGCCTCTCAGCCCCGAGGAGCTGCACTTTATTAAGGGGGCTTGTGGCTTGTCTCCTTACAGGGCTTAATGAAAATCAGAGCTACAGTAGCTTCTCCTACCCTCATAGTCACTACTCCACCACCACAGTCGAAAGCCGCGTGCTTCCAGGGTAACTCCACTATTTTATCTGGGGTGCCTACTGTTTGGGCTGGCACACGCCAAGTGCAGACAAAGGACCCAACCCCTCAGTCATTTTCACTGGTTCCTCCTTCACCCTCCAGGGCTGGCTGGTCATCTTGGGGGCTGTGATCTGGACCCCATTCTTTCCTCTCCCACACTCCTCCTAGGCAATCTCCCTCAGCCTCAGCAAAGCCCACATTGTGTATCTGGCCTAGACTTCCTTCCGAGCTCCAACCAGAACATCTGTTTATTCACTTAGATGTTTATGTGGCGATCTCAAACTCGGTATGTCCAAAACAGAATTCCAGCTTTCCTCTACACCACCTCTTCCTCCAGCTTCCCCTAACCCATCACTCGTACCATAACTTACAATTTCGCTTCTCTCACAATCATAGATTTCATCTTTATATTTTATTATTTAATGAATTGTGTCCCCAAACTCATATTTTGAAGTCCAGACCCCTGTGCCTCAGAATGTCACTGTACAGCGTGGAGCAAAAGCAGGCTCACAGTTGCTGATATGGAAAATAATACAGTAACTGCTAATAATACAAGCATAACTGTGCTTCACGTACTCCCAACTGTAAACCTACCCTGCCCCATCCTGAACTTTGATATACAACCTTTACAGAGGCAATTAAGCTTAAAATTAAGTCTTTAGAGTGGCCTGTACCCAACCTACCAGGTGCCCTAACAAGGAGAGAAGAGTGGGCCACACAGAGGAACGCCAAGGATGTGCCTGTGCAGGGAAAGAAAAAGGCCCCGTGAGGGCAGAGCAAGCCGAGGAGAGAGGACTTAGGAGAAACCAAATCTCCCCATACCTTGGCCATGGGTGTCTAACCGCCAGAACTGCAAGAAAATAAATTTCTGTTGCTTAAACCACCCAGTCTGTAAAATGTACAGTAGCCCTGGCAAACTGAAACACCTTCTTCTTCTCACCAATCACCACGTCCTGCCCACTCGACTTCCTAAATATCCCATCCTCTCCGCACCCACCTCAGCTGCCCTCAGCCAATCCCCTTAGACCTTTATGGAAGCCTCTCATTGGTCAGCCTGCTTTCCCTTTCAGTCTCTACAATCCAGTCCCCAAAGAGAGGCCAGAGTGATCACTTAAAAACTAGAATGAAATCCTTTCCCTTACTTTGAAACCTGTCAATAGCTTTCCCATTTCTCAAAAGATCGAGTAAAAACTCCTTACCTTGGCTGACAAAGCCCAGCGCAATCTGGCCCCTGCCTACCCCTCTGGCCTCATTTAGACTCACCGGAGCTGTCACTCACCACACTCCAGACACAGCCACTTCTGATACTTCTCACCATGACCAGAAGCACTAGTCTTCCCACATGTATTTTCCTCCATTGAAAAGTTTTCTTAGCTCCTCGTCTTTATTTGGCCAATGATCATGCTTCCTTCTGGTCTCAGCCAAATTCTTTCTTTCTAGGAAAGGCTCCCATGTTGGTTCAGCTCTGACAAGTCCTCAAGGAGTCCTGCACTGGTCTTTCACGGTACTCTGCACATGGTACTCTTCACACGTGTAATCACGTTCTCAATGTCTGCCTCAGACAGTAAGCTACTCAAGGCTCATATCACCTCTGTATTTTTTGTATTCCTAGAGCCAAATACAGTGCCTGGCACATGTCTGTCGAGGGATGGAAAATGACCAGAACGCAGGGTTACTTCCAAGCAATGCATCCGAGGCTCCGAATGAAAACACTTTCCTTCTCCTAAGGGCCCCGGATTGAGACAATGGTTGGATGTGAATTCTGAAGCCAAATATTAAAGAGCCATAAAGGCCAGAACGTAACAGCAAGCTAAGCTAGAGAAAAACATGAAACTAGAGTGTGTTTTATTTGCTTCAGATCTGTGTCACTGTATTTTCTGACACTATAAAATAGTTTGGTACCTTCAATGACTGCAGATTATACACTATCTCCTAAGAGAGAGTAGAGCTGGGCTGGAACAAGAGGTGTGAGGCTATCAGTAAAGATCTAAAGGAGGCATTCGGAGGAAATGAAAGGAGACTGAGAGAGGGCAAGTAAAATGATTGGCAGGCAGTGCTGAGAACAGAGCTGAGCCATACATTTTATGGGCCACAATCAAGTATAATTCAAGCTGCATTAAGGCAGTAGGTGAATTTCCTAGGGCCGCCATAACTAAGTCCCACAAACTGGGTGACTTCGAGGAGCGGAACATTATTCTTTCACAGTAGTGGAGGCTGAAAGACCAAAATCGAGGTGTCAGCAAGACCGTGCTCCCTCCGAAGGCTCGGGGGGGGAAATTCTTCCTCCCCGCCCTGGGCCTCTGTCGGCTGTAGCGGCATCACCCCCACCTCCGCCTCCATCTTCACACAGTGTTCTTCTGTTTGGGTCTGTGTCCAAATCCCCCCCCTCTTTTCTCTAATAAAGAAATTGATCACTGAATTGAGGGTGCACCCTAAATCTAAGAGGACTTCATCTTGAGATTCTTACCTGGTTAAATCTGCCAAGACTCTCTGTTCAAATAAAGTCACGTTCTGAAGTTCTGGTGAACATAAGTCCGGGGGCCACTCTTCAACTCACTGCAGGCAGGAATTGTGTTTCATTCATTCCTCTAGCCCTAGAAACTAAAATAATGCTTATTACAGAGTCTATCCCTAATGCATAGCAGTGAAACAAATGACTTCACTCACAAGTAAACAAAAGACATGCAAAGGAACTGAGGATACTAGGGCATGTAGGCGCTCCCACCAAGATAGGGTATCAGCACCGGAGTCGGTTTCCTGGTAGACCATCCGGTGCAGATTCCAAAGGAAATCATCGGAGAAGCCATTACAGAACTCTTGGACCTCTCGCCCAAACGTAAATTATGAAAGGATTGGAAAACTGAAGACACGGGGGGAGATATTACCTGAAAGGTCTGGGACAGACTCTGCTGTGGAAATCCCACCAACCGCCACGACCATCGAGAGGAAGTCTAGCGAGAACTTCCCGAGACCACTCCAAGAGTTCGAAGGGGTCCCAGACCCACATCTGAGCAATGAATAGAGCTCTGTGTCAGACAGGTAACTGCACGAATCTAAGGGTGCGTGAGTCTTGGGGTACAAATGTGAAATTGCAGTATCGGTCTGGGGCTGTTTTTAAAAGGATACTGCCCAAAGGTGCCCTCTTAGCGCAGTAGGCAGCGCGTCAGTCTCATAAAAGGATACTGCCCAAAAGGGCAACATGTCAGGAAGAGAGGAACCTAGTCATTTGGGGCAAAAAGGGGGTGAATCTGAAAGTGATCAGGAAGGTCACTGCCCACATCAAAGGAGGGGCCACTGGATGAGCCTGGTCGGGGGGCAGGGGGGCTGAGGGAAGCAGGAGTGGGAGGGAGGGCTTCTGGAGAATCCATGAGCACGCCCACAATGAAATCAGCTTTAAAATGTGCCCTGCCACAAGAGAGCATGATGCCATTTAAAAAAAAATTGGCTCATCCCTACTAACAAAATCAAAAACAGCAGCCATGGAGTAAGAAAGGCAGAAGGAGGAGGGGTGGGGAGACCGCCAGGAACCTCTACCCACACCAAAAATTCCTATTTGCCTCCAGGCCCAACAAGGAGAGAGGACCAAGTCTTTCCTTTAAACAAAGATTGGAGTGGCAATTAGTGTATTGGATCTGACACTGCAAATTACTTAACGGAAATTAGTACACAGAGTGATGTTTTCAACTACTGAGTTGAGACCAGAGTGAACATAGGACCGAGATGCCAGAAAAGCCATGGAACCTGCCCAGCTTTTCAAGAGGCAGAAGGACTAGCCCCGCTCAGTTGGATTAATGGGACAAAAATTAAACGGCTCCTGTGATTACACCTCACGAGTGCTGCAGGTTCAGGTACTCATCACGGTGCTTTAGGTGATCCGTTACGTAATCCCGGCTGCACAGAGAAGGAAGAGCATCCGAAAAGGGTCTGGTGGGAGAGCACAGTGGTTGTGGATATAAAGTCCCCAGGAGGCTGTGGTCAAAGTGAGTTATAACAGTTCTGAGGCAAAACAGTTCCGGGTGAGAACACAATCCAGAGTGTGAGGCTGGGATTAGGTAACCAATGTGCTTTGGAGCTCAAGAGGTAAGAAAGAGATTAAAGAACATTCAGGTTAATTTGTTACACAGGTGCAGAAATCTTCTGGGATCCTGTCCTGGCTTGGGATAAAAACAAAGACAATTATCCAGATGCCATTCCCCACCATGCTACAAAAACTGCTTCTATCAAAATCACCAGTAAACTGCACCATGGCATGTCCAACGCAGGCAATTCTCATTTCCCATCTTACCTATCAATAGCATTCAGCATAATAGATCATTTTCTCATTCTTGAAACACTGTCTTCGCAGGGCATCAAAGATCCCACCCTCCCTGATTTTACTTCTCTTTCTTGGCCTCTTCTTTTCAGATTCTTCTCCTGGATCCATCTTTGCTCTTGAACCATTACATGCTGGAGGGTCTAGAGCTCAATCATGGGACCTGTTCTCTTGGCTGTCTCACTCCTTAAGAAATCTTACCCAATCTGACAGCTTCAAATACTTCTACAGAGTCCAAAATGTATGTATCTAGCTCCAAAATTTCCCCCAAACTTCAGACTGATTTTTTTCACATCTGTGCTTAGCAGAGCTCTCAAGTTTAACACGTCCAGGATCAAACACATGCCAGAACCTGCTCTTCGTCTAAACTTGCTCTTCTCCAAACTCCCTATTTCAGTAGATGGCCCAGTTGTTGGGCCCAAACTTTCAGAGTTAACTTCTGAGCCTCTTTACTTACAACCCATCCGCAATTGTTGTCAATTCAGCCTTTGATGTATAGCACCGAGCCCATCCTGTCCCCTCTCCGCCATCACCTCCCCCTCAGCCGAACCATCCTCATCATCTCCCTGCTTCCACGCACCTGACTTCCTGTAATCTCGTCCCCACATAACCAGAACCATCCACTTAAACATAAATTATGGAACTGCACGGAGAACCCCAAGCAATGTGGTACTGCTGGGGGACGAGTGGGAGTGAGGGAGGGAGAGCTGGGAGTCTGAGAACAAAGACCCCCAGCCATGCGGGGCCCGGCGTGCCAAACCAACCAGCAGCTTGTCTTTCTATAGTTACATCGTTACCACTCACCCTCACTTCGTAGAGCAGCCTTTGGAAAATGCCCCCCTGCCCGGCGTGTGCTCAGAAGACCAGAAGGAAAAGGGCTTGTTTTGTGCCTTGTCCCTCCGAAGGGCCAGGAGCAAAAGTGAGAGTTTCAGGGCTGGGCCTGGTGTGGGCAGCAGGAACCAGTGAGAAAACCCTTATGGGGAGGGGGGACACAGGGACATAAAAGCCGCTGTGCTCCCTTCCTAAATGTGGTCCTCGGACCACAGCTGTCCAGCCCAGAGGGATGATCAGTTTGCTAAATGTTATTACAAAAGGTTATGTATATTGAGTTATATTATTATGTTATATAGTCTCTTGCACATATTAAATGTTGCCCAATAAAATTACATGTAACACATGTTATGTATGTAACGTAAGCATGTAATGAGGCGTAATGGCATGAACACCCTGAACCCACTGCACAATGTAAGAACTGGAACATGACAACAATGTTCTTTCCGAACACGAGCCCTGCCACACCTTCAGTCTCCGAGGTGACCACTCATTTAAGTTTTGTTTACCCTGGCTTAAACGTGCTTATCTCACGTTAGTTTATGCTTTAAATGACGTACTCTACTTTGCTTTGGGGGGAAATAACATAAAAATGGTAGTATACGGTATAGAGTCATCTGGAATTTTTTTAAGGGATCATTTTTTTCCATGCTTAATGTTAAAAGTGAAGCTGGTCCTTCGTAGACTTAATCAACCAATTTAATCTGACTTTCTGACTGAAATATGGAAGAGCAGAACCATCAGATTCCAAGCCCTCACTTTCTGTGGACGAAAAAATGTTTGCACCGCGAGGGTCTGAGTGCTTGGTCTAACTCGTTGGCTTCCCCTCCTCCCTTAGCCGGATGGTAAGGCTCCCGGAACACCGGTCAGATCTCCTATCCCCTAGGTTTCTGCGTTTGTGCAGGGGAAGCCCTTGCATGACCTCAGGACACTTCCTACTCTCCTCCACCAGCTTTTGTGCCTGTCTCTAGGACACCTCTTGCTGTAGCCTTCTACGTCCACACCAGTCTTCGGAAACGATTTTCTTTTCCCCGTGTCCTTCGGTGAACCACAGGAGTTTTCAGAGCGCAGCCTTAGGAAAGCCTTCAGAAGGGCTGACCACGGAGCGGGAGGAAGGGCCTGACCTAACCCCTCCCGCGCCTTCCGAGGAACATGGGTCTCGAATTAGTTTCCTGGGCTCTGAGGACATTGCCACAGATTTGGTGACTGGAAATGGTAGAAATGTGTTTTCTCACACTCGCAGAGGCTAGAAGTCTGAAAGCAAGGTCTGGTGGGGGCCACACTCCAGAGGCGTCTGGAAGGGAGTGTCCACAGCGCCCCCCTTCGGCTTGTGTCTGCCCCGCTTTCGCGTTTTTCTCTTTCTTCCCACGGCCTTCGTTTCTGCGGGTGCCGTGTGTCTTCTCCCCTTCTGTCTCGGTTAAGGAGACCGGCGGTTGGATTTGGGGTCCACCCTAACCAATACAGGATGATCTCATCTCGAGATCCCTTCCTTAATTACCTTTATTCTATAAAAGGCTCACATTCTGAGCTTCCACATAGATGTATCGAGGGGATTATTTACCTCATTGGAGATCTGCAGATGATACTAAATGCAAAAGTCCTGTGGTTAGATAAGTTTTTAAAATATTCTTCTCTGTATCTGCCTCAGAGCATCACACAGTTTATCACTGTATTAGAGACTGGATACCTCTGTGTGTGTGTGTGTGCTAATAACTATCACACTGTTTTGGAAAGTGTTGTTAGGGACTACACATTTTTCAAGGACAGGGTCAAAGCTGTGTGTGGTAACTGGCAGGGTCTTAGATGGAATGTGCTGAGTGATGTCCAAAGCATCGGGAAGACCTCCTCCTCCATGCCTGCTGGCCTGGTCAGTGATACCTCAGATTCCTTAGACGAGAAACCCTTTTAGCCCACATTGAAGGAAAATCTGCCGTACTAATGCCTTGAGTAATACCTCCACGCTAAGATATGAATGACTAATACCGGCTTCATTTCTTAGCAAAGCCCTTGGTCAAGGGAGAGAAAGGCCTAGGCCCCAAGGCCACCAAGGCGTCTGAGGCCCAAGGGGGCCATGAAACAGCTGGACCAGTATTCCAGAGGTCAAACTTCTGCCTCTTTTTAACCTTTTCAGGGTCGAAAATATTTTGTTTGTTTTCACACAGTTCAATACACTTTATGGCTGGAAGTGCTCATCTCTGTAACCTAAAATATAAGGGTACATTTGCATTTGACACCAATAATTGATACATTAAGATACCATCTGGTTTTGCTTCTTGCCAAATATGTGATATAAATATCAGAATTTTAATAGGTACAAGTATAAACTTTTAGAAGGCAGATTGAATTATTTTTCTACAATTGTGTGGTATTTGATTACCTGTGATTCTTTTTCTCTCTCCTCAAGTCTGTTGAGGTAACCTGTCCATTTGTATTAAATGTGTAATGTTGTAAAAAATAGGAAAATAAGTAAACACCAAGACAAATGTGCTGTGACTTTAAAATTCTTACATGCAAATCTTTAGAGGGGGAAATATTTCCATCTCTCCTGAATTTTATCAATCCAAGAATCTTACCTGTTTCTTTCCATCTGCAAGAAGAAGAAAAGAGGGAAGAGAGAGGAGGAGGGGACATAGTGGGATGAATGGCGAAAGAGCAGTGAGCAGAGGATGCGGCAGCCTCGTTGCCAGCTGTAGGACACCTGGCAAATCTCCTTTCCCTCTGGGCCTCTTTGTAAAACAAGGGAGGAGATTCGGGTTCTTCTGTGCCCTTCCAGCTCTGAACTTCTATTATTTGAAAGCACCTGGTAGAGGTAAAGAAACTGTAACGGAAGCAAATGACAGAGATGAGCAGAAATAAGTGAAATAGAAACAAAAACATAAGAGGTGCTTCATAAAAACAAGATTTTTTGAAAAAAAGAGGAAAAAGGCAAGCCTGTGTAAGAGAGATCAATCAAATAGGTTGGAGATAAAATATGCAAAATACCTGGCATATATTAATGACACAATTAGAGGCGATGTGACACCATCTACCTACTTAGCTCTTCTTTTTCTCTCCAATCATCCTTACTTTTCCTTCCCTTATTATTTTATTTTATTTTTTAATGATCTTATTTATTTATCCTTAGAGGGGGAGGGAAGGAGAGAAGGAGAGAAACATCAATGTATGGTTGCCTCTTGTGAGTCCCCTGCTGGGAACTGGCCTGCAACCCAGGCATGTGCCCTGACTGGGAATCAAACGGCGATTGTGTGGTTCGCAGGCCCGTGCTCAATTCACTGAGGTACACCAGCCAGGGCCCTTATATTTTATTTTTATTTTTATTTTCACCTTGATTCTATATCCACGCATTATATCTGATACTTGCACTCACTCTGTTAGACACCTGGGGGCAATGAAGAACTTAATATCCCTCAAACCTGTGTTGTGATGAAGCCCTGGTACTGAGGATTAGTGCAGTTTCCACTTTCTCACAGCAGGTGGCACTGTAAGCCAGTGGATATGTAGTCAGACCAGCTTTGTCCTACGGATTTTTTCGTTGATTCTAAGATCTCTTCCTCCAACTTAATTTAGTTGTTGTTTTTAACCGATTCTTGAGAGGAAGAGGGGAGAGGGAGAGGGGAGAGGGAGATCCCAATTTGTTGTTCCATGTATTTGTGCATTCATTGCTTCATTCTCGCATGTGCCCACCAGAGATGGAATCCACAACCTTTAGAGGACGTTCAGAGGACGCTCTGACCAACTGAGCTACCCTACTAGGGTTTTTTGTTTGTTTGTTTGTTTTACATTTCCAAAATTGTCAGTCATCTTATACTCAGTATATGGATTTACTGCAGAGTTGTATGCCCCCTGAAAGATGTTCTTAAACTGATGTTGCTTCTTATTAAATCTTAACATTGTCTTAGAATGGAGGGCATTCAATATGTTATAAACCTTGGCACTATCTGGAATCAATTAATTACCTGCAGAGACTACTCAAAATCACTGCATAAGTTCCTACTGAAGAATCGAAAGTGCTACATTGTGCGGTTGTCTGAGAATCATGCACAGAAGCTTTTGTTTGAACAGACCTGGGTGTTTGAAACCCGACTCCGGCACTCACCAGCCCTGTGATCTCGGGCAAGTTTCCTATCGTGTATAAGCCTCGGTTTCCTCATCTTTCAGATGAAAAGAATGGCTAATTTGCAAGACTGTTATTGTGTGCCTAACCCATAATTTGGCTCAAAACAGTTTCAGTAACATCCAGCTAGTGTCATATAATTTTAAAAAGCTTAGGTTAACAACGAAACACAAAACAAATCCCTATTAATTTACAACGAATAGGGAGCGCGCACCTGTGCTACTCAGTAAATTGGCTGGCCTGCAGATGGCGATGCGTGCCCTTGCCTGGCCCTTGTCCTGGATGGCGCTGCTTGGTCCCCTCCACCCATCGTTCCCGGAACCGGGTCCCCTGCAGTGTTTTCGAGACAGACCTACTGAATTCAACTCCCTGGAGGAGGGACACAGAAGGTCTTTTAAACAAGTTTTCCATATTGTTTGTAGGAACGCTAAATATAATAACTGCCCTTAAGTGTGATTTCCCACAGAATAGGGTTGGGATCGTATTGATTTAGCTCAATTCCTGTAGTACCTGAATAAGTCAGTTATTTTAATCTGTTTATTGAGTAGAGAGACAAAACTTAAGGGCAGCTCTGGTTCCTTCCGCTTTCTCTGCCTCCCTCTGTGTGGGGTTCATTCTTCACAAGTCGGTTCCATTGGCAGCGGCTCCTGCCACCATTATGAGTGGGTTTCGAACCTACAGCTAAAAGATCAGTAAGTCCTGGAGATCTCACTCACACCATAGTGATTCTACAACCAACAGTACTGAACTATATACTTTAAAATTGCTAAGAGACTAGATCTTTTCATGGTGGATGTTCTCACCACAAAAAATAAATAATCACGTGGCTAGATAAAGGTGTTAGCTAATGCTACGGTGGTAATCCTACATAAGTGTATCGAATCAACACACAAGTATAGCAAATCAACACATGCATCTTAAACCTGAACAATGTTATACATCAATTATATCTCAGCTTTAAAGAAAACATGCTTTAAAAAATGAGCATGTCTTGCATGAAGGCAATCCCAGTGATAAAGTATCTTCTCTTTCATGCTCCGTAGTCAGAAAATGAGAATTCTAGATAGTTGAGTGAGACTTCTGGATAACTGAAGTTTAACTTTCAAAATGTCTACAGTACTTTAACAATTTTTGATGAAAATTACTTAGTCCACAAATCCTGTGGAAAGCGCTGGGTCCGAGGCTCAGGCTCTTGCTCAGGACGCAGAACACGAGGAAGAGAGTGCATGGCGTTTGGAGCGGGGAGAGCCAGCTGGACCAGCTCTCCACACGGCCAGGTTTCTGGGAAGAGCGCCTCCCAGCCCCCTCCAATCCCCTCGGTCGTGGCTGGCCTCTGGGCTCTTCTGGCGGCTGCTCATGCAATTATTGGCCAGACCTTCAAGGCTCCAGTGATATTTATGATGTTCTTCACAATATTAAGTTGCTTGCTGAACTTAACTTTCTTCCTCCTCAAATATTTTCCTTGAAGGCAACTCAAGGTGTCAAAAAGCTTGAAAACATAGCTATGTATGAGTGTGTGTGTCCACACACTCATACATATATACATATATATGCACTATATATATGTATAATGGTGGCAGGTCTAGCACTGTCTCTTCTGTATGCTTGGTCTGCCCCAGGAGGTCGAAATAGTTTTCAAGGACACAGGTGAAATAACAGGACACAAGACCACAGTGGGGTGAGCCACACATAGCACTGGATGTCGGCTCAGGGTGGGGCAGGAGAGGACTCTGGGCTGAGGGCGTTGGCAGATGTGAGTGGAAACTGACCACCGGAGAACAGCTGTCACTGTCACGTGGCTTACAACACGAATACCGTAGAACACTGCCCCCTGTACAGGCTGGCCATCCTGTGTACATGTTGGCACATCTCTACTTTCATGGTGTATCATTGCAGAGACAAACGGCATTCTAATGAGAGAGCAGTATAATTGCTTCAAATGGGGAGCGACAAGTGTGTCTCAACTTTTTAAGGACGCAAGGTCATTATTAGAAACACAAATTACTGGGCGGTGCGTCACTTTGAGAATTATTGTGAGAAGTGTGTGTGGGACAGTGGGGGCAGGCCCATTGGTCAAACACCCAGTGTGGCCCAGCCTTCTCTGTGCCTGGTGCCTCTGTCCCACTCGTGCTCTGGTTCTGCTGTGTGTGCCGCTTGCTCCTTCTGCCACCTTGCCACTCCCTGGTGTCCCCTTCCAGCTTATCAGCTCCACACCTTTGCTTTTTTAAGTTGAGATATAATTGACACACAATATTATATTTGTTTCAGGTCTACAACATGACTTAATATTTGTGCATATTGTGCATATTGCAGATCACCACAGTACGTCTAGTTAACATCTGTTATCATATATAGTTACAGAGATTTTAAGATTTTTTTCTTAGCAACTTCCAAATATGCAAAATAGGACTAGGAACTAACTGCAGTCAGCATGCTGTACATAATATCACATGACTGACTTTTTAATAACTGTAAGTTTGTACCTCTTGACCCCCTTCATTCATTTGACAACCCTTCTTTTCTTTTTTCTTTCAGCTGTCATTCTGAATGTTTAAAGCTTAGCTATGTAGTTAGAGCCAGTTCTGACCAATGAGGATGAGCACTCTATTTTAATTAAGACAGTTAAATTAATTTCTCCTCGCCCAAACTTCCTCTTCATCTTTTGATGATTTGCTGATTACTATTTATTTCCAAAGGCATAGAATTGAAGATATAAAATATATAAATATATTGAAACATCTACTAACTACAAACAGCATAAAATCAAAAGCATTTTTCTGTATGTGTCTGAACAGCCCGCAAAGGCTGTGGAGGGGGGGGGGGGGGGGGGGGGGGGGGGGGGGGGGGGGGGGGGGGGGGGGGTGTGGGGGGTGNCCCGCCCCCCCCCCCCCCGCCCCAGGATGTGTGGGTTTTATAATGTACTTTATTACAACTGCTTTCATCTGTGTATCTCCAGAGGGAAATATCCCCTCTTCCTGGGTAGTTTGTTTGTTTTAAACTGGTTCCTATACTCTAGGCTTTTCTGGGTACTTCCAACTGAGCGGGTGTTCTACACAGTTAAGGGGGGCAAAGGCCAGAGTGCAGGTCATAACTCCATTGGCCAATGAAGCAGTTTGGTGTGTTTCTCAAATTGAACTTAACTGGCTTTAGGAGCCTGGAAGAGCATTCGAATGGGCTTCAGGCTCTCACACTGTTCTAGCTTGCAGATCTCCTGTTATGAAAATGCAGAGGTGACCTGAATAAGCCAGCGTGGGGCCCATCTGTCAGGCCGGGTGAAGAGCTGCTCACAGCCGGGGACAGTGAACTCCCACCCCTCAGGCTCTGAGGCAGAGTTAGGGGCGTGGCCTCCTCTGCAGTCTGCTGGCCAACACTACCTGGCACACCACTGCCACCTCCCCTGGGGCAGGGCCGCAACTGGGACGAAGAGAGGGAGGCGCACCCAGGGTGTGCGGGAGCGAGTGCCTCCTTAGGTTTTGCACCCTCCGCACCTCACCGAGGTTTGTTCTGGCCCCGTGCTGGGGACTCCCAACCATCCTTACCCCAAATATTGGAATTTGACCCTGAAGATGGAGCCAAGTAACTTGGAAAAGAACACATAGTTCTCGTATTCTAAGTGGTTATTATTCGGATAATACAAACGGCTTAGAGAACTCTACCCTTCTAGTTACCACCCAGGCCTCTTGGGCAACAGTTTGGTTAGCTAATTGTATAATTAAATGAAACCTCTCAGGATTTCTTATCTGCAGTATATAAAAGTTCTATTGTGTTGTGTTCGGATGTGTCTTCTCTAAGGAAGTAGGGAGATGCAAAGTGAAACTAAAGCGGGGCGGGAGGAAGGGGAACCAAAGGTGGTAATAGAAAANTTGCTGATTACTATTTATTTCCAAAGGCATAGAATTGAGGATATAAAATATATAAATATATTGAAACATCTACTAACTACAAACAGCATAAAACCAAAAGCATTTTTCTGTATGTGTCTGAACAGCACGCAAAGGCTGTGGAATCCCCCCCCGCCCCCCCCCCCCGTGATGTGTGGGTTCTATAACGTACTTTATTACAACTGCTTTCATCTGCGTATCTACAGAGGGAAATATCCCCTCTTCCTGGGTAGTTTGTTTGTTTGTTTGTTTTAAACTGGTTCCTATACTCTAGGCTTTTCTGGGTACTTCCAACTGAGCGGGTGTTCTACACAGTTAAGGGTGGCAAAGGCCAGAGTGCAGGTCAGAACTCCATTGGCCAACGAAGCAGTTTGGTGTGTTTCTCAAATTGAACTTAACTGGCTTTAGGAGCCTGGAAGAGCATTCGAATGGGCGTCAGGCTCTCACACTGTTCTAGCTTGCACATGTCCTGTTATCAAAATGCAGAGGTGACCTGAATAAGCCGGCGTGGGGCCCATCTGTCAGGCCGGGTGAAGAGCTGCTCACAGCCGGGGACAGTGAACTCCCACCCCTCAGGCTCTGAGGCAGAGTTAGAGGCGTGGCCTCCTCTGCAGTCTGCTGGCCAACACTACCTGGCACACCACTGCCACCTCCCCTGGGGCAGGGCCGCAAATGGGACGAAGAGAGGGAGGCGCACCCAGGGTGTGCGGGAGCGAGTGCCTCCTTAGGTTTTGTACCCTCCGCACCTCACCGAGGTTTGTTCTGGCCCCGTGCTGGGGACTCCCAACCATCCTTACCCCAAATATTGGAATTTGACCCTGAAGATGGAGCCAAGTAACTTGGAAAAGAACACATAGTTCTCGTATTCTAAGTGGTTATTATTCGGATAATACAAACGGCTTAGAGAACTCTACCCTTCTAGTTACCACCCAGGCCTCTTGGGCAACAGTTTGGTTAGCTAATTGTATAATTAAATGAAACCTCTCAGGATTTCTTATCTGCAGTATATAAAAGTTCTATTGTGTTGTGTTCGGATGTGTCTTCTCTAAGGAAGTAGGGAGATGCAAAGTGAAACTAAAGCGGGGCGGGAGGAAGGGGAACCAAAGGTGGTAATAGAAAAAGGCACTGATTTTACTGAGCAGCGCAAGGGAAGCCCTCCCTCCTTCCCCCGTGTTGAGGAAACGAAACGTGGTGAAGATGTGACTGCTTTCAGACGCAGCTGCAATTTTTAACTGAACCCAGCAGGGAGAAGCCTGGATAAAACGGTCTGAACAGTTATCTAAACGTAAATTCAGGCAAGAACACATCCGATTCTGAATAGGAGAGGGAGGAGACTGCCATTCACGGAATGGCTGGTGTTGGCAGCGGGCTGCCCCCAAGCGGTGACAAACGGCAGTGCGCCAGTGCGTCAGTGGGATGAGGGGACGCGCTTCCCCCAGGCAGAGTCAGGGGCCCAACGGTGGTGTACATTACCTGCACAGGAAGTCAACACGTGTGATAAAGAGAAAGAATAAATAACACTAATAAGCAAAAGGAACCCTGTTGGAACAGGTAAACAAACATAAAATAGTGTAATAAGTAAATAATATTAATAAATATAGAGGAAGAGTAGATATAAATTCTCATCTCGCACCATGGCCTGATGAACTAGGGTTAAACAGACGTTATATCACAGAAAACCCTCACGGGTATAAGTTCTCATACTTGTTAAATTTCTAGAAGATGAAGGGCTAATTAAGGTAACATTATCTGAATTCAACGACCAGAGGGGGAGGGGAGGGGATTTTAGGGGAAAAGGGTGAAGGGTTTGCAGGGACAACTATAGAGGACACGCGGACAATAATGGGGGTGGGGTTGGAAACAGGGCAGGGAGGTGGGGAGGGCTAGGGTGGGGGGGAGAGGTGGGGGAAATGCAGAAAATTATTTGAACAATAAAAAATGTTTAAAAATTAAATAGGAGATTGTTATAGAGTTTCTAAAAACCTTAGTATCTTTATTCTAAGGCAGGTTGGGGAAAAACAATAGAAAAATGGGCAAAGGAAAAAACTGACCAATTCACAAAGGAGACATGCAAAGAAATAAATACACTTATGGAAAAATATCAACTCCTTACATGAAAACAACAGTGATATAGCATAGACCGTTGTGAATATTTTAAGTATACACACTTAAAAATAAAATGATGCATTGCAAGAGAGACTGTGATGTAATAGGTAGGCTCATACTTAGAAGAAACTGNTATAGAGTTTCTAAAAACCTTAGTATCTTTATTCTAAGGCAGGTTGGGGAAAAACAATAGAAAAGTGGGCAAAGGAAAAACTGACCAATTCACAAAGGAGACATGCAAAGAAATAAATACACTTATGGAAAAATATCAACTCCTTACATGAAAACAACAGTGATATAGCATAGACCGTTGTGAATATTTTAAGTATACACACTTAAAAATAAAATGATGCATTGCAAGAGAGACTGTGATGTAATAGGTAGGCTCATACTTAGAAGAAACTGGTTTTCATTATCTTTTAAACACTATGAATCTCCCAGTCTCTCCTGTGTCCCTCTTCGTGCGGATCAGATAAACCAGGCTCTCATCCTGGCTCACCCTAGTAAAGGTATCACGGTGCAGCCTCAAGGGAAGTGCAGCCTAATAATTAGTAGCTCAAATTCTGCAGTTATGTAACTTCAGATCTGCTCTGTGTCTTGCTGGTTTACTAACTTTTCAGGCCTCAGCTTTCTTACCTGTAAATGGGCATAATAATGCCTTCTCCTTTGCAGTGGGAGTTAAATGGGATTGTGTCTGACAGGCTTCACAAAGCCCCTGATGCACAGTAAGTACTTAATAAATGCTGGCTGGAGCTTTTCTTCTTTCCATTCTCCACCCTAACCCCCCCACTTTCAAAAATATTTGTTCAGCTGGGTTTGCTTTTACAAACTGCTTCAAATCCTTTTTGGAGCAAGGCTGCCTATGAATTAATAATACATGTTGGCAGTGTCTTCTTAAAAAATCTGCGTCAGTTCATGTCAGTTCATGGTGTCTGTGCCAACGTAGGAGAGTAATGAGATACGGTCAGTTCTGATATGTTCACAGCGGTCCTAAGACTTAAAATGCTCATTGCATTTAACACAGCAATCTCATTTTTTGACTCCACACATGAAAATGCTACAAGAATTTTACATAAATAAAAAGCTCGTTCACAAAATATTTGTAACAATTAAAACTTGAAAAAATCTGAATATCCTTTAAAAGAGAAATGATAAATATTTCCTCAAGAAAATTTTATGCAGTCATAAAAATAATTTTTTTTAAATTATATGATAGCATGGTAAAAGCTTAGGGTATATTACTGGGGGGCAAGGGGAAGCGATTTATTTATTTGTGTCTGTAATACGACTATAGCAACCTGTGATAATCCATAAAGAAAAAGACTGGAAGGAAGTATGCTAGCATGTTCATAGATTTTGAGTAGAGAAACAATAGATGATCATTAAATTATCTTTTTCTGTGTGTTTCTGTAATTCCTGCCTTCCTTAATAATGGATCCGGCACCCACACACAGTACCACTTAAAGTCCAGGTTCATAACTCGTGGATATACACAGAGGACAGCTCAGAGTGAACTGCTTTCTTCAGACAGGTTGTCGTCATTGTTTCATGAAATGCGATTGCCTTCGGGGTAGGAGAGTAGCTTCGGGGGCTGGGTCACCGGCAATCTGGGGCAGATTTCTGTCAGTGGCTCGGCTTGGACTGATAAAATGAGTGAAAGCAGAACACCTTTAGGGAACAGGGTGGGGAAGCAGATTGCCGTGCCAGTCACAGAAGGCACAACAGTTCCAGAAGCAGGGAATTCCAGAGCAGAATTCTCTCAACCTTACCTCTTTACAGAAGTTGGCAAAATTCAATTAAAGCATGTTGTTACTGTCCTTCATGTTTTAAAATTGTATTTTTAACCTAAAGTTATAAAATCAAAAACATTTTAGAGCTCAAAGATAGAATTATATGCTTTTAATTTTTATGCTGTGCTTTGTTTTTTCTGATTATAAAATTCATATATGCAAAATGTTTGAATTAATGAAATTTTTTATAGCCCAGTGCTCAGAGCATGACCCTATTAGGGGGGAGTCTCTCCTGTGAAATGTCTCACTCTCTCCCTGATACAGACACTGCTAACGTTTCTTGAGTGATTGCCAAGCGCTTGGCACTGCTGGGAGAGTGTTACACAAGTTAACTAAGTTACTCGCACAGCATTCTTCTGGGGTAGGTTTAACGCTTGCTCCCACTGCACTGATGCAGTTCCTCCTCTGTCCAAGACCAAGCAGGCGCGAAGGGGCCGAGCCAGGACTCGGAGCACAGGGGTTCTGGCCCCAGCTCTGCACTTAACTTCAATATATCCATAAACACACATTCACCGAAGTGGGATCATACTCTATCTACCATCTCATAACCTGCTTTTTCTTTTTCATGTAGGATGTGAACATCCTTCCAAGTCAATACAGATAACCCTACTTCAGTATTTTTAATGGCTGCATCATATTTTATTTCATGAGTATCTCGGAATGTATGTAACCATAACCCATATAGTTGGACATTTAATTTTTTTACTACTGTAAACAGCAAAGAATGCTCATCCTAACATACAAATGAGCATTTGAGAGATGATTTCATTGGGATAAATCCTTAGATAAGAAACGTCTAAGTCAAAGGGGAGATTTTTAAGGCTGTAGATACTTGTTGCCAAAAGACTCCCAAGAAAAGTTGGGCCTGCCTACATTCCCTCTGGCAACACAGGAGGGTGTGTTTTCTCCACATTCTAGCATGTTTTATAAACTTTTGCCTTTGACTTACTATAAGAAATCCATTTTACACAGAAATTCAGTATACACACACGTTCAGTATACCCAGACATTCAGTACATGCACACATTCATGTACACACACATTCATGTACACACACATACATGTACACACATTCAGTGCACACAGTCAGGATACCCATACATTCAGTATACACACACATTCAGTATACACACACATTAAGTAAACTTCACTGCTGTTTTAATTAGATACAATGTCCTCTTCTCTCCTCTCCTCTCCCTTTATTTCCTTCTCGAAAGTCCTTAAATACCAAACTATAGTCCACTGATCAGACGACCCAAGAATGGGTAGTAAATCACACTTTGAAAAATCACTATGTCAGTGCTTAGATATTAACATTCTCTCTAGTATTTGCTTATCTAACAATCTGAGAAAATGAGTAGTTTTTTCCATTTTAACTTCTTTAATTATTCAAGAGGC
This sequence comes from Sturnira hondurensis, assembly GCF_014824575.4. NCBI lineage: Eukaryota > Metazoa > Chordata > Mammalia > Chiroptera > Phyllostomidae > Sturnira > Sturnira hondurensis. The sequence continues at coordinate 413,343 of NW_028095541.1, read as the reverse complement.
TGAACTTTTTGGAAAATTATATTTCTGAAGAGAATAAATTATAGTTCATTGTCTCTCAGATTCCAGTGCACATGAGAATTTTTTTTAAACCTCACCCTTTACTTAATTTCTGAACAAAATAATCTTTAGAAATTGGGCCCAGGTATCAAAATTTGTGGCCAAAGCTGAGAACAAATGCAATGGACAAAGTCACAGTGTAAATTAGAGATTTACATGATGGTGTTGTTAGGACTTACCAAACTTGTCACTTTGTAAAACTGCATTTGGTTTGATATCCCTTTGAGTTTGACTTTATTTTAATATTTATTTGATAGGAATTTGAATAAATAAATATGACTAACTTTCTAAAATATTTTGTTTAATCATGCGTTCTGACTTATTAAGCATGTGTCACTTAAAAGAGTCACTCTTTATTTAAATTTAAGTCCCCTAATATTTTTTGCAAGCCTACTCTGTGCAAAGTACAGTGCCAGACCTGTGGGGTTAAAAGATTCACCATATAGTAGGAACTCTAATCTATGTGTGCAAATAACTATCACACCACAAAGAAAATGATGATTTCATAATCCTAAATTTAGAGATAAAACCTTTAAAAACTATGTTTACAATATCTTTATAGTATATCTCATTTATGACAATTTTCATTATGTACACCAAAACAAAACGAGAAAATTTTGGAAACATTTTTTAGCTGGTTTGAACAGACTTGTTTGCCCTTTAAACACTACATATTTTTAAAACATCACAGTCATCGGAAGGTTCCAGTTCGGGCTTACGAGCTGTCAGCTGCACAAATCACTGGTATGCTCACTTAAGTCTGATTTAGTGGGGAATTAAAGCACTGAAACTCATGGAAGATAGTTTAGATTCTCATGAACAAAATCACGTTGTGGGAGAGCCAAGGTGCCAATTAGTATTTCAGGGTTTCATCAGATAGCCTCCCTACGGGACTATCTACCTGGGTGGTACTTTGGAGCCTTGCATTTCATGCATCTGCTAACAGTGTTCTTAGCTCCCTCCTGTGCCTCCCCCAAGCCCATCTACTGCCCTTTAGTTGTGGCAGATTGGACAGTTGTGCTTTGCAATACGACAGAGGCTACCTTGCATCTCTCATGCTGTCTCCTTATTCACAGGAGCCTCTCAGAGGCCCACTAGGAACAGGCGCTGGTCCCAGAACTGTCCTGGAGGAGCAGAGACAGCAGAGTATCATGTCTACAGCAGGTGCCATTCTGGGGGCTGGCACAGGTGAGAGACTGAAAACAGGTTCCAAAAGCGTTGCTCACATTGGTGAAGAGCAAGTGACTAGGCAGAGGAGCTGGGGTTGAAGTTGCAGTGGGTCACCCGGGCTCTCCCATGGCATCTCGAAGCTTTGTCTTTGAGAAAGTTTCTTAACTTTCTATGCCTCCATTAACTCATCTACGAATGCTGGATAAATGACAGCCCTCGGAAGGCGTCAGCTCTGGAGGCCAGGACCAAAGCCCCCACCCACGTCCAGCTGAGCAAGTGCCCGAGATCTCAGATGATTAAGTGGAAAGGCCAGGCAGGGCTCTGTAGTGTAGTGGGTGGGCATGGGTTCACCTATAACCCTGCCATCTTCTCCAATGGTGTAAAATGTTCACCCTTCAGGGCACATAGCTTTTGGCAGAGATGAACCAGACAATTACAGATCCAGTCAAATGATGGATCAGCAGTCCAGTTTTTACCTGCTCTTCACCTACTGCTTGAGAGGAGACTGCCGATCATCCAGGCAAAGATCCGAAAGCCCAACAGCAGCCTTCAAGGCTCAGATGACTGGAGTGTGGATTTTCCTCTTGTTGGCCCTGGTCAACAAGAGATCAGTGATCGTCATCACACCCAGACAACGGGTTTCTAGAGCTGGACAATGAAAAACACGGGAGAGCTACATCCTGTTGGGTCACATCCTATTCACGAAGGCAGGAAGTGGGGCAGGAGACCAAGATGGTTAGAAAAACATTTGCTAACAAAATACTTACGAAACATTTGCACGCTATGTGTGCACGTATGTTTGGTGCACAATATTTTAAGACACTGTGAATCAAAATCCATATATCATGCTTTTGGGAAATTCTCAAGCTTCTTGGGAAATAAGGCTGGCTACAAGCCAACTCTTTGTTACATGACTGTGCTGGATGTATAATCGTACAAATCTAAAAAATAGAAAATACCCTGTTTATCACTTCAAAACTGATCACAAGAGCAGAGTTTCCTTTAGGAACAGGAGTGCAATGTTGGAAATTTCTCAGTGGCAGTCCTAGTGAATGTGAGGTTGTGGGTCTCATCTAGAAATAGGAATGTTGTTGCCTCTTTCAAGGCAAAAGATGTATTGTCCCAGCCATGAGCAGCCCTTCGGGCATTGTCTGGAAGGTATCGTCAGGCTGGCATGGAATTGCCCATTCACAGTGCTCCCTGCTCAAAACACGGATTGTCTTTCCTTCATTCACTGGTCTTAGCTGACAACGGAGCTTGGACTCGGGAATGGCAGAAGTCTCTTCTGCTCCTTTCTCTTCACCTTCACTGCTGTCATTCACCTTTTTCTCTTCCCTACTCTTGCATGTGTTTCAGGTGGGATGATGGTCTGTAGGTGCACCATGCTTCCATGCTGCTTTGTGTGGGGGTGGGGTTCAGGAGAAAGCACTGCTGTCTCTTGGGTTCTGTGTTGATAATGAGCATCCTTCTGACAGGCCCCTTCCAGCTCTGGACTACCTAGTAACTCAGGGCTTCTGGGGCAGTCAAGCACTCAGGGCGGTGGTGCTCAAACTTTTAGACTGCTGGTCCTAAGAATCTGCCTTTAAAATTTAAAATCCATGTGCATGGAAATTAGTACTCAATGATTGCTTTGAGTACTAATCCAGCTTTCTTTTTGGATTTCCTATGGTCTGTGGTAAGCAGTTGTGCTAGGGATGGGCCACAATTACTAGGAAATTATCTTTTAGGAATATCCATGCATCATGGAACTAGATGGGAGGGAACCTCCCAGGAAGGTAGGCCTGCTAAAGGCTTCGCTTATCAACCAATGAGTTCAGATTTTAGCATTTAGAGAAAGAGCTAGGAAGAAGGATGGAAAAGAATGGTATTGATTGTGCTAAGATCTATCTACATGTGTAGTGTAGTTTTTAGTCTAAAATTTTTAATACTGAAAAGCAAACACAAATATTGCATATAATTTAACCAAAAATTAACTTTTTATTTGTCCATGATAGACTGTTTTAACCAATACTACAGTATCATAATAAACACTGCATTTTTTTTCACCTAAATTCACGTATAAGAGATGTCTTTCAAACAGAAATGACAACGAAGGATAATTAAACGTGGGAGGTGGGGATGGGTAGGGCAAGGGAGAGTAATGGGGGGAAAATAGGGACAACTGTCATTACACAACAATAAAAAATTTAAATAAATTTTAAAAAACAAAACAAAAAATAAAGAGAAATGACAATTCTACCCATTTCCAGTGCTTGCAGAGAGCAATAGGACGACTGCACTGTAAGCCGTAGGTTTCTTCTCCGGCTTCTCCCTTGGGGCTTCCAACATTTTCAGTATTTCAGCATGGCTTTTGGAAAACGGGGGCTCATGATCAGTCACCTTACAAACATACTGGGTGGGAAATAAGTGGCATCTAATATCAGAATTACCAAGATGAGTGGCTGTGGTACCCAACGCTGCAGTACTGAGAGGGCCTCGAGGTCTGAACAGGTCCCCAGACAGCACTCCCCGCCTCTGTTGTTCTTGTCCTTTCATGTCTTACTTTAGTTTGTTTTTCTCACTGTTCCCAGCCACCTCGTCCTCAAAATTCTGTTTAAGTGGGAGAGTCCTACTTGCCGACCCCTTTGGAGCTTGGTGAGTGACAGGTCATGGGCTCGGGCCATCATGCACGTAGCTCATTCTGTCCTACTCCTTGATGAGGGAGGCACTGTTCTCTCCACTTTACAGATGATAAAAATGAGCTACAGGTGATTAAATACCTCATTCGAGAACGGTTGGTAAGGGATGGAGCTCCTGTTCCCACGTCAATCTTTCTAATTATAAATTAGGTTCTTTCAAAACACTGCACTGCCTTTCAATGTGGAGCCTGGGATAAAGATATCAGCAAAAGAAGGCATTCTCTCTCTCTGTCTCTCTCTTTCTCCTTATTCTCCTTTTGTTTTTGTGTCTTAAATTTACTGTCACTGCCTTCTACAAGCTGGGAACATTCATCATCTGACATAACCGAATAGATAATATGGTTTTATATAATAATAGGAAAAGGTATTTTAGAAAGGCAATCTGGAGAAAAAGAAAAGCATAGCAAACTTCCAGATGTCTGGTTTCTTTTTTTTTCTTCTTCTTTTGTAAACTGTTTTGATGGTTCCATTCAGAATACAAAATTAACTGTCTGGACTATAAAAATAACTGCTTTTGTAATTTTACTCCATACAGCAACAACTATTGTGCTTTTTCATGGAAAGATCTATTTTTGGAAAGAATGCAAGTCACCGCAGCCCAGTGAGTAATAACTGTTTGGCAACGTGGAGCTTACGGCAGATAACCACTCTGAGCCCTTCTATGAAAGGCTTACGGATTGTTTGTTACACAATTTGTACCTGTTATTTTGTGATACGTGCGGACTCACTTAATTTCTTTTAAAAAACCTAAAGGATCTATGTAAGGGCTTTGGGAATTCCTTTCACTCTGTATGACTCACAACTTGCACGCAGGCGGTTGGGTAGAGGAAGCATCTCTCCATCACTGCCTGACAAAAAGGAACACTGTGAACCAGGAAGGGAGGCTCACCCCCCCCCCCACACGCCCCTGCAACCCCCTGGGCAGGAGGTGGCATCTGTGGGTAGTATTTGAAGTCTGTAAAAAGAAGCCAGTGGCCGACCCACTGGGGTAACCCTGGGAGCAGGGGCTGGGGGGAACTGTTTTCTTTCTGATGCTTAAATTCAGGACATTTACTTTTTACTTTCGGTATAATTCTCACCAGGTTCAGAAGTTCAGGCATTTAACTCAAACACAGTTAGAACTGACTTCCTACTCTGTTTCAAGTGTACAAATGGCTAAACAAAGTAGAAAAAAAATGACTGGAATATGAAATTCCAAACTTTGAGAGTCACAGTTTCCAGGGACATTATAGGGGTTATCGGTCCCTGAATTAGGTGGGTGGCGTCTGCATTACCTCTGAGATTATTTGATTTTATGACATTTTACTTTTCTAGATCAGATAAGCTTCTTCTGGGAAACAATTTTTCAGCCACTCAGAAGCTCAGAGGGGTCTGACCAAAATCATATACTGAACGAAAGTTCAGTGTCAGACACGCTCCTTTCTGGAGAAGCCGGGCGGAGAGTTGGTGGGAAGAACCGGTAGACCTCTTAATGGAAAGGAAATTTAAAGATATAACTACCATTGTTTCCCTTGGGGAAATAACCATTATCTTGATGTAAAAGTTACATTTCATCTAAAACCCACTATTTATAAATAGAACAAGTATTCTGCAACTCGATTTGTGCAACTCTTTCAAGAACTGTGCATTTTGTTTTTAATTTCATTGCACGAAGTGGTAGGTATCGTTTGCCTCAGATTTCAGCCAGCTTTCCTAACTGGAGTGATAATGTAATCAACAATTCAATTAAGTTAAAATTCATAGATTTAGAAAGGGATCATAAACATGATTTGATTTGGGTTTTATATTTTGTGAAATTTAAAAAAATCTCTTAAAGCACTCACAGAACTTACCAAGAATAAAAGATTTACGAAGTGTGGGGAAATGGGCCAGTTAGGTTTACCCAGGGTCTCCAGAATCCCAGAACTCAGATCCTGGGTGGGATTTCCTGGAAGGCTCACAGAAGAGGCTCCAGACAATGGCTCCACAACCAACTTCACTTCGGCCCGACCTTAATCGGAGGGGAATAAGGCTTAATGAAGCTAGACATGGAAAGTCTTCTGGTGGCTTTTTCGGTCTTTAAAACACTGTAACCGTGGCTCCAAGTAATCACTGCTGTTGATTTGGGGGCAAGATGCTGCATAAAGGGACGGAATCATACCCGGCCCTCATGGCTACTGCGCATTCTTGTGCTCTGACCCAGTGACTGAGCCCTTCCCAAGTGGAAGAACAGCAAAGCAGCAGAGATCCGGCAGGAGAAGAAATCAAAGGCACATAACGTAAGCTTTTATAATTTCAAGATAAATTACAGAATCATGAAGGCAAGTGACTCGCTTTTGTCCAAACTGATTCTCAAAATCAAAAGGATGAGTTCTGCTTGGGGAAGAGTGAAGCTGATGAAATAGGTAAAAGTTTAAGTCTACAGGCTCAAGTCTGTGAGAATTGGTTCAGTTTTAAAAAGCAGCTTTGTTGAGGGGTGTAACTCATCCATTGTACTTGCAGAGTTGGGTGGTTTTCGGAAGTGCGTGTAGGTTGGCCTCTACGTGCTGCACTACAGGTCAGTTTTGGAACACTTCTGTCATCCCCCACCGTTCCTTTTTTTACCTATTTGCAGTCCACTCTCTCACCCTCAGCCCCAGGCAACCACTGACCTGCTTTTGCCTTTGTCGTTTCGTTTTTTCTAGGAGTTTCATGTAAACAGAATTGGGTGATTTATAGTCTGTCATGTCTAGCATCTTTCAGTTACGTGATGTCTCATACTTCATCCATGTTGTTACATGTACCTTCCAGGTCAATGAAATCTTGCTGTGTTTTCTGGTGGAAGCATTTTTCCCCTTGGAACAAAGACCTCTAGACCAACAGCGAGTTAGGTTAGGGGAACAGGAAGCAAAAAATTTGCTGGTGGGTCACCAGCAGTAATAACAAGTGGTGCCTCTCCAGTTCTCATCTCTTAATTCCTGGCTGTGAGAGCAGTAGCACCATGTATCGGATGCTGATTCAGAGCATGGGCAGCCTGTTGGAGAACCTTGCCCAGCCCTGCAAGGAATTGCCACCTAACTGGTGCTGTAACTGGGTCTTTAAAAGGCCAACCCGTCTGCTTTAAGATGGTGGGGGCCGTGGTAAGACCAGTTAATTCAGGAGCGTGGGCCCATGACTGCACTTCAGTTGCCGTAAAACGGGCTCCTGGGTCAGAGACAATGCTGTGACAACCGCTTTATGGCAGGTAAGGCATTTTTAATTTAACTTTTTAGTTTAATTGTTGTTCAAGTAGTTTTCTGCCATTTACTCCCATCCCAGCCCACCTCCCAGCTCGCTCCCATTTCCACACCCCACCCTTGATTTTGGCCATGTGTCAGATGAGGCATTCTGTGAGTTCGCAGACGATGCTTATGGCAGAAACATTGTGTGCAGAGACCTGGCTAGGGCACGTGAGCAGGTCTTACGTGATAAATCCCCTCTAACGTTCCAATCTCCCCACGCCTGTGGATACCTCCTTTTACAGTACCCCGAGACAGCCTGGCACTTCAGCTTCCACTTGTCACGGAGTAGTCTGGTCCACGATTCAGGCAGCCAAGCAGCCCAACCGCTGGAGCCTTTCTGACCACTCAAGCTACATCATTAAATCTAGAATCTCTGCTTCGTGGGCTCATATCAATAAATGTGGCTTGATCCAACTTTATGTTTCTTCCACCATTAGCCCACACTCTTAGCATTCATTTTCACACACAGTCTCCAGATTCCTGTCTGTATAAGTTGGGAAAATCATGTACTTCTTTCAAAGTGTAGCACCTATCCTCATGGGTCAGACTTTGTTCTTCATCTTTCAGGGCCTGCTGGAACCTGAATCTAGTTATGGGCCTGAAAGTAAAGAGGGGTTTTGGGAATAGGTCCTAATCAACAGTGTCTTATAAGGCTACTACGTCAGGAAAGGAGGTTACAGGTTCCCCAGGCAACATAGGGTTATTCTTTTCAACTGGGGGCAAAAGGGCTGTTTTTACTGGCAAATAAGACTCATTTGAGTCCACATTGTGCTTGACTACTAGGAAATCCCAACCTAGTCACACCGAGGACTCAGCCTGGTCGTAGGGTTTTATGTGCTGAGATACCAGGAAAGGCCCTCCAGTTCCGGGCCATCTCGAATTGCACCTCTTTGTCCATTCTCTGTATTTCCCACAGGGCCGAGCTTGGGCTCCAGAGATCTTTGGTGAGTCTGTAAGCACTTGGCCATTTCTGTCTGAGGTCTTGTGATCTCCTTTCCAGCTCCAGGAACCTCTATTTCCTACCTCCGTGACCTCTAGAAGAATAGGGACTTACTCTCTACAATTGTTGTCTGCTTTCCACTTTGTCAAAATCCCCTTTCGAGACATTACAAAACTTGGTTTCCTGATTGAAATGAGGGGAGGGGAAAATGCAGGGAGCATGAACACAGTTTAAAATTGTAATATGTCACCCGTTGAGGGGATGAGCTACCAGAATTCCTGAAGATATAGAAAGGAAGACTTCCTAACATTTTTAGAGAATTTACTTCCTCTAAATACATAAAGCATGACAGACAGTTCCCCCCAGAACTGGCTGCTATCCCTCCCTCTACTACATCCTCCAGCCCTAGCCTCGGAAGCAAAGGCTTGTTTAGGAAGTTTCTTAGTGTTATAGTCTGTGCAACTGGCTTCTGGTGACAAATGTTGTCTGTGAATTATGGGGACGGCTGGCATCCAAAGTAAATAGTGATTGTTTGGGGAAAGGTTGAATGGGCCACCCTGCTGGCTGCACTTCAACTTTCTGACTACAGATTGGTTTTCCCAAGAGGGAAAGGGGTAAAAAAAAAAGGCTTTCTGAGGGAAAGGTGCCCAGGTCTTGGGGAGCCCTCGGGCCCCTCATCTTCCTCAGCCAGCACCTTGGCAACTGCCCTTCCTTCATCAGGAGGACAGCAAAAACAGTCCCAGGGTCCCACACACTCCTTCCTTTGGAATCTCCCTATCATCCCAGCATCCCAGGCAGTGTTTTCTGGGCAGCAAAAGGCAGAGGAAGGTGATTCTCTGCAATGTACTAGAAAAGAGGAAAGCTTACGGTGTACTATGTGCAGCTATTTAAGCTCCCCTTGCTCATTTATTCGTCCGTATTCCTGTTTTTAACATTTCCTCTGCCAGGATGCCTTGATTTAGTCTCTCCTTTTCTTTTGGTGAAATTCCTATTTTCTTTAAGGCTCGATGAAAACACCATCTGTTCTGAGAAGCCACCACCCCTTTTACAGCACTTCATGCTCCCGTAGCATTTGTTCCTGCCTCTGTCGTAGTACTTAGCACGTTGTATTACAGTGAGGTATTCACCTGCCTGAGTGCAAGAACTTTTTAAAAATTCTTTATTCTTAGGGCCTAAGATGATACCTGACATATAGGTGATGGTGGTGCTGATGATAACAGCTACTGTTCACGTGCTTAGCAGTTACAAGATACAGTGCTAGGAGCACCATTCAATCCCTGTCTCGATTCTAAGGGTAGCTTTGGTGTTATCCTAATTTTTGGTGAATTTATGTGAATTCTTTAGATGAAGATGCAGAAGAGAATTTCTGTTTAAAAGAACAGCAGAAGCAAGTGTTAATGGGAAATATGGCCCCCTGAGGGCAGGAAATATAGAGGGAAAAATGAGGCTGGAAAAGTGAGCTTGAACTATGTTATAGAGGCTCCTGGCTGCCCTAAGGCATTGCACCTTCTTGGTAGACAGTGGGGAGCCATCAAGGAAGGACAAGTGTGCTCCAGCTAGAGACTAGAAATCAGTGGCAAGCTGTGTCTGTGACCTAGTTGAGGCCCAGGCATTCGTTACACATCTCCTGGGGGCCTATGGAGAGTGAGTTAGCCCCATAGAGACTAGCAGCACAGAGCCAGGCCTGCGGGCTTCTCACAATCAGGTGAGCAAGCAAGGGAGTTGTAGCCACCATCAGAAGTGTCTGCACCAGGATTGGCTGGCACACAAAAGAGGGTGCAGGGTCCCTGAGGTCAGGGACATCAGGAAAGCTTGCTTTGGAGGTGATGCTTGAGCTGAGACTCTATTTACCGGCTCAACGAAGTGATGGGGAGGCAGAGTGGGGAGGGAGAGGGAGGCAAGGGCAAGAAGGAAGCACCGAGGCATCAGCAGCAGGCCCATTAGTGGGACCTGCTGGTATTCGTTCGTTTTATTGAACTTGATTTACTTACTGAAGTAATGCTAGTTTGTTGTAGAAAATGTGTCAAATGTAGAAAAGCAAAAAGAATAAATCTATAATCCCACTATTTAATAGGAGATAATAGTCTGAAATTGGGTACATATCCCCCTTGTGTGTGTGCTCATGTGTGTTTGAATGAGAACAATCGTGCATATGTACAGGGCAGGGCAAAGGGAAGTTGACAGTTTGAGTGTGCGGAACAGAGCTTATTCTGGCATCGTCACTTATTAATCATTGTATTTCCCACGTGAACAATTGTAAACTTACTTTTGCCCCACCCCGTCACCACACACACATATATAAATGTATCAGTAAATATGAAGATAGATGTGCTAAAACCTCTCCGCCTTGTCTCTGGCTTATTGAATATCCTGCTTCACCAGCATTAGGGATCAAATAAGTTGACATTTCTTTCATGCTCAAACAATACTGAATGAGGACACCCAGCAGCCCAGCCTGATAGGAGGTCTGGTCTTCCTCTGGGATTCCTGAGTGGTTTCTAGGACTAGCCAAGAAACCCCTGTATATTCCCCCACCTGTACTAATAGTACTGCTCCTCATCTTCCCCCTGACTCATGTCTCAGGTTTAAACAGGAGAGGGAAGTGTGGGTAGACCAATCATTCCAGCTAGAATAAAAATGCCTCCTGGGCCTGGAACCATGTCTTTCTCGTCCACTGCTGTATACTATACCCCCAGTGCTTCAAATAAAACCCCTCACATAGTAGATGTTCAATAAGTATACTGAATGAATAAATAAATTCAAACTCCACTCATTCATGCAGTGAACATTTATTAGCCCCTTTTTGATGGGCTGAGTTCTGTGCCGGAGATCGGGGGTGAACATGTAGGCGACGTGAAACTTCCATCTGTAACGGTTATAGCTTCAGGAGAAGCAGACTTTAAAAACAAACTGAACTTCTTCCATGGCAGGCGGAGAGCTTCCCGGCATAGGAAGGGTTCAGCAGACTACTGAGGAAGGTTGTAGAAGGAATTCCTGCTCTGGGAAGAATTTTGGACTAAAAGGCCACTAATGACCCTGGCAAATGTGAAAGTTTTTGATTGAACAAATTTTCGATAACCTTTCCTAACTCATGAGTCATGATAACCAAACGGATCACAGAAGGGCACCAAAGGAGAAGAATGAGAAGCAAATGTCTGGATGGAACTCAGATGCGTGTTGATAATAAATGAGATTTCTTGAGAAGGCTATAAGATATTACTGTAGATAAGAGACAGGTCATTTTTAAATAATGCAATTTAGGGAAATATTGAATTACAGAACGTGTGTAAATATTTGTTCTTTACTTCATCTAGTTACCATATTCAAATCCCATATTTACAAACAAAATAGCCAAGAACTAAATAGAACAATTAAAAAAAGCTTTGCATATATATATATTTTTAGAAAGCCCAAGGATCTTCACTTTGGTCATTGTTTGGAAAATCTGACTTGAATACTTTGAAACAAAAAATTCAATATGTTGGTCTTATAGACCTGGAATTCAAAATTCATTAATTTATTTCTTTACAAAAATATGTACTGGAGCAATAAAAGACATTGTGAACATTCATTAAATATAAAATACTGCTGACCAAGTAATATAAATAACTCCAAAAGGAAAATGAGATAAACTAGGATACATTTTAAAGCTTTTTAAAAACTTTTATTTTATTACAAGTGATCATCATTCATTAAATAAAAATTTTTAAAAACTGGAAATAGTACAAAGATCACCCCTAGCCATATGATTTAATAAAATAACTACTATTAATATTTTTATTTTTTGCTTTTAGTGTTTTTATGAATGTAATTTTTGTATAATTGTAATATCACTGTAGAAGCAATTTTGAACTTTAAAATAATAATCTTTGGATAGCTTGTGAAAATTTCTCAGTTTGGTAGAACTTGAACCTGATCCCATAAAGCTTTGTGGACCTTAAATATAATTCTTTGAATTGAAAGACAAATTATGACATATGGGTTGTGATTAAAATATACCAAAGTGGATTTAAAACATTAGAATTTTGTAAGTAAAATGGCCAAATTTCAAAATTAGATTGCAGGTTAATAGTTGGACACCTAAATGGTCAGAACCAACAGTTGTTATTAAGACATAATCCTTAAAAACACACACACAGCGTCAGCCATGACGACATAATTATTCAGTCACTTTTTTGTTTACTGGCCATCTCCCTCATTAGGCTGGAAGCTCTGTGAAGCTAGGGCACAGAGGTCTGTCTAGTCCACAGCAGTAAGTGTCCAGCTTATTGTCTGGTGCAAGCTTGGTCCTTGGTGAATATAATTTGAATATAATTTGAAGGATGTGAATGAATAGTTCATTTACTGGGAGCTTGGGGGTGGCCTGTGTATCCATTCATTCACTCACTCATTTTTCTGCCATCAAACACCCCATGGACTACCTGCCGTGTGCCAGACACTGTGCTGAGCACCACAGACACGGAGTTCAGCAGACGAGGCCTGCCCTTGGGAGGAGTTTGCTGTGTGCTGAAGAAGAAGGGCCTACACCAAGGCCTTTGAACATCTTTTCTGTGGGTCTCTTGCATGTTTTGTTCTATTGTGGAAACCTCATTTACATCAAGGCATTGTTCCTTTAAATCACAAATATGTTGAGAGGCGAGTTTGTCAGTTGTTCACAACTTGGGGCTTAGGTGAACTCGTTTCTCCAGTTCGGAGGGGAGGTGTTGAAGGCAGGCGTATGGCTGTGGCGGGGGCGCTCTCAGAGAATCATCTTCTCCCTCCGTACAGTTGGAGGCCCTGGGCCATGGCAGCGGTGTAACAGCAACCGGGCCTGGCTGGCTGAGTTCAGCAGCACCTAGCTGTGAGGCAACAGGCAGCTCAGCCAGCCCTCTGAGCTCCAGGTGACTCACCTGCCTGAAGGGGATGCAGATCAAATGTGGCCTCAGGTATAGAAGGGCCTTGTGAGCCACACCACCCACACTCTCCCTACCTCCCCGTCACCTCGTCACCTCGTGTTCTCCTCTCCTGTGTCGCTTCTTTTCCAGAGGAAGCCTTTTCAGCCTTTTGCACCTGGACCACAGGGACACCATCTCCTTTTTCCTCCCTCCAGGGCACAGAGGCTGTTGCTGAGTTCCCAGCTGCCCCAGGCAGGAAGGAGGCCATGCTGAAAAAAAATCAGACCTGTGAGGGGGGCAGGGCTTGAACCAAACTCCACTTTACTGTCATGCAGCAACCAAGGACAGTCGAGCTGCACCCGTCTGTCAGCCAGCCCTGACCCTTGGGGCACTGAGCCTCCCAAGGTCTGCTGTGCTCTGTCCTGTCAGCAGGCCCTCATTCTAGGCCACATTCTTGTCACATGGGCATGATGACAAGGCAATCCTTCCTCCTCCCCTGACTCCCCTGAAGGTGAGTGTATCAAAGCTAATGCGGCAGGTGGGGGCCTGGAGCTGCCCTCGGGCAGGGTGAAGAGTGGAGAAGGGGCTGGGGCCTGGGGCGGAGGCCTCCCTCTGCATCGCCCTCAGCTCTGGAGAACCTCCAGTTTCTACTCATTTTCCTTGTAGTTCTTACACTGTCCCCTTGTGAGGTGGACTGTGATAAGGAGAAATGCACAATAAAGATTTGGCCAGGGGCTCCCTCAGCACGTCTCAGACAGGAAGCTCTGTGTCTCAATCCTCAGAGGAGGCGGGGGAGGGGAGGAAAGCTGACCTGTATCCCCCCCCATGCTATGTTCCAGAGGAAAGCATGTGCGTGGCTGTGCCTTTTAGCAGTGCTTTTAAAAATGGGGAAAATTATAAAAAACTTGAGTTAAGTAAGATGGATGCGGAAATGTGTTCCATTTAAAGAATTTGCACTCAAGGAAATAATTGCTCATTTCTATAACAGTTTTTTTTATTCAGGTACTAATTTCACTCGGTATTTTTAAAAGGCAAAGTGCTTGAATGTTGATTTTCCTTTTCAGATGTGAAGCAAATAGGGAAGTTGTTGTTATCTCTACTTTTGACAGGTGAGAAAACTGGGGCTGCAGAAAAGCATAGCTTTTCTTCACCTCCTAATGGGTGAATCTCGAGTCCGCCCTGAGTTGGTTTTTAAGGGCTGTGATCAAGTGAATCAAGTCTGAATAGAGCAGAATCTCTTACACAATAAGTTCTTAATGAATGACAACCAGTAAGGTCCCTTATATAATCTCTCCTGGTTTCCTGTACTTTTCCTTTACAGCATTAATTGCAGCCTCCAATTATGTACTTACTTGCCCTTTGTTTAATTGTCAGCCCTCCCACACCCAATTAAGAACTGACCGAGTTTGTTTTACTCAACACCTGCTTGCCTAGCACAGTGCTTGGCACAACCGAGGGCCTCGCCAAACAGAGGCTAAACTCCTCCATGAAACACTGACCTTCTCACAGCAATTCTGCACAGTGTGGCTCTTGATCATGGAACTTTTCTGCCTCAGTTGCAAATCAATTAAATGGGAATAATTAAGATCCTTTCTCAAAGATCCATTGCCTTTCTCCAAGGTTGGGAATGTTGCTGCCTGGGGAATGTTGCTGTTCCTATAGGTGTTCCATTGGCCCATGATACCAGGAACCACGGCCAATTTATTCTCCTTCCCCACCCATACGTTAATTGGAAAGAAGATGTTACCACTGACAAGACCCAATAAAATGAAAGGAAAGTGAGATGAAAAGTCTCAGGGGGCTCCTAAGGGAGAAGTCATTTGCAGGTTATCATTGGGTGATCAATTGTTCGTCTAAAATCTTGAACTCTTTCTTTGCCACACCCTGAGTGTGGCACTTGGGCTTCCCTCGGAAGCGGTTCTGAATGCAGACCCTGACACGCCGTGGAAACAAGGACGTGGTGTGTTTGTGCCACGGGAAGCAGGCCAGGAGCTAAGGGAGAGGCCTTTTGATCTCCCGTGAGTCTTGAAGGACAAGTGCAAATTAGCCAAAAAAAAGAAGGTGTTCTCAGTGGAGAGGACAGGATGTTGAAAGCCACTGAAGTGTAAGAACTCCCTGCAAGTTTGGAATCTATCTCTGCGTGTTTTCTTAGGGTGTGTGTATGATTTAAAGGTTACTGGCTATTCCTAATTATGGCCACAGTGCTTGGAGGTGTTTGTTCCAGGTGACAATGGTCTTTCTCACCTTGGAGTATCTACAAGAGCGATCATCCATCCGGTATGTTTCCGAGAAACCACACTTGTGGCCAGATGACACCAGTAAACAGATGAGAAGACATCTTGTTTCCAGATCTTTCCTCTAACAGGGATCCCAAGAGAACACTGTGTTTCTATATAAACTGTATTTTGCCATGTATAATGCACACTTTTTTGCCCAGATTTTTAGGGGGAAATAAAGATGCACATTATACATGGGTACAATGGTTGCATGCCCTGGGTATAATAACGGGCATAATAATCCTGTGTATAATCTGCACAAAAACATGGGTGCACATTATACACGGCAAAATACAGTATGTGATTCATTTCAGGGTCTTTCCCTTTTGGGGGGTGGGGAACGGAAAAACCTCTTGCAAAGCCCTGCCAGTAGAGGAGGGAAGTGGAGCGGAGTGTCCACAAAGAGGAGAGTGAGCTGAACCTCGGAGAGTCCCAGATTCTCAGAATCCATAAAACTGAAGTGGACAGGTTTCCTGGCCTCTCCTAACAATGTTGACTGATGTCTCTGTGCAAAGTCCAGTAGGCTGCTCGCCTGCCCTCTAGCTGGCTCATGGAAGAAAGGGGCCTCAGCCAGCTTGGGCTGCTTTACTTTAGGGCCACGGGCCAGCAGGCCTGGGAGAGGTGTGCCCTCAGGTTAGCCTGTTTCCCAGCACAGCAGGCTGCCTTGTGCCCACCCCCATGCTGGTCTGCTTAGGCTGACATTGATCCCTCTCATAAAGTGATGCAAGGCCAGGGTTTTCTTTGCAGGTGAAAACCAATAAGGCCTGGATTCCATGAGATCATTTTGCTGCCAGCTGGGAGGTAAAGCCTCCCTTCTAACCTGGGCTAACTCAGAGCTGCTGGGTTTTAACACCTTTGTCACAATAAACTGATTTGTGGCCCAATTTGTTATTAAGGTTCCTGAGAGTTTCCACATTCCTGAGTGTCCACCCCTCACCAGCATCTCGGGCTTCTGTGCCAGTGAGCTAGGGTTCTCATCACTCATGCCTTCCAATAAGTTCAGGAAAGAGGTTAGTTCAAGGATGTAAAACATTTACACAAACATAACTGGGGAAAGTGGGCACTTAAACTTTCTACCCAATTATGGATCCCTTCTGTCTAGTCTAGTCTTCTCAGGATTTAGGATGCAGGGAGAAGTTGCTCTATTATTTATCCCACATCTTTTCATGTCTCCTTCTCCTCCTGAACTGGAGCCATAGCCTAGAAGGGACCCCCAGGACGATGCAGTCCATGCCCTGCCCTGTGCATGTGAGCACACAGGCCCAGAGACGTTGACTGTTATGCCCGTGACCATACAGTTATCAAGTGGAGGGGATGAGCCCAGGACTTTTCTGACACCCAGTCCCACACTCATCCACCATCCAGCACGTGCTGCCTCCATCCTGATGGCCAACCCCAGGTGGCATTTTATTGCATTCTTCTTCCCATCACTTAGAGGCTTTGTAACCAGATCACAGTGTTCTTTACGTAGGTAGTTCTTAAGAAAAGTGTTGCCTAACTTTTTATTTGCTTCGGGTTGCAATGTCAGCTTGCAGGAAATGCACTAGCAACATGTGGGGAAACTCTGCAAGGCATCCTGTGTGACTTTTGCATATGTTATCAAGGAACGAGGCGATGCTGTCATTCATTCTTGAACAGAAGAACAAACCAAGGCTGTTTTAGGGGGTCTAGTACATCGCTTCACACAAAAGCTCAAATTTTCCTACTGACCTCATGCACTATAGTCAGCAAAAGCCACCCTGCTAGAGAGGGAGGGAGCCTGCAACCAAACTGACGATAAGCCTTCAATTCAGAAACATCTGAAGACACAGCAGGAGGGCTTCTGGGGACGAAGGCCACTGGGCTGCTGTCTCTTGACTGACCCTGGGCTTCTGTTCTCTACGTTCAGATTTCTGAAGGGAGTAAACAAACATTTGTTTATGTCTCTCCTCTTCTGTTCCCACCTTCACTTTCTATCCCCATGAGAAGGGGAAAAAGAAGGAGAGGAGGCCCAGCCCCCTCCACCTGCCATTTGGATGTTTGGCACCAGGGACCACAGCGATGAGGACAGACTGGACTCTGGTGTGAGAGGCTGACACATGGTCTCAAGCTTCTGGCGCCGCAGTTTGGAACACAGCGGCCCTTGCTCCAGGGGGACAAAAGGATGCCATTTACCAACACTGAGTCTCGGAACTCATTCTAGTGACCTTTGAGAAGTCACTCTCTGTGGGAATAAAATTTATGGAGGAGGAATTTTTTTGTCTTCCACACATGTCGAGGTCAAATTTATTTTTGCCAAAATAATAACTATCATTTCCCCTTCCATAATTTTAAACAGACATATTCCAGAAACATTTTGTTTGTGTCTTTAGAAGATTGCTTTGCTTTTTCTGGTGTCTGGTTAATTTTTTTTTTTAAAAAAGGACACTCTGGTAGTAAAAACCTGGGTCAGTGTTTGAACCGTATCTGCACAAATGTTAAATTTTATTTTATTGTGCCCTGGCCAGGTGGCTCAGTTGGTTGGAGTGTTGTCCTGTGTACCAAAAGGTTATGGGTTCAATCCCTGGTCATGGCACATACCTTAGGTTGCAGGTTCGATCCCCAGCTTGGGCACATATGGAAGGCAATTGATCGATGTTTCTCTCTCACATCAATGTTCCTTTCTCTCCTCATCAATCAACATATCCTTGGGGTAAGGATATGTTTGAAATTTATTTTATTGCTAATTTTTGCTTAACTCCAATTTTTGTTTAAGAGTTTGTTAAACTCTTAAACAGGACAAAACATACTCCTTGTCCTAAGGAAGCTCATGATCTAATGATACCATTTGTATGTCACAATTATTATTGTGGACATTTTGCAAACATCCCCCCCAAGTAAAAGGTTAATGCATTTTTTAATCCATATAAGTATAATTATTAAGAAGGAAGCATTGGGACTATAAAATGTCTTGGAGATTTGTTGTTCTTGAATTTGCTGTTCCCTCTGTGAAGAAAAGGGTTTTATTTTGGTTTTTTGTTCATTTATTTATTTAGGGGAAGGGAGGGGGGAAGAGAGGGAAACATCACTGACCAGTTGCCTCTCACGTGCCCCCTACTGGAGACCTGACCTGCAACCCAGGCATGTGCCCTGACCAGGAATCCAGCTGGCAACACTTTGGTTCACAGGCTGGAAGTCAATCCCCTGAGCCATACCAGCCAAGGCTCATTTTTTTTAACCAGTCCCAGAAAAACATTAAACATGATTGGCAGAAATAAACCTACAGAAACACTTTACAAGGAGCAATGAGCATTTGAAAATAACCCAACTTTTTTTAAATGTAGGAACACTTTTGAGCTAGGTAACTACGTAAACTTTACTCAGCTGTCAGTCTTCTGGCAGGCTACTCAGTTACATGAGGAAGTAAGTAAATGTCAGAGAGGTAAACGACCCATAGAGTCTGGGTGAGCTGACCCAGAAGGTTCTCTCAGACCGGTTGGGAAGCAGAAGAAAGTGCCTTCTTCCCTACCATCCAGATTGGCTGGGAACCCACTGGTCTGGCGGTTCCACTGGCGTGAGGAGCACTGACATCACTCCCTCCATCCAGCCCTTTCGTAACTCCCGAGGGACATGGAGCCCTCAAGCCAGTCAAGTTCCACTAGACTCAATGTGCCTCCCAGGATGGTCGCTGCCAGGTGGAAGAAAGGGCAACACTTCTTATCTCGATGATTTCTTTCTAGACCATTTGAGAATCAACAACTGAATGTGGAAAAAGAGATAAAAAGTAAAGACTGGAACTAAACATTGTTAAGATCTTTCGAGAGTCCACATTTCTGCCCTCAGGTATATTAATGGAACCTTACCTGTGAGGCATACCGGTCATTTCGGAAGAAACAGTTGGGTGGCCCTTTCTCCATGATGCTGGCCAATGTGGCTCTGCTGACCTGTGTCCCATCTCAGAACCTCTAGGGGTCAAATGTCGTTCACAGCTGTGTCTAGCACCTACAGCAATGTCTGGTACAAAATAGATATTCAATCAATACTTGTAGGAATAAATAAATGCTTGATTAAAAGAGGTAAGTCATGCTGCCAGGATGAATGTGGTGCTGGGAAATGTGTTCCCAGAGCCCTGCACTGGAGCTTGAAATACATTTCCCTATAGAAGTAATATCATATATAGCAATTGGGAGTTATTGAAATAGTGCTCTTGGCACCGTGGTTACCATGGGCACTTAAGGCTTGACCTGAATCCTCATATAGTCTGTGACACTGTTTTAGTGGGAAAATGCATCTGAGTCTCAAATATGTGCTTATAAATGACCTTGGAGAATGCAAATCAAGATGAGTTGAGACCTGTCTGAAACTCTGGTTAAACAGTGGCTATTTTTCAGTTTGTGCACAAATAAAGCATTGCTAGGAAATCTGAATGGCCTTTGCTCTTGTGGCGTGGCCCTAGCCGGAAGAATGGTGTAGCAGTCGTGACTTTCAGTGAGCTACAGCTGAATCAAAGCGAATCAGAGCATCATCTCAGAAGATCACAAGGTTGGCCATCAGGCTACTTAACTAGCTCTTGAAGTTGGCTCTAGAGTGAGGCGTGTTTGAGGGATATTCTCCTTGTAGACTTGTTCTACAATTTGCTCTCCTGGAGATCAAAGTTGATGTGAATGGCAGGAGATCTCAGATGACACCTGTTTTGAGGCCATAGACATCCAGGCAGAAGCCTGGTAACTTGTTCCTCTGTATGAAGACCCTGAGGCCTCGGTGGAAGATGAAGAGTCTAAGACTCTCTGGGCATTGACAGTGTCACCCTGCTGATGGAAGTGTTGATATCGACTCTGAGAGAGTTCCAGACTAACTGCTCAGCTGTACTTCCTGGGACATGAAGAAGGAACTGGCAGGTCGTGGCGGAGGTCAAGGAAGCAGAAATATGGTAGTAAAAGAAAGATGTTTAAGTGGTTGGAGAGGTTATGGGATGTCAGTCAGAATGTGGGGAATCAAGGTAAGAGTGAGGGATAACACTGACCTCTTGAATGAAGGCAGTTGCTGCAGCCACTGTCCCCCAGTAGGGGCTCCTCTGATAGTGTCCAACTGCAGTGACACTGGTAGCCTCAGGTGTGGGCAGGGAGAAAGCCGTGAAGGGTAACACTGGCACTGAGTTAGCTTCATTCTCAGGTAGGCTCTCAATTGATGGCAAAGTTGGTCACCTATAGTTCATATCCCACCAATTTTGCTTCCAAAGTGGGAGGAGCTTTCCTCTTTCCCAAGAGGACCAAGTGAAATTTTCAAGGCTGATGCTCATTGGCCCAGCATAGGTTACATAGTATGGCTGTGATCTTCATTGGTTGTGATTGGGATGGGTAACCACTTTCAAGAGTTTGGATTGGGATTCAAGAGAAGTGGTTCCCCAAGGGAAACTGAGTTCCTATCATCTAAGGGGAGAGTATGAGCAGCAAATCTATTATGTCTCCACACTTGCTGACTTGAAAGTATGACATGGTGTAGGTCAAAGCCAGAACTTGAAGGAAGGTCCTTAAAGGAAGGTCATATAGCTGCCAACATTCCTAGAAAGTGAAGAGGTTTCCCCTGAATTGCTCTAGAATATTTCTTAACAAGTAAAATATGTTCAAACACTTGGCTGTGGAAAGTCATCTTGTGATTGACAAATGTATGGACTGGAAACTGGAGAAAGGGCAGGCAGGAAGCTAAAAGAAAATGCTACTCTTCTTTCAACAAATATAGGCGGGATTACTTAGCATAAAGAAGGAAATGAAACAAGAATTGAAACCGTAAAGTGGTTTTTTATGGCAAAAGAAAATGACGTAGCATCTGCATTAATAAAGCACAATGAAAACCCAAGTAACTTCTATTATTGTGATATTCTTAGATGACAATGATTTTTTAAAATTTCTTCTTTCTCATTTTCTAAGTTACGAGTTAACCTACTCTTGTAATTAGATTCTTCTTCACTGGGTGAAGTCCCTCTCCTTCTGCAATGGTACCTCTTCAAAGAATCTTTCCAAGTTTACATAGGGAGAGCATCTTTTTCTCCCCATCTCGTCAGAGTCTCTGCTCTTTGTGCAGACCGCTATGACAGCACTTGTCACATCACACTGTAATTTTTCATTTGTTTGTAAAGCTCTGTCAGGTAAGAGCTATAAGAGCTCAGACGCTCAAATGAGGATAGCAGTTCCTTTTACACAGGGATGTTGCAAGAATTAAATGCGTTGATGCAAGAAAGCACTTAGCATGATACCTGGCACATAGGGGGAGCTACAGAGATATTAGTGGTTAGCATGTTAGTATTTATTTCTGTTAAAACAAAAGTAATCATTATTATGTCCTTTATTAGATGGTGAAATCCTCCCAGGCAGGCACTTGTTCTGAGTTCATAGTATGTACTCTGTATAAGTGAGGATAAAGAGGAAAAGAGAGTAGGATAAGGGGAGAGAAGAAGAGCTGGAGAGACAAGGAGGGAGGAGGGAATTATGGAAACAACTAAGAAGGTAGCATTGCCAAGTTTGTCCAGAAGTAATGGCCCAAGTAGCTAATACTACCATTTTAAAATAAGCTAGAATTATAGTTTGTTCTGGTCTCCTTAGTTTGAAATCAGATTTTACTACTTTGAAAATGGCTGAATATTTCTGAGTCTATCCCCTTTGGTCAGCATCTTCTTCCTGTATACCCATAGGCTGGGTTTTCTATTTGGGCCTTAAGGTCATTGAACAGAACAGGAGTTGGGGTATCCATCTAACACTCTTGGGGAAGATAGGCTCATGCAGTGAGAGATTACGTTTCAGGTCCAATTTTGCTTTGGGCCATAGCTAGTCCATCTAGAATCCCACCATGGTACAAAGGTATTTGACTGTCTAGACTTTCAATACTGGGCAGATAGCAATTTGCAGAAATTTCCTAGGAGTTTCAAAAGCTCCTGAATGAGCTAGGAAGATAAAAGCTGAAAAAAAAATACAAGTGAAATAATACAAGTCTGTCCAGAAAAAGTTTGACCATTGTTAATAAAATGAAAACAGTTTTGCATGACATCGTGCAACCTGGCATCCAAGGAGAGTGGACTGGAATGAGCATGTGTGAACAATGACGACTTCACTGTACTAGTCAGTGGGGGAGGTAGATGCCACTGAATGAGCATGTGTGCTGTGTGGTCATCATGTTCAAAATGACTGAGTGAGTAGAGCAATGAATCTATATCAAATTTTGCATGAAGCTTGAACGTTCCTCCACAGAAACCTTCAGATGATTCAGAAGGCTGCAATTATGGGCAACTGGTGATTGGCATCTTTATCACGACAACATACCCACTTGTTTTTGGCAAAACATCAAATCACCCAGAAGACTCAGTCCCCCTACCGCCCAGATTTGGAGACCTGTGACTTCTGGCCTTTTCCCTAAACTAAAATCACCTTTGAAAGGAAAGAGATTTCAGACCATCGATGAGATTCAGGAAAATATGACAGCTTCATTCTCAGGTAGGCTCTCAATTGATGGCAAAGTTGGTCACCTATAGTTCATATCCCACCAACTTTGCTTCCAAAAGCTCCCATCAGCTCCCACTTGGAGCTGATGGCGATTAGAACTGTGTGAGGTCCCAAGGTGTCTACTTGGAAGGGGACTAAGGCATCATTGTCCTGTGTACAATGTTTCTTGTAACTTGTATCTTCTTCAATAAATGTCTCTATTTTTCGTATTACAGGACTGGATACCTTCTGGACAGACCTCATAGTACTTAGGGAGACCAAGCCAAAACAGCACAAGGACACTGAGGAGAGGCCAACACTTCCCTCCCTGAAGATGTTATGAGCTTCCTGTAAAGAAACAGACCAGAGTTGGTTTTAAGGAAGAAAATATCAACATTTTGGTTTTAATAAACAACTTCTAAATAGCTAAATTAAGTTACATTTAAGAAGAGGATGAAAAATATAATGATCAGAAATATGAACCCCAATATCCTTTAAAAGTGACTTTATAATTTTCTACGGAACAATTTTTTGTATAGTTAAGAAACAGCAAATTCGTCATCTTTTCTGGCAGCCTCAAATTACTTAGTTTCTAATTCCTAAAGGAGGAACCCAGCTGCTCTATCAAACACTGCCCACTTGGAGCTGGGCAATCTCTCCGAGGTAAACGAAGGGCACCCCCATGGGAATGGCTGTCATCCAGCCCCTGTAGGAAGCTGCTGTTCAGCAAGTCTGAGATAAGCCAAGACCTCAGTAAGGGATAGCACATCAACCCATCTTGCCTTTAGGCTCAACAGTTCTCCTCTGCCCCTTCTCTTTCCTTAAAATATTGATTCTTCCTGCCAAGATAATGTCCTGGCTTGTGCAGATGGAAGAAACAAGGCAGAAAGCCACTCCACTTTGTTTTGCTTGGAAGTTAATCTTGAATTCTCAAAGGAGCACTTAATGTCCTGTGGAAGCAACACCCTCCCAAATATAGCAACCCCGACATTGTGGGGCCAGACAGCTGTTGACCTCAGCTCTCCACCTTTCTGAGGGCCAGGCAGGAGAAGGCGGGGGCCACAGGACCATAGACACTGCCTAGGACACTGGTTTTGAAGGAGCACTAAAACCCCACTGAAATAGACAAAATGTGATGTCAGGTAACACAGCTTTTTGTTTACAACTGTTCCTGTGAAAGTAAGCAGTTCTGGGCTGCAAACTTCACCTTTGCGGGTCTTCTCCCTGAAGCATTCCTTTTTGTGGTGCCTCCACGCACACAGGTGGCAGGGTGCGGCAGCAGGCAGGGCTTCAGTGCCCCTATGCCCACCCAGGTCCTCATCCTGAGACTGGAGTTACATTTCCGTTGTGACTGGGAAACTGAGCGAGGCATGGCCCCTCAGATTCTCTTCCCTGAGAAGAAGGGAGGTTTTATCTTTTATTATCTTCATGAACAGCTCTTTAACGTGCCCTGCAACACAGGCTGGCTTGGAAAATCACCCGTAATAAAGGTACGTAGCCATTCTTTTGTTTTAAATTTAGAGAATGAAGTATATAATTTTTGGTCATAGATGTTTCTTACCCCTACTAATGTTGAACATTAAAGCAGGGGTCCCCAGCCTCCAGACCATGGACTGGTACCGGTCCAGGCCTGTTAGGAACCGGGCCACACAGCAGGAGGTGAGCTTGAATGTGATGTGCTTCAATCATCCCAAAACCATTCCCCCATCTCCAGTCTGTGGAAAAATGGTCTTCCACCAAACCAGTCCCTGGTGCCAGAAAAGTCGGGAAGCACTTTCAAGGGGGACAACATGATGAACTGTCTCAGAGAGCCCTGTGCTGCTGTTCAGCCCACTGGTCTCATTTGCGTGGTTAGCAGGTTCCTTCTCCATCCTCAACAGCGAGGGTGGACCCCTGGGAGCAGAACATCTGACCTACAGGAACCAGATGTACTGGCGAGCACTTTCTCGTTCTCAAGGTAGAGTGACTAACCATCCTGGTTGTTCCTAGACTAAGGGTTTCAACTCTAAAACCAGGAAAGTCCCAGGACAAGTCAGTCACCCTATTTCAGGTCATCTTGTCCTTTGGGAGACAGCAGGGTAGTTAGGGTATATCTTCATTATTTAACTTGACATGTGGCCATGGGCAAGTTACTAAACCTACATGCTTCTCAGTTTTCACATGCTTCTCAGTTGTCTCTTAGGGAAGTAATGAAACCAAAATGAAATGATGTATGTAGAGTTTGCTGGGCATGTAGGATGTACTCATAAATGTTAACTGTTATTGTTGCAATTATTATTATTTGAAGATACAACAGCAGTGGTGGAATGAACAATCCTATGGAAAACATGGCAACTGCTCTATCCCATGTCAGCCCAGAGCTGTCAGGAGGCCATCAGATCGCATTCAAGACAGTGAGAAGGCGTGGGATGATGCTCTTCCTTTGGGAAGCTGTTTATCACAGAATGGCTTTTACTTTGAAAAATTTGGGTACCTACAGGGGCAATTTCAACTATCCGGGAAATCCAGGTGGGTGGTTTTCTTGAATAAGAGAGGCACAACTCTGTGAATGCTTGCTCAGCTTTCTGCAGACTTCCCAAGGCCCGTGCTGGGACATCAGATGCCTGAGGGGACTGTGGGGGCCTGTGGACCCCCACAGATCCATCCTGGACACAGTATCAGGCTGCAGCTTCTTGGCATGTGCTATGGAAAATCTTCCCGCACCAGTTGGGGCTCCAGGCACATGTGTTTTAAATCAGTGTTAGCAGAGTCTGCTTCTGAAGCTCTTATTTCCTGTCACTTGGCCTGCACATTTTTGCTGAGTCATTTGACCTCATATATCTTCTGAAACAGTAGTCACATCACCAGAGGAAATGGCTGTGGACCCACAGCCTGCCTGTGGACACATACTTTTTCCCATCTCCATTCAACCAGTCTTCACAGATCACATACTGCAAGCCCTGTATTGAATTAGGGACCTGGAGCTTACAGAGAGGGATATGGCCTGGCTTTGTCCACAAAGAGCTTGCTTTCTACGGGGGAGGATGTGTTTGTATGCAAGGACTACAGTAGGGCCTTAAAAAGTTTTAGAAACCATCAGCAGAACTACAAACCATGCAACTGGGAAGTACAGAGTAATTCACTGGGAAGAATCACAAAGGAAGGCACATCTGGGTAGGCTTTGGAAGAAAAGTAGGGCTTTGACAGGCCAAGAAAGGGAACAGGGTTTGTGGAAGCCAGAAAATTAGTATAGGTTCATGGCATCGTGTCAGGCAACCAGCATGCTTCCCTGGACCACAGGAAGCGCTAAGGCAGTTCCTGGGAGATCAAATAGGCCAGCTAAATGGAGGATGTGCAATGAATGCAAGACTAGAGAGTTGGCTCTTTGTTCTATATGCAAGAGGAAGATATAGAGCTATATGCTCTATATCTTGAGCAAGGGAGTAGTGTGATCATGTCTAGGCCTTAGCAAAATGAACGGATCAAGGAGCCAGTCTGTGGGCAGTTGTATGTAGAATGCAGGAAGACAGAGGAGAGGGGAAGTATTAGTTACAGAATGTAGGTAAGAGTTGATGAGGGCCTGAACTTTGGAAATGTCTGAGAGAATGGAAGGGAGGGAAGAGAGGAGACTGAAGAAATCTTTGGAAAGTAGAAAGAGAAGATGTATCTATATCCAATTCTAATAGCATGGTGGGAACAGCAAAACAGTGGAAAAACAAATGGTAACAATCTCGGTAGAGCTGCAAAGATAATAGGTGGTGAAGAGAAGGGAAATGGGGTTGGTTAGCCTAACACGAAGGTTGAACAACAGCACCTTTGTGGTAGCTTGGATGTTTATAGAAGAGACAATGACAAATATTTTCCGATCTCCTCAGGAAAAGGTCAAGTTTAGGCCTGGAGAATTTAGAGGGGATCTGAGAAAGAATTTCCTAATTGAAACATGCCCTATAGACACCCAAACCTTTAAAAATAAAGTCCATTTTGTGATAAACAGTTTCCAAAAGGAAGAACATAACCCTACACTTTCCCAGCTTCTTAAACTGTCATGAATGTGATTTGACTATTTCTTGATAGCAAGAGATGGTTCGCCTTCAGAACAGGTTTTGTTTCTGAGTTTACCTCTCCGCATCACTGCTTAGAAATGGGAAGAGATGCCTCACTGCCTTCCCTTTATGGGAAATCAGCTTAGTTCCTCTTTGGGCAGTGGTTTTCTCTTTGACCAGAAAAGTCAGTATCACTGTTACTATAAGGAAAAGAAAAAAGCAATGGATATAGATTCACTATTGGATATTGCTGACTAAATTCCCTTGTTCATTTAAAATAAGTGTATCCTGAAAATAGCAGGTACAAAGGGGTTTGTGGTTATGCAACTAGCAAAGTCCATTCTCTCCAGGTGGCTCATAACAGAATGCCATTTCAAAACAGCTTTGGCAGATAAAAGGATGTATTCGAAGCTACGGGGGCATCTCACGTCACCCAAGACAGAAAGTGACAGCGACTCACTGAGCCCTGAGAGCCCCATTCATTTCATGCTTCTGCCTTTCCATGAATTGAACGCCTTCTCTCTTTGCAGACCAGCAGCCTTCACCCTTCAGCCTCCGCACAGCACCTGGATGCCTGTGCACAGGTCTAGGGGTCAGAGACAGCCCCATCAGGTCCACCCCAGTTCCAGCTTCCTGGGCACTCTGCCAGCTGGATGAACAAGGTCATGTAACTCAAACGCAGCAGCTGAGACGTGCGCATGCTGTGGACAGGGTTGGGGCAGATCTCAGGGAAGGCTGTCATTTGGACAGTCACCTAAAATTCCTTTAAAAATCATGACAGGATAAAAACTCTCATCCTATCTGAATATGTGGCAGAATATTTGACAGGTAGAGACCAGGAACATGTTAATAAACATAAATAACCTTTAGCACAAAGTCACTTAGAAAGGTCACCATTTATGATTGTAGTATCACATGAAGTGATTAAATTATCTATGTATGTGGTCAGCAAAGAAAACATTAACTGACCTTTGACATTCTTGAAACTGGAACAGTCGGCCAGTGGTTGTTGTTCTGTGGACACACAGGAACCACCAATTCTGGCCCCTCTCCAAGAATCAGATTTGTTTTGATCATGTAATTTCCCTTCTCAGAAATCATATGCATTCTATTTCAAGTCATCTCAAAACTGTTTAGCAAGAACTTCAAGGCCCATACCATCACACCTCACTACACTCTACTCCAACCTATTTCCTTCGGTTCTTTTGGCTTATCTCCTGCTATACCCAGTCTCAGTAGTTTCAAATCCGAGCAAGTTGTATGTTAAATTCCTACATCTCACCCCTAGAAATTTCTGTTTTCCTAAAAAATGTATAGTTTTACTTTTTACACTTAAGTTTGTGGTCTATTTTGAGTTTATTTTTGTGTAAGATTTGAGGTGTAAATTAAGTTGGTCTTTGGTTTTGGTTTTTTTGTGGTTTGTTTTTGGGTTTTTTTTTTTGTTTTGTTTTTTTGCCCATGGGTGTCCAAGTGCTCCAGCACCGTTTATTGAAAAAGCTTTAATTGCTTTAGCACCTTTGTCAAATAACAGTTGGGTGTATTATGTGAATCTATTTTGTAGTTCTCTATTTTGTTCTATTGCTTATATGTCTATTTCTCGCTAAGTAACACAGTGTCTGAATTACTTCAGATTCTATTATTCAGAATTGGTTTAGCTATTTTAGTCTTTCCCTTTCCTTATAAATTATAGACTAAGTTTGCACAAATCTACAAAAAAATTTCTGAGATTTTGATAGAAATTATATCAAGCCTACAGATCAACTTGGAGTGAATTGACATCTTTCCATTGAGCTTTCAATTCATAACCATGGTATGCCTCTCCATTTTTGTCAGGCTTCCTTTGATTTACTTTGTTAGCATTTTGTAATTTTCAGCATATAGATACTATACCTTGTTTTGTTTAGTGTGTACATACATGTTTTTATTTTCTTTATAGTGATTATAAATGATATCTTGTTTTTAATTCTGGTGTCCATGTGTTTATTGCTATAAAAATGGGGTTGATTTGGGGGTGTTTATCTTGTCTGTCTTCCTACACTCACTGACTGATTGTAAGAGGTTTTGGCGTTGTTTGTTTTGTTTTTGCAGATTCCTGGGGATTTTCTTAGTAAATAATCACCATCTGCAAATAGGGATGGCTTTACGTATTCCTTTATGCATTTATGTATTCCTTTGCACCTTACTTCCTTTTTACTTTTTTCTTACCTTATTGCTAACACTATAATTTCCAGTGTTATATCAAATATTGTACTATTCCCAGTCTTGGAGAGACAGCTTTTAGTCTTTCATTATTAAGTATGATATTAGCTGTAGGTTTTTCAAATATAACCCATGTCAAGTTGAGGAAATTCCATTCTATTTCTAATTTGCTGTTTTTATTAGAAAGAGCTATTAAATTTTGTTAAATGCTGTTTCTCCATCAGTTGAATCTATCGTGTAGTTTTTAATCTTAATATTCAAGTTACATTAATTACATTGTAATCAATTACATTGATTATTATTAAAATATTAAAACATCTTTCATTCTAGGCCAAACTCAATTTGGTCACAGTGGAGTGTTCTTTTTGTATATTGTTAGTTTTGCTTTGCTAAATTTCTATTAAGAATTAAGAATCAGGGTCACCGGTTCAATTCCCAGTGGGGACACATGCTTAGGTTGTGTGCTAGGTCCCCAGTAGGAGACATGCAAGAGGTAACCACACATTGATGTTTCTCTTCCTCTTTCTCCCTCCTTTTCCTTCTGTAAAGATAAAACTAAATACATTTTTTAAAGAATTTTTGCATCTATGTTTATGAGGGCTATTGAAGTGTTGTTTTCTTTTCTAACAATGTCTTTACTTTTTGTGTCAGAGCAGTAGTGGCTTTAATAGGATAAACTGGGAAGCCTTCCCTTTTCTTCAATTTTGGGGAAGAGGTTTTAGAGAACTGGTATTATTTCTTCCTTAAACATTTGGTAGAATTCCCAGTGAAGCCATCTCTTCTTAAAGTCTCTTTGTGGAAAGATTTTAAAGCATTAATTCAATTTTATTTGATGGACATAACAATTATCTACATTTTCTCGAGTGAAGTTTGATAGTATGTCTCTCTTAAAGTATTTGTCTATTTCCTATAAGTTGTTGAATTTGTTGGCATAATGTTCAACATGTTCCTTTATTATTTTAATATCTATAGAATCATAGTGTTATCAAGTTCTTATTCTTGATAATGACAATTTGTGTCTTCTCTGTGTTTTGTTTGTTTTTCTTTGCATCAGTCTAGCTAGAATTTTTTTTTTTTATTGATCTTCTCATTGAGCCAGATTTTGGTTGCAGTGTTGTTGCCTATTGTTTTCCTTTGTTCCCCACTCTTCAACAAACTAACTAAAGTTCACACTTTATTCAACTTTCTTTAGATGTTACCTGTCTTCTTCTGTTCTAGAATTTCATCCAGGATACCACATCACATTAAGTTGTCATCTGCAAGTAACCTCTTTTTCTTAGCTGTGACAGTTTCTCAGACTTTTCTTGTGACTACTTTGAGGAGTACTGGATAGGTGTTTTGTAGACTGTCTCTCAATTTAGATTTGTCTTATGCTTTACCATTGTTATACTGAGTTGTGCAGTTTGGGGAGGCAAACCACAGACGTTAAGTGCCATTTGCATCATATCATATCAAGTGTATATGCTATCAGCATGACTTATCCTTGTTGATACAAATTCTGATCACCTGGCTAAAGCAGTATTTGTCATGATTCTTTACTCACCCCTTCTAATACTATGCTCTTTGGAAGGACGTCACTATATGCAACCCACATACAAGGAGTTGGATGTTATGCTCCACCTCTTGACAGCAGAGTATCTGTGTAAATTATTTGGAATCCTTTTGCCTGAGATTTTTTTCTTCTTCCCCATTTATTTACTTACTCAATAATTTATTTATATCAGTATTGACTCGTGGCTATTTTATACTTTGGTTCATAATCCAATACTATAATATTTATTGTGTTCCTCAAAATCTTCTATCTTTGGCCATTAGGAGCATTTTCAGTTGGTTCCTGTGCCCTTTCAACATACCCTCACTATTGTGGGTATTTTTAACACTCTCTTGCCTTCTGTCACATAAAAATACTCTAGGATCATCTTATGTATTTCCCTTTAAGTCCTAGAATCAGCAATTTTCACAAGAAGCTTTGGTTTCTCCTATTAGAGAATGACATTAGAAACCAAGATCTGAGTAATAAGTGTGCTCATTGCTACTGAGTTGTCAGTTCTAGGCCCTCTCAGCTGACAAAGAAAGGGAATATATGTGTGTATTCCAACACTTGTATATATACACATCCATAAATATTTTTATATACAAATATTTTTATCTCTAGTAAGCAAAACAAATCCTTATCACATACACTGTTCTAGTCTTTCTCCTTTGCTTATCTATAACCTCCCCCTTCCGAGAGTGAAAAACTTGGCTCCCACCATCCATCATCCATTTACTTAATGGTTTAAATCCCAGTATGCTCATCCATGCATAGCAATATCAGAATTGTTAGGCTGTACCCACTGGAGAAACAACTTGACCAACTAGAGCACAGTGCTTATGTACCATTCCTTTTCCCTCGTGTCTTACAGGCTCCATTCATTTCCAAAGTTACTTACATCAAATACATTTCCTCACCCTCTTTTTCATGAGTTTTGATATGATCTTTAGTATTTTCTTCCTTCTGCTTACACCGCTTTTTAGTTCTCTCTCTCTCTCTCTCATATGCACATACATCGTTTTTTAGTTTCTTAGAATCAAAGCTGAAATCGGTGATTTGAGACTTTCTCCTTTTCTACTGCTTGAGCTGCATCCAACAGATTTTGATATACTGTATTTTTATTTTCATTCAATTCAAAATACTCTTTAATTTCCCTTTTGGTTTATTTATTTTTTTTTTACCTAAAGGTTATACGTGTGTAATTTAGTTTCCAAATATTTGGGTATTTTCCAGATACCTTTTTTGTTTTCAATATCTAACTTAATTCCATTTTGGTCAGAACATGTTTGTGTGGTGACCTGAATCCTTTTGTGTTTATTGAGACTTGTTTTATACTTCGGAACACGATCCATCTTTGAAAAGGTTTCACATGCGCCTGGAAGCACGTGTATTCTGCTGCTTCAAGGTAGAATGTTCCCTAAATGGCAGTTTCATCAAGTCAGTGGGTAGTGTCATCAGGCTTTCTGCAGATTTTCTTTCTACGTTTTTCAGTTTTTGAGAGAAGGGTATTAAAATATCTAACTACAATTGTGGATCTGTTGGTTTCTTTTTATAATTTTATGCACGTACTTTGAAGCTTGATTGTGAGACACAAACATTTGTCACTCCTGTGTCCTCTTGCTAACGCATGCTTCTGTCAGCGTGTAAATGACCCTCCTTAACCTCAATAATATTTGCTGCTCCAAAATCTATGTTTTCTCACCTAAGTATAGCCACTTCAACTTTTGAAAATTTTTATTAATGTTTAAATTCTTTTAATCTTTACTTATTTGTGTTTTTTTTTTATTTGAAGTGGGTTCCTTGTAAGCAATATAGAATTTGGTCTTTCTTTGTTATATTCCATTTGGAAACCTGTATCTTTTTATGGGGATTTTCAGGATATTTACATTTAATGTGATATTGGGAAGGTTGAGTTTAAATCTAATATCTTGATGATTCTTTTCTATTTGTTCCTTCTGTTCTTTGTTCTGTTTTTTTCCCTTATCTGCCTTTTTGGGGATTAATTCAGTACCTTTTCATTAATCTATTTTATCTTCTCCCTTGGTTCATTACCTATAATTCTTTATTTTAATGCTTGTATTAGGGTGTATAGTATAAGTTATTATTATTATTATATTATTATTATTATTACTACTACTCCTAATATATTATCTATGGGCTCCATGATAAAGGGCTAAAAATAGCTTTAGGCTAGTTTTAAATAAAATAGTAAAAAGTTGATTTTTTAAAAAGTAAACTTCAGTAAAGTCAGAATACTCTAAGAACTAGTTAAAATGAAGACATGGAAAGGAACAGCTACATGCAAATATGTTTATATTTATAAGGAGTAAAGTTTGAATAATATGACTTTTGTACTTTTATGAAACAACATCAAAATTCATACAATTAAAATGTAGATAAAAAATAAAGCCTCTCCTTTTACCATCAGTCATTCATTCAACAAATATTTGTGGGTGCCCAATATAGACCAA
Organism: Sturnira hondurensis; assembly: GCF_014824575.4. Classification (NCBI taxonomy): domain Eukaryota; kingdom Metazoa; phylum Chordata; class Mammalia; order Chiroptera; family Phyllostomidae; genus Sturnira; species Sturnira hondurensis. The sequence goes on along the minus strand of NW_028095541.1, from coordinate 380,453 downwards.
GTATGAAACATTTTGACTACTCAGCATGTACCCAGCAATGTCTTGATACTTTGGGAGTAATACAATAAACAACAACAACAACAACAAAAACTTCCAAAATAACTTTCTGGAAGAATTTGCAATACAATAAAGGTGATAATATCTCTCTTCCAGTGGAGACCCATTGCAAAAGTACAACACAAAATTTGGTGCCTTCCACTGGCTGACTACCCTGGGGGAAGGGGTGTGATCAGAATAACTTTGCCGAAGGGAGTCTTGGACGACCTTTAAAACCACATTTAAAGTTCATAAATCTAACAGGAGTTTCCACATCAGTGTCTCTTCTATTTCCTGATAAGATACATACCAAAAAAGTTTTGGTAAGATACAAAAGTTTTGTCTCATTCGTTTATTCATTTCTTAAGAAATATTTTACCAAGTACTTCCTGGGTCCATCACTAGGCAGATGCTGAGGACTCGGAGGTGGACAAAGCAGACTCCTCCCTGCTTTGTGACAGGCCATCGACACGGCCCCACACCTGTGTTTAGAGGCACAGAGTGGCTGGTCTAAACTGCATCATGGCAGACCCAGGTGGTTGGACAATAAAACACCTGCCACTTGGAACAGGCAGAGCGTATTTCATGTGACCATAGAGGATCATCTCACACCAGGTCGCTAAAGTTAAGGAGGCATGTAGACTTAGTGTTAGCAACACGGCCCCTCCAGTAAGAACAGTCTAAAGATAAAATGGCCTTCCTTGAAGCATAAGAGTGTCCTGCCACTTGAACTCAGTTGTTCGAGCTCTGGCTTAATGACCACCTGATGAAAATGTTGTGGAGGAAATTCAGATGCCACCTGGTAGGAGTGCAACTGGACAACCTTGCAATTCCACTCCAGCTGGAGAGCATGTGATTTCATGAACTCCAATTGCCCTTGATTCCCAGGGTTTGGCATTTCCTGTCTGAAGCTGGCAGGCAGGCTGGACTCACCCCTCCGCCTTGGCCCAGTGCTCTTCCTCAGAGTTACAGCAGAGGGGCTGGGCAACATGGCGCTCCCCAGGCAGGCAGGCAGGCAGCATGCTGTGGGGCCAGCTGTAGACTCTTAGACCCTTAAGATAGGTCGCAGATTTATGCATCTGTGCCAGACACCACTATTCCTCCCCACAGCCCAGCCCCAGTGGGTTTCTCCTTTTGATGACCTTGGCAGGAGGGGCTATTTTGTAAGTGTTTATTAGTCTGCCCCAAGTTTGTTTTTCCTTTAAAGGACCTTTCAGGGCTTTTTCTTCCTTTTTAATTAACTTGTAAACAGCAGATTATATTTTTCCAAAATAGGAAAAACATCCTCACCCAGAGGATTTCTTCTCAACTCACCCGTTAGTAAACACTGTTCCGTGTGCGTTTCTAGACTGGCCTGGCACTGGATCTACTAATGAGATCACTCACAGCACTTCAGAAGGAGATCTAGAACTTGCAGCCTTGATTTGAAAACTACTCTGTTGACTGTGGCTGAGCAGCTCACTTGTCTGGAGCATCAGGGTACATGCCTAGGCTGCATGTTTGATCCCCAGTCAGGGAGCATATGGGAGGCAACCAATCGATGTCTCTCTCTCTCTCTCTCTCTCTCTCTTTCTCTCTTTCTCTCTTTCTCTCTCTCCCTCCCTCCCTCTATCTCTCTTTCTCTCCCTCTGAAACCAATTAAAAAATATCCTTAGGTGAGGGCTAAAAAAATTAAAAGAAAACTACCCTGTTTTCTTTTGTATTTAGACTATTGTATTTAGACTAGGAGGTGAGAAATGCTTACCGTGTTTATGTGTGTGTCTGTGTACAATCAAGGGCACATCTATTGTTTTCCCAGGTGGTAAAATAGACTGTCTGGACAAACAGGGGCCCGTGGACCAGCAGACCCAGCCTCAACATGCCAAATGAACTCAAAACACACCTTGATGTGATATGAAATATACCCTTGGTGATCCAGCTCCTAACTTTCTCACTGCTTTTTCTCTAGCTCATACTCCTATCCTTCCTCAATGATCTGCCAAGTCACTTGAAATTCTTGCCTTTAGCAATACTACTTACGTGTGTTCAGGAAATCTGGTTAAAAGGACTGAGTAAACTGGGATGGATTGTTCATTAATCTATTAGTACCCATCCTAGAAGAAATCGCTTTATTACATGGTCCAGCAGTGAACCTAGATTCTAGAGTAGAGATAGGGTGGAACCTAAGACAGGCACATTTTGATGGAGAGAAGAGGTGAAGCAAAGGATCCGCCGTGGTAGAGTCTAGGGCAGGAGGCAGGGCAATCGGGGCCCCAGATGGCAGCTGTACAAACCAAATGAGAGGGCAAACTGATGGCAAATACGTGCATTTTCTGCCTTTTCCCAACAAGAGTACTTGGACTACCTTCCCAGAGTCCCGGGAGCAGCACAGCAAAGTCTTCTCCCACCCGGGGCTGCTACTTAGAGGCTGCTTCTTTACAGGTAAAGCAGGAGAACCACAGAGGTAAGACCCGCTGGCCCCCAGATATAGCCGGGGCTCATTTCCAGGAGTCCCCGCAGAGACTTTGGAATGGCAGGGTGGGCACTGGGCTTGCAGTCTGAAAATTTGGCTCCGCCATGTACCAGCTTTGAGATTTGGGGCCAGCCTGTTTTCACATCTGTGAAATGACATCAGGCTTCTGCCTCTGGGTGACCTCACACACCCCTGTTACAACTACTACTGCTTATACGCTCCTACCTCCCAAATCCAAGCAGCCAAGCCAGATCCCTTCCCTGAGTTCCTAAGCCCTGAATTCAAACGTCCCCAAACATCTCTACTTGCGGTTTGCAGGCCCTTGGAGTTTAGCATGCCCAAACCTGCTTCTCTTCCCAGTCACAGTTAAATGAATGACTCTGTCATCCATCCAGGGCCCCCAGAAGAGAGTGGGATGTTAGTTCTAGCCTCTCCTCCATTGGGCAGCCACCAGTCCTGTACAGGCCGTTTAAATCTCTCTTTAATCCGTTCCCCCTCGCCATCCCCTTTGCCACTGCTCTGAATTGAAACCCCAACGTCTCTCTCTGGGACTAGTTCAGAATCCTCCTCTCACCCTTCAGCCCAGTGTCCCTGCTACGTGATTACATTTTCTAAACTGCAAATCTCATCATGCGCCTTACTTCCTTAACACCCCTAGTGATTATTTATTTCCCTTGGGGTAAAACTTTGAACTTAACATGTCTTGAAGTCTACTCACCTGTGATGTGGCCCCCAGGTTCTTGTCTCAACTCATTTTCTACCCACCTTCCCTCCCCGACTTTATCCCCACCCCAAACCATGCTCAACTCCTCAGAGGACTACCAGTGGGCCAGAGTTTCTCTCTTGAAACTTGAATGTCCCACTTCCTTGCCTGACATTCCTTTGGCCCCCATCCTTGCCTGCCCTGCCCCTACTTTCCCATTGAGACTGAGATCCATTTTCTTCCTCAGGAAACCTCCCTGGTTTACCTGAGCCAGAACGGGCTGCCTCAGAGTGTCCTCCTCTCATGGCACCTGTCATATTGAGGGGTGATATCTGTACATTGTCTATGTCCTTCAGGGGTCTCTGAGCTCCTTTATGGTGAGCAGTTGTGCCTCAGTCACCTGTCCCCCCAGTGCCTGCCATCAGTGCTTGTTGAATGAATGAATGAATCTCTGTCACCTCGCAGAGTATTTGTCATAATTAAATGATGACATGTGGAAATACTTTGCAAACTATAAATGTGTTAGGACTGTTTTTGAGAATCAAAGGATTGAGGAAGGAAATGAACATGCTAGGCCAGCCCCCTGGACAGTGAAACAAGGAAGATGCTGTTTCACTGAACAATGATGTCCTAGTCAAGAGACTACCAGGACAGGTCACAACACAACACATATCACCTGGACTGCTAGCGAGAGGAAATGACCCTTGAGAAATCACTCAGGGTGACAGGTGCCCAGAGAGGATCATGCTGTCCAGTCCTGGCCTGTTCACGTAGCACACACAGTCACTCCCTTAGGTGTCCGGGCTGTGTGCACATGGATGTAAAGCTTGAAACCAGAGCTGCCTTATGTTTATGTGACTCTCTGTTAGGTGGAACACACAGACTTTCGGAACAACAGACTCAGTCTTCATTAAAGATGTAGACTAGACTTCAATGGCATTTTGGCAGAGGCCCTGGGGAATGCCCATGTTTTCTTGCCAATTATGACCTTCTGTGTAGGAGGCGAGGAGAGAGACGGGGAATGATAGCAAATGGGAAGGAAAGCACTGCTGTTTTTGTGGGCTATGCATAGTGCCTACTGTACTTCTCTCCTTGTCCCACCCCCTAGAAGCTGAATGAGAGCACATAGTTAAGGCTAGACACTGAAGGGAGGCCTCCTATTTTCTCCTCATGCTGAATACACATCTCAGGCTTTCACAGGCTCCCTGGCCTAGAGAGGCATAGTGACAGAGACAGAGATGGAGAGAAGGAGCCAGGCCCCGACGTGGGGGCGGGATGGAGATGGGGGTGGTGGCTGGTCATAGGCACGTGGATGTGTGTTGAGTGCTGAATAAGTCCTGCCATCTCACAGGGAAGGTGTAAAACCGGCACCCTTGACCACCCTGCATTCATACTGGCAATGGTATTCGCCTTACAGCAGAATCAGAAGGATGTAGATAAGAAAGAGGGTTTCTTTCTCCTTACAGCCTTCATGGGGAAAATCAGGCCCCCCACATATCTGGGAAACCAGTCAGATAGAGGACTAATTAATTAATTAACCACAGATGTTTATTCAATACTGTTATGCACTGAATTGTGTGCCACCCCCCAAATTCATATCTTGAAGTCTTAATCCCTAAATTGACTATATTCGGAAACTAAGCCTTTAAGGAAGTTATTAAGATTAAATGAGGTCATAAGGGTGGGGCCCTAATCAGATAGGATTGGGATCCTTAAAAGAGAAAGAGACTCCAGAGATTTCTACACACACACGCACACACACACACACACACACGCGCGTACAGAGGAAAGGCCTAGTGAGGACACACCGAGAAGTTCTGCCAGACGGAATGAGAGCCCTCACCCCAAATCCTCTCTGCAGGCACATTAATCTTGGATTTAGAACCTCCAGAACTGCGTGACTCTGTTGTGGCAGCCCTAGCAGACTGATGCAAATACCTCTTGGGTACAGAGTTTTTGCCTTTGAGGATTGTCAAAGAGGATCCCTGGTTTCACGGGACTTCCTATTTGAGTACCATTCTTTGAGTCTCCTTAAGCAGGCATTTGTTCCTGTGACCATATAGCTTAAGATAAAATTGTGATTCTCCCCAAGAAGTTTTGAGAGAAGGCATCCCTCATCTTTTATTAAAGGCCCCACCCTCTGGCTCCTCTTAATCCCTTCCGTACTCAGAAGTTCGTGCACCTACTCGGCGAGTGGGAGAAGAGCCATTCTCAAGCTCTTGCTACACAGACTTCTGCCACGAGTAGACGCATGGCCCTGTGGCCCCGGGACAGCTGAGAGGCAGAGCATGGGCTCTGACTTCCCCAGTTTGCTAAATGGGCATATCAAAATTTCTTGTCTTACTTTAAAACTGCTAAGAGGCACATACATGACTTCAAGTTTTCTCAGTATTATCCTGACTTTTTTTTAAAGGTACAGTTTTCAGAAAGGGCTTGATATATTCCCCCCAAATAAAGATCTGTATTCGAAGAGTGCTCTGGTTATTAAAATAAGCTACCACGAGCATGATTCTGACCTGCAGGGGACAGAGAGAGTTCCGTTTGTATAAACCAAGGCGGGAGGCCCTGGGCTGTTTGACCAAGTGGGCTTTGGTCCTGCCACTGTGACCACCAGCTAGACAGGTGCTGCTCACAGAACCTGTCACCTCACATTTAGGTCCTGCTGAGGAGTGGGTATGGGGCAGGGGTGCCAGCCTGGCATTTACCAGAGGACGTTTAGAGGCAAGCGGAGGTGGCTCCAAATACAAGGCCCACGTGGTACAATTCTGAAGACACAGAAATGCGTGGGAGTCAATCCATGTAGGCGGCAAGATGGAAACCCACCTTAAGGAGAGACTATCCTGGTATGCTGTACCCTTTCCTCTTTGCCCTGAATTTGTCAACAAGGTGAGGAAGGAGGAGCAGGGGGGAAAGTTGGAGAACATCGAGCCCTTTTAACTAATAGCTCTAGATTTGTGGATTAACAATTCATAAAGAATCATGACTTACTACTCACAGGGATTAAGACCTCACAAATGGTATATCTTTGCAACCTAAAATGGTCCGTGCAAGGAGCTCAAGTAAAACAACTGCTGGACTTGAATCATGTCTAGAGTCATTCATCGTATAAACAGCCTGTCCACTGAAGAGGTTTAAATGACCAATCAAATATGAGTGATGCTCAGTCTCACTGAAAGCTATGGAAAGGCACGTTTTTTGCCTCCCAAAGATTAAAATGTTTAGCAGTACATACCAATTTGGGCATCTAGTTCAGAGACTGAAGTAGGCCCACACATTTCCTTCCCTCCCACTCAGAAACCGCAGTAAAGATGTGGAAAAGGAAATAAATCCACAGCAGTGCCTAGTGCAGCAAGTGGGGATATCAGCAGCATTTTTTATAACTTTCTGAAGAATAGAAAGCAAACAGGATTGAATAACCAGATACACCACAGAGAGAGAAGCAGTATGTGAGGTACGGGAAAATGCTGCAATAGAGAGACAGCCAGGCTCCTGGGAAGGGGAGCTATCTTCCTGGGGACTCCAGAAGGGCTGCCAAGTTGGGACTGACAGAAAGGGAAGTCGGAATAGCAAGTGGGCTGGCTAACAAGATGACTGTTTGCAGGGTGATCTGTGGAGCAGCCGAGCTGGTTGCCCATCCCCACTCCCACCACTTCCCTGACACGAGTGCAGGGCAGCTGGCCATGCACTGGCCGCCTTCAGAGAAGACTCTGCTCTTTAGGGGAACTGAACAGTCAGCCTGAGGTAGTCTAGGGCTCCTTGAGTGAGGGTTGGCCCTCCAGAGCAAGGTTTTCCTTGTTAGGGCTCTGAGCAGGGAGCATGCAGGGGTGTGGGGAGCAACCCTCCAGCCTGATTTCTGCCCCTGACCTAAGGTGAACATGCGAGCCCATATCCTCTGCCTACCAACACACAGTCTTAAACATGATGGAGGAGTGAGGATGGCCAGAGTTCGTGGAAATTCAACATTTCAATAGGAGGGCTGAAAGGCAAAGTTGAGGAAATATTTCAGAAAGCACAGTCCACAGCCCTGAAAGATCACTTGTGTGTGTACTCCAATAAGAAGTAAGTGAAATCCAAGATATGTTAGAAATAACTTAAGGGTATAATTAAATTTTTTTAAAAAAACCNGCCTACCAACACACAGTCTTAAACATGATGGAGGAGTGAGGACGGCCAGAGTTCATGGCAATTCAACATTTCAATAGGAGGGCTGAAAGGCAAAGTTGAGGAAATATTTCAGAAAGCACAGTCCACAGCCCTGAAAGATCACTTGTGTGTGTACTCCAATAAGAAGTAAGTGAAATCCAAGATATGTTAGAAATAACTTAAGGGTATAATTAAATTTTTTTAAAAAAACCATGGTAGCAGCTGTGGTACATGTGTAGAAGACAAGGAGGCGACAACATTAGGCCATTCAAAAACGGTATGTTTAAGAAACTAGATTATCTTAATTGCATGGTAAGGAGGATACATGCTTCCATTGTCAATTAGTTCAAAAAAGAAAAGGAAGCCAAACTCCAGAAGGAAACAAAATCAGAGGTGAACTCCTAAGTCCAAATAAGAAGCAACCTAAGTTAAAGCATAGTTGTGAGAAACTGATTAGGGTAAGAAAGGATTTTGTAATTTGATTTTGACTTTTGAACATTCTCTTTTGAGTGGATTATTTTCTTCATCAGAACTTCACTAAATAATTTTTATATATTTACAGAGGTAGAAAATTTGCCTCTTCATTTCCAATTTTTATAATAAATTTTCAGAAAGTATAAAAGGCTTAATGTTGATGTCAGAATAGAAGACAACTACTGAAAACCCAATAAATACAAAAGGGACAGGGGCAGTTATACAAAAGATGGGGGGAAAGAAGTAAGGAGAAAGGGTGGGGGAAAGGGTAGGGCGACAACCCCCCACTTACACAGTAAGGAGTTAGTGGGGCACTTGAGCACCCTCTGAAACCACGAGGGTCCGTGGGTGCTGGAAACATCAGGGGGAGCACCGTGTAAAATATAGGATTGTCTAATCACTAAGGTGTGCACCTGAAACCAAAGCAAAATAGTATTGGAAAAAAACTGTGATTGAAATACAAAGAAAAATAATAATAAAAGAAAATTATGAAGGTGAGAAAAAACAGAGATAGTAAGAGGATACATTAGGACAAATCCTTGTGTGCAGAAGTCAAAAATACTGTAGAAAGTTGATAAATCAAAAAAATGGGATATAAGCATATTATTTAGGATTTTATGGCAATTAAAATTGCCATGAAATTGAAATTAGAATTGGCTAAAGTTGCTTACCACCCAGAGTGAAACAGGATAAGGAGGGGGAGAAGATTTTAATAGTGTTATTTTTTTATTATTTTAAGATTTTTTATTTATTTATCTTAGAGGGGAAGGGAAGGAGAGAGAGAAATATCAATGTATGGTTGCCTCTCATGCGTCCCCCACCAGGAACCAGGAACTGGCCTGCAACCCAGGCATATGCCCTGACCGGGAATCGAACCGCGATCTTGTGGTTCGCAGGCCCACGCTCAATCCACTGAGCTACACCAGCCAGGGCTTAATAGCATTATTTGAATGTCATTTTCATCACAGGTAAGTATTAATCTAAAAATAAGAATAAAAATAATAATACTTTTACCAAGTATTGGCATTGGTGAAGGAAAGAGACCCTTTTATACTCTGTTTGCATGAGTGAAAATTGAATTGGGCCAAGCTTTCGAAAGGGGAACTTTATACTATTAAAAAGAACCAGCCCTCTCTTTAATAGTAATAGCACTGTACAAGTTTCCACATCACAAGGATCGTGTTGAGCAGCAGCTGGCAAACCAACCAAGAGATGGCAGGGATACACAAAGGTTTTCCTTCATTGCACATGTGTGTGAACATAAACACACACATACTCACACCCTGCAACTCTCACATGTTGACTCAGTAAGGTGGAAACATCAGCTGCCCAGGTTCTTGGAGTTCTCCCACTTCCAGCTTTAATTGTTTGTAGTGCTCCTTACATGGAAGGCTGTATTTCTCCTGGTGGTTTCCCCATCCTCACATGACTCATTCTGGTTTACTTTTGCGGAGGCGACTAACTTGGGAGCTGGGACTTTTTCCCCCTTAGAGAGTCTGGGGCTAACCACAGTGTTCCAAAGCCTGTGGGTGTTGGCCAGCCATTTGGAGGGCCTGCTCTTGGTCTCTCAGTCCTTTCTTTGTGGTTACTCAGTAAAGGCCCTGTGTTCCAAATGTGGTCCGCCTACCAGCAAGGCTTCCTTGTGGCCTGACATGCTCACTCTTCCTGTGTCATCGCTGATGTTATGGGAAAGAGAACACCATTGCCTTTGGACAGCCTCAGCAAGTGCTGTCCAACTTGACTTGAAAAGTGAAGCCAGGTTCTTCCCATGATTTGATGATGAGACTCCTGGGAAATTCTATGTCAAACTACATTTTTGTATAATTATTAATCCATAATTAAAACAGCCCTTAGTCTCTATTTTATATGAGAAAACTGATGCTTGCTGATAGTAAGGTAATTGCCCATGATTCTTCTGCCAGAAAGAAGTAAAATATGGATTAAGATCCAGTTCTCCTGAATCCTAATCTTGTGTGTTTTTAGGTATATTTTATTGATTGTGCTATTACAGTTATCCCGTTTTTCCTCCCCTTTATCCCCCTCCTCCCTGCACCACCCTCCCACCAGCATTCCCCCACTAAGTTCATGTCCAAGGGTTGTACATTGAAGTTCTTTGGCTTCTCCATTTCCTATATTATTCTTAACCTCCCCCTGCTTATTTTATACCTACAAATTATGCTTCTTATTCCCTGTACCTTTCTCCCATTCCACCCCCACCACTCCCTGCTGATAACCCTCTAGGTGATCTCCATTTCTGTGATTCTGTTCCTCTTCTAGTTGTTCTGGTTTGCTGAATTCATTTTTGTTTTTAGGTTCAGTTGTTAATAGTTGTGTTTGTTGTTATTTTACTACGCATAGTTTGATCTTCTTTTTCTTAGATAACTCCTTTCACATTTCATATAATAAGGAACTGGTAATGATGAACTCCTTTAACTTTACCTTATCTGGGAAGCACTTTATCTGCCCTTCCATTCTAAATGATGTTTTGCTGGATAGAGTACATCTTAGATGTAAGTCCTTGCATCTCATGCCTTTGAATACTTTTTTCTGCAAGGTTTCTTGCCTGCAAGGTTTCTTTTGAAATCAGCTGTTAGTCTTACGGGAACTCCTTTGTAGGTAACTGTCTTTTTTTCTCTTGCTGCTTTTAAAGACAAGTCTCTCCTTATCTTTAATCTTGGGTAATTTAATTATGATGTGTCTTGATGTGTTCCTCCTTGGGTCCATCTTCTTTGGGAATCTCTGAGCTTCCTGGACTTGCATGTCTATTTCCTTCACCAGATGGGGGAAGTTTTCCTTAATTACTTTTTCCAATAAGTTTTCAATTTCTTGCTCTTCCTCTTCTCCTTCTGGCACCCCTATGATTCAGATGTTGGATCATTAAAGGTGCACAAAGGTTCCTAAGCCTCTCCTCACTTTTTGAATTCTCGTTTGTTCATTCTGTTCTTGTTGAATTGAATATTTATTTCTTCCTCCTGTTCTAAATCTTTGATTTTAGTCACAGAGTCTTTCCCTTCACTGTTAGTTCCCTGTATATTTTCCTATATTTCACTTTATAACCTTCACTTCTCCCTTTATTTTGCAGCTCTACTCCATCATTTCTGTGAGCATCCTGATTACCAGTGGTTTGAACTCTGTGCCTGATAGGTTGGCTACTTCCTTGTCACTTAGTTCTTTTTCTGCAGTTTTGATCTGTTCTTTCATTTGGGCCATATTTCTTTGTCTCAGCACACCTGTCATGTTGTAAGGGGTGGAGCCTTAGGTATTTGCCAGGATGGGGCAACCCACTTTGCTGTGTTGTGGCATTGTACATGGGGGAAGGGTCAGAAAGAGAACAATGACACTTGCTCAGCTCTCTCCCCACTTTCAGTCACTTACCCCTCTACTCACAAACAAATTGGGCCCTTTTGGCTGATTCCTGGGTGGGTTTGTGTACATTTTAGGACCCCAAAGGCCTTTCCAACAAACTCTCCTGTGAGACTGGGAGTTTCTTCCGCTGCAGCAACCCCCACAGATTTTTACAGCCAGAGGTTCTGAAGCTTTTTTTTCCCTGCACTGGAACCCTGGGTCATGTGGTTTATCCCTTCCCCTAGTTGTTCCTCCCAATTTATCCACACCCACATCCATGAGTGTTGTTATCCTCATTTTGGTTGTGCAAGAAGGCAAAGCATATCTGTCCATGACTCCTTCTTGGCCAGAAGCCTGTAATCTTGTGTTTTTTCATACTACACTGTAAGATGATCTTTAAGACCTCTTAGTAGGATAGTTGTTGGGATTGGTTAAGAAGCTTTTTACTCTGCTTCCAAGTTTGGAAGAAATTCCAAACTTGGTAGAAATTCCTGTTCTAGATGGTGATATCCAGCACCTTACATTGTTGGGCTTTGGACTGGATCCTAAATTTGTGGCTTAAAAATTGTGTACCCTTCTCAAGTTCATACAATATCTCTGAGTTTTAGTTTCTTCACCTGTAACATGGAGATAGTAATACTTATCTCCAATTGATTCTCACCAGGATTGTTGTGAGGCTAAAATGACATAATGTACATTATGTACTAAGTAAGAGCTCAAAGTGGTGGTGGCTGTCAATATGAAGAGAATTACTTTGAAATATGTTAACTCATTAAACAACATTCCCAAATTTCCTCTTCAGATAAGTTCTATAGTGACTATGCTCGTCTCTTTTAATATGTCAACTCATCCTCACAGTATTAACTTTTAAAACTAGCTGATTATATGACTATAAAGACAAGAATTTTTAGTTAGTAAACTCTCCTGCCAAAAGCAACTATAAAAGTATTACTACATACAAGACACTGAGCACCCAACCTGGGCATATGCAATGAGATGACAGGAAGTCCCATTCTTTCTTGACCACAAGAACATATTTTCTCAAGGAGAATGCTGTGTATGTGGTATGTGGAATTAATTGTTTTTAATTGATGAGACAATACCCTTTATATCAGGAAGAAGGCATTTATTAAGCAAGTGCCAGTATTACAGGTGGTCAGAGGAGTAAGAAGCATTTGTACTTAGTAAACATGTGCTTACCAACTTCATAGGCAAACAGATGGAGACTATTATTATAGCTTTTGCACACTGGTGAAAATGAATGCCAGACAAAACCATAGGTTGCTGTGCCCTTTGAAGAAGGATGGAAGGGAGATGGGGAGTAAAGTAAACATGTTATCTACAGCAAGAGGACTGTGGCACTGGCTTTAGCCACCAAGGGCTGGAAAAGTTAGTCATTTTCAGTGAATTAGGGTAAGTCCATGAAGACATCAAATGCATAAGAAAGGAGAGGGATGAGGAGAAAAGATACATGTATAAAAAGGAGACAGATAGTTCCTTTATGGAAGACTTATTCTTTGTGATCATATAAAGTGACCAAACCTAAATGTACATAGAGGGACCTATGTTCTCGCAAGCATAGTGAGGCTCATAGAGAAAGGCTTTGATTTTGTGTCTTCCTGGGGAACTCTGAGAAGGCAGGCCACCATAGCCCTCAAGAAGCAAGTAAAAAGCCTACTTGCTTCTTAGAGGAAATGATGTTGGAATTGCAGGCTTGATCTTCAATGTTTTGGTATAAAGAATAGACATTAAGGATGTACCAAGCCTGAGTATAAAAAAAATAAGAAACAGAGGATTTCTCTGAAAAACTGGGAAATCCTAACTTATCAGATAACTTCAAAGACATGCATGTCTTCAAACCCAGGTCAGTCAACGATGCCTTGAGTAAGACGCAGGGTAGTCTGATTCTGCAGCACTAAAGAGACCTGATCTCATACATTGAAAACATTGAGAAAATTAATAGAAGATGCAAGAGAAATAAGTGTAAGCCAAAACTTCAGAGAGGTGATGCTTAATAGGGATGAGAAAGGGGTGATTTTGCCAATGTCCCTTACCCCCTTCCTAGGGACATTTGACAATGTCTCGAGATATTTTTTGATTGTTACAACTGGAGGGGAGGGTGATGCTGGCACTTGGTGGGTAAAAAGGGGCAGAGATGTGGCTAAACATCTGACAATGCACAGGACAGCCCTCACCCCCAACAAAGAACAAAATATTAATAGTGGAGGTTAAGAAACCATTGTTTAGGATGTATCATCCTTGTCACCAAATATATCAAATGTTAAACTATGTAACCAGTTGAATGAAAAAACACCAAAGGTGAGAATAGAGGCTTATGCTAGAAACAGAATAAGTTATATGATTAATAGAATCATTGCAAATGAGAAATCTTAGCTTTTCCCCACAAATATCTTCCCCTAATCTTTTCAAATATGAATAAGAATAATTTAATAGAACCATATTTTTAAAAAGCTATACAAATTTTATGACATTTTTATTACCTGCATTATTCTTGTAAATCACATGAATTGCCTTAATTAATGTTTACAATTTCATATAATTATCCCAATTTCATAGACATTGAGAGGGTAAATGTTAATATTTTTTGGACCTCTGCTATGTGTCAGATGCTGTGCTAAGCACCAAGGTTGTTACCCAGACAGATACAAACTTAGTCCTAAGACGTCCCAAATCTCCTAGGGGACAGAGATGTGATACACAAAATAGAAGAATAAACACAGCGTGGGAGAAGGAGAACAGGGAGAAAACCTAAGCCATTTGCCTGAGGTTACGAAACTAGTCACTGGCAGGGCTGGGGCTTGTTTTCAGGTCTCCTGAGTCTCAAGTCCTCTGTCTCGGCGTAACAAATTCACTCCCTTAGCTTTTCCAGAGAAGTAAACATAAAACTGAAGAGTCCTAAAAAAAATCTGTAAGTTACCTCCTGGGTGAGGTTTAGAAACACTGTTGAAAGGGCACTCGAGGGTAGTATTTTAAAAGGGAAGATAAGACCTAGCAAAACAGAAAAAAACAAATAGGCTTCAAACCCACAACTGTGCTGTTCTTGAACTTTGAAATTATGTAAGGCCCACGCCCCCAGAATAATCCGACTTTGAACTGCAGGAACAGGAAACAGACCTCTCTTGTGCGTGGGCTAAGTCCCTTCGAATGCAGCCCAGCGTCCGGTCCTACCGCGGAGGCCGGGTGTGCGGGGTTCTCCATTTCGGGAGACTGTCCCTGGTGAGCGGGTGGCAGGACCAGTGGGAACCCAAGGAGGACGCAACAGGGGCCTGGTCAGCTCTCGTCTGCCTATTCTCCTCCCCCAAAGCTGGATGGAAATATGAAGGCACAACTGACCGGCAGTTCCTCATTCTGATGACAAACAAGAAGCTGATTGCGATGAAATATCATTTTCCAGCTGTTGGTTTCCACTTCCACTTCCCAGGAGACGTGCGCTTTGCCATCCGCCCACTGAAGGGTTCTGAGCCAGGCAAATGCAGGCCTCACTGGGGCTCCCTCATTGAAGCTGGGAACCACGCTGGGGACCCGCTGACCTGTCAGGTGCAGACTGGTGCCCTGGGACCCGCGCTGGGGACACAAAGTGCTCGTTTCCACTCAGGCCAGGGCCTTGTCCCCAGGGGAAGGCACAGGCAGTAAACACAAACCTGATTCGTCTCCCCCCCTCCCCCATTTGTAAAGTCTTGAAGTCATCACAGGCCAGCCCTCCCTCCCGCTCCCCTTCCTCCTCACTAAGTTAACACCACGTTTACTGTTTGGTGCTTCCCCACGGCCCCACGAACACGCCGGGCCAGGCGCATAGTCTCCTGGGAACTCGAACAGGGCGCCTCAGCCTGCAGAGGGGCCCCGCCTCCCAGGTACAGGGAGGGTGGGGAAGCGCCAGGGGCTTGGCGAGAGCGGCAGCCGCACCGGGTCTTCGGCACCTGGGCGCGTGGACCGAACAACCAGGGCCCGTTGTAGCAACTACTTCCAGCGTGCGCAGGACTCCAGAGCAGCCTTGAACTTTGGAACTGGGCGGGGGAACCGCTGCCGGTTGCTTCCCACTTTCCCACTGCGGAGGGGGGTGGGGCTGGAGTTCCTGGGCCTTGAGGATCACGTGGTCCGGGAACATTCCCTCACCCCTCCGACCGCTCCAGGGTCTGCCCAGAAAGTAGCAGTCACCAGGTCGGTGAAAGCCGAGGGGAGGAGTCTCAGGCCGGCAGGCCTTGGGAACCCCTACCCTGCACGGGGAAATGGCAGGAACCCGTCACTGTGGTGGTCGCCAGCTGCCACACACACACTCCTCCAGCAAACAGCAGCAGCCACCTGCATGCTGCCCACCACTGCTCCAGTGTAAGGGTCAGTGGCAGTTCCACCATGCTGCCGCCGTGCCCTCTCCAGCTGGGGCTGGGCCTAGGACCCACAGTACCAACGTGTGGGAAGGGGCTTAGCAGTCCTATAGGTGCTGACCAGGCACCAGCTCCGTGCCCCTCACCCGGTCGGGAAGCCTGGTCTCTACTGTAGCGCTTGCTGAACTGGAGCTGTGCTGCCAGGGTCCTGATGAGGCAGCAGCTGGAGGAAGAGGACAATGTGTAGTAGGGCATCTGGACGCACAGATTCCAAAAGATGCCTGAAGCCAGACAGCAACTGGAAACCCTCTAAGCCACCTATGCTTCTTAAAGGGTGGTGCCTTGGGTGGGAGAAGAGGTTTCTGATGAAACCTTGAACTGAGCTGGCAGAAGGTGGCAGGGTGGTTTTCTTTTGAGTGTGTTAGAGGAAACAGAGGCAGAAAACTGCCATTATTTCAAACTATATACTTTAAATAAAAGATTCCTTTTCCCTTTCACCAAACTGTCTCCAGAGTTTTTGCCTGTGGGCAGCTAGTGGTAGGACCCCACTGGTTGTTTGATTACAAGCCCTGGCCAGGTGGCTGAGTTCGTTGCAGCATCGTCCTATACACCAAAAGGTTGCAGTTTGATTCCTGGTCAGGGTACATACCTGTGCTCCAGGTTCAATCCCCAGATGGGGCACATTCGGGGAGTCAACCCATCGATGTTTCTCTCTCACATCAAAGTTTCTTCTTCTCTAATCAATGGTCATATTTTTGGGTGAAGATGAAAAAAAAGAAAATGGCACCTCAGAGACACTGGAGGAGTCCAACTAGAGGTGCTTCACCTTTGCTCTGAGTTGTAATTGCCCAGGGAACTTTGAAAACACACACATACGATTGCCACCCCAGCTTGAGGTGAGCTCCTTAAAATTGAGGGCTGGGGCTTATTCATCTCTTTCCTTCTCTTCCATATCTAGCAGAGCTGGGCTAATAACAACCTTGGTTGGTTGTTGAATGGATGAATGCATGAATGATAAACAAGCTCTTCACACAAAGTGGAACCATGATGAAGTTGCAGGCTTCCCTGCGTCTACCGAAGTTGGCCAAGTGGGACTCGTCACAGCCCTGTTCCTGAGCCACTCTGCAGCACACAGTTGTTGCTTTTCACCAGTTGGCAGGCTCAGTACTGCATACAGATGGTAATTGGTGATGGGGCACTTTAAACACCACAAAAATCAGTTGGAAATGTGTTTCTAGTGATCGGTAACTAGTAATAAAATAATGAGGCTCTGCCTGTTCTGAAAAATGTCCAAGTGTTGGGCCAGATCTTATTACTGAGTGAGTATGCATTACTCCCTCTCTCCCAGCACTCTAAGGAGAACTCCTTAACTGCAGAACCTCTGAGTTCTCCCCTTCCAAAGAGAAAGATTTCTTACTGCTGGGAGAGATGCTTAGTCAAGCTATGTAATAAAACCCTGAGTGGGGGGGAAAAGACAGTGATGAAGGCAGGAAAAGAGGAGTTTTCTTCAGGGATACTCGAAGAGCCCCATCAGAGCAACCAGGTGCGAAGGAAAAAGAAGAGAAAATTTAGTTAATGTTTGAGTTCCTGTTTATATCTTTTTCTGTAATGATTNTCTGAGTTCTCCCCTTCCAAAGAGAAAGATTTCTTACTGCTGGGAGAGACGCTTAGTCAAGCTATGTAATAAAACCCTGAGTGGGGGAGAAAAGACAGTGATGAAGGCAGGAAAAGAGGAGTTTTCTTCAGGGATACTCGAAGAGCCCCATCAGAGCAACCAGGTGCGAAGGAAAAAGAAGAGAAAATTTAGTTAATGTTTGAGTTCCTGTTTATATCTTTTTCTGTAATGATTTGAATGAGATAGGAGCAAAGAATGAAGTTCCTTTTAAAATTGTATTTTGGCCATTGTCCTGTGCTTCTAAATGCAACACTGCCCCAAGGCCAACACACAAGAGACTAGACTTTGTGAAAGTTACACCTACAAATGGATGAGAAGGGCGTGCAAAAAGACAAAAGCATGCCTTTCACTCAGTGTTTTGCTAGCTCCACAGCTGCCTCTGTCCCAGAGAATGGAGCCAGTGGAGGCAGCGGAAGTCTCAGAGCTAGTCAGTTCTGGCTGCTGTTGAGGGACAGCCTGGACAGTGAAGCACTGGGTCTTGGGGGTGGGGGGTGGAGGGCACCCCAAACTAAGTGCTGTCCTTAGCACTCACTGGGGCTCTTCAGCCAGAGGTGTCCGGGAGTCCTTGGGGGTAGGTCGCAGGGAGGTAGGGAAAACTCAGTTTGGAATCAGGCTACTGCTTGATGTGGGTGCCCCAGGGGCAGCCGGAAACTAGACAGGCTTCTCCCCAAACCAGGATGCCTCAGGGTGGCCAAACCACTGGGTCATGGAGACCACTACTGGCAGGTGGTAGCTCTGGGGAAGCCAGGGCTTCCAATATATCAATAATAGTTTACTCAAGGAGAAGCCTCTAGGATATACTCACCCCCCACCCCACCCCAGTGGCTTCAGATCTTAAGATCAGAAGGGGAAAATTTCTAGGGCAAGGTCAACATCAGAGAGACAGCAACACATATGGTTAATTAACAGTGGGAGGGGCTCTCGACCATGGCAGCCCCTGTGATTCAGGCTTATTACCGCAAAGTTGAACTCGGGAGAGAATAGCAAAGGCAAAGCAAGGTGGCATGAGGAAGGGCCACATCGTCTTGGATGGAAAGCAGGGAGGGCACTGGACTAAAGAGGACAGAAGGCCTTCGGTTGGGGCTTTGCCCACTGCTGACACTATAAACAAAATTGCTGTCAGTTTTCTCATATGAAAAACAAGATCTCCAGTGTCTTATACATGAAAGCATCTGGTACATAGTGTACATTCACTCATTTATTTATTTCACAAAAATATCAGACGTTTGCTATGTGCCTGGCACCAGGCTAGACACTGGGGACACTGGTGAGCAGAGAGCTGTGGTCCTTGTCGTCATGAGGCTTACATTTTACAGGAGAAATGAAAATATCGGTTGAATCCAGATCCCTACTTGCCTGCCCACTCCCCGACCTCCTTGTAATGGTCTCCGGCCAGGACTTTTAGAAAGTGTGAGCAAGAAAGGAAAGCCTCAGAACACCACGTTTTAGGGCTTCCAGGAAAACGAAACTGGCCTCCTGGCCATAACCGTCCTCTCTCCCATAAGAGATTTCTGGGGAAGCTGAGGAGATTCCAGTTTAAAGCTAGGGAATGATTACAGCCTCCCTCCAGGCCTTTCCAAGAAACCATGGATCTTTTTCCAGGCCTATGCCAAAAGCAGATATAATCAAACCAGCATTTTAACACATCTCGTGAGGACAGAAGGACATTTGACAGGCCGTTTCTAGAGACTGATGAGAGGCTTGGGGAAGAGGACCATAGGAGAAGTAGGAAAAGAACTGTGATGGTCAGCTGTGAAGGTGAGAACACCATAGTGGTGATTTAACCAAGGTTATGTGTGTACCAGTTCTTTTCCTGCTCAGTGGAGAACTGTTTAAGATAGAATATATTTCTGTTGTAGTGGGAATATTTTCAGTTACATGTAGGAAAGGACTGCCCGACTCTAAGAATGGTTAGATGCCAACAAAATGGGTTAGAGAATAAAATTAGCTTTCTTATACTTGAGAGAACAAACTTGCAGATAAAGCAACCAAACTTAGCCCATGTGAATGCTCGTTATCTGATTCTATCCTTCAAGGTCAAAACCAAAGAAACACTGCTGAGTCTTGATGTGTAAGGAAGGCTGGACACCTGTAGGCTGAGGGGATCGCATCCCACTTGGGGAGACCCCTCTCAAGTCTCCTTTTGGGCCTTTAGCCCATCTTCCACCTTCTCCATCCAGCTCATTGACCAAGAGGCTGACCTTCAGGAACTGTGCAAGGACCCCTCCCCCCTGGGCTTGTAGCTGAGTACTGTAGGTGGTCCTCCAGAAGGGCTGGGGGAAAGCAGTGCTGGGCATTACCCAACCCTGTCCCCCGCGGTGTGATAGCTGCTGGACTCCTTTACGGGAGGCTGTAGGTCCCATTGGGTGCCCTTTCACGCAGCTGTATCTCTCACTGGGTTCGAGGGAACGCCCCCATGTCATACCTTCAGGCCTAGCGGTGGTAACAATGCTGCCGACCCTGGACTGCCCTGGACTCTGCCCAGACCTGTAGATACTCCTCTGATAAGCACTCCAGAGTCAGCCCTTTGAGTGTCTGTGACATCTGTCTCCAGCTGGAATTCTGACTCACACACGCTGTGAGTCGGACTGAAGGAATTTCATTAAATATTTATTTTAACAGAAAGGTTTTGAGCAACTACTTTATATGAGTGATAAATACGGAAGGACTTAATAATAACATCTAAACATTTTTGAGTGTCTGGCATGTGCTAGGTACTAGACTAAACCAATGCATATGACTTAATCATCATGACAATGTTACGGCCAATGGGTTCTTAAACCTCTTTCCAGGCATGAAAA
Source organism: Sturnira hondurensis (assembly GCF_014824575.4). NCBI lineage: Eukaryota > Metazoa > Chordata > Mammalia > Chiroptera > Phyllostomidae > Sturnira > Sturnira hondurensis. The sequence continues at coordinate 360,481 of NW_028095541.1, read as the reverse complement.
TTCATGTACATTTCAGTTAAGTACCTTGCCTGAGGCTACATTACTAGTAAGTAGAAAAGGCAGGATTCAAGCTCAGATAAAATCCATTCTTAAACTTACATTTTAAAGTTCTCTTTACAGCTTCTCATATACAGTGGTAACTATGATAGGAGGAGGAAGGAACTCTGCCATGTGCTAAGAGTTGGCTACATAAAACTAAGCTCTGTGTTCCCAACTTGAAGTCTTGTGGGGGTGCAAACATGAACAGATGACTGCCTGGATGAAAAGCACACCAGGTGACTAGGGGTGGGAGACGTACGGAGGAGGAGCATTATATACAGCGATACACTGGTAAGTGCTCAACAAATGGTCCCCTATCCTGCCCCAAAGCCCAGATTTATAGTGTTTGCCAATTTCTGTGGTGTAAATACTTGCACTGTGGCTGACGTCCAGTTGCCAGTATAACGTGGCTCAGTGGAGAGTGGGGAGGTGTGCGTCGTCGGCTTTTGCGAGTCAGCTCAAGCCTGCTCTAGCTCACTGCTGAATTCACGCACAAGGGCAGCGAGTGGTGAAACAGAATGGTGTCTGGGACGCTACCGGCTGCTGGACCAGCTCAAGGACCCAGAGGAGACGAAGGTGGAATGGGAACAGGGCTGAGCCCGGAGAGGAGGGAGAAAAGACCGCGGGAGAGGGCTTTGCCTGAAAGGCTAGAGCTGCACTAACTTGGCACTGACACATCGTCCCTGAGTGTTTGAAAATGTGGCTGGTCCACACTGAGATGTGCTGGAAGTATAAGCTATACACAGCTTTGGAAGACTTAGCAAAAATGAATAAATATATATATATGATATCATTAATATTTTTGTGTTGACTACATGTTAAAATGATAATATTTTGGGTATATGGGGTTAGTCGCATATTTACAATTAACTGTATCCGTTTCTTTTTACTTTGTAAAATGTAGCTGCAAGAAAATTCCAAACTACATATGTGGCATTATATTTCTGCGAAGTATCTTTAGGCCAGAGAACATGGACATTACTTAGCAGGCTGCAGAGAGCCTTAGAAGATTTTTAAACAGATGGGGCCTGCTGCCCCGAAGCTCCATCTGGTGCTGTGTGGAGTTAGCTGAGGCCAGGCGGGAGGGGGGAGCTTGGCGGGGTCCAGCCAGAGCGATGTGGGACTGAATGGAGGCAGAGAAAGCAGGGATGAAAAAGAGGAGAGCAGGTTGTTGGGACAAGGCAGCCGATTGGATGTGGGAGGTGAACAGAGGGAGGAATCAAGGATGATGCCTAGGGTTCTGGCTTGGGCGGCCGTCTACATGAGAGTAGATAACAGATAACAGATATCTGTTATATCTTATAATAGATAAAAGTATAGGAGGGACATAGGTTTCTTGGGAGAAGGGAATGAGTTCAGTTTGGGATGTGATGAGCCTGAGATGAAAGGGAACTTGCCAACGTCCAACAGGCCACTGGGCAGGGAGGTCTAGAATCCCATTGGCACCATCTTAAAAATCCATCCGGTTCCATCTCCTACCACCTATCCTGCCACCACCCTAACCCAAGCCACCATGATATCTCACCTGGATTAGTGCCATACCCTCCTAGCCGGTCTCCTTGCTAATGCACTTCCCTCAAGTCTCTATCAACAGCCAGAGTAATCACATGAAAAGCCAAGTCAGAACATGGCACAGCTCCCTTCTTCCAGTGAATTCCTGGAACTCCCAGTGAATTCCACGGCGCCCAGTGTCCGTGCCTCTGCGTACAGCGACCTAAGGCCCTGCGTGGCTGGCCCTGCTGCCCTCCGAGCTCCCACCACCTTCCCCCTAAGAGACTGCTCTAACCACACTGGCCTCCTCGCTGGTCCCGGAGCTCCCCAGGAAGTGCCTGCCTTGGGGAGTCTTTGTGCCTGGTACCCGTCCCTTGAATTTCTTTTTTTGTCAGTTTATTCACTTATAAGTTTTACTTTTTTAAATTTAATTGTTGTTCAAGTACAGTTTTCTGTCTTTTACTCGCATCCCAGCCCACCCCGCCAGCCTTCCCTTGAATTTCCGAGGGGCTGTCTCCCTCATTTTCTTCAGGTCTTTGCCCAGCTTTCCCCTTCTCTGTGAAGACTTCTGCTCACCCAGTATAAAATGACACCCCCACTCTCTCCTGTTCTTACCTTTTTCATCAGCTCTTATCACTATTAATCATGAGGAAAATGTTAGTTATGTATCATGCTTGATGTCTGTCTTCCTCATTAGAGTGTAAGCTCTGTAAGGCAAAAATAGTGTTTGTTTTCTTCTCTGCTGCATCGCCTGCACCTGGAATAGCTCCTGGCACATAGTAGACTCTGGGTTAATGTCTGTTGAATGAAGGAATAAACTGGTCTATCAATGGGGTGAGTACCTGAGTCCCAGAAACAGACCTGCTTTGGGAATCCCAGCTCTTCCACTCGTCATCGTGACCTGGGGCTGGTTATTTATCACCTCTGAGTCCTAGTTTTCTCATCTCTGTAAGGGAACAATTAATAACACGTCTTACAAAAGATTGTTGTGAGAATGCGCTCAGTCAAGAAATATTTATGGAACCCCTCCCATACACCAGGTGCTGCATTTAATGGGAATTAAAAAAGATAATGTACAGAGACCCTGACATCATGTGTACCATATTTTAACCTCTCGTAAACAGTAGCATTTACTGAGTAATAACAGGAAGAGGGGGAGGAGCATTAGGCAGTCAGGAGGGAGGGCCGTGTGAGGAAGATCTGGGAGAGGCCCGGCTGGCCCAGGGCGAGTGAGCAGAGTGGGGGTGAGGGGAGGAGACTGCTGGTCCTACTGAGTCCACAGCGACGAAACCCATGAGGGGGAGCTGGGATGCAAGCTGGACTTTAAAGTCTGGATCAGGGAGTGGAGGGGAATTCTGGTGTCATCACCAGTACACCGGTGCCAGAATTCTAAAGAACTGCAGGCTCCCCGTGAAGGCACAAGTCACAAGTCAGTCGTCCCAGGAGGAATGACACCGTGGGGGGCCCTGCAAGGAGCTGGGGCTACGAGAACACAGCGATGTGTCAGGCTCCCACCTACTCCAGACTGGACTGGGGTTGGACTCTGGAGTCCCATGCCTCCCTCCTTGAAAATCCCATGAACGAGCCAGAGCCTAAGTCTGGTCACCAGTGTACAATGGCTCTTTGTCACCAGTCAGGAGATGAGAGCTCTGATGGGGGCAAAAGTCTGAGGGGGTCTCACATGGCATGGAGATGAGGGTCAAGACACTAGTGAGTCATGGAGCATGGAGGACTAGAGGCCCTGCCCTTTCCCTCCAGACCTGGCATGACTCTGGCCCTTGCTGCCCTGGGAGTTCCTTGCCCTGGGCTTCCTGGTGGATTTTTCCAGAAGACTTCCAAGGTTGCCTCTCAGCTCCATGACTGGAAATTTGGAAGATGCTCTCACCTCCACCTCAGGTCCAGGCCCCAGGGATTAGGGAGCCCGAGAGAGATGGCAGTTACTTTGAGGACGGGATCCCTCCAGCTCTTTGGTGCCCAGGAGGTGATTCGTTTCAGAAGTCTTTGTGGTGCCACTGATTTGGGGAATAGATCAGGCCAAGAAGTCAAACCTTGTCGTGTAGTCACTCACTTTTCACCCAAGTAAAATACAAGACTGCCAAGCTTACTGCACGCCTCCCCACTCCACCCCTCAAAATATGTTGCATAACAGACACATGCAGCTCAAGGAGCAAATATAAGGTAAACTCCTGCATAACCACCATCCAGGTCAGGAAGGGAACCACTGCCAGCCCCCCGGCCTCTCCCCCTTTCTGATTTCAGTCCCTTGCCTTCCCCTAAATAAATTACCATTATGACTTCTGGAACAATCATTTCCATGTTCTTTTTTGTTTGGTTTGTTTTGTCTTACAAAGCAGCGTGGTTCAGAGGTAGGAACATAAATTCTGGAGCCAGAAGGTGTTGGTTCACATCTTGGTTACTCTACTCACTAGTTGTGTGTCCTTGGGCAAACTATTTGATCTCTCTGCACTCAGTTTTTCATTTGACATAAAGATAATGGTAGCATGCAAGCTGGTACGTTTGTTTAAAAGATTAAATATGACTTAATATATGTACAGTGCTTAGAACAGTGCCTTAGATAGAATGGCTGCTCCTTATCCTATGTCATCTAAATATACATCCCTTAGCAACTATGGTCTAATTTGCTAGTTTTCAACTCTATAGTAACGGAGTTGCACACACATTTTTAAAAAAAGAAAGATAGGCACACAAAGCCTGTAGGATAAAGCAGCAGTGGAACGGGGGAGGGATGTGCCAGGCCCTGCAGTTCCCCAGGTAGGAGCGGCTGGTCGTGGTGGGAGGGTAGCACACACGGAGGTGGCACAAGCAGGCCATGCTGATCTCAACAGAGCAGTGTGACCAGGAGAACACAGTGTGGGTCCAAGGAGCGGAAGGGACTCGGGGTGCGAGGCAGCCTGTTCCCTCCTCTCCCACCAGCCTGCACCAGTGAGGTCGTGGAGGACAGCGTTTGTGAACAGAAAAAAGCTCTGTTCTGGTGAGGCTCACTCTGCTTCCCATAAAGCATGGTGGAGACCGCTTCTGCATTCTACCTCTGGTTGCATTACTTCACTTTTGTTTTAAATCCTCACCCAAGGGTATGTTCGTTGATTTGAGAGAGGGTGGGGGGAACAGCAGTGTCAGATAGATGCATTCATCAGTCGCCTCCTGTCTGTGCTCTGTCCAGGGATCAAACCTGCAACCTTTTGGTGCACAGGGCAACACTCCCGCCAACTAAGCCATCTAGCCAAGGCACATAAGGTCACATTTTTATTCCTGGCCCCTGGGCCGGGCTGTAGGTCACTACACTGACAACAAACGTTTCCTTTTTGTGGCAGCCTAAACAGTCAAAGCCGCATGGGCCTCTCTCTCCTGAAGGAACGGTCCTGTAGCTGAGGGAGCAAAAAGCCCCAACTCCCAACTACATTCTGGGTAGAGTTAAATTCCAAATGTCAAGTTGTTTAGCAAACTTACTAGTACCAGATGCTTCACTGAATTACATGGTTTTCTTTTCAAGTTATCTGTTTCCCTATTGCTAATGTTCCTTGAGAACTTGCTCCACTCCAGGCCTTGTGGCAGTTCTCCATGAATCTGCCCACTTGGTCTTCACACAGCTCCGAGCTGGGGTTTCCCAGCCACCTGTGCTTTGTAGAAGAGGAAATGGGCGCCTGGTAACTTACTCAGAATCACATGGCTGGTAAGTGACAGAGGCCTGGCGAAGGCTGTGCTCTTGACCGGTCACTGTTCAGTTTCTTTCCACTTCCTGTAAAACAGTCCTGGTCCTGCCATCAGCAGGCTGTGTTGCCAGACAGGCCACTGAACCTCCGTGGGTTTCGGTTTCCCTGGGTGTAGGGAGGCGTCCTGTGGGCCCCAATACGCCGCCGTATGTCCCGACTCACTTCGGCGAGGGATCCCCATGGATGCAGCCCAGCCCTGGGCCCTTGGGGACTCCAAGAGAAGTGCTGTCGTGGCCTGAGTCCTCCTCGGGGAGTTCCTAATATAGTCGGGGACACAACTGATGCTACAAGACAGTGAATAATGAATTCCCCAAAATGCAATTCAGGCCAGAGTGTACGGGCTGTAGGAAGGAAGCTGAATGAGTCTTGCCCAGTTGAAAAATGGACCATCTTAGAGGAAGAGAAAATCCTACTTCATGTTTGCTGAGAATTACATGTCTGTCAGGCAAGGGTCAGACAGCCTGTCTGGTGGACAAGGCATTACCACTCAACTCCTAGTCAGCTCGACTTAAAGAATCCCCAGCAGCAAGAGCCCTGCACAGCTGGCAGACCGGCTGCGTTTCGATGAAAGAATAAACACATAAAGACAATATGTGTTTTTTCCCTCCACATAATATGCTTTGTTATGTTGACACATCTTCTCCACAGGGCTCTGCATGGGATAAAGAGGATGTATGGTGATGAAGCAGAACCCAGGAAACAGAGGGCTATTTGGGATTGTGCAAAAGTCACTGAATTAACCCAGGAATAGAGATATCACACTTGCTGTGACTGGTTATGTGAGCAGAAACACAATTTAACTGGGTTGGGGCCACAATACTGGGGGATATAATGATTGGATTCCCTACTCTAGTAAGTTTAAACCAGTATTGCACACCAGAGGGACTATTTTAAAGTGTTGAGCTTGGGTTCACTAAGTGAGCTATGAGTCTTAGGTTGGTTTTAACTCACTGCTACAACACCCCAGAGCCTGTGGCGAGACGGCACCTGTCCCAGAATTCTCGGTCTCCCACCTGCTCTCTTCCTCTGTTTCCCCTTAGGTTCTGTGCCAGTTCTGCTACTCATTCTACCATTTCAAGGGATAATACCATCTACCCATTGCCAAGATCTCCACATCCAGCAGCAGGCTGAATGCACTCAACTCTAGAATTGCGGCTGAGAGCTGGGACTCGGAAAGACTGCCCATCCCATTTGTCAGAGGACTCAAACAACTGGCGATTTTGATCTGACTCCAGAGCCAGAGCAGGCTCTGCAGCAGGCCCGAGCAGTCCTGCCACGTGGACCTCACAGACTGGAAAGCCCCACGGTGCTGGGAGGATCTGTGATAAATGACAGCACCATCCAGTGTGTCTGGCAAGTTACATTAGGAGAGTTGCACGGGGGATCTCTAAGTTCCAGAGCAAGGACGTGCTATCTACAGCAATGTACTTTCTCAAACACAGCTCTTGGCAGACCCCTAAAACTGAGAAGAGACCAAACACCTTGCTGGGAGTCTTCAAATATTCATGCATCCAGACCTACCTGTTGAGGACCGAGTGCCGTTGGAGAGGCCCAGCAGTAACGCACCTTACAGCGATCCCAGCACATCCAGGACTGGGTCTGAGCCCGTCTGGAGGGCATGAGTAAACTCACTGACCGGGCTGACCAGACCCACGTTTCCATTTCTGTTGCCCTGGTGCCTCTCCCTAAGTTCACACCGATGGCCAGGGGTTTCTTGTGACCAAGAAGGGGGAATAAATCCAGGCCCTGTTCATGGAGGGATTGTTGGTGTGAGCTGAAAACAGACTCTGCTACGTTGCAACTCAGGGGTCTCTAAAGAGTGAGAAGGTGCGAGAAAATCTTCCCAGTGGGCAGGGCTTTGGGCAGTGGACCTGGTCATCCAGTGTGTGAAGAGAGAGAAATGGCTTTAGGTCAGATGACGCTGCGGCTCCTGAGCTGTGGCAAGTGGGTTGGCCTGCTCTTGGCCACCCCAGTGCTGGCACGATAGGCCTATGACTGGAGTTGCCAGGGCGGCAGAAATGAGGAGAGTACGTACACCCAACTTGGCAGAGTAATGGACTCTGATCATCGTGAGGAGGCAGGATTGCCGCTGCATTATGGGGATGGGAGGAATCGATTTGGAACTTAGGGGATGCACTGGGACCCATCTTGGGGCCCACTTTCAGCTGTAGATGGGCAATTTCAGCAACCACACCTGGTAAGGGCATGGTGACCAGGGGTTCACACCCTTCAGGGATAAAAGTCTGTGTCACCCCAGCAACCAAGCAGCCTCGCCCAGCAGAAGTGGCTGAAGGTGAGCGGAATCGAGAAAGAGTGGAAGAGGAGGGTGTTGGCGAGTGTGAGTCCCAGCGCAGCGACCAGCCGCAGTGGTGGGGAGCTCTGGTCTGGTGCTTTTCTTCTGTACCCAAGAAGCTCTTTGGAAGCCTGGCTGCCTCTACCGCACTGCCTTGCCCACAGGTGCAGAAGCTAGAAGGGCCTGGGAGTCTTCATTTCCTCGGGGCACCGCTTGGTCAGGGACTGACGGAGTTTGGGGCAAACGTCTGCCTTCCTACCTCCATGGGGGCAAACTCACAGGTCTCTCTATTCTGAGACCTCACCTGAGATCTCACAGCCTGGGCTCCTCCCCCTTCCCCAGCCTGCTTCCCCTGTTCCTGTGCCAGTGTCTTCCTAAATCCCACAAACTGGCATCTTCTTCTCAGGGTCTGCCCTGGATAACCCCTCACCCCTCAGATAATAATGGGTCATATTCACGGAGCCTTTATTCACAAAGTCACTGTGGTCAGAGCTGCTTCACGCCCTCGTCCACTTCATCCCCCAGAAGCCAGTCAGGTGAACTGGGGACCATTGTGAATGCTCAGCAGCATAGCTTGTCACTTAAGGGGCACAGGCCCTGGAGCCCACCTTCCGAGGGTCAGCTTTCAGTTCTGCCAATGGCCAGCAGTGTGGCTTTGAGCGAGTCACTTTCCAGAGCTGCAAAATGGGTTAATAACGGAGTCTACTTCACAGGCTGGTTAGGGAACGTTGAGGAGTTACTGTGGGTAAAGTACGGGAGTACCACATAGGTATTCGTGAAATGAACGAACACTGCACGCAAAAGGCACACCAGACTTACAAAGATCAAAAAACTTGCTCAAGTTTACCAAGCTAACCTGGCAAAGACGGCATTCACACTCAGATCAGTACGATTTCAAACCTAACCTCTCAACTAGGACCCTGTGCGTTCTGCTCAGGCCTCCTGCCCCTGCTTCCCCGTGATGTAGTTCGAAGGACCACTTTTCCCCAAGACCCCTGCCCAACCCTGGCTTGTCTTTGCTGGGAGACAAGAGGAGGGGCCTGGATCTGCCAGCAGCTGCCCTGGAGCCCTTCCAGGCTCTGCACCTGCAAACAAAGCAACCACCTCTCCACCACTCGGGAGATCACCTTGTCTTGGGGGGGGCCACCATGTGTTAAGTCTCAGGGGCTCTCTACAGAACTACCTTTTCTTCATTTCATGGACCCCCCCCGACAAAAAAAAAAAAGAATTTCCTTCACTGCTGAAGTAATAGCTTCTGAGTACTTTTTAATTTTTAATTCTGAAGTCTTTTCTCTGTTTTCCCAATTGCAAAGGTAAGTGAGGTAATTTAATACATATGGGAACATGTCAGGGAGGGAAGTGAAAAAACTCTCACTTGTTGCCCGTGCGGCTTTCCAAGGCTGCTTCCCCCACCCAGGCCTTGACTCACTGGGGCTGTCACAGCCTCCTGTTGGACTTCTGGATGACACACCTGGCAGGCCTGGCAAATGTCCTTATAAGGCAGCCTCTGTGCAGAGCTGGCAGCTTCCCTGGCCTGCGCCGTTTCAGAAGGCGATGAAGCAATGTTCCCTAGCTGGGAAGGGCAGGGAACATTGCTGCTCCTAATTAGCTGCAGCTCCGTTCAGCGGCCCTACTTCCCTTTCTGTGCTTTTGAATATGAGAACTCTTAACTACAAGATAACCTGAAAAGCAAAGCCATTTATTTCCATGTGATACAGTTAGCAACAAATATTGAGCATTAAGTGCTCTCTGCGAGGCACTTCAATCTCACCTGGCCACTCTTTACAGGAAAAAGGAAAGATCCAGGCACGGTGCTAAGCTTCAATGAGCCTGGGATCCACCGTTACATCTTCTCATTTTGTGTGTTTGTGAGGCCCTTAGGGTCCATCCAGGTCCCAGGACTTGGGAAGGCAGGGTAGAATGAGGAAGGGATGTTGAACATTTAATGGCATATGTACCAAGCACAGTGCTTGACATTTGTTTCCTATTTAATCCTTGCAGTGACCTGTGAATTAGGTGTTTAGGATGATATCGGAATTTCCCTGAAATGACTGCTCTAGTTTATCTTGCTTGTCTCTGGATCCCAAAGTCAGCCAGGGTGATGCTCCTTAAGTTATTTACATTTTAACTTCAAAGGGTGCTTTCTGCTTCAGCCTTAGTCCTTACTGCTCTGATCAGTCCCCAAGACTTCCTTCCAACTCAGGTACCCAAATAAACTGCCCTGACCAATGGCAAACGCTCAACTCCCCAGACTAGTCACAGCCGCCGGGAATCCTGGAGCCAGAAGACCTTGCCAATCTCCAACTCCACCTCCCCACCTCACCCATCATGAGAGATGGGGAGACCCCAGCACCTTCCATAACTTCATCTCAGGGCTCTCAGTTCACACCCCCATACCTCCTCCTTCAGTCAGTTTGCTCGGGATCCAGCTTCTGTGCTGGGAAAAGGACCCAAAGTCAAGTTGACGCCAGGGTTTCCTGGATCCTCACCTTCTTTGGAGAAGAGGTGCCGCAGACACAAACATCTTTATGACCCAGACCAGGTTAATTCCCCCTGTGATGGGCTCCTCCTATCTCCTCTTTTGTGGCTTTTAGCACACATTTCTCTTTTGGACAGCCGGGAGAAAATTCTGCTGGAAGGACAGGGAGCTTAGCTGGATGGCTTCCCTGTGTTCGAAATGCTGACCACTCTGCCCTGTGCAAGGGTCCCTCATCCTCATCTCCCTTTTCCTTCTTGCCGCCTCCACTCTGACCACGGCACTCCCCTGGCTGCTCTTCAAACACACGAAGCCGGGGTTGCCGGGTAGCGTACAGGAGTCCCCGTCACATACAATCCAGGTAAACACTGAACAACTGTTCTAGTGTATGTCCCAATTTATAGTATTCATTGTTTCTCTGAAATTTAATTTTAATGGGGTGTCTAAAGTTTTTCCTCCTCCTCCTCCTTCTTATTCTTCTCCTTTTGCTTTTCATCTTCCTCTTCCTCCTCTTCCTCCTCCTTTTTCTTCTCCTTCTTCCTGAATTCGGTGACTGCACCACACTTACTCCCACCGCTGGGAATGTCCTTCCCTGACAGTGGTGCGGCTCCCTCCTCACTGGACTCGGGTTCCCGCCCAAGTGTTTTCTTCGGGGAGGCCTCACCGGCACCAAATGCCAAACAGCAGTGCCCAGACCCCTGTCCCCTTCTCCTTGTTTTCCTCAGAGCCTTATTTTGCCTGACTTTACCATGGACATTGGGTTTTTGTTTATCTCCCCACTGGTATGATTGCATCACAAAGTCAGACACTCACATCTGTTTCGTTTACTACCATTTCCCAGTATCTAGAACAGGGCTTGAGACAGAACAGTCACCCAAAACCATTTGTTGAATGAATGGAATGTTCTGCATAATCAAGGGAGAAGAATTTTGAGTTTTGCAGTCAGGCCAGGAAAGAGAAGGAGGCCCTGATGGAAGAAGGGGAAGAGTGAGGAGGGGAAATGGGGAGAGAGGAGAAGAGAGGGCACATTCCAGGGCCTTTCCNCAGGGTGATGCTCCTTAAGTTATTTACATTTTAACTTCAAAGGGTGCTTTCTGCTTTAGCCTTAGTCCTTACTGCTCTGATCAGTCACCAACTCAGGTACCCAAATAAACTGCCCTGACCAATGGCAAACGCTCAACTCCCCGGACTAGTCACAGCTGCCAGGAATCCTGGAGCCAGAAGACCTTGCCAATCTCCAACTCCACCTCCCCACCTCACCCATCATGAGAGATGGGGAGACCCCAGCACCTTCCATAACTTCATCTCAGGGCTCTCAGTTCACACCCCCATACCTCCTCCTTCAGTCAGTTTGCTCGGGATCCAGCTTCTGTGCTGGGAAAAGGACCCAAAGTCAAGTTGACGCCAGGGTTTCCTGGATCCTCACCTTCTTTGGAGAAGAGGTGCCGCAGACACAAACATCTTTATGACCCAGACCAGGTTAATTCCCCCTGTGATGGGCTCCTCCTATCTCCTCTTTTGTGGCTTTTAGCACACATTTCTCTTTTGGACAGCCGGGAGAAAATTCTGCTGGAAGGACAGGGAGCTTAGCTGGATGGCTTCCCTGTGTTCAAAATGCTGACCACTCTGCCCTGTGCAAGGGTCCCTCATCCTCATCTCCCTTTTCCTTCTTGCCGCCTCCACTCTGACCACGGCACTCCCCTGGCTGCTCTTCAAACACACGAAGCCGGGGTTGCCGGGTAGCGTACAGGAGTCCCCGTCACATACAATTCAGGCAAACACTGAACAACTGTTCTAGTGTATGTCCCAATTTATAGTATTCATTGTTTCTCTGAAATTTAATTTTAATGGGGTGTCTAAAGTTTTTCCTCCTCCTCCTCCTTCTTATTCTTCTCCTTTTGCTTTTCATCTTCCTCTTCCTCCTCTTCCTCCTCCTTTTTCTTCTCCTTCTTCCTGAATTCGGTGACTGCACCACACTTACTCCCTCCGCTGGGAATGTCCTTCCCTGACAGTGGTGCGGCTCCCTCCTCACTGGACTCGGGTTCCCGCCCAAGTATTTTCTTCGGGGAGGCCTCACCGGCACCAAATCCCAAACAGCAGTGCCCAGACTCCTGTCCCCTTCTCCTTGTTTTCCTCAGAGCCTTATTTTGCCTGACTTTACAATGGACAGTGGGTTTTTGTTTATCTCCCCACTGGTATGATTGCATCACAAAGTCAGACACTCACATCTGTTTCGTTTACTACCATTTCCCAGTATCTAGAACAGGGCTTGAGACAGAACAGTCACCCAAAACCATGTGTTGAATGAATGGAATGTTCTGCATAATCAAGGGAGAAGAATTTTGAGTTTTGCAGTCAGGCCAGGAAAGAGAAGGAGGCCCTGATGAAAGAAGGGGAAGAGTGAGGAGGGGAAATGGGGAGAGAGGAGAAGAGAGGGCACATTCCAGGGCCTTTCCCGGCCTGCAGGTGAGCTCAGAAGGGGGTGGAGTCTGGGTAGGCTGCTGGATCACGCTGCACGGAGGGGCAGCACGTGGCAGAGTTGCAAAACTTGAGCTTTGCCACACAACTCAAAATTTGAGTCTGGGCTTCACAACTTACCAGCTGTAAGGTTTTTAAGCAATGAATTCCCCTCTCTAGGCCTCGGTTTTCCTGTCTGTTAAGTGGAAATAACACTATTACCCATGTCAGAGGGGTTGGGCGGCATAAATGAGACAATGCGTGTAAAGCATTTCACACAAAGTCGGACACCTGGCAAGTGTGTTCTAGAAAACAGCTGTTGCCCGCAACAGCCCATTCCCCCTGATCATGAAACCCACGGCGATCGCTTTTCTGATTTCCCTGACTCTCAGTTGATGACCATGTTTCAATAAGAAACAGGATTTTTAATTGTTTTTTTTCCCCTTTAGTCACTGCAATCCACAACAGTGATTGGAAATAGCAGCAGTGTGCCCTGAGCCCAGAGAGACCAGTGTGCTTGCCTGCCCGCAGAGTGACCTCTCCCTTGCACCAGCCTCACGGTGGCAGGGTTCAAATCCAGCCAACTCACAATGACGCGTCACTGCAGTCAGGGGGCCTCAGGTTTCTAGGGAATAGGTGAAGCTGCAAGTGCTAACGCCGGGGCGTCAACAGCGCGTGTCGCTGAGCACACAGGGCTTGGTGCGGCCATGGATGCTGTGATATGTGCTGGCTCTGTGCGTCTGGGCGTCGCTTACCCCCCGGCCTCACATTCTTCCTGTGGAAAATGGGATGGTATTTCCCGATTTGTCTTTCTTACAGGTTTGGATGATGATAAAATGAAAGAGGGCATGACAAAGAGTTTTGGCAACCCTATACTACTATATAAAGCCCAGGATTACCATGATGTCATCAGCATTGTCTGCAGGGGTCCGGACTGGCTGACTGCGGATCCCCGGGAAGGGTCGCCGTGGACCTCTTGGTGTCACCCACGCCCTCTACCTCATAGACACACACCCTCTTCCCGGCGCCAGGATAAAATACTTCTCAGTGATGTGTCCCCGTGGGGTTAAACTGACACAAGGCGCTCGCTCATACCAAGAGCTCCGCCACTGCATTCCAGGACAGGCCAGCTCGTGACTGCCAGATGTGCAAAGGCAGGAAATTAGCACCAGGTCTGAGTAAACATCTCTGCCCGTTAGTAACTGGCTACACTTTCAAGGACTGAACACCACCCGTGAAAAGTCCCACGGCCCCCAGGTCGAGCAGTCTCGGGCCCTTCTCCGATCCCAGCCTCAGCGTTTCTGGGGACTTCTCAGGTGGCAACATGGCCCAGGAGCCAAGAGGTGCACCCTGAGGCAGACAGGCAGAGCCAGGAGGTGCCTGCCCCTGGGACCTCAGCCTGCGGTCCCAAGGGTCTGGCCCAGCCTGGAAAGCCAAGCAGCCTCTAAGAAGCCATTTTCCTTTCTCTCGTTTGGATGCTCATTGGCCAGAGCTGTCCTCCAACTACAGCAGGCGGGATCCTTGCCGCAGGTCCTGCAATTTCATATATTTATGAGAAAAATTAACCAAGTGACTTCTATACACTTTGTACTAGGTGCTAGGAATTCATCAGTCAGCAAAACACAGTTTGAATGTCCCTTCTTTCCTAAAACATACATCTTAGTGAGGGAAGGACAGAAAAGAAACAATAATTCACTCGTTTATGACATGTGTTAGATACATGACTTGGAACATTAGCAGCGTGGGGAGAGTAGCAGTGAGTGCAGGATGTAGGGAGCAGTGGGTTCCGTCTTAAATAGGGGACTCAGGACAGGTTCACGGAGAAGGTACCACCTGAGTAGACATAAAGGAGCCGGGCATCTGGGAGAAAAGTGTTCCAGGCAGGGAGGGGAGCAACCAAGCAGAGACCCTAAGGGCTTGACCACTGCCCGGCGAGCTCAAGGACGGAGGAGAGCACGAGTGAGTGAGTGAGTGAGTGAGCGAGCTGGAGCCGAGTGAGTCAGGGAAGCAGTGGTGTGGGAAACCAGCAGCCCGGTGCGGAGAGCAATCCCAGCATGCAGCAGCAGGAGGAAAGAGGCCCAAACCACTGGGGGCAATGGCCAACATTGGTTTGGGGACCCTGATGCTTATGTCATTTAGGGAAGCCTCCTTTGAGGAAAAAGCATGAAATTACAAGTACAAAAATAGGCACAGCATTTTGGAACTGCAAGGAAGAGGCCCTGAAACTTAGGTTCCCTAGCTTCCTGCTAGTGGAGCCGTGGACCTGAGGCCTGTCCTCGGGATCGGCCCAGAGGGGCCAGCTCACTCCGAGGCAGCACCCCTCCCGCCCTTCCTGCCCTACAGAACTGTCCCCAGTCACTTCTTTTTTGTGACTTCTTTCCCCATTGCAGACTTCCTGTTTCATGGATCTCAAGAGACTTTTCATAGATGGAAATGGGACAGACTGAGGAGCAGAGGGTGTGTCCCAGACCAGCCATGTGGGTCAGCCTCCAGCCTGCAGGGGTGACAGCGATGGTGAGGACAGACAGGGAAGTCCCTCAAAGGAGGGGAAGGACAGGAACCACTTCTCCCCAGAGCACAGTGCTTTGTGGCTCCATCCACTCAAGGGCAAGGCCCGCAGGCACCTATGGGAGGCTGAGGCTCCTCCTCCAGATGCCCCTACTGTGACCCTTCAGGGAGCTGCTTCCACAGGCTGGCACTCTCTCTCTCAAGCTGGCTGGGAGAGCTCCCCCTGGGGAGGCCCAGGCTGCTTTGGAAACCAGGAAGGGGTGAGACCAGGGCAGAGCATGCAGGAAGAGAGAAGGAAAGAAATTATTTAGGATCCAGTTAGTAACTATTAGCCGTGGGGAGAGAAGCTAAAATGTGTGGAGGGGCAGCCTTTCCACCTCTCCACATGATGGGGCCACTGAGGGTCCTGATTAAATACTCAAAGTTCCTTCCTTCCTTCCTTCCTTCCTTCCTTCCTCTCTCTCTCCCTCCCTCCCTCCCTCTCTCTCTCTTTTTCATCTTTTATCCTTTCCCTTTCCTCTTTCCCTCCCTCCTTCTTACCCTTCTCCTTCCTCACCTTCTCCTTCTTCTCTTCCTCTTCCTCCTTCTTCCTTTCTCTCTCCCACCCCCCTCCCCCTCTCTCTCTTTTGCTCATAAGAAAATATGGCATTTAAAAGTAGCTGGTGTGGTATGTCTTTTCCAATTAAAAAAATCAGGATACTTGTTTTAAAATTGCCTGCTGCTATCTCGTCTAGGTGGAGACATTTAAACAATTTTGGATATAATATGGGAATTTTGATTAATTCTTCAAGAAAGGTTCTTGTTGTAATAGAATCTTTTGCCTTCTGGAATAAGCAGGTCAGCCAAGCAAGAAGCACAGTGTAGCTGCTGTATGCAAAGTTTTATTACAGGCTCTGTGGGGGAGTCAAGGCCTTGCCAAAATGACTTCTCTGGGAGTTTTCCATCTGGTGTGAAGCTAACGCTGCTGCCTCAGGAAAGCCTTTGACAGCAGCGTCGCATGGCTTCTCCACCGCACTCTTGACGGACTTCTTTTCTTATTTGCTATGTTTTCCCTGCGCTCTCCACCTACCCCCAAGACCTCAACCACCTTCTGTTAAGCTTTCAATGCCAAATCCCTGCCTCCAGTCAGGTCTTCAGCCGCCCCGCACTTGGTTCTCCAAGATGCAGGGGGACGCAGGCCCACTGCCTCCAGTCCCCGCTCTGCGAGCCGTCAGGGTGGCCTACCTACCACCCACACGTCTGGCCGCAGCGCCACCCGCACAGGGGCCTGCGTGAGTCATCGTCATCCAGAGGGGGTCCAAACATTTGTACACGTAACTTGTTTTTCAAATAAAATATCATATTGAATACCAATAGAAGAAAGAGATGAAAAGTTCTTTTATTGGGTACCATGTACTTTATAGGCATTCTTTTATAACATTCACCTGTTATAAAGCCAACCACTCGGAATAAGGTGGCTATTTTGAAAAGCATCAACACGGGACATTCGTGGTCATGGATGCATTTGCAGTTTTGCCCCTGCCTCGGCATCCAATGTATTCCCATATTTGTTCCTATCGCCTAGTGGTGAGGAAGTTTGACTGCCAGAGATAAATAATGAAACTAGCAACATCTTTACTTTTTATTTTCACACAGCTTGCCTTGCAGTCTCAGGGTGTTCTCCATTTCACAGATCCGGGATCTTGCATGCAGAGGAGGAGGAACTTTTTATTCTAATGTTGAATCATTAACAGTATCTAACTGCTGTCGTTGCTTGTGTTGAACGGAAAAGTCGCAGTTTCGCATGTAAAAATAGAAAGTAGCCAGGCTGCGGACAGGCGCTCACACGGCGTCACCCTGACTCCCCAGCACGCAGTGGGAAGACAACACGATAGCCTACACTTTGTCGGGACGCTCGATCGCTCAGTTTTCCCTACCGTGTTTGTACAGTTGATGCCAGAGGACAGGCACAGGCCTGAACTTTAAGCAATTGGCCATAGAGCGCTACAGTTCTTTCACTCAGTGACACCTTTATTAAATATTTGAAACCACGGACCAAGTCAGGAGAAAACATCAGTTTTTCTGTTTGTATCGAAAAGCACGTGCCTGGAAGCATGAATTAATGCACGGGTAGTCTCCAGTATGTGAAAATTTGCTCCAAAGCACATGTGATTAGGTTGACGTAAGATTGCAGTTGGTTTCTTAATCGTTTGAAGTGCATATTTTGGGTAGCTTTTTAAAAAAGTATTTTATTTTTTAAACAGAAATCATGAACCTAGTCCAAAAGTCAAAAGACCCAGAAGGATAGTTAGTGACAAAGCAATGTCCCTCTGCCCTGTCCCCAGCCTCACTGTCCTCCTGGTGGTGCCCTGCACTGTTACCTGTGCTTTAATGTGGACCTTGAGGCAAGGAGGTAAAAGCAGCTGTTTATGTGGGAGGGGCAGCTGGGAGACCCCTGTGGGAGGCTGTGGGCAGGCGAGTGGGAAGGGAGGATGGCCAGCAAAGGGAAGGTCACTGAGTGGATATCATGGACAGTCAGAGCTTAATTCCCCTGGAGGACTCTGGGAGTCAGCATGGGACGCGTGGCTCAGTTATTTCTCCCAGGGGGAATTGAAGCTGGGTTTTTATGACCAGCTGCATTGTTTGAGGTCTGTGGGATGCAGGCAAGCAGCCACATGGCCAAACACAGTGGACTCTGGTGACCAGAGAACGCTCTTGGAGAAATACAAGGGCTAGCAGTTTAAAGCACACAGGTGTGCATCGAAATGTTAAGCAGCAGGAAGAAAGGGCAGGGCACCCACAGCATTCTCTACAATATTCTTCTAAAAACACTTTGAAAGAAATTTGAACCAAATATCTGCAGCAGCCCATTCACATGGCCCAGACCTGTGAATGCCAGGCTTCCACAGAGCCTGGTCTGAAGGGCATTGGCATTTGCTTGCACAGCAAACTAAGCCTCCTGGGATATTGCTCTTGTAACCACTCTGGCTCCTTTGCTGACTTAATCTCAGTCAAGTTTTCACCCAGGACTATAGCTGATCTGTCCTGGCGACCCCTAGACATCCCAGGTACAGCGCACGTCCCTGTCTCTGCCCGTGAAACTCCCTCGGTCTGGAAGCACTTTTCCCCTCCTCTCACTTGCCAGACTACTTGTTCTCCCAGATTCGGGTGACTGGAAAGAACAACGTTATTTTTTAAGGGAGAAGAAGGCTCACCAAGATGGTGTTTAGTACAGTGTCTGGCAGAGACTCCTCTCAGGAGTAATTGTCTACCTACCCATCTGCCTGCCCTTCCATCTCCCCATCTGTCTGAGGCCTTGAGGCTCCTTCCCCACCACCCCTGGAGAGACTGGGATTCCCCTGTGCTTGCTGACCCAGCACCCAGGGCTCATCTATTGAAATGATGTTTGCCTGCCTCCAACTGTGCTGGGAGCTTCTCCAGAACAGGAAGCAGGCTTTGCTCATCTCTGAACTCCTATTACTTGGCACAAGGCAGGGTGCACAGTGTGCCTCAGCAAATGCTTTTGAGTAGAATCGAACTGAAGGCACTGCATGGTGCCCCTTTTTTGCAGTGTTGGTAGGAATTCTGAGGAAAGAGAAATTGCTGCACACAGGATGGCCCATGAAGGTTTGTTAGGTGAGCCTATGTAAGACACACCCATATGTAAACATCGCCGTCTCCTTCTTACTGGGGGACTGTTCTTTAATTTGCCTGCAAGATTGTTTCTGCTCTTTCCTTTTTTTTACTTGTTCAATGCATAGTCATTGAACAAGTCACTTGACCCATGAACATTTTCTGAGTCCCTACCATGTGCTGGGTGCTGTTCTAAGGAATGGGGACCAGAGGTGCACACAACTAGAGGGAACCTTGTTTCAAAGAGCTTACGCTCCCTTAGAAGGTGTCAGATGGTATAGAGTGGAATATTCCTCTGGGCAGGTCTGCTGTTGCTGCAGGATCTGAATGACCTGGAACGAGCAGGGCTCACTGGGGCTTGGCTGACGGAACCTTTAGGCAGTTGTAGGTAGAGGCCCAGATGTAGACATCCCAGTGGGAGGAAGGAGCCAAAGGTGATCAAGGAACAGCTGTCACTGAAAAGCATTGAATTTTGTGTGTGGCTGACACTTGGTCACAAAGAAATGTAAGCCTCAGTCACTACTGGTAAAAATCTGCCGTCTGGGATGCGAGAGTCAAGTTGTAGTTTGCATGGGTTGATGATCAACCAGTGTGGACCATGGTGGCAACCATTTACTTGGGACTAATTGTAGACATGAAAGAAGCTGCAAAGAGGGCCTGTGTGCCCTTCAGCCAGTTTCCTCCAGTGGCGACACTGGCGTAGCTACAGAACAACGTCACAGCCAGGAGGGTGACATCAGCCCAAAGCCCAGGTCTTATTCAGATTTCACTCCCTTTGCACATGAGTCTGTGCCATCTCACCACGTGTGTAAATTTGTGTAATGACTAGCACAATCGAGACACAGAACTGTCTGTCACCATAAAGGTAGCCCTTGTTTTACACCCCATCCCTACCCCTGGCTGCTGTGGACTCTGGAATGTTCTAGATACATTCTAGATGAGTCTTTGACATGTATGCGATCTGCATGTGTCTTCTACTAGTCTGTGGCGTGTCTTCCCATCCTCCTCACAGGGTCTTTCATAGAATAAAAGATACCAATTTTGATGAAGTACAACTTATCGATTTTTTCTTTTATGGATTGTGATTTTTAGTGTCATTCTTAAGAACTTTTTGCCTTGTTTTACAGCCTAAAGATTTTCTGTTTTATTCTAAAAAACTATCCTTCCTCCATTGAGTATCTTTGCTCCTTTGTCAAAAATCAGTTGGCTGATTTTATATCAGGTTTATATTGATATATAAAACCTTATAGATCAGGAGTGTCAAACTCATTTTCACCAGGGGCCACATCAACCTTGTGGTTGCCTTCGAAGGGCCGAATGTAGAGCTCCTCGCCCCTAGTTAAGAAGTTACACTTATACAGTCCGAAAATTGCATTTGGTCCTTTGAAGGCAACCGTGAGGCTGCTGTGACTCCCCATGACCATGAGTTTGACACCCCTGCTCTAGAGCAATGATCAGTTTGGGGAGATTTTACATCTTCACTAGGTTGACTCTTCAATGCCCATAAACGGTACGTTTTTTTCATTTATTCACATCTTCCTTAATTTCTTTTATCAGCATCTTGTAGTTTACAGTAGACACATCCTGTACATGTTTTATTAGAATTATGTGTAGATATTTTATTGAGGGGTGCTATAGATGTTATTATGTTTTTAATTTTGGTTTCTACATGGTCATTCATAATATATAGAAATACAATTTATTTTTGAATGCTGATTTTGTATGTTGGGGCCTCGCTAAGCTGTTAGCTCTAGGAGTGTTTTGGTTTTCTTGTTTTCCTGTTTGTTCATTTGGGATTTGGGGGAGAGGTGTTTTGTTTTTTAGATTTCTTGGTATTTTCTCCACAGGTCACTGTGTCATCTGCAATAAAGGATATTTTATTGCAAATGACATCATGGGCAGATTATCAACTGTGAGAATCAACCAGGCAAAAAAAATGCATTTAATCCCAAATATTTTGTTTTCTTCTCACTTCTAGATTATTTCCCCATATCCACTGTGTTCAGGGAATTTAGACTCACTCTTACATTAGATAAGGCAAGTATTATTAGGAAAACATCTGGAAATAATAAGATAACACATTGCAAAGCCAAAGAGGGAAGATCTGGGGACTTTCACATCATGTCCACTGATGAGCAAGAGACATTAAAGGGTGACTCTGGGTAATGTTTGTTCCCTTAGGTGAGGACCACCCAGGCCTCAGGGCTGACCTTTTCAAAGCCCACCCAAGAAAATAAGCAACTCTTCTCCCAGTTCTGGCCAAGGTCAGGGCCTCCTGAAAGCAGGCTGGGGGCAGGGACTGACCCCTGGGTCTGAGGAGATGATGCAAAGTCGAGGAGGGTCTCCCCTCACCCGGGATCCAGATGGGGGTTCAGCATGCAAGTGAGGGACACCATGGTCTCCTCTGCCTCTGAGCTAAGGCATAGCTCCTATCGGGTCCTACAGGATGTGATTTTTGGTGTGATTGGAGAGAAGGTAAACAAGATACGCTCTTGTTCCCTGTGGTAATGAGTCTGGGCGGTACAGGAACTGTGTCCTTGACACTGCAGAGGCATCTGTGGAGTTGTATAAGCAATGCTGTGTGGGCAAAGGGATTCGTACAATGAGATCTCTGTTTACTCAAACTACTTAGAGTTTTCTCATCTTAGAGCTATTTATTTTTCTAACGAAGTGTTAGGCAACTCATGGCTGGGATACACTGAAATATTATACTGTGTGCGATGCTTAGCTAACACACTTGTTCAAGGCGGATGTGGTTATTAAAGAGGTGAAAACAAAGGGAGTGTGGTTCTCCCTGACACATGCTTGCCTTTGGAGAAATTTGCTGGGTCTAAAAGAGTTAGATATCTTCATCTGCTTTCTGGGGAGCAAGAGATGAAGTACATTTATTAAAGCTAATATTTTTTAAGATTTTATTTATTTATCTTTAGAGGGAAAGGGAAGGAGAGAAGGAAAGAAATATCAATGTATGGTTGCCTCTCGTGCGTCCCTTGCTGGGAACTGGCCTGCAACCCAGGCATGTGCCCTGACTGGGAATTGAACTGTGATCGTGTGGTTCGCTGGTGTGGCTCAATCCACTGAGCCACACCAGCCAGGGCTAAAGCTAATATCTTGAAAATAAGAAATTGAAAGAATATTTAAAGGCAAAATATAGTTACTGTTTCTGTGGTCTATACCACACTATACACAACTTAATACAGTGGTACCTCCACACTCATTGTTTATTCGTTCCAAAACTCGTGACGAGTTCCGAATCCAACGAGTACCGAACGGTGAAACATTGCGGGCGACAGTGTGACTCATACAAGTTCCAGCAAGTGCAGTGAGTCCCGAGCCAGTGTAGAGTGCTGAAACATGTTTTCCTCATCAACAAAGTGCGATGAGTACAAGGTTTGACAAGTTCTGAAGCCTACAAGTACCGAGGTATGACTGTTCTTTTATAGCAGCGTTGTAACAACACTGTTTTAGCAGCTTCACAAATGACCCCACTCATGGAAGTGGCCAGGAGAGTTTTGTTGCCGTGACCCACATCCTGGAAGTGTGAGACTCCTCCAACCAAACCAAGTAGGTGCTTTGCCTCCATTATGTGCAACACTCGCCTCCTTACCTTCCATGTGCATTTCTAGTCTGTCTGGTTCTGTGCTCATCTTGTGCCCTAACACACTGACCCCCTCCCACTGCTCTCCCCAGTACTGACCCGTGGATAGCAGCAAGTAGAGACTCCCCTCCCCAGAACAACTTCTCTGGGTTTCCAGAGACAAGGGGATGTTAGGCTCAGAAGGCAGTCTTCTCTCCTCTCCAGGCTCTTTCTTAGCTAAGTAAGACCTGCCCAGGATTCCTATATCCTCTTCTCCATACCCCAGAAGTCTCTGACCATCAGAAATATACCTGCCCCTGAGTTTCAACTCTACGGCTTCTGCTCTCTCTTTCTTCTTGGCTTCTCATGTTCACTGAGCCATTCTAGGGACCACTAGGGAATGGCTGTTTAGGATGCTGCTTGTGGTGCTTCCAAGGTGAGAATCCACTGCAGCCGTCCTCCCATGTCAGCTCGAGGGAGCACACATGACCCAGATCTGCCGGAATGTCCCTTCGCATTTCAAGACAAAGAGCAGTGGCCTGGGGGAGATTTGACAAGCAGGTACCCCTCGTATCTTTTCGTGTGGGCTTTGCCTTCCATCCTCTCTCGCTAGGGCTGCCTCTATGAAAGGATGGAGTTTTCACCACAAAATGTAAAAGGACTTTTAGAGGTGAGCTGGCTACAGTAGTAAGGATCTAATCGGGAAGAAATCTCATTTTCAACAGTGGATCTGAAGTTCATTGCATTCTTTTATTGGGACTTATGAACATCCTTCGTTCATAAAAGTTGGCCATGGTGTACTCTTCACTGTTAAAAAATCCTGAAGAGGCACCTAATGTGAGTGGGGGAAACTGGTGAACCAAACTCCGAAGCCCCAAACTCTACAGCCCTGAGTGAGGGACCCCACTCAGACCAGATCAGACCTGCCTGGAAGAGCTGAGCCAGGAGGACCCAAACTGCTACTTTGCTCTTTAGGTTGCATTGAAATGGGGGTTTTAGAGGGGTTTGTTTTCCAAAAAAGCTAATAGAAGCATAGCCATACGCTAGATGCTTTCTTGGCTTCTGAAGGAGATAATCTTCTCTTCCGTTACTCCAAACCTTGTATTGCTTTTTTGAAGCCTTCATGCAATAGCGTTCTGAAGCCAGTGGTCAGTGACCTCATGAATTCACCAATCTGGGGGAATGATTCTAGGTCTTTTCTCTTAACCTCTGTTTTACATCCCATTTGGGGGGGGGAAACACTTTCATTAGCTCAATTATTTATTCTTTTATAAGCACTCACTGGCTCTCTGCTGTGTAACTGCCAGGCTAGCTATGATGAATAACAAGACACTGCTGCCGTTGTCAAAAGGCTCCCAGTCTACAGTTGAAGCCACGTAGAGGCACAGACCTGCTGCATGGCAGGTTATAGGTGTGGAGGGAAGGGAGCACTGGGCGCTCGGGAAAAGGGCCTCTGTTTAAAAGGGTCGTGTGCTGAGTTCACTGATACTGATGTTGAGTTTGATGAGAGAGCAGCAGTTGGCTCTGAAGATTATAGTGGAAGAGGGCTTCGGGGTGGAGACAAAGCTTGTGCCACAGAGAGTGACCGACCAAGGAGCTTTATGGGTTCAGCTCAGATGGGGTACAAGGCAGATTATGGAGAATAATAGAAAACAAGTTGAGGTTGGAAATGCTTTAGGTTTCTCCAGAGAAAAAGACCAATCAGATATGTATGTATCATATAGATATATATATATAGATAGATATATATCTATCTATATATATATATATATATATCTGAGTCATCAAGCTGAAGACCCAGGGGAGCTGAGGGTGTCGCTTGTGTGAAGGCTGGCAGGCTCCAGACCCAGGGAGAGTTGATGTTCCAGCTCAAGTCTGAAGACAGGAAAAAAAAATCCTGTGCCCTCTGCTGAAGGTGGGCAAGCAGTAAAGATTCTTTGTTACTTGGGAGAGGATCAGCTTTTTGTCTTCTGTTCGGGCCTTCAACTGATTAGATGAGGCCCACCAGAACTAGAAAGGGCAATCTGCTTTACTCAATTTACCAAAGGAAATGTTCATCTCATCCAGAAACACCCTCATAGACACACCCAGAATAATGTTGGACCATACATCTGGGCACTCCATGGCCCAGTCAAGTTCACACATTAAATTAATGATCATGGAAACATAGTCATGAACCAGTGAGAGACCATTTCAAAAAAAGTGGAAAGTTCTGGGGCCAACTTTTGATTACCTCCTCAAGGAGGATCAGCTTTTCTTATCTGCCACTTCAGGGGTAGTAGGTTGAGAGAATGTTCATTGTCACCCCCTTTTAAAATCGGAATGTCTTCTTTATACAGTAATGAATATCACTTATGCATTTAAGACGTGCTGGCTGTTCAGCAAGCATCTCACTGAACCCTCTCACGAATGCTCCTCCCCACTAACTTCACACTCGGGGAGGGGATGTTGGTGGCATCTAAGTGTGAAGAAACCAAGACACCGAGGACAGTATACTCATTAGTGGTTACAGGGCCTGGACACAGTAGGTGCTCAGTAAAAATCTGTTGAATGATGTTGAGCCTCTTGTTAAAGGCCATACAACTACAAAATGGTAAAGGTAAGTTTCCAAACCAGTTCATTTGACCCCAAAGCCAAGGGACTTTGGAAAAAGCCAGTAAGCCTAGGCAAGGAAGAAAATATGTCTTGGAGTCTGGGCAGTCAGACCCCTGATGCTTTGTCTGATCCCTACATGAGGTAGGCCAACCTGACCCAGTCTAAAAAAATTCCAATAACTCCAACAAAGCCCGTCAGCCTCCAGTCTGTCTCCTGGGAAGTGGTCTCGAGCAACCAAAGCACGCATGTCAGCAGACACTATTAGCACCGGTTCTGGTGAACCCAGAGGAGCGGCAGCCCCAGCCCTGGCGTACTTCTGAGCATGACTTTCTCCCTGTCGTTAATTCATGCTCAGCATGCTCTGGTAACAGCTAGAAACATGGGGATGATGTATGTTCCAAAGCTGTTTGGTCTCCCTTCGATTAACAGTTTTCAGTTGGAGGAGTGAAGGTGAAGGAGGAAAGTTGACAGCTATTTCATAGAAATTATACTTTTCAGCCTCAGTACGATGTGTGTCAAGGAGCTAGGACTCTTCCGAGGGCGCTACCCGCAGTGTTTGGAAGCATGTTAAGTCTCAGAGGCCACGTGGTGTGTTTGGCTGCTCCTCCGCCGCGATTTATGACTTAGAAAGATACCTACTCCCTGTCCCAAGGCTCGACCAAGGGCAGCTTTCCACTGATTGGACTGGAGCCTTCCTGCCACCTCCCTTCCTTCCCTCCCTGCCTTGCTCCCTTCCAAGGCTGTGGGGAAACTGTTTTTCATCTCATTTCGTCTAAACTGGCCAAAGACTTGATAAGGAGATCTCAAACAGGGAAATGTGGTTCTCTCAACTACCTCAGACAATTGGTGGTGAACAGTCAGAAAGGAAGGAGGGTGGGAGGCGGTTAAGAAGGAAGATTCATCCAGGCAGAAGCCTGGGGAAAGGCCCTATTATCTGAAACCCACATGAGTCATGTTACAAAAGAAAGGCTGGGGGTTGTTCCTGGGAAGGGTGTGTTGAGGGGTAGCTTGACCTCCGATCTAAAACTAGAAAGTGAAGCCAGAGCCTTCCTTTTGGGTCATGTCTCTTCAGGATGTTGCGTCTACCGTGGTGTTCCCACTTCAGGTCACGGCTGGAAGAGGGTCTTGCCTCTTCTTA
Organism: Sturnira hondurensis; assembly: GCF_014824575.4. Classification (NCBI taxonomy): domain Eukaryota; kingdom Metazoa; phylum Chordata; class Mammalia; order Chiroptera; family Phyllostomidae; genus Sturnira; species Sturnira hondurensis. The sequence goes on along the minus strand of NW_028095541.1, from coordinate 334,564 downwards.
GCACCGAATTGCTACCACCCTCATCCGCACTACTATTACCTCTCCCCCTCGCTGTTGCAAAGCCTGATTCCTGATCTTCCCATGGCCTGTTTTCCACACAGCAGCCTGGGTGACCTGTTATGAGTCACTTTACATCTCTCCTCTGCCCCAACACTTTCCATGTTGCCCACATCATTCAGCGCAAATGTAGTCCTTACATGCTCTTCAGGATTTGACCCCTCTCTTCCCCACTGACCTCCTCTCCTAACCCAAAATAGAACCGAAGGCCAAAAAGCTCAGGCTTCACTTTCCAGAATTAGGCTGGATGTCCAGTGTTCCCCCCTCAGTATGTTCCTCCTAGGAAAACTTCTTGCACCTCCTTTGTCCTCTAGTCTCATCATGCGTTAGGCAATGGGCCCGTTCCCACTGGCCTTGCTCTCCCTTTGCTCACTCTACTCCAATCGCATCGATGCCGTCGCCCTTTCTCAGACACACCGGGGCATTTCCACTTGCTTCTCTTGCTGCCTGGAGTGCTCTTTCCCCAGATAGCTGTGTGGACCCCTCAGCCCTTTAGGTTCTGCTCAAACGTTCTCTCTTAGGGGGGTCTTCCCCGACTCTGCCCTCCCTCCACTCTTTCTTGATCTGTTTTTCTCATTAGCACTTTTTATGACCCAATATACTATGTATTTTATTTATTATATTTTACCTACCTATGGAGCAGGATTTTTTATCTGTTTTGTTCACTGTCATATCCCCAGTGCTTAGAAACTTACTTGGCACACCCTAAATGCACATTACGTATTTGCTGAATGAAGAAATGAATGAATGAAGCATTCATGAACAACTGAAAGATGGCCAGCCTTGAGCTGCAGGTGCATGATGTGGAAGACGTACTGTCCTGAAGAAACTCACAGTCCGTTTGGGAAGGCCGTGCTGAGAGCACAGGCCGTTCGTTGTGTTTTTGCTGTGAGGCACAGAGACTCGCTCAAAAACACTCCCCAAAACTAGGGTTGATGTTAAGGACCTCTGGGGACGAACCCTGGTCCAGGACCAGCAAGGCGTCAGCAGGAGCCCCAGGCAGCACAGGCAGCCCCTTCCCCTTTTCTCCCGACGTTCGCCTCTCTTACTGAGTCTCTGGCCCATCTCCCAGGTCCTGGTTTATTCTTGCCTGCCAGGCTGCCCACCCATTTCTCACTCTCTGGTCTAGATCCCCACAGAGCTTCTCTGCCCGACATTCACCATCCCCTTTCACGGTGGAATTGCTTGCTGCCCTCTTGAGTGCGGCCCAAAGCCCCTTGGCAGAGAAAACACTGCCTTTACTCATGAAAGGACTGACAATTTGGCCAGAGAAACTGCTCTTTTATCCCAGTAACCTGTGTTTCTGCAAGATTGTTGGTCTGTAGCTAAACATTACAAAACCCTCTCTTAGAATTTCAACACAAGAGATAAAAGTCCTACCTCAGGTGGTAAAAGGAACGTGAATGGGTAAAAGGGGGCTGGGAGTGACTCTCAATGAGCAGGCGGGCTGGGCGGCAGGTGGCCATCGCTGGCGGTTTGATGGTTGAGTCACACAGTGGCGGGGTCTGTGCTTGGGCCAGGGTGATAGGTCTAGACTCCCTGAAGAAACAGTCAGCAGCAGCAGGACGAGGTGTGGCCCAGAGAGGCAAACTCGTCCTTTCACCTGTAGACAGTTTATAACAGTGTGAGCGCGCCCGGTTTCCTTATCCGCACAGAGACCGCGTGTCCCCTGTTGAGAACTGGTACCAGCGGTCTGACACACGGCGGTCTCCTGAGTCGGAGTGTCTGCAGGACCACTCCTGGGACGCCCAGGAAAGCACCCAGCCCAGCTGGAGGGCATCTGAACGCGTGACACTGCGAATTCTGACCCCTCCATACTGTTAACTACATTGTAGACCTGTACTTTGAGATACTTAGATAAAAATATAACTTTATTTTGTAAGCATGTACTGAAAGAACACACATTAGGCTTGTCTTTGTTCCTCGCCCAGTTTCCTAGAGCAGAGGCCCCCTCACTGGCGTGGGGAACGGGCACCAGACAGCAGGTCCCAGAGAAACCGTTCTGCCCCGAGTTTCTACCTGCTTGTCCATCACCTTCACCCCACCAGGGTCTTCAAACCTGCTGCATTTTCTGAGCCATGTGGCTAGATGCCTAGTGGGCACTGTTAGGTTGCCTCACCAGGGGGGCTTGGCGCTCAGCCTGCTTCCTGACTGAACCCTAGTTCCATGCAGTGCCCCCTCCTCGCCCAGCCCGCTGTGCTTCCCAGGGGGCTGAAACCATCACCAGCTTTCACAGGTTGGGTCTTGATGAAGTTAAGCCAATCCAAATGACCCTGTTCCTCTCTCTGGTAATAGATTAAGTCTGATACCATTTTGACCAGTAAGAAATAGAACTTGATGGAGAAAAAGTAATTTTTCTTAAAAATAGACACAGGAAGCCCTGGCCAAATGACTCAGTTGGTTGGAGTATCGTCCCATACACCCCAAGGTTGCAGGTTTGATTCTCAGTCAGGGCACATACCCATTGATGTTTCTGTATACTTCTCTCTCTTTCTCTGCCCCTTCCTCTCTAAAATCAGTAAACATGCCCTCAGGTGAATATTTAAAAAGTAATAAATAAAAAATAGTCACAGCGACATTTTTGTGTTTCCATGTGATACTTAGAATCATGGCTGTCGTTTTATAACCACAAGTTGTAGCCTGAGGATGAGCCAGTGGACTCGTCCACTTTGCCTAAGAACGGCAAAGCAGAAGAGTGGAGAGAAGCTGGGCTCTTGATGACATCACTAACTTGGCAGCCATCCTGTCACAGGGCTTTTTGTTATATAAAATAAGAAATTTTTCCTATTGTATAAGGATTTTTGACTCAAGGTTTTCAGTCACTGGAAACCAAGCATCATAATATAACCGCCCATTGTTTTTACACTTGTGACCAGCACGAGGTGACGTGACCCAGCATCTCCTCACCACCTCCTGTTCTTCCAGGAAAGCATTCTAAAAGGTATCCTGACTATGGGTGCACATAAAACAGTATTTTAGCACACCCTTGACAAGAAAGAAATTCTGAGACTTCCTAAATTAAAAGTACCGTGGCTGGAGAGGGAGAGACAGAAACAGAACCGCCCATTCGTAGCTGTGGACCAGCTCTGACAAAGGACTGCTCACGTTCCCAGCCATCTGCTGGAGCACGGAATTAATTCCCAAGTGGCCATTCCTGTGATTGTCTGAAAGAGAGAACAGTCAGGCACCACGGACCCCAGGAGCCTCCGTTCCTTATTTATACATGAACCTCCCAATGTACTGCCCACAGCTAATCCACAGGAGTGGACACCTCTTCCTTGCACACTCTGCGGCCCCTGTTCCAGAACTGGCCCCGCATCACCTTCTCCCACCCCCTTTGTGAATAGCTAATGGAAATCTCCTCAGAATGACTAACATCTTTCTTCCCTACGTGATGTATGAAAATGCTTGCAAAACTACAGAATGACAGGCATGTTTTCTTACCTATCTTGCATGCTGCTGGTGATTTTAACTGCATGCCCCAAGACCGGTCTTTGTTTGTCTGTTTGTTTGTTTCACTAACAACGGCCTAATAAACCCTGTCTTTAAAAAAAAATGTTCAGCTAAGGAAGTTAAATTTTTTTGTTTAACATCCTACTGGAGGTGAAAGAGGTGAAAGTTGATTTAAAAACGTTCCCAAGTCAGCCAAAGTTCTCTTAGAATTGTTGCCAGTGTCTGTATAACTGAAATTCTTTCTCTTCTTTAAAAGATTTTATTCATTTATTTTTAGAGAGAGGGGAAGAGAGGGAGAAAGAGAAGGAGAGAAACATCAATGTGTGGTTGCCTCTGACACACCTCCTACTGGTGACCCGACCTGCAACCCAGACATGTGCTCTGACTTGGAATCGAACCAGTGACCCTTTGGTTCGCAGGCCAGCATTCAATCCACTGAGCTACACCATCCATGATTTGTAACTGGAATTCTTAAAACCGGAATTTGGGGTCCTGGACTTGAAATGTTGGTGGTAAGCCTTAAAAAGTACAATTTTTGACATACCAAATATTTCCAGACACTTATTTATGCCACTCTGTGGGTGTCTGGAAGTTGCCAATAAATTTCACAAGCTCATTACGATAGCATGTGTATTTCCGTGCAAGACAAGATTAGTAATAATAGATAATACATGGGTAATTTGACTCTAAAGCTCACAAAAATCACAAAACCAGCTCTTTGTCAGGGTAGGCAATGACATTTGGATTAAGAAATGACCCAGGCTTTATCCAAAATGGGTGTGAAATTTTGAAAGCAAACAATTCTCCCATGACTTATAGAATCAGTTTTTGTTTACTTTCACACTTCCTATCTTCCTTATATTTAATTCATATAGGAACTAGACATCTGCTACATCACCATCCTCTGACCATAAGATAAAAATAATTTCCTAATTTAATGTTCAGAAAAATGAACCAGAAGCAGCTCTGTTTTCTAAAGGGCTCCAGGAATCTAGTGCAGCAGTCTCCCTTTACCTGTGGGATGTGCATCTAGAGACCTCCAGTAGATGCTGAAACCACAGGTAGTACTAGACTTTACATATACTGTGTTTTTTCCACACACACATACCTAGGTTAAAGTTTAATTGATAAATTAGGCCTAGTAAGAGATTAACAACAACCATAATAAAATTGAATAATTATAACAACACACTGCAATAAAAGTTATGAGAGTGTGGTCTCTCTCTCTCTCTCTCTCTCTCTCTCTCAAAATATTTGATAACCAAGAAGGCTACTCAGTGACCAACGGGCAGGTAGCATGTGGAGGGTGGATACACTGGACAAAGGGAAGGGGGTGGTATGAAATTGATCACTCTACCCCAAATGATGCCAACTTAAAACGTATGAATTGCTTATTCCTGGAATCCTTCTTTAAATTTTCAGATGGCAATTGACTGTGAATAACCAAAACCTCAAAAAGTGAAACCACAGATAAAAGGGGACTGCTGTATACTATTATATCGTTGCTTTTTAGAAGACAGCTAGATCTGCAACTTTGGTAGATCAGGGGGTCAGGAATTCCCAAGAAGCTCTAAAATTGTCCTCTCTTAGCCCATGCGAATGAAGATTTAAAAATAATAAATACAATTCAATATCACATATCTGCTGAAAGCCAGCAACAGTGAGGGCCTGGAACACGTATACTACCAATAGCAGGAGTTTGGTGCGCATACCCTCTTCAGGGGTTGAGGAGAAGGGGCTGATTTGGGGAAGTAAGGGGTCAGAATTGCTGCGGTCTGGACATGGAGTAAAGGAACGTAACTATTTTTTAATCAAGGGTTGGTGCCCTAGATATTTCCCACTTGCCCCTTCAGGTGGATTTTCTTTCTTTCTCACCATGTTCTGTGCCCCAGGAGGCTGAAGATTTTCAACAGACTCCTTTGACCCCTGACCTCTGGCTGGGTCTGTCAAGGGGGCTCCAGGAGAGACTGGAAGGCTAGATGGGAGTGGGCTTGGGCCTTTATCCCCCTACCTCCCTTCGGGACACGGGCTGTCTGTGGCTGCAGTCTTCTACCGAAGGCACAGCCCTGGGGACAAACCTTCCTTACTGTCTATTCTTCCCAGATTCTGATAACCCCTTTAGGCTTATGGGTGACAGGGGGTAACCCTTCTCAGTGCTGCTGGGCTCTGGGTGCCCCACCATGCCTTACCACTTTCCTTGGACAAGAAAAACCCCATCTCACCTATGTAAATGTGTCCTCAATCATATCACAGGAGCTACCGGCCTCCTGCTGGGCCCTGGCTCACAGTGCACAGTGGTATTTCCCCAGGTTCCACTTACAAATGAGAGAACTAACCAAGCAAAGAAAATGAACAGGCAAAAGGTTTTTTTACTTTGAACTTTATTTATCCACTTATTTGCTTTGCCAAAATATCAGGTCCACATGTTGGCTAAAAATTGGTGTCATTTCTTAATACAAATTGTCCTGCCTGATCCTAATTCCTAAGTGGCACCAGTTGAGCTCCTACAAATTCATGATTTCCAAATAACCTATCTTCTCCTTTCCCTTTTAAAGGGTTGGAAACCTCTCAGTCCTTGATGTAGAAGTCTGAAAAAGAAAAAAAAATTGGCTTAGTTTTCTGGCTATGAAACCGTGAAGAGAATGAATCACGTAAGTGAACACTTTCACAAGAGGTTATCAACAGTTCAGCTGGCGCCCATTAGCATTTATGGAAAGCCCATCATAGGCAGACTCCAGGGCACAAAAGACCTTTAAAACATACTCTCTGACCTTAAAGAATTGAAAGCCTAGTGGAGGTGCTCTGACCCATCACAAAGGGAAGGGGAGGACCAGGAGTTGCTTGGAAATTGTGAATCTGTGGGGACTTGGCAAGTGCCACTCAAGAATTGAGGGTGGTTGGGCAGTGTGGATTAAGAAATAACACCAGTTTTTAGCCAAAATATGCATGAAATGAAACCTCTCATTTTATACACACACACAGAATTTTAAAGTGGAGGTGGGTCAGGTCGGTTCGGGTCGGGGAGGGACTGGCACACACATCCTTGCAGCACGGACGCAGTGAATGCTAGAACAGGGTTTTGTGCTAGCATTATGGGAGTGCAAAGGAGGGGCACGGGGTTCAATCTGATGTTTGGGGGAAATTTGCTGGAGATAATACCTGGCCTGTATTTTGGAGGAAGAGTCATCTAAGTGAAGAAAGATGGGCATTAAGCAAAGGGATATAAGAAAAGGAATAGGGAGGGCAGATATGAAGGTGTGAAACGATGTAGTATGAGAGACAATTATATGCAATGTTGTGCCCAGCACAGAAAGGGGTTCTAGGTGCTGGGCAAGGCCCAAAAGGCCAGGGGAGGCCCTGGGCCTGCCCGCCGCTGTGTGCAACCCCTTGGGTATGCACGCCCGCTCCTGTATTTGTTGTGCTCAATCCTGCTACTTCCCTGTGACTTATAACTGGTTTCAAGAGTAAGCATCCTTCTTAGATAGCCTTACCAAGAAAATGGGTCAACGCCAGGGAGGGGCAAGCTTTGGGCTGCCTTCACCAAATGGGGAGTCAGGCCAAGGAGAGGAGACCTCTGTGTACCTGACAGGGGCCTCCTTTCCCTGGACACACCCGCGTGAATGGGGTGACTGCCGGATGGAGCAGTGCAGCCCTTGTCCCGATCCCAGGTTCTGAACAGTGGCCCCAGCACCCATCCACACGCAGGACACAGAACATTCCAGGGGACATTTAGATCCAGATCCATCCCAGTCAGAGTTTGAGAACTGGCGGTTAAAACGTTGCCCAGGTGGTGCAGACATCCAGCCAGGTCTCAAAACCATTTTTAGAGCGGCATTTCCCAAGCTGGGTTTGATTGTTCCGAGAGCAGTTGAGTCAAACCCCACCGAACTGCCGTCCTAATTGCAGGACCTTTCGCTTCTCTTCATCTGCTGGCACACGTTGAGAATCTCTAAGACACAGGGGTGGTGTGGGGGAGGAATACATCGTACCACATCTTCTAGATGTATTTGACCATCGAGCCTCTGTCTTCCCTGCCCCACCCCTAGAGTATTTCTTCAGACTAGGGTCCATGCAGCACACACTTGGGAGAAAGCTGCCCTAGAACATCAGGAAAAGGTGTGTGATGATTAATTTTAGGTGTCGACTTCACTCGGCCACAAGTGCCTGGATACTTGGTCACACATTCTGGGCATTTCTCTGACAGTGTTTTGGATGAGATTAACATTTGAATGGGATTAATATTTGAATTTACTTCGTCCTAAGTAAAGCAGATTGCTCTACCTAGTAAGGGTGAGCCCTGTCTTATCAGTTGAAGGCCTGAATCAAATAAAAAAGCCAGCTTTCCTCTAAGTTGGAGGGAATTCTTTCCTGCCTAACTGCCTTCAAACTGGGACTTTGGTTATTTCCCTGCCTTTAGACTTGAACCAGAACATCAGTTCTTCCTGGGTCTCAACCCTGCTGGCATTCTGACTAGAACTGCCCCATCGATTCTACTGGTTTCCAGATTGCTAACGCATCCCGCAGAGCTTGGGACTCATCAGCCTTCTCATAGTCTCATGTGCCAGTTCCTTACAATGAATCTCTTTCTATCCATCTCTTGTAGAAGACCAGAACATGTCACCCCAAAATATGTCTCTTTGGCATAAGAACTATTATCGAGCTGATTATTTTGAGAAACAGCAGACACAGGGAAAGCTCTCAGAACTGAGTAGAAATTATTCTATTGTAGGGAAAATTTACCTTTATAAAGATTTTTCCTTCTCTCTACCTGAGGGAGGGAACAGAAGAGAAATGTTGGAGGCGAGCTATGCAGAAAGACTGGCTTCTGCATACTAGGTGCAGAGGATGACTCATGGGGTCACACTGATGGAAATGAGAAGAACAAGGGGATGGAGTGTCAGCTCCAGGGTTAAAGGAGGCAGTTTAGCATCTATGGTGGGAGCTCTAGTCAATCATTTGATGTTTTCTCAGGATTCTTCTCCCTTAAAACATGTACTTTGTTAAGTTGCATTTTTCTTACTGATGTTTATCTTCTTTCTGTCTATTCATTTGTTCCCTTGGAGATGCTAGGGCCTGTGAGCAACTTTTCCTCTGAGTGGGATGAGGATTTGGAAGCAGTGGGCGCAAAAAAAGGAGGGGAGCTGTAAGGCCTGCTGATGCTGCTCCAGGGGAGTCCTCAAAGCCTCATGGGAATTCAGCCCACCCACAGTGCCTTCTTCTAAATGGAGTTTTCCCTGTGAACGGAAGCCCTGGAGGCCTTTCTGCAGACCCAGGTGCCCTGCAGTTTCAGTGGGCCCTTCTGCTTCTTCTGAGGCCTGTGCCTTTGCTGAATGAGCACAGGAACTTGTGGCCCGAGGGGCCTTTGTCAAAGTGTGAGAGCGGCCAGATCGGGCAGATTGGGCAGACTTCCATGTCTGATAAGATCAGCAGTTTGAACAGCCTGAAGAATATTTCAACATCCAGCAAAGAAACTTGGGCACCAACCCCACCAGTCAGGCAGAGCCCCATGCTGAACCTTGTGGAAATGCAATCTTCTTTTACCTACTGCTAGAAAAAGGCTGCCTTCAGCCTCCTGTCTGTCTGGGTATTTCCCACTTTCTCAGGGTCAAGGAGGCTGTCAGGGCAACTTGGCCTACTCCAGCGTCTGCCTCTCTCTCTCTGCTCCCCCACCTGTGAAGCATCTGGACGTGCATCTCACTGTCTTCCACAAAGGCAGGCAGGAAATGACACTGAGCACAGACCTAAGCAGAAACACGGTCAGCCCAGTGGGGAACCAGGTGGGCGAAAATGAAAGTAAATTCTCCTTTAGTTCCTCCTGGGTTTCCTTTTACAGTGTTACTAAAACGAAGGTCAAAAGGTTATCTGGTTCATGACCCAGGACCAACCCATTCCAGGAGGCTGTAGGAAGCAGCGGAGGGACCGGGTGCTCTCCCTTGGTCACCCACACTGGCACTGAGTTCCACTTTCCAACAACACTAAGCAGGCTGCCTCCTGGCCTCTGTGGAGGTAGGCCCACCCCAGGGAGCGTCCTTCTGCCTGCTCAAGGCCAGCAGGTAACGGACCTCGGAACCTTTGTGTGTATGGCTACATTCAAACAGCATTGCTGAGATATGAGTCATATACCATACAATTCACTCTTTTTAAAATACATCTATACTTTCTGAAAGGTTTTTTTAAAGATTTCATTTCTTTTTAGAGAGGGGAAGAGAAGGAGAACAAAGGGAACATCAATGTGTGGTTGCCTCTTGCATGCCCCCCACTGGGGACCCAGGCACGTACACCAGCCAGGACAAATTCACTCTTTAAAGTACACAATTCATTCTGTAAGATACTAAATGACTGCTAGTTTAAAACTTTCACTGTTCTTCAAGAAAATAAATGCAAGTAGTAAATTTGACAAAACATGATATTCCAGAAATAAAAAAAAGTGCATTTGAAGTGTTAAAGTATTATTTCTTCAATTATTTTACCCAAAGAATTTTTCATATGTTCAGTTACAATTACTTCAACAGTAAGTGTAAATTGCAGAGACTTGTTCTGTTTCCACCTCTTTCCAGTGAGGCTGACTGAACACTGGATTCATTCACATGTTCCATGGTCAGATGACAATAGTTAGAGTGATGACATGATTACAAGCATATTTTCTCGAGAAAATAGTGTACTAAACCACAAAATGCAGAAAAAGGAGGGTGCATATGCTCTTTAAATATTTTTGTAAGCATAGTACAATATATAAACAGAACATGGAAAACAAAAAGAACAAAATGTGTTTCAGCTTTCATTTTAAATGTGGGAGGAATAAAAAACGAGGGAAAAGTTGTGTATTCTATATATAGGAGTTAACTTGAAACCAAAATTGTAAATTTATGTTAAAAATAAAAATAAAGTATACAATTTGATGGTTTTTGCCATATTTGCGGGACCATCACTGCTATCCAATTCCAAACATTTTCTTGGCCCCCTCAGCCCACGCTCTTTCAGCCCCTCCCATCTTCCAGCCCCTCAACCTCGGTAACTCCTCATCTGCTTTCTGTCACCTCAGACTTGTTGGTTCTGAACATTTCATACCAATGGAATCTCACCGTGTGTGTCGTTTCTGACTGGCTTCTTCCCCTTTGTGTAGTATTTTCAAGGTTCCTCTATGTTATAGCATGTGTCCAAAAGTCATTCCTTTTTATGGTGAATAATATTCCTTTGTATGGTATATACCACGTTAAGTTAGCCATTTATCATGGACATTCAGGTTGTTTCCACTTTTGAGATACTGTGAATGATCTATGAATATTCAAGCACAAGCTTCTGTGGACACATGTTTTCAGTTTTCATGGATATATACTGAGAATCACTAGGTCACGTGGTAAATTCCCTGTTTACTCTTTAGAGGAACTGCTGGGGTGCTTTCCAGCGCACCATTTCAGTATACCCGTTTTGCACTCCTACTAGCAATGTATGATGAGGGTTCCAGTTTCTCCACACTCACAGCGATGACAACTGTTTATTGTCTTGCTCGCATTGTAGCCTGTCTGGCGGGTGTGAAGTGCTATCTCATTGTGGTTCTGATTTACATTTCCTGGATGGCTTGAAACTTTGTTTTTAGGAGATTAAACCTGTCTTAGAACTTTAAACCTTTGGTCTTTCAATCCAGTGTCCAGCTCTTTGCTCATTTGGTCACTCAGAGAAGAGTGAAAACTTTTCCCCACACCATGAAACTTTTCTCCAGGTTAGTTCTCTGACCACTGTGACAAATTTGGGGTTCATTCAGGCGTTTTTGAAATTACACTAACCCCTTGTCAATTGCTATTGTTTGAAATGTTCACACCTTTTTATAAAAGCAGGGATTCTCCAACAAGTTAATAGCAGGAAAAAAGTAAGGGAATATTGTTCTAAATTATAAAACACATACAAGACACAGTCAGACGTACTGTGTGCATTGTAAGTATTTGTATCATGACATTAACAAACTGACAGTACAGAGATATTTGGGGAGACTTATGAGAAAATTGAGTATGCACAAGGTATCAGGTGGCACTAAAGAATTGTTGGTAATTATGGTAGGCATGATGATAGTGTAGTTAAAGAAGAAAATGTACATTTTTCTTAGAGGTTTTTACTACAGTAAATAGGAATAAAATGATACAATGTCTAAATTGTGCTTTAAAACACCTCAGAAAGAAACGAAGAGAAAGAGGTGAAGCGTGAGTGACAAATTTGGATGATAGGATATGTAGGTTCACTGTACTCTTCTCCATATATTTACATATGCTTGAAATTTTAATAGTAATAATAATAACTATGGAAACACTCTAAGATCTCAATGTAAACTCCATAAAATACTTGGGTCCCAAACCACAGAATGATGTTCATCTATGTTCATCAGAAATCTTAGATAACACTTGAAAAGTAAAGAGCTGATTCAAACATATGTATTGTACTTTTAACTTAAAACCCACAGTGCTAGCCAATGTTTCGATACCGGACTAAGGCCTTTTTTTTTCGAGTATGGGTCCTTTTGATCGTCATTTGCGTTGTTTCTCTTACAAAGGCTACAGCTATAACGTCCCATCTACAATTCATAATTATGGCTTCTAAGTGGAACAAGAAGATGCAGATGCTACAGAGAAATCTGAGCCCAGAATCTTTCTATATTTGCATTATTTTCCAACGAACACCAAGTTTACTCCGTACACCAAAATTGGACCACAAATATTTTTGGAACTCCACTTTGTTTACTCCTTACTAAATATTTAATTTGGTCTTTATATAACCAACAACTCTTATCTGTGCACTCGTATTTAACTGATTAATAATATTCAAGTAGATTGCATCCCCACAGTTACAAGGACTACGGCTGTAATCGGGCTAGTGTAGCTGACATTTGGTCAGCACACAGCTCGGCTCGCGGCTTCCTAGCACACCCTTTGGGGCAAATATGGCGCATCTACCAGCACATTTGACAGAGGATGGAAAGCAAGGTTAACACAGTAAGCTAAGAGGAGGTCAGTTTTAAAAATTTCTTCTCTATTTGGGAAAATTTCAACTAACTGACTGTTTCATCCTACATCAAGTTCTTTGAGTGATGCGTACCTGGCCAAAAGCACGCTGAGTCCAGTGAAGTCATCCCTGTGCCGTGGACAGCAGGCAGGTCATTGCACACACAGGAGTGCGTCCAGGTCAGGAGGGGCCCACAGGGATGGGGGAGCCAGGGGATGAGGAAAGGAGGGTGAGTGTTTCAGTCCAGTAGTATTTACTTCTCTCCTCCACAAAGATTAAATCTGTTCAACTAGTTCCCACAGCAAATTTACGATGCTAAGAATGGGGAGTGGGTGGTCAGTGACTAAAAATAAAGCCTTCTTAACAGTCGTGGCCTCTTTCTTTTAACTTCTTTTTCATTGTATTTTTTCCATTGTCATTTAACGCCCTTATACTCCCCCTGCAATCACCACACCATTGTCCGAAACTCAGGACATCTGAGTTTCGGTGAGACTGGGAGTGGCTGAGCATGTTTCCTGCTACCAGGTGTCTTGACACCTGTGTCCTTACAGAACATCATAGGCTCCTCATGGGAGCAAGAGAGAGAATGAACATGAATCACAGGACACTGGAGTTGGAAGGAGCCTTAGTGGCCTCCGCACCAACCGTCCCATTATACAGGTGCAGAAACTGAGGTCCAGCTGGAGGGTGTGTCTTGTCACTGACTCAACCACCATGCTGACCATGTTCAGCCAACAGAGACATGCTCAACACATGTTAATTCCAAACTCCTGCCCCAAATTATCTGAAGCTCAGGTGGACACTGTCTTGTTAGATTACAAAATGAGCGAAGTGCCTCCTGGAAGTGCCTGACAAGGAGGTGATAGAACATAAGGGAGTCGCATTGCTGAGTGAGAAAGGACATTCTGTGACCATGTAGTCCTAAACTTTTATTTTGGAGTTGAGGACACCAAAACTCTAAGCAGGTAGGGGCAGAATTATCTGAAGCATGAGCCAGGAGAGGCAAGTAAATTTTAGAATTCTGGAAACTCATCGTTTGAATTATATAACACTAGGGCTGCGAAGAGCCCTGCGTTGACTGGGAGAATTTATCTCACACAACTCTGTCTCCAGTGCCCGGCATAAAACACAGTAAGTTCTTAATAAGTGGCCTTTAACTGAATCATAAAGCTTATCATTCAAGTTAGCACAGCATAAGGCACCATGTGTATTCTGTAAAGAGATTATAAGGTAGTCAAGACCAGAGCTGGTTGAAGAGATGGAAAGGCCGTTTGGAGGAGCTGTCATGGAAGCGGGCCTTGAAAAGCAGGCAGAATTTTGAGGGAGGTGTTATGCAGGTGGGAAGTGGAAAGAGCATGTTCTCCAAGAGGAACAGCATGCAGAGGGCTGGGCGCCTGAAGTTTGGGGAACGTCCAGTCATCCAGTTGGCCACAGTGTAGTGCTGGACCAGGGAATAGAGGTTATGGGCTTGTCACCGAGGGCCCAGAACTCTCTGTCCTTAATTCTTCACGAGGCTCTGGAGAAGCTTACCATTTTGAAGGGCAGGCCGGACATACAAGATCCATCCTTAGGAACTAGACCCTGCAAGAAGCTGATACTCAGTCCAGAGACAGGAATGTTTCTTTCTTCATCCAAAGGCTCTGACTCTATGAAAAGGTCAGAAAAACACTGGTGACTATCTTTCTTGGGAAATACTTTCAGACAATTGGAGCCGTCAGGGAGATAAATATCCTTATGATGGTTCTGGTGATCTAGGCCCATTCTGGCTCAGGGAGTATAAGGATGCACAAATATTAATTTAGCTGGAGAAAAATGTTAAATATTTTCAGCTCCTCAGAAAAGTTCAGAACCTGTTCAAATTTGAGGTTGAAGTTTGAGCCAATGTTGATTTTGATTTTATCAGCATCTATTTGCCCCAAGACTTTAGAAGAAAGGTTGTTTGTGCTAGTTCTGATGATACCATTGGAGGAAATAATAATGACCATTTACTGATTTTCTCCTTTTAGGCCCTCTATTAGGGGCATATACTATATATTTTCACTAATCTCAGCAATTTTGAGAGGTAGATAGCTTTAGAGGTGTGCGGTAGCTATTGTTTTTGACTATTTACCAAGCTTTTCCCTCACCCTGGTATTTATTGGTGGCCAGGTAACTGGGGACTGGCCAGTAGAATCACTCATCTCCTGGCCACAGTGATTGGACCAATGAACAGGCACAGGATCCAACCTGCAGCAATCACAGTCCTTTCCAAAGACTGACGCCGTGATGCTGAAAGGAAGAAGCGCTCTCTGCTGGGGCTCAGCTGAGGCCATGGTGGCCACGGGGACAACTGCACTGCAGTCCCGCCCCTACCTCTGCCCAGTGCTGCACAGGTATGGGACCTGAGGACTGAGCTCAAACACCTTCCTGCTCATTGATCACTCTCTCAGAGTGGCCTCCCAGGGAATAAATCAAAGAAGAAGAGGAAGGGGGTGGTAGTGGTGGGGTGCTGATGTCTGACTTTACAGAGTATTTTTCTTCTATTGCATAGTACAATTAAAAATAAAAATACAAGCATTCAGGAAGCCCTCAGAATTCATCCAGAATCTTTTCCTAGGAAGACTTAAACCAGCAACCTTTCCATCAGCTTCCAGGAGAGCTGGGGAAGGAGAGTTTAGGGATGGTATTGCCTGAAGGCAATGGAGAGTGACTCAGACAGCCTCTCAAGGATGCTTCCAGATTTGCGTTCCTATCAACTGTGCTTTACATATCTAAGAGTTGTTTTGCATGGGTGATTTCAGAGAAACGTTCAGTTTGGGTGGGCTGAGCGCCAATGCCCCTTTTGAGGAGTGGACATGCATGCTGAATGCCTCTGAGTAAAAAGGGGGCGACGAAGCCCCTGGTCAGCCTGCTGACTCCAGCCATCTTCCACTGCTCCATCACCATCACGAATGCTGTTCTCAGGTCTGTCGTGGGAAAATCTGAAGCAGGCAGGCATTCTGAGAGCTAAGATACCAGTGTCGATCCCCCTGTCCAGAGCAGGGCAGAGACCCTCTCAGCAAAGCCATACCACCTGCTGAGGGACTCATAGGGGCTGCTTGCTGACCTGTGTGCCCAGGAGACACCGTGTCCACCTGGAAGACCGAATGCCTTTCTACAGTCTTCACGGAGGCACCGCACTGACTAGTTTCTCCCTGTCTTGCCTCCTCCTAACCATCTTCCCATCCGAATTAAACAGGAGTACAGGCCCCCAGCAGAAACGATTGCCAGGGACTGGGACACACCTGTGTATTTCTTCACAGTTCACGGGGCATATTTAATTTGTTTTCACATTAAATAGGCTAATTGGATACGACAACTATTTCAATGGCAAAAATAGGATTTGGAGCATGAATAAAAGAACTTGGGTTTTTTGGTAAATATAATTTTTCATGCAGAGAGCTCACAGAGTTTACCTGTAATCTTAGCTCACAGCAGACAAGAGGATCAGAGCTGGGCATGCGGAGTCTATTCAAAAGCTTAGGGTGAGACCGACAAAGACAAATACACTTTCCCTTTTTTATGCACTTGCCAAAGTGTACACATTAGTCAACATCCTGAAAACTTTCCTGTGGAGGTAACTTGAGCTTCCTGTGGTACAATTACCTCGAGAGAAAGGCGGGGCCCTGCCAGAGGCACACTGCAGCCCAGCCCTCGCAGCCAGAGCGCCGTGGTCACTCTGACGGGGCAGGTGAACCTCATGTAAGGGACAGGCAGGCCACTTCTGGTAAGTTACATGTGTGGCCATGAGACTGGGGCCGCAGGTCCTGGATTTGATTAAACCAGTTAACACAGTTGTGTCCTAAACCCTCGATCTGAGTAGGAGAGGAAAATTCTCTCTGCAGGTACCAGAATCAACGAGAGAAGAATGTGGCCTTGAGTTGTTCTCCAAGTCCAGTTGATTTAATAATGTCAATAAAAGAATACACAACACTAGTGTCACAAATGAAGGGGCTGGCCCGAATGACAAGCCCAGGGGATATCACATGCCTGGTGCACTTTGAAAAACTCTTCCTTTGAGTTTAACGTTGCTTTTACTAAGGAACTTCTTCCTAATAGGAAGGGAAAGTAGGAAGTCACTAATACCTTAGCAAGAGAGAGTTTGTCATCTGGAACCAAGAAAACAAGAAGCCAGGTCTGGGAGTTAGATGAGGGTCGGAAGGACGACGGGTGGAAACCTGGAAGTGAAGGGGGAAGAGGACCTGATGGCTGAGTGTATTCCCATCCTGCCAGCTTGCCTTTTTCGTGAGGCAGTCTGCTTTGGAAGGCTAGGCTATGGTCAGNGGGGGGGGGGGGGGGTTGGGGATTACAGCTTCTGAAATCAGGCAGAGAGGTTCCCAACAGACTTAGTAGTTGTCAACTGGCCCAACAGCTCTTAACACAGATGGGCTCTGTCTCTTGTACCTTGGACTTACAATCTCATGTCATCCTTAAAGAGTCTCCAGGGATTTATCTCCATTGTACAGATGAAGAAAATAAGGCTTGAGGAGGTGAAGGGATACGTTCAAAGCCTTAAAGCCAGTGAGAGGTAGAAGTTGATTTAAACTCAGTTTTCCCTCTTCCAAATCCCAGTGGCTTTCTATTATTGCCTCTCAAACCCCATCCCCACCATCCCATCCTGACCACAGATGGAGGGGAACGAAGCTGAGCCTTGAAGAGGAAAATGCCTACACCCAACAGTCCAGAAAGGAACAATGACACTGAAATCTGCACAGGGACTCTGCAACTACAGGCTGTATGTCTGTATTTCTTAGTTCTTTGGAAAAACTCTAATCTGAACAAAAGACAAGGGTATTTTGGTAATGCCTTGTGAGGAGATTGGCAGCTCTGTGGAGGGAGGAAAGAAGAAAGAAAAGCCATAGAAAGAGGGAACAGGGCCGTGGGCTGGATATCAGCAGTACCACGCGCTACTTTTCACTCAACACGTTCCGTGGGGTCAAGTATGGGAGCAGAGCTGGAAGGACTTAGGGAAGGATGGCACTTGCTCTTGATGGCACCTGTGAGCCAAGTGCTGTGCTATTGCTAGAATGTATGAACACATTTACTTCTCCCAGCAACATTTAGGTGTTGTTGATGGACCTTTCTTCCTAGGCAAGGAGGCTAAGAAAAATGACAGCTCAATGACTTAGCATATACTTACTCTATACCCTCCTTTATCTCTAAACATTTTTCATTTAGAGCTTCTAATACTTTCTAACCTTTATTGCAAATATCATATATGAACATGCTTTCCCCCCCTGAAAGTTTCCCTTCAAATTATCTTCTATTAGAATCCTGACATAGAATTATTTCAGGGTACTTCCTTCAATCTTTTTAATTTGCACAACAGAATGACAAAGACATATTATCTTATGCCACCTGAAGTAATATCAAAGTGGGATCTTACAGGATTTTCTTAATACAGAAAAGTAGTGGGCAGAGAAATCTAACACGTGTTTCACAATTATTCCTGCAGAATAATTGATCTGATCTGATCACTCAGTTACTAATGTGGGAGGCCACAACAAACAAGCCATATGAAGATGATGTTAAAAATCATTGTTACTATATACTATATTTTAAAGACAAGTGGTTATCTTAGGAGATCACAAATAACAAAAGAATTATTGTATCGTGGGGTAAATTTTCCAATGACATCATACTTAGATACGAGTGCCAAATCTCCACCAACCTAGATGGATATACAGACGATGTGCCTGGAAAACAGGCTTGCAGACTGGCTGGAGTCAGAATGGAGACCCCGGTGTCAAAGGCACATTGGACGAGCTTGATTAAAGGTGAGTGGTGAGTGAGTAAAGGCAATATTTCAAACTATAAATGTGACATGACCTTTAAATATATCACTTAAACCATTAACATAATAATCAGTATTTATAAACTAACAAATATCATATGGGATTTTCAGGATATATAGTAATTATTACATCAACTATTATGCACAGATAATTAGTCTATTTCACTTACATCCTGACACATTTTTAGATTCATCTCAACCAAACCCTTTCTGAAATGCTCATGGCTAAATGGGGGTGCTGTGACACGCAGAGTCACCTCACATGCGGTCTCACATCCACTAGTTCACGGTCACTGAGGTGATGGCCACATCCTGACTCACACGTGGTTCAGCCTAGCCTGCAGTCTGTCCGCAGTGGCAGGGTGTTGAGTTGTTGCTGCCATTTTCAAGATAAAGAAGACCCTAATGGGTTAGGAAACTTGGCCAAGCCACACAAATACTAATGAGCAGAGCTGACTGGTTCTAGAAATTTACACCACACTACAATAATTCTTTTCCGATGTCCTGGCCAGGGAACAAGCCACCGTTCCAAGCTGAGTGCATGGAAATGTTTCCTCCTACTCCACCAAAAACAGAGCCCCGTCACGAGGCCAAGACCGCAGAGCTCAGGATAGTGTACTACTGCAGAGCTGGGAGATAATGAGACACTTGTTATTCTTGGATCAGGCCATTGCCCAAAGCAACGCCACACACACAGAAATTTGGTTTTTTGTTGGTTTATTATCAATTCCTGATAGCTGGAGAGCAGAACTGGAAACAACTGATCATTTGGTTTAGAAATCCTCCCCCTCTTTTTTTTTTTTCCATTTCAGACATTGTCTCTTTGTTTCCTCGCATTCTTTTCAACACCTGATAGCAGCCCTAAACACTTGTGTATGTAAGGAAGGGGCACTTCCGGGGAACTCCCTCCCACCATTCCTTTGCACGGACACACTCAGTGGGTCATTTGCAAATGTATGTTAATGTAGGAAACCCTAGGCAACGGGATTTGGCAGAACAGGCATTGCTGCTGTGCTGCTCCCAACGCAGGTTAGTGCATGTTTTGACCACTGACATTAAATTTAGTCATGGTTAGAGGACTTTTTTTTAACTTCCTGAATTTCTTTTCTTTAAGTATTTTTTCTTGATTACGCAATTACGGTTTTCCCAATTTTCCCCCCTTCATCCTGCCCCCCAACCCTCCAGCATCCCCCGCCTTAGTTCATGTCTGTGGGTTGTACATGTAAGTACTTTGAGTCCTCTGTCTCCTGTACCATTTTGACCCCTCCCCATCTATTTAATGCCTACAAACTATGCTTCTTCTTCCCTGTACATTTCCCCTCCTATTCCTCCTTCCCCCCTCCCCATTGAACTCAGTCTGTGTGATGTCCATTTCTCTGATTCTATTCCTGTTCTGGTTGTTTGCTTAGTTTTTGTTTTCATTGTTTTTCTTTTCTTTTATTTATTTATTTTTAGAGAGACGGGAAGGGAAAGAGAAAGAGTGGGAGAGAAGCATCAGTGTGTGGTTGCCTCTCATGTGTCCCCTACTGGGGACCTGGCCTGCAACCCAGGCATGTGCCCTGACTGGGAATTGAACTGGCGATCCTTTGCTTCACAGGCCTGTGCTCAATCCACGGAGCTACACCAGCCATGGTTGTTTTTCTTTTCTTTTAGGTTCATTTGTTGATAATTGTGAGTTTGTTGTCATTTTACTGTTCATATTTTTTATCTTCTTTTTCTTAGATAAGTGCCTTTAACATTTCATATAATAAGGGCTTTGTGATGGTGGACTCCTTTAACTTGACCTTATGTGGGGAGCACTTTACCTGCCCTTGCATCCTAAATGAAAGCTTTGCTGGATAGAGTAATCTTAGATGTAGGTCCTTGCCTTTCATGACTTCAAATACTTCTTTCCAGGTCCTTCTTGCCTGTAAGGTCTCTTTTGATAAATCAGCTGACAGTCTGATGAGAACTGCTTTGTAGGTAACCGTCTCCTTATATCTTGCTGCTCTCAGGATTTTCTCTTTGTCTTTTATCTTGAGTAACTTAATGATGATGTGCCTTGGTGTGTTCCTTTTTGGGTCCAACTTCTTTGGGACACTCTGGGCTTCCTAGATTTCTTAGAAGTCTATTTCCTTTGCCAGATTGGGGAAGTTTTCCTTCATTATTTGTTCAAATAAGTTTTCAATTTCTTGCTGCTGTTCTTCTCCTTCTGGCACCCCTATAGTTCAGATATTGGAAGGTTTCAGGTTGTCCCAGAGAATCCTCAGCCTCTCTTCATTTTTTTTGATTTTTGTTTCTTTGTTTTGATCCAGTTTCATGTTTATTTCTTTTTTTTTTCTGCTCCAAATAGTTGTTTTGAATCCTGGTTTCCTTCTTGCCACTGTTGGTTCTGTGAATATTTTGCTTTATTTCATTTGGGGTATCTTTCATTTGTTCTTTCATTTTCCGACCAAGCTCAATCATTTCTGTGAGCACTTTGATTACCAGGGCTTTACATTTCCCCATCAGATAGGTTGGGAATCTCCTCATTGCTTAGTTCTCTTTCTGAAGTTTTGCTCTGTTCTTTGATATGAGCCTTATTTCTTTGTTTTGCCCAGGTGAAAGGTTGTAAGGGCCTTAGGTGGTCACCCAGGCAGGGCAACCCTCTTTGCTTTGCTGCTAGTCTGGTTGTTCTAGTTGATTTTTTCTTTAATTCCTTGGTTCTCAGAGGTCCATGCAGTTTGATTTTCTGGCAATTTTGGCTGTTTATTGATTTTGGATTGTTATCCTCCCTTTGGTTGTGCAGGGAAGTGAAGTTTTTCTACCTATACCATCATCTTGGCCGGAACTTAGAGGACGCTTTTTAAAATTACATTTTATTGTGATTTTGGAAGCTATCATTTCAAAAATGTTTAAAATGTCATCTCCCAATGTTATTTTAAGAATCATACTCTAAAGAAATGTCCACGTCCCCTTAGATAAGAAGCGCATGGGATACGTGCATGTATGTTTGCGTGTGTGTATGTGTTTGTGTCTCCCTCCCCCACTTGGGGACAAGTCACGCTTTCAAAAGCAGAAATGTCTTTGGGTGAAATCAGACCGATGGTATCAGTTGTTCTCTGCTGTGCCGCCTTCTCATCATTCGATTGCTACAGAGTCCTTGTTGACGCTACACGCTCCCCCTCTTCCTTTCCATCCCTTCTCCAGGCCCCAGATGGCTCTCAGAGTTGTTCACTGTAAAACTTTCCTCCTAGGAAGTCAGTGGGAAATGTCGGGATGTTCGGTGAAAAGTGAGTCTGGTGAACCCCTGAGACAAGGCCTTCGTTGCATTCCAAGGACTGGTGCAGTGCAGCCTTGCAGCAAGACCATTCCAGGTCCCAGCTGCTGGCAAGGGTGGGTGAATACTTCCACTTGGAGAGGGTTGCCTATGCTTAAATCATCATGGTCAAGAGCAAACATTTATCATGATCCTTTCAAGTGACAGGAAATTTACTGTTTTAGAGGGACCAAGAGCAAAAAGGCAGTTGTTAATTCTTGGCACAAGTTAGAATTTATTGGCATACACATCCTTCCTTTCTTCCCTAGTGTATACACACATATAATTCACCATCTAATCCCTACAAAGGAGTCTCATTGCTCCAGAGATAAAGTCCAGGTCTACAAAAAGCCCTCAAGATGAGAACTTGCTTACCTCTCTGGCCTCACGTTGTCCACTGGCCCCTCTTTGTGTGCATCCAGCCTCCTTGGCTTCTTCCTCGGGGGGTTAGGGGAATCTTCCCAGGTCCTTCAGTTCCTTGCCAGGCTCCCTATCCATGCCCCGGTTACGCACTCTCTTGCCAATTTAGCAATCACTGCAGGACTTTTTTGATAGTAGTCAAGCAATTAACTAGTAGGCTATTAACTCCACATTGCTGAATGTCAGCTCCCAGACAGCAGAAACCATCTCTGATTTATTCTGCAAGACCGAAGGACTGTGATTTGCATAAATGATGGCTACAAATATTTATTTGAATGAATAATAGGGATCATGGGGGCAGGACATCTGGGAAGCCACACTGAATATGGGAGTGGGTTTGGCCCAGCTGACTAGTTCTGGGAGCCAGAGGGACTCGGCCTGGGTAGGTGGTGGGGACAGTCAGAGGACAGGCATGTGGGCCAGCTTGTGTGAGGAGGCTCAGTCATGCCACGTCCCGAAGGGCCTCGGACAGCCCTGTGGGCGGGCCTCCTTCAGTGCTGACAAGAGAGAGCACTCTGGGACTCCGCTGTTTGCGTCCAGGGTTTTCTGAGCCACATAAGGTTGAAAGGAAAAACAGTTTAGGAGGAAACACGACATCCATTCACTCTTTGATGGTCTAGGAAATCCTCACACGGAACAAGACAAATTGGAGTCGCCAAAATCCAAGGACCCTGGTTGTCAGTAGGCATCAGAAAAGCAATGCAGGTGTTGGGCGCACCTGTTGAAGGAATGCCACCGGCTTGGAAAGGGTTGGAGCTGAATCTTTGTGTTTCCACTTGCTAGTTGTGGGAATGAGCCAGGTCACGTAACCTCTCCTTGAACTTCAAAAAATTTTTTTTAACAAAATTGGTTCAATTACCGGGTCACTACAGGAATTAACAGTTAAGTAAAGCAGCTGACCTGGAGGAGGCACTATAAGTAAAGAATAGCTAGAATTGCTGGTAGTTTATCACTCTTTTAGCTCCTGGGTGGACTTTCAGCTCTGATCACTGTGGATTTTGAGCCTTCCTGTTACTAAGGGTTATATAATAGCCCATTTGGGGGCAGATGTTTACATAGTTGTTAGGAAGCTTGTTTCTCAAATAATAAAAAACATTTTTTTTTCTTTAACACGTTGGTCTCATTGAATCCAACTGCAGTACTGATTCAAGAATGTTATAGCTGGAATTATCTCAAACAATTAATACTCTCTTGACTCAGTGTGAGGGGCAGCCACCCCAGCCTGGAGACCACGGGGTGTCCAGGGCTCAGGCTCGGAGCCCCATCACCAGGTGCAGTTCGGAAGGACACACACAGAGGCTTACATTCCTGAGCTGTGAGTGTGGGGCTTTTTGTTTGTTCGCTCTGTATAAGGAGCAAGTTCTCAAGTCCACAGAAAGGTCATGGCTCTTTCTCTCTCCTCAAGTGTCTAAAATCAGTTTTTTTCTTCTCCCAGAGGGGTGGAGCAATGATTAAACAGGGTAAATATGCCAGCATTTCACATAGGCAGCTATGAGGATGCTGACAAGCCCTTGCAACAGCGCAGGATTTTTTACTTTGTGTCTGATCCTAAGGACTCTCAGAAAACGAACTTGGAACAGTCTCCTCCCCCTCCCCTAGAGTCAGGGCAGCCTGCAATCTCTTTGATGAATTTTTCACTGATGGTTGGGGGAACAGCCCAAATGAACATACATACCTCAGATTCTGCTTAAATTCCTACCAAGCTATCACTTGACACTCCTGAACTGAGAGCGGAGTGACAGGGGAGAATATGGGTTGGGGGTGGGGAGGGTGTGACTTAGAAGAGAGCAAGGGGCCCAGAAAGGGAAACTTGGGGACAAAGACAGAACTGGGTTGAGGATCAGCTCTGGGCAACAGCAACTGAAGCACATGTCTGCCCTTGGCCTCCCCAATCAACATAAAGCATTTTCCATCATTATCTGCTTCTTGAGCCAAGAGAGATGGGAAAAAGTTCTGCAAGACAACACACACTCTCGTTTGCCTTTTGTCCGTGAAGGCCAGGGCCGTAAGGTCTGCAGTGTGCCGTGCTGAGCAGAGCCATGGACTATGTCGGCATCATTTAACACTAGACAAACCCCTTTACCCCTCCAGGTCTTATTTATTCATCTGTAACATGAGGTGGTTAAACCGGAAATGTTTCAAGTTTCTTTCTAGTTCTTCTACTCCTGAGTTTCCCAGGTCACCTGTCCCTGTGTGGGCTCAGCAGAACATCAGGGATTCTTTTCCTTGCCCTCCTGGGGCAAATAGAGACCCAGGAGGACACCTGACATGATCCTTTGGGGGACTCCTTCTATATATTGATTACACTTCAATATATAGGAAACATCACACTTCTCTGGGTTCTGGTCTTTGCCGCTTACTGGCTCTGTGTAACCTTGGAAAATCTGTACACCTCCTCTCTCTTACCACTAGAAGTCAATGATAACTCGCACCTAGCACCGAGGGAGGTCAGAGTTGATGTATTTCTTTTTCCCCTTTTTTAAAAGAATAATGCCTATCTCATCCCAAGGGTTCCCTTGTCATCGGCTTCCTTTCTTTTGTCTTGCTGACTTACGAGGTAAGCTCAGGAACTGTTCCACAAATGTATTGGTTGTACAAGCTATAGGCTGTAACAAAGAGACCGCCAAGTACAGTGGCCCAAATGTGTTCGAATGTAATTTCTCTCTTATTGCTTATTCACAGAGGTCATAAGGCCATCAGAAGTAGGAAGTTCATGAGCAGTGATCCTCTCCGAGATCCCACTTTGCTACATCAGGCCCAGCTCCTGGTGGTCTTGATGCTCTTCTTCAAGACCAGCTCAGAGCCCAGCTCCCTTGGAGGCCTCAGGTCCCTGTTATCCACAGGGATCACCTGTGGTCAGCTTCCCTCGGCGGAGGCTCAGTACACGCCGCCTTACAGTGAGAGATAACTTTGCAGGTAAGAAAGTTGTGAGTCCTCCGCCAGGCTGGTTGCTCCTTAAGATCAAGGACCATGACCTCTGCCTCCCCAAGCTCACCCAGCCTCGGAGAAGTGCCCACATGGTGCCTGGCATATGGTGAGCCCTCCAGGAGGGTTCCACCCTGAGGGAATGCACTCCTGGGGACTTCAGACGACCGAGGTCATGAGACCGCCGTGTTGACTTAGTCATCACCATCTCACTCATTGCTCACCTTAATTACCACGCAATTTCTTCATATCTTCTACAGATGAAAGGAAAAAACATGTATCTTTGGTGAGTGTGTGTGAAAATTAATCCTCAGGAAAGCTCTTGACTCACCACAAACATTCAAGAAACGTGCTTCCTATACAGGACCATAAGGAAACACAGATTCCCTGAAGTGTGGAAGTTAAGGGCCCTTGGGCGAAGTGCTGGCCGGGATGCCTGGCAGAGTGAATAGCTGTATTACTGGAAATTTTACAGAATCGAATTTCTTAATGGAAAAACTTCCAGCAGCCATTAGTTTTGGTAACTGCCCCAATTGCACTGGCTTATGGCTGGCAACCCAAAATAGCAATGCAATACGTCATCTATCTCCATATTTATCTCACACTGATCATGAACGGCAAGGAAAACCACACTACTCCAGTGAGCCAGTCAGTGGGAGCTCCCCCGGGACGTTTTGTAGCTGGTTTGTGTCGGGAAGACAGATTGTTTTCATCTGCTTTGAAAATTTTCACACGGGCAGTTTTAGGGCCACTCTCTGGGTCAGATCTAACTCCAAATTGTTTCTTAGGGAGCGCTCCGTCCTGCCCACTGCTGCTCCGTTAGACCGTTTCTGCACGAAGTGAAATATTGTGTCTCTTTATGGCCCCGGGACTTTTCTCTGTCTGTGGCACTCCCACAGGGGTCTGGTCTCACAAACAGGGACGATTCCTGCAGCTGTGCCGGCTGTGCGCTGCCCCGTCCCAAGGGGTGCCGCCCATGTATTTACATTATATTTGTTGACGTAACATTGGTCAATGAAATTATATAAATTTCAGGTTCACACATTATAACTTGATATCTCCATGCCCTATTGTGTGTTCATCACCAAAATTTTGTTTCCTTCATTACCATATATTTGACTCCCTTTACCCAATTTGCACCCCCACACACGCACACACCCTGCATCCCCTCAGGTAGCCACCGTTCTTTTGTCTGTGTCTATGAGTTTGTTTTTGATTTGTTCTCTTTGTTTGTTTGCTGCCCTTTTTTATATTCCACATAGGGATGAAATCATACTGTTTTTGTCTGTTTCTATCTGACTTATTTAACTTGGCCTAATACCCTCAAGATCCATCCATGTTGTCACAAATAACACTATTTCATCATGTTTATGGCTGAATAATATTCCATTGTGTATGTGTGTGTATATGTGTGTGTATATATATATATATACACACACACACACACACACACACACACCACATCTTCTTTAACCATTCATCACTTGATGGACAGTTAGGTTGTTTCCATATCTTGACTATTGTAAATAATGCTTCAATAAGCATAGGGGTTCATATATCTTTACAAATTAGTGTTTTCATATTTTTGGATAAATACCTAGAAAAGGAATTGCTGGATCATAGCGTAGTTCCATTTGTAATTCTTAAAGGAACATCCATACTGTTTCCACAGTGGCTGCACAATTTACCATCCCACCAACAGTGTATGAGGGTTCCCTTTTCTCCACATCCTCACCAACACTTGTTATTTCTTGTCTTTTTGACATGTTAACTTAAAGATTAAAAGGCCTTTCAAAGTAAAAGGTAATAAGCATTTATTTGAGATCAAAAGATCAGCTACTTCGTATGCTCTGATCCAGGCAGAAAGAAGCCAAATAGCATCCTGAGTGGGAGACAAATGCAAAGGGTGCTTATGAGAACGAGAAGAGAGCAATAAACCAGGAGAAGGGAGGCAGGTCTATTGGTGCAGATACTGTAACATAGTGCTGCCAATTCTAAACAATGTATAATTTTGGGTCTGGTAGTCATAATAGCTACTTTTTATTACCTTTGCAAATAGTTCTTTGGGGTGCAAGGTTGCTGTGTTAACATCCCAAAGATCTGAGGCATAAGACGTTAAGTGCAGAGCAAAGCAGTACCTCTGGCGTGGAAGCTCCAGATTCATTTCAAAATGGCTTTGTTTTTGTATTTGTTTGTTTGGTTTTTGTTTTTGAAGGTAATAACCACTCTAAGGGGTCTGAGGCGATGTTTCATTGTAGTTTGATTTGCATGTCCCTAATAACTAGTGATGTCGAACATCTTTTTGTGTGCTTGTATGTCTTCAAGGACAGGACCACAGTGGCACCTCCGAAACTGTGTTGGCGCAACCCCACAGTACTCCTGGGAGGCCCTCTTCTCGGCAAATGGACGCTTCAACCCTCTGCCATTTAATATTCATCAAAAGCTTGATTGAGAGAAGCAGACCCAACAGCCGTGAACTCTGCCTGTTCCAGAGTATTAGAGGTCTGTTCCTGACACAGTCCAGCCTGATAGCAAGCTGTGTTCCCCAACCACAGCACTCTACCTCTATATGCACATGCTTCTACATAATTGTGGTCTGCACCTGGCATCAGCCACACTGGAGAATGTGATGAGAAACACCGTGATGCTCCCCACGGTTCCTTAAACACTCTGATTAGGACCTTGCTCGCAATATCCAGGCTCTTTGGCAGGGCTCAGGGGAGACATTTTTCTCTGCTCTCAGTATCAGGAAGAGTTACATTTCTCTTGAACAAACAGTTTCATTTGTTCTGACTCACATAACAGAAGCTGCTTTCATGTGTACATTAACTGTCTGAAAGCTGAGAGATAAGATAGCGGCTCAATGCTGACTGGTATAAAGACCTTGAAGCATGTGCATTATGTCCTCGCCTTCTTCCTAGGTTCATGTGCATTAATTAATTCCACAAATAGTTGCGGGGTGCCTACTACAAGCCAAGCACTCTGCTAGATACTACCCCTCAACAGAACAGACAAAAGTTCCTACCCCAGGAAGCTTGCAATCTAGTGGGAAAATATATGACAAAATTACACATATATGCATGTACATATGTTAAAATATACTTTAAAGTATTAAAAATGTATTATATTATATATAAAAAGTATTACATGTAAATATGTAATAAATGTGTAATACTATGTTACTTGGTGATAAAGTAATGTAAAGTAAATTAGGGGAATCACTTCTTGGCCTTTTGGCTAAGATCAAGTGTAATACATTAAGGAAAAGGACTAGGATGGGAAGAGGTACATTTTAAAAGTCTGCAGTGACTTTCTGAGATGCCATTTGAGCAAAGCCTGAAGACTGAAAATGCTAAGGTAGTTGCTTTGTGGATCCCTGGGAGATGAACATTCCAGATAGAGGGAACAGCAAGTTCAACATCCCTGAGGCAGAAGTGTGCTCAGCATTTTGAAGAAATAGCAAGGAGGTTGGTGTGGCTGACGTGGCGTGAGTGAGGCAGTGGCGTGGTCATACGTATCAGAAGCAGAATAATGTCAGGCCTCCGAGTCCTTTGATAAGCTTGGACCCTACACATTATAAGATGCAAAGCCATTTAAGGGTTTTTAGCAAAGGAACGACAAGTTCACAGGATCACTCTAGCTGATGAGTTGAGATCAGACACAGGAGATAAAAGTAGAAGCAGGAGATTAATTAGGATACACTGCAGGAGTTCAAAGGAGGCCATGCCGTGAGCCAGCTTGGTAGCAGGGGCCAAGTGAGAAAAGATCGCACATGCCGGATGGATATCTGTGGGTAGAGCCAATAGGATTTGTTGACAAAGGCACTGTGAGTAGGAAAGAAAGGGAGGAGTCAAGGATGACTCCGGTTTTTGGAAGGCTGCGACTGTCTTGAACTACTCATATTCCCAAGAGTAGAATATGGGACAGTGGGTTTGGACATGCTCATTTGAAGAACAGAGCCCTGGGACAATTCAAAACTCAGATTTCATCTAAGCATCTCACCCTCAATTTTTTTTAATCTAGTGTCCTAGGCTGGTATTTACAAACCTTACAATATTCCTTTCTATAAACTTCTTTAGGTTCTTTTTAGAACAAGACAAATATAGTGGAGGCCTGTGCTCTCATAATGACATCACATAATGCATTTAAGAGCTATTTAAGAGTCAGTTCTGTGTCAGGCAGGAGGAGCTGGGGATAACCAGACAAAGCCCCTGGCCTTGTGAAGCTTGGTTACAGTTGAAGGGAACAACTGTAGTTGACATGTCAATAAACACACAATTAAGATAATGTCAGATTGTAACAGGTGCAATGAAGAAAGGAGAACAGATGAAAGTGGAGAGGATAACTCAGAACAGGAGTTGTGGCTTCACTGAGGATGTGCTATTTGAACTAAAACCAAGGTGACAAGAAGGAGCCATGCCATGTTCTAGAGGAAGGGCATTCCAGGCCACGAGAGCAGGTGGGGCAGAGACCTGACGTGGGAATGAGCCAGCGTGTTGAGAAGACAGAAAGTGGGTTGGCAGGGTGGCTGGAATGCAGTGAACGGGGGAGTGGTTAGGGGCCAGGACGGAGAGGTGGGAGGGAGCGGCTCCTGTTAAGACGTGCCTGCATGGCAAGAACTTTGGGTTTTATTTTAAGTGCACTGGGAGTCATTGCAGATTTCCCAGCAGGGGAATGACATCAGGTGATTTACCCTGACTGCTGCTGAGTGTCACGTGGCCTGTGAAGGATCAGGAGGCTGCAGTGAATGAGTGAGGTGATGGGGGGTGGACAAGGACAGGAGTGTGCAAGGGGGAGACAGGCTCCAGTGCATGTTGACCTTGCTGAGGGACTGAATGACGGAAGAGAGGAGTCAAAGATGACTCCTGGGTTTGGGCTAGAGCAACTGGGTGGATGTTGGTGCTGTCATGAGTTAGACCAAACTGGAGAGGGGCAGGTTTTAGGGAGAAGTTGAGTTCCACTCCAACTCAGTTAAATTTGAGATGCTTGTTATTCACTTTGCACTTCTGCGTGTTTTCTGCCAAGAAAACCACTCGTTTCTTCAATTAGCGTTTGTTAAATGAGTGATGCCAGCCCTTTTTGGATGAGAGAGGCCAAACGCAGGATTACAGATTGGCAGTTCATCCCAGGAAGCAGTTTCACTGATGCTGTTGTGACCAATCATCTTAGCAGCCTGTGGAGGCCCTGAGTTGGGAAAGACTGTCTTCTATAGGTGACATGTCTGAGGCTGGGGGCACTACGTGACCTGCCCGATGAGCCTACCTCCCAGGGGCAGACCCAGGCCTTGTACCTTGGCTCTTTCTTCCATCCCATGCCAAGCTCTTATCAAGGTGCTGCAGGTCCCTGAAAGAGCTGTTTTGAAAGGTCTCCATGTGACATAGCCCATAGGCCCTTGGGGGCTGTGGTGACTCTGGCCAGCCAGAAGCTGTGGCAGCCTGTTTCAGCCCCAAAGTGGCCTGGGCCATCAGTCAGCAGCCCAGAGCTGGCCATGACTTCCAAAACGTTCTGGTTGAGCTCTGTGACACCCACAGACAAGGGTTCTCTACTTGCTTTTGTGAGTCAGAAGCACTGGAGGGCAGGTTGGCCCAGACTTTGGAATGGAACCCGGGCCAGGATTCTCCCGCAGGAGACAGGCCTCACTCTGGGCGGTTGGCTTCACCAGAGCCAGTTAACAAAGAGGCAGAGGACGGGGCATGGCCACTTACCCAAAGGCGTGTGCCTTTCACAGCCCTGTTTCCCACCCGGCGTGGCACATTCCAAAATAAAGAAAATTTATTCTTGTAGATTATCAGATCAAAGGTAGAACATTGATATTTATTTCTGTAGATACAAGTAATGTATTAAATAGCAATCATAACAGGGACTCTCAAACTTAAGCATAAGAATCAATGAGGAGAAGAGATTTTATCTTAGCCCATTCGAACTGCTATAATAATACCACAGACCTGGACGGTTATAAACACCATAAGTTTATTTCTCACAGTCCTGGAGGCTTGGAAATCCAGCATTAAGGAGCATGGCTAGAACCCTCCTCGTAACTGGCACCTTCTGTGTGTACCCTCACACGGTGAAAGGGGTTGGGGAGCTCTCTGGAGCCTCTTTCATAAGGGCACCCATCCCCCTCAAGAGGTTTCCACCCTCATGACTTATGCTCTTCTCAAAAGTCCTGTATCCTAATACCAACATTTGGGGGGTTAAGATTTCAACAAATTAGTTTGAGGGCATACAAACTTTCGAACCTCAGTAGATAGTACTGTGCAAAGGGTAAGAACTTCAAGTCTGAAGCCAGACTGCCTGTGTTTGACTCCAGGCTGTATTGATTACTAGTTATACAAACTTGGAAAGGTTTCTTAATCTCTCAGTACCTCAGTCTACCCATTTGAAAACTGGGGGTAATAACATTGCCCAATGATAAGTTGTGCTGAGGGTTAAATGAATTTATTAATATAAAGCTCTTGGAGTAGTGCCTTCACATGGTATTCTACAGGTAGAAGCTATAATTGTTAATAATAGTATTATTTTTCCCAGCTGGCTGACTTGTTAAAAGTGCCAAGTCCAGAGTCATACATGTAGAGTTGCGGTTTCAGTGGTCCCAGAGTGGGGCCCAATAATTTTTCACAAGCACTACCACAGATTCCTGTTTCAATTGGACCAAAATGACTCTTTGAGAAACCCTGGACTACCAGGCAAAAGCGAGCATCTGCAAACAAGGCTGGGTGGCAGGTACTACCAGGAGGAAGGAATAAAGAATAGTGTATACGTCTCCAACTCATAATTTCATGCTCTTCAAAGTGGTGGGTTTAGAATAGAACCCAATGAGTCTCGCAATGCATACACAGATGGTTTCCAAAGAGAGTCATTTAACTATATTATTAATTTTCATATTATTTCATGTTTATATATATCTTCCTACTAGATTCTGTTATTGAGGTATAATTCTCACATCATCAATTTCAGTGTTTTAAAGTGTGCAATTCAGTGGTTCTTCGTACACTGGCAAAGTGGTACAGTCACCACTATCTAAATCCAGAGTGTTTTCCTCCCCTCCCCCCTGGGGGAACAAAAACGCACTCATCAGCGGTCACACCCTATTCCTCCCCTACCCCGGCCTCAGGCCACCACTGGTCTACTGTCCGTTTCAGTGGACTGGCCTCTTCTGGACACTTCATAGAAATGGAATCTCACAATCTATGGCCTTTTGTGATCAGCTTCCTTGACTTAGCATTCTTTCAAATTTCATCCATGTTATAGCATGTATCAGTACTTTTTTCATTTTTATGACTAAGTTAATATTCCATCGTTTGGCGGTATCATATCTTCTTTATCCATTCAGCAGTTGACAGACATGTGGGATGTTTTCCATTTTTTAACTATTATGAATCACACTGCAATGAAATTTGCGTGCACATGTTTGCATAGACAGATATTTTCATTTCTCTGGAATATATCCTTAGGAGTAGAATTGCTCAGTCATATAGCAACTCGATGTCAAATTTTTTGAAGAACTGGTTTTCAAAGCAGCCGCGCCATTTTACACTCCCACCAGCAATGTATGAGCGTTTCAAGCTCTTCAGATTCTCACCAACACGTCCTTTACATCTGGCCTTTACTCTGGCCACACTCGTGTGCTTGAAGTGGTATCCCGTGGTGATTTGATTCGTGGTTTCCCCATGACTGATGACATGGAGCATCTTTTCACCCGTCAGTATCTGGCCCTGCAGGGTTTGGGGTTCTGAGGCTGCGTGCTGAGGTATGGTTGTACTGAGAACAGGCTGTTCATTTCATCCCACCAAGTCTAAAGAGGAGTATGTTTTATTTGGTTCTTAGCAAATATTTACCTAGGCCCCTTCTGCAACAGATGTAGTTTTTGCCTGAAGAGCCTAGTAAATGAAATTAACTACAACATTTTATAATTATTTTACAAACTAAATAGGTAGTTGGAGAAAATAAACTAATACATATAAGAGATATAAGAGAAACTCCATTGGAAGGTGTTTTGTTACTTAAGCGCTTGTTTGAAAGTTATTTATTTGAGTGAAACCCACTGACCCTCTAACACGCCTGTGCCAGGCAAGCCAGCACCCCTGTCCCAGGCAGCCAGTGATTCTGTAACACACTCTAGGGAAGAAAAAAAAAAACATTTCTCTACCTTTCTAAGGTCTTCTGGCTGGTATGATAATTAAATTAACATAAGACAGGTTAGCAGGAGGAAAAACAAGTTTAATTATGTCCTACTGGGGCCCTGTAAGAATATGAACCCCACATGCAGCCAGGGAAAAAAGGCTTATTATATGCCATCTTGAGCTAATAATAGGTCCTGCTTCAAAGAAAGGAGACCATTTGCGGGAAGAGGGGAAGAGCAAATGCCTTTAGGGACACAGAGAGGCCTTTGATTTCTCCGTCCCGCTGGGACCTCCAGTGCACCACGCTAGCCCATATTCTTTGCAGTTTTATCTCTTCCTGGGCCAGAACCTCTATCTAAATTCTTTTAGGCACTTAGAGGGAGGTAATAAGCTTTTCCCGAGTCTCTTGGGGCCTCGACTGTCTTTAGCTCAAAAGAGTCTGCGTGCCAAAGTGACACATTCCAGGGAGACTTGATCCGAACCCCTCGATGCGCAGATGGATGGGCACTCTCGGCACCAAACATGGGGACTTCCTTCAGAGAGGTCTCCGGGCGACCCACACAGGAGCTGCCTCACAGCTGGGTGTTGAGCTCAAGTCCCAGTTGCTCAATCACAAGAATTTCAAAGTGTTCCCAGTCTACAGTCTGGGGATTAGGGGCTAAGTTCCCGGAGATCTGGAAAGGGGAGTGTATCATTAACAGTCTCGAAGCCTAAACTTGATTGGAAATGGATTTGGCTTTTACTTATAGTGCAAACCAGGAATTCCCTAAAAATGAGACTGCTAATCCGTAGGAGTCCTGCTGAGGATATTCTGGGAAGTTCCAAATGCTTAGCTGTTCTGGAAATCTGATTCCAAACTGGAACATCTCTTCTCCACGCACGTTCTCTCCTCCTGAAAGTATCATGACAAATTGCTCTCATCTTTAGAGCTTATAGTGGTAGGAATCTCACACCAAGGCAGACTTTTAAAAACAAATGTTGCAATCATTGACGTGATATTCTCTTCTCTGAGGGATTTCTGTCAGACTATGGAAACTGCTTTTCCCCTTCGTCCCCCAGAAAGCAGCCAGCTATGGCGACAGGTGCAGAAGATAAAGCAGGGCCAGTGGCCCAGTGCTAAAGGCAGCACCTGTATGTTTTGTAAAGGCCTGGCTTCCCCACTTAGCAGACATGTGGTTTTGAGTGTGAACAATAAAGGGGCCATATGCCAAATCTGACAAGCTCGGGGGATCCCACAGGGCAAGACTTACAAACTCTGTGAGCAAAAGTAACCACACAGATGGTCTCACCATGAATTCCTCACTGGGCAGGCCACAGTGGGTGGTCACACCCAGGCCTACAGCTTCCTCAGCAAAGGTTAATCTTTACCTTAAGTGAGCTCCCTCCACTGTCTTATGCATCTAGGATAACATATATTAGAGATGTCAGAGGGATTTTCTTCTCTAGACCCCCAGAAGGCACAACCGCAGGCACCAAGCACAGGACCACCAGGGCAGGAGATCGCAGAACCCCTCATTGTCATCTGGTTCCCCGAATACCATCTCTGTACTGTAATCAGTAACTATCCTGTACCCACCACACAGAAGAAGTGTGTGTTCCTCCATTTTGCTTTTGGTCCGATCCTACACATTTCTCCACTTTGCTTTCTCGCACTTCTTAATCTACCACCAGTGGTGTTCACATGCCCTCTTTATGTCCTCTCCTTCAGTGCTAACACACTAAATAAACTGCAAAAACTGCCGTTCCCTGGAACATTTTCTCAATTTGCTGAGATTTTGCTCCTAGGCATGTCCTCTAAATTTGGGGTCAAATAAACTCATAAAGCTTTTCTATAAGCTGGATGTTTTTTTTGTCAACATGGGCAAATTGCTTACTTTCTATGAGCCTCCAGTTCTACCTCTGAAAAACTGAGATGAAGTTATTTACCTCAAATGACTGGCTCGAGACAGAAATAAGCGATAGGAGAGCGCTCAGAGGCGTATTAAGAAGGGATGCGTAAGGGAAGCTATTGTTATGCGGCCTTCCCCTTCCATCCTCAGTGGGAACTTCCTTTTTCTTCTCAAATTTTTCCCAGACTCCAGTTCCGAACTTGGGGAATAACTCCAGGCATTCAGAAGGTATCTAACAAAGCTTTCTTAGATGGAACAAATCACGTTTTCCGGATAAATAAAATATCAAATAGATGAGTAGATTTGGTCACTTAATAAACACTTATTAGGTGCCTACCATGTTCCAGGGACTCTGCTAGGCACCAGAGAAACTGCAGTGAAAACAAAACAGACAAACGGCCATGCCCTTGTGGTGCTTCCATGCAAGAAAGGAGAGAGACTCTGAGTCACCAAAAGGCATAAAATGTTGACTGATGGTAACTGCCATGGAGAAAAATAAAGCAGGGAAAGAAGCTGAGGAGTGGTAGGGGTGAGGTGAGGCCTTCCCTGAGGGAAGGGTAGGGGTATTTTTAAGGGCTCCAGTTTGCTCTTCCAAATGCTGAATTCCCTGGGAGTGAGTAGCTTTCCAGGAGTCATTTCTAAAGAAGTGTCACCTTCCTCCCATCTCAGGGGTCACTGTGGTCCCAGGCTCCCAGCAGTCAGGCTCAGGGTCAGAAGCCAGGCAGCACTTAGATGGGAGACAGTGACAAACCAGGCAGATGGAAGGGGACCCTGGGTAGCTCCAGATCACCCCGTCCTGGGAATTAGATCACCTTGGGAAGGATCCCCACCTTAGCTCTGTCTAAAGGCCCTGCCTGCTGTGCCTCCTTGAACAGCAATGACCGAGAACCATCTCATCAACCTCAGATCCCTTCCCTGTTTGCATCGCATGAACAGCACACTCCTGTCCAAGCTCATCCAGACCAAGATCTGCTGATTTCCTAGCAACACAGCCCTAACAGTTCTTGCATGGAATGAAGTGAATCCTGGCAGAGAAATAAAAGTTTATGTTTCAGGGGAGGGAAAAAAACATGTCGAAATTCTTGCTTTTTCTCCCTTGCTGCTCAATCAGCAGCCCCAGGAACCACCTTTGACCAAGCTAAGCAGGGGGCCACTTCCTTCAGCAGCTTGGAAGCCCTGTGCCATAGCAGTGTTGACATTACGTTGCATAAAGCGTGGCATTCACAACAGCTTGCATTTATGTAAAGCCATTATGGGCTGTTTCTTTTTGGAGTTATCGATATTCTGCCTCTTGACAACTTTAGTAGAAGCCTGGACAAACCTACCAAAAATGATTTAGAAGTGTAAAATGGCTATCGCAGACGGTCTGGTCAAGGGCGGCAACTAGCTTGTATTCCGCACTTGTTCTGAAGGCTTGGTGTTGGCCCCACGTAACTCTGGCCTCTGAAGGAGTCTCGGGAGGCTGGTTGGGAAAGAAAGTTGTGGAGGATTTTTAGCAATGTCTGCCATTGGTGAGATGTGGTAGAGGGGCACCCCTCTTGGGTGTTCACCATGCCTAATCTAGTTCCAGCTTCTCATTACTCAACTGAGGGAACTGATGTGTAGGGAGTTGAGGTGACTCCATGAAGATCATTACCGATGCGGACACCGGCCCACAGTGTCCGTGACGTTATGGATGAGACACAAGACAAATTCACATGGACAACTAAGTCCTGTGGAGGAAAAGGGATGGCACTGTTACTCTCTCAAGGGGAGAGCGCCCTGACCCTTGCCTTGACAGGTTTTTATTGGGTTTCAATTTGCACAGGAATACAGGTAAAGTTCATTAATCATTGTCAGACAGTAAGGATCAAACAATAGATAACATACAAAGAACTCTGAGGGCCTATTCTGAGTCAGGGTCTGTTAGCTAAAGGGCTACAAAACTTTGGGAAACAAACTCATTTCCTGCTCGGACCTTTATCATTTAATTGAGAGCATTCTGGACAAAGCAGGTTTCACAAGATTTTATGCATTCTTTCTTAGGCCTGGTCACCCGGGGAACCCACCTTTTCCAGCACAGGGCTGCACCTACCTCTGTCATTGTTTCAGGCTTAAGTCAGGCACAGGAAGTAAGGCAGCCAAGAGATTAGGAGACTTCTTGGAGACAGAATGAGGACTCAGGCTATGTCAGAACCGAGGGGCAAGGGTCCATCACCCCCTTTTGCTATAGACCCCCAAGTCCTTCCCTGAGGGCTTCCACATGATCTTGCCTGTCTTAGGTTGTTTCCCCCTTGGGGAATCTTACCAGTCACTGGCTAACTGATCAAGCATTGGGGCCCAGCTATAGATGAAGTAAAAAGAGCAGAAGTGGCACTTCTTCCAGGGAGATA
Organism: Sturnira hondurensis; assembly: GCF_014824575.4. NCBI lineage: Eukaryota > Metazoa > Chordata > Mammalia > Chiroptera > Phyllostomidae > Sturnira > Sturnira hondurensis. The sequence continues at coordinate 297,245 of NW_028095541.1, read as the reverse complement.
AGCTTTGTCTCCTTAGTGATTTATGGTCCCAAGGTCGCTCACTCAACCTTAGCCGTGGTGGGGTTACAGCTCCTGAAACCAGGCAGGGCATTTCCAAACATCATACCACCAGAGAGAAGCAGAGCTGGACCTGGAATCCAGCCCTTTAGATCCCAACCTGAGTACTGTTTCCTCCCTCCCTCCCTACCTTTCTTCCTCTTCTTCTTCTTCTTCTCCTCCTCCTCCTCCTTCTTCTTCATCCTCCTTCTCTCCTCCTTCCTTCCTTTCTTCATCCCCTCCTTCCTTCCTTTCTTTCTTTCCTTCTCTTTTTCAGAAGACTTCATTTATTTGACACCTTAAGTTAGGCAAAGAAAAATATGTGCAACTGCATAGAAAGAATCACATTCTCACACTACTTGAACATACAGCAGTGGTCAAAAATAATGAATTTGGAATGAATCCCAGGATACATTGCAAGAGCAAAAACGAAAAAAAAAACCCTTGTATAGAAAAACTTTAGGCTTCTAATGTCACTAAATCCAATACTAATTATGTTTCCTTATGTTCCTCAGCTTCTTCCAACTCTTTTTTCACTCTCTAATATGTGCATAAGATCAATATATGCAGATTGCAATCTGCGCTGACTTCTGGGACCATCATCTGGGACTCTTGCAGGATGTCTGCCTGCTTTTTAATGGCATAATTTTCACCATTTGCAGCTTGTGTTTTCTTCAATCTTTTCCTCTTGTTGTTTTGCTTCCTCTTCATATACCTTCTTTTTTTCTTTTTCTTTTTCTTTTTTGCCAATTACTTCACCACACCAGTTTTGATCTTGATTTACACATGACCATGGAGGACTGGCCGTGGTCCCTCCAGCACCCAGGGCAGGGGTGGAAAGCCAGGGCAACTGTGCAGGGAAAGTGGGTACTGTTTTCAACATCAGCTCACTGTTGCCCTGAATCACAAGGTCTGGAGAGGGCTGGCTCCGTGTGCTGCCTGACACTGGGTTCATGGTGACCAGCTGCTCCATGGTTCCAGCCGGGCTCCTGCCATCTGTCTGCTCCCAGCAGGACTGCATGCCCCAAGCTACTGTGGTCGCAGCAGGGCAGAGAGATCCTCCCCAGGCAGAAACCCGTAATGACACCCAGGGGCCTGGACTTCAGATCCAGAGCTTGAGGCTATTCTCTCTCCCCTATAATTACATTGTCCTTATCATTCTTATTATCCCAGTTTGGGATGTTTTGCACAGAATTGATTTTATTTTTCTTTGAGTAATGTTGACATAAATTCCATTTACTTTCTGTTGTAAAACCTGTCCTCTTGACTAAGAATAACTGATTTGGTAAGATAAGACATTCATACGAAGATGTCACTAGAAGCAAAAAGGACCAGAAATGGTTTTTGGTTTTGATTCAATGTATTAAGAAATAACCTTTCTTTGGAAAAATAAAATAAAATAAACCCTAGCCCAGCTGAAAATTTTGCCTTTTGCTCCGGCCCAGGACCTGGCTTCCTGCCAAGTTGCACACTGGTCAGCACCTCCTCCTGAAATGCTCGCCTTCCCCACAGTCTCCTAGTAGTGATGACGTAAATTGTTTGTTTCCAAACCTCTTGCTTTTTCTCTTGTATAGCACCCCATACCATTTTGATTTTCTAGATTTCACTTTCTCATCTGTAAATCCAAGAAGCAGTGTAAATGATCATTGATCCCTTCAAGCTCGACATCTCACAGCCAGTGCCCAAAGTTAGTACTAGAATGCATATACCATTTCCCTGGGAGGGCTCTTTTTTCTTTTTTGATTTTTTATTTATTGACTTCAGAGAGAGAGGAGGGGGGGAGAGAGAGAGAGAGATCTGTTATCCCAGTTATTTGTGCATTCACTGGTTGATACTTGTATGTGCCCTGACGAGAAATTGAACTCTCAACTTCAGTGTATCAGGATGACATGCTAGCCAACTTAGATGCCCAGCCAGGGCCCTGGGGTTGGGGTGGGGGGTAAGGGGAGGGTGCTTTTGTGCTTTGTTCTGTTTTGTTTTTAATATGCGTTATCCTGCACTCATTCTCTGCTAGTTCTTTGAGCTCAATCATTTATTTTGCAACCCCTTCGCAGCCCCCCTAGACCTGTGCTCTACACTCAAGGATTTCTTGATTTTCAGAACTGATGCTCTGTGAGCCCACCTTATCTGGACTAAGTAGACCACATACTTCACTTCCCCACACCCAAAATTTGTACTTTCTGTTTTCTCTCTAAGACAGCAGCAAGCTATGGGTACTCTGTGGCCAGCCTCAAAGGGTCTCACGCCTTAAGATGAAGAAAATATTTCTTGGAACTAATGATTCTTGATTTTGAAGGTAAAAACACAAACTTTAAAATTTTGTAGGATCATAAAACAATCAGTTGTATTTCTATACACTAACAATAAAAAAATTTAATTAAGAAAATTCCATTTATAATAGCATCAAAAACAATAAAATACATAGGAACAAATATAACAAAAGAAATTCAAGACTAGTACAGTGAAAATCAAAAAACATTGTCGAAGAAAACTGAAGAACCAAATACATGAAAAGACACCCCATCTTTGTGGACTGGATAATTTGATACTGTTAACATGCCCACACTCCCCAAATTGTTTACAGGTTCAACACAATACCTACCAACACCCCAAGTGGCTTTTTCACAGAAATTGACACCAGGATATTAAAGGTCATATGGAAATGCAAGGGACCCAGAATGGCCAAAACAATCTTGAAAAAAAAAGAACAAAGTTAGGAGACTTATACTTTCTAACTTCAAAACCATGAAGCTGCAGCAATCAAGACAGTGTGGCACTAGAATCAAAATAGACACGCAGATGATGGAACAGCATGGAGAGTGTAAAAATAAACTTCAACATTTAATTTTGGCAATGGTGCCAGGACACTTCAATGGGAGAGTTGTCTTTTTACAATCGGTGCTGGGCAAGTGGACATCCACATGCAAAACGATGAAGTCAGACTTCTAGCTGACATCAAACCTTAATTCATAACGGACCATTAATTCATAATGGACCAAATACTTAAAACTAAGAACTAACACTATAAAAATTTTTGAAGAACACACAGATGTAAATCTTCATGACCTTGGATTGGGCAATGACTTCTTATATGTGACACCAAGCACACAAGCAGCCCAAGGCAAAAAATAAAGTTGGGCTTCATCGAAGTTGAAAATGTTTGTGCTTCAAAAGACACTATGAAGAAAGTAAAAAGACGAGTCATAGAATGGAAGAAAATATTTGCAAATCACATATCTGGTAAGGGTCTAGTATCCAAAATATGTAAAGAGCACTTACCAATTAGCAGTAGAGAAACAAAAACCACAATTTAAAAATTGGCAAAGAATTTGAATAGACATTTCTCATAAGAAGATATGCAAATGTTTAATAAGCACATAAAAAGATACTTAACATCAGTAATCATCGGGGAATATAACCAAACTATAATAAGATGCTGCTTTATACACACTAGGATGGCTACTGTAAAGACAGACGATAACAATAGTGAGGATGATGAGAAATTGGAACCCTCCTTCATTGCTGGTGGGAATGAAAAATAGTGCAGTTACTTTGCAAAACAATTTAGAAGTTCCTCAAAAAGTTTAATATAGAGTCACCATGTGACTAAGCAGTCCCACTCTAGATATAGATATATAAATGAAAACATTTGTTCACATAAAAACTTGTACATGAATTTTTTTAGCAGTATTATTCCTAGTAGTCAGAAAGTAGAAATGGACCAAATGTCCATCGAGTGATCAATAAACAAAATATGGTATAGCCACAAGATGAAAGATTATTTGGAAACAGACAGGGATGAAGTAGTAATTCATGCTATAATACAGGTGGACTGTGAAAACAGTATACTGAGCGAAAGCATACAGTCACACTAGGCTGCATACTACATGATTTTGTAACCTAACCTACACGTGTAGCCTAGCAGGTAACCTAGCATAGACTAACCTTTGTTTAGAGTTTATAACTTTGCCTGGATTTACCTATAACTTCACTTAGCTCACTCTAAAATTGATAAGGTTTGCCATCGTGTAATTTGTTGAAATTTGTAGGTCTGATTATTCAGACCTACACAGTCCCTAATGATGACCGCTAGACTTGTTTCTCAGGAATAAGCTCAAGATGTTTTGCTGGACTGGGGAGGCGGGGGAGCGGACTGGGTGGGGGTGAACCAGTGGAAACCACCGGGGACTGGCTGGAGAAGCCTGAAAGACTTTCCAGTGACCTCCTCGTGACCTTCCTCATTATATCCTCACTATATTGCTAAAATCTTCAACATGCAATGTATCTATAGCCCTGTTTCCTGACTTGCATGTGCTGAAATGTTTCCACCTATAAATGCAATGACAAAGTCTACTTTGATGTTTATGCATGATTTCCCCTGATAAAGGTGGTTCAGATGCTGTGTTTGGGCACTCACTGCTCTGGGAACAATGCCCGGTGCGTCCGCAAGTGCCCACCGGCAATAAGCTTCCTTCTCATGAGTCGTCTCAGGGTTGTCTTTCAGCTGGCAACCTCTCAGATTTCAGACCTGGTTTGGCCCGGTGACAATTCTGTTTCTATGAAATGTCCCTAATAGGCAAATCCATAGAAACAGAAAATAGAAGAATGCTCGCTTGGGGGAGTGCGGAATGGGGGTGCCTGTTAATAGGTACAGGTTTTTTTTGGTGGGAGGTGGTGATGGAAATTATTCTGGAATTGAATAGTAATAGGAATTGTACAATTCTATGAAAATACTAAAAACCACTGAGTTTTACACTTTCAAGTGGCAAATATTATGGTATAAAAATTATAGCTCAATACAGCTACATAAAATAATGTTGTGGGATCAAAAAAATTTTTTTTAAGATTTTTATTTATTTATCTTGAGAGGGGAAGGGAAGGAGAGAGGGAGAGAAACATCAAGTATGGTTGCCTCTCATGTGTCCCCTGCCGGGAACTGGCCTACAACCCAGGCATGTGCCCTGACTAGGAATTGAACATCAATCCTTTGGTTCACAGGCTCATGCTCAATCCACTGAGCTACACCAGCCAGGGCAGACCATAGAAATTTAATAGGAAAATCAGAGAGGTGAACTAGAATCCTAAGCTAGCTCTCTCCCTCTTAGTGCCCAGAGGCTCTCCACTCACTCTGTGGTGACAGTCACCCCCACAGAACTCGAAGTCTGTGCAGATCCTGGAAGGTCATCTCTCCCCTTAGTCAGTGACTCATTGACCCCTCCCTAACATTCCCACTGGGTCACCATCTAGCCTGCACTCCACAAGCTACTTTTTCTCCTCTACGAGCATGGGTTGAATATTACTATGTGCTCAGTCCTGGGCTAAGCTTCAAGACTACAGTTTACATCGCTGTCTCTTTAATGTAATAAACATTTATTTGAATATTTGTAATGTGTAAAATATTTGACTGGTTTCTATTCATTTTTGTTTAATTTATACTTCTTTTAGTCTGGATTTTCCCAGAATGCTCCCAAACTCAAGTGGAAATAATTTGTTTGGGAAATACGGGTAACACTTGCAAACAAACAGGAAAGAGATCCAGGGAAAAAAAGGTTTAAGAAGTCAGCTACCACAGCAAGCAACTGAAGCTTAACCTTTAGGGGCACTCTGGGAAAAAGTGTAAAACATATGGCTGAAAAGCATTCCTTCCACCCGACGGCCAGGAAGCTGGGATAATTACACACCAATTTCTGCATCCCTGGTTGACCTGCTCACACTGGGAATGTCTGTTTCTTAGCACCTCTGGCTGTGGAAGAAAGCACAGACTTTGCAGCCTTCCCAGATCTGCACTGGGAGAGGGGAGAACCCTCAAGCACATGCATAGATTCTGGGAACTGGGAACTGGCAGGACCTCAGGTCCAAGAGACATGGGTGGGAGACTGACGGCATCAGCTCCAATGCCTTCCTCCTCCACACACTGGAGATGGTGGACAAGAAGAATACACAAAATGCAGCACGATGTCATAAATTAAGTAAAAGTGAAAGTACCGTGTTTTTGGACTATAAGACGCACCCCCCCACACACACACAAATTTGGGAGGAACAATGGTTGTTAGTGCTGCTGTTGAGTTCTGTTTACATTCACATTGGTGAACTATCATGTTGTTTATGTTATTAAACATTTTACCACGTTTTTTGCTTCAAAATTTTTTTCCCTATTTTCCTCCTCTAAAACCTACGTGAGTCTTACGGCTCAAAAAATACAGTAAGTATCTTTGGTACAACAATGAATACTCCTCTAATAGACCCAGAAAACAGACGCTGTTCCTTGGTCAAACACTGACTTTCCAAAAACAGCGCCTAAACTGCCTTTCGAAAAGGCAAGACCGAGGTGCCTGCTCATCCTGATAAGTGAGATCCCGCACTGACAGCATCTCAAAGGTGAGAGGTTTGGGGGTGTTGAGGTCTGGTTTAAAGCAAGTCTTTCTGTGCAGGAGCCTGATTGGAACTGAGTGAGGATCACAATATAGTAGAGACTGGGGAACACAAAAAGGTAAGGAATTCAGAGTCTTGGAAAGTAAATATTTGTTTGGTGTTAATTATTGAACAGTTGAACCATCGTGTTTGTTTAAATGGCTTTGAAGGGAACCTTCCAAGATGAGCAGCGTCATTTGCAAATTTAATCTTCCTGAGCAAGTGGCGTTAATGTTGCAGTAAACTGAGTGAGTGGAAATGGTTTTTGTTCACACCTTCAGCATAATTTTACTAATTTAGTAAAAGCCGTATTCTAGGAAGCCAATGACACGCAGTCCAGTGACCGGTAAACTCTGCAGCACAGGGAAACAGCATGCACGCTTTCCATCTTCGAGAAGGAGCGAGGTTAGAGGGGCACATCTCGGAGCACAGGGCTGTGATAGCTTCTGAGGCTGTCAGCAGGTCATGGCACCCTGGAGCCCCAGCGCGGGACCGGCAGGCCGAGAGCGGAGGTCTCCGTGGTGATGTTCTGTAAATGGCTCCTCTGTGGGAAGCCTGCCCTGGAGTGTGTCCTTCCCTGCCTGGCTGCCAGGTTGGACAGCATCTCTCACTGAGGCCAGAAAGGAAGTCAGCAAGTCTGGCCTCCCACGGCCCCTGGCTCATCACAGCGCTGTGGCTGCTGTCCTGTTCTCTGCTGAGGGCGACGCTCCTTCGCGGTGCCTGAGGGAGGCTGGAGCTCAGGGCAGGATGCTCTGCCACCCTTGCCAGGTAAAATCACCAAAACCACAGTGGATTCTCCACCACGTCTCCTTTTCAGGACACAGCACTGCGCAGCCTCCACTGTGCTTGCTCCGCCTCACCTCATTAGCCTCTACAGCGCCCCCAGCAGGCAGGCAGTGTTATGGATGGAAGAAGAAATGGAGGGCTCAGGGGCAAGTCAGCATAAGAGCTGGGGTTGGCAACCAGGTCTTCAGAAGTATTCCAAAGCTCTGTCTGGGCTAAAAACATTCTAGTCGCCACACCCTTAAAGTAACTGACAAAATCATTGTGTAAGGTTACAGCTTCCCACCTAAACAGGAGAAACTGCACCTTCCACTTGGAAGCATGGTTGTATTTGGTGGCTATCTGCATGTCCTTGCTATTCAAACATTTAAAAATATAGGAGCTTATTTTTCATTATGATAGTAATAATGTTCCCTATAGAGAGTGTGCGTAGAGAGTGGATTTGTGGAGATTTGTGCTCCAGAAAAAAAGCTATCGGGTCAGTCTTGGGGGAAGGTGACCTCATCCCAGAGGCATGAGAGAGCTCCTGGCACTCTCTATGTCCAAGGTCCCGGTGGTCATGTGTCTCTAAGGGAGGAATGGGCCCTTTTCACTCTCCAGGAGAGTAAATACGGCCTTGTGTTGCTGGTTTGTCGGGTCATCGTGTCCTTTCCAACAAGCTGTTAAGCCTGGTTGTGTAAGCAAAGAAGAGAATGAGAGCTTTTGTGTATGAGCCCTGGGGTGTGGGGGTGCAGTGCCGCAGAAAGCAGGGGGCCTCTGTGGATGGCTCAGTTGCCAGGAGTCCATCGCTCATGGTGGTCTGAACATGGGTTTGTTGTCCTCAAAGCACCCCATGTCAGGACTGGGGAGAGAGTCCTAGGGGAAACATTCCAATGTCCAGGGCCTATGCTGGACCATGGCCAACCTAACCTGCTGAGGCCCACTAGCGAGGATGGAAAGGCCCCGCAAACCCAGAGTGCCTCATCGATTGGTCAAGGGTGAGAAAGAAAACCTTCACAGAAGCCTTGCTCTTCATTTTCTCCTCAACACCCCAGGACACCAGTAGGACACCCAAGGACACCCTAGGACTGGGTTCCCAAAAAACCCAGGGGGGCACAGCTTACATTTCCATATCAGGAAACCAGACAAGAACTGTCAGTGCGCCCTGAGCCAGGAGAGAGGGGGACTGGCACCAGTGATGCAACATCCAGAGGAGTTGCATGAATCCTGCATGCTTCCCCATCCCAGCAAAGGCAGGTAACAGGGTCCAGGCTGTCTCCACGGAGCCCTTCCCCCTGCCGTCCTCCTTGCAGATCAGGAGGGGTAGGCTCCAGCTCTCCCTCCAAAACAGGCTGTGACACCTGTGCAGGTGCAGGTGCAGCTTTTAGGCAGAAGATTACACCCCTGGAGAAAGGTGAGCCTCAACACTCAGGAGCACTAGTGACAGGGCACTTCACCACATTCTCTGTTCCCTCAGTCAGCAGCATCTTGAACACCTGACACTGGTGAAGGCCACCTAGGACCTTGAAATTCGAGTACTTGCAGCAGAAGATGCTTAACAATGGACAGGCCAAGTTCTGGCACCAGCAGAGCCGTGAGCACCACGGAGCGGCAGCTGGGGCATTGGGGCGGGGGGGGGGCAGGTCAGAGCCCCTTACTTCTGGGGGTGAGTACAGGACACATGCCCTTTCAGTCACTTCTGGTTGGAGGCCTAAGTGAGGCTGAATGGCTTTTGTGTGGCCCTCTAGACATGACGAATGTCTGGCAGTCTCTTGGCTACTGCCTCTCAGAGTTCACAGTGAGCCTGTCTTCCTACACCCCTCTGGGGTGAGGTGATGGAAGGTGACGGAATCTTGGCTCTGTATTGTGAGGGTCACATGCAATTTTGTTTAACTGCATTGAATTCACTAACATACAAGCATGTGTGATAGAAGAATAATGGCCCCCCAAAGTTGCCTCTGTCCTAATCCCCAAGACCCGTGACTATGTTAGGTTGCATGGCAAAGGGAATCAAGATTACAGGGGAAATTAAGGTTGCTAACCAAGTGACTTTAAGGCTGGGAGAGTATCCCAGGTTATTCAGTGAGCCTCATGCAATAGTAAGAGTCCTTAAAGGTGAAAGAGGGATGCAAGAGAGCAGGCTGCAGTGATGTGATGTGAGGACTCCACGCAACCCTGCTGACCCCTTGATTTTAGTCCAGAGGGGCCATGTTGCTCTTCTAACCTACAGAATAGAGCTGTGTGGTATGAAGCCACTAAGCCTGCGGTAACTTGTTACAGCAACCGTAGGAAACTAACACACTATGTATTAGCCAATCTTTGGAAAAGACCTCTCCACGATTAAAGAATGTCTCAGGGATTTCAGATCTCTGCTTCAAGCAAGGCAACCACTCTGACTCCGTTTTATAGGTTTCTCTAGATCTTATTTCAAGAGGAAAATATTTTCTTTAAAGTTCTCAGTACACGTGGATGCAAAAACAGTTTGAAGAGTCTCAGCTGAGTGGAGAACAAGTATCACAAAGTACTAGTTCCCCCAGTGACCTCCTTTGCCCATCCTCTGATGCTGCCTCAAGGAAATTTTCTACCTCACTGGTCACATTCAATAACCAGTCCAGTCCAGACCAAAACTCTAATCTCAGATCCCGTTTCAGTCTTATCTTCCCTTTCTCGCTGGCAAAGTTAGGCTTCAGGAGGACAGGTGTGTGAGCTGCCCTTTCTTTCTTCATCTTCCCTTTCACAGGTCAAGTTGCTCTAGTTTAGAGGGAGGCAGAGAAGATGAGGGAGGACTTCCAGTCAAGATGGAGGCATAGGTGGAAATGCTGCACCTCCTCACACAACCAAACTTAAGGACAACAAAGATTTAAAAACAAAAACACAACCAGAACAGACAGAAAATTGAACTGAACTAAAGTCCAACAACAATGAACCATTCATCCAGACTGGTAAGAAGGGCGGAGTTGGCAGCCAGCAGAGCGGGATCCTGGCAGGAAGAGGCGGTAGTTGGCGACCTGGGTGCGGGGAATAAATGAGCAAACCCAGTGAGGCATGCAAGGCAATTGGCTGACTGTGGACACACACTCACATGCAGATAAACCAGGCAAAAATGGGCAGTGAGACAGACCGTACAACCCAGGGCCCCAGAGATGAGAAACAAAGCCTAAACGCACTGATTGAAAAAACTTTCAGGGGTCGAGGTGCCAGAAGAGGCTCCCAGCCTCACAGGAGAGTTTGTGGGAGAGACCCACAGGGTCATAGAACATACACAAGCCCACTCACCCAAGAATCGGCACCAGAAGGGCCCAATTTGCTTGTGGGAAGCAGCAGAGGGGACTGAAATCTGAGAAAGAGTGAAACAAGTGCCATTGCTCCCTCTCTGACCCCACCCCCACATATAGCATTGCAACCCTGCAAGTGGGCAGGCCCTACCTGGTGAACACCTAAGACTCCGCCCCTCGTACATAACAGGTGCAAACAGACCAAAACATTATGGCTCAAACAGAACAGATCAAAGCCCCAGAGCCAATCTAAGTGACCAAGAGATAGCCAACTTATCGTATGCACAGTTCGAAACACTGGTGATCAGTGTTTGCTCACAGAACTGATGATCACTGATGCTCACCAAACTGGTTGATTTTGGTTGCAAATGAGATGAAAAAAATGAAGGCTACACTAAGTGAAATGAAGGAAAATGCACAGGGAACCAATAGTGACAGAATGAAAACTGGGACTCAAATCAATGGAGTGGACCAGAAGGAAGAAGAAACAACCAAACAGAAAAGAATGAAGAAACAAGAATTTTAAAAAATGAAGAGAGGCCTAGGAACCTCCAGGACATCTTTAAACATTCCAACATCCGAATTATAGGGGTACCAGAAGCAGAAGAAGAAAAGCAACAAGTGGAAAACTTATTTGAACAAATAATGAAGGAGAACTTCCCCAATCTGGCAAAGGAAATAGACTTTCAGGAAGTCCAGGAAGCTCAGAGAGTCCCAAAGAAGTTGGACCCAAGAAGGAACACACCAAGGCACATCATAATTACATTAACCAAGATTAAAATGAAAGAGAAAATTCTAGAAGTAGTAAGAGGTAAGGGGACAGTCACCTACAAAGGAGTTCCCATCAGACTGTCAGCTGATTTCTCAAAAGAGACCTTACAGGCAAGAAGGGGCTGGAAAGAAGTATTCCAAGTCATGAAAGGCAAGGACCTACATCCAAGATTGCTTTTATTTAGAATGGAAGGGCAGATAAAGTGCTTCCCAGATGAGATCAAGTTCAAGGAGTTCATCATCACCAAGCCCTTATTTTATGAAATATTAAAGGGACTTATCTAAGAAAAAGAAGATAAAAAATGTGAACTGTGAAAGGACAGCAAACTCACAGTTATTAACAACCACACCTAAAACAAAAGCAAACTAAGCAGACAACTAGATTAGGAGTGCAGTCACAGAAATGGAGACCACATGGAGGGTTAGCAACAGGGGATTGGAAGGAGGAGAAGGGGGAGAAGGTACAGAGAATAAGTAGCATAGATGGTGGGGAGAAAATAGACAGGGGGAGGGCAAGAATAGTGTGGGAAATGTGGAAGCTAAAGAACTTAAGACACATGGACATGAACTAAAGGGGGGGAATGGTGGGTGGAAGAGAGTGTGCGGGCTGGAGGGGAATGACGGGGGAAATGGGACAACTATAATGCCATAATCAATAAAATATATTAAAAGAAAAAAGAAATTAAAGAAAGTTATTTCTAGATCAAAGCAAAAAATAAAATAAAATAAATAACACCAAGTACATAGCAAGCCCTAACAAAATATCAGTTATTGTCTAATGAAATAGAGCTCTCTGTATTGACCTTTAAAAAAATTGTCCTAGAACTAAATAACTTAATCCAATTTTTGTAAAATATATGTATAAATATATATTCATATGAATACATTGGAAAGTTTAGGGAAAATGTACACCAAATTGTTACGGGTAGGGAATGTGATTACAGGAATCAGAAAGCTTTCACTAAAAAAAAAAAAAAGAAGAAGAAGAAGAAGAGGAATAAGGGGTCTGGGGCCTCTGATACGACTGGTCACCCACTTGTGCTGGGGAGGCACCACTCGTCTTGTCCTGTCTCGGCTGGGATCCATGTGATACTGGAAACTTCAGCTGGAGTGCTGGTCTCAGCATAAGTGGGGGACGAGGTTTTCCAGGCCACGTCCAGGCACACCCCTGTCCTGAGGCCCCCAAAGGACAGCCACATCTCCTTTTGGCCAGCATTGGTCTGTGCCTTTGACCTCCTCTCTGGGTGGGTATTGCCTCACTCAGTTGACTGGTTTATTGCCAAGCAAGTAGGGGGCAGCCCTCTCACCCCTGTACCCAGGCTGTCCCCACAGGCCTCTGACCTCAAAAATCTCCGAGTTTGGGCCTCAAAGTTCATGGGTGCCTCCAAACTCCAGGCACACAGGTCAGGCTCCCCAGGAGCTTTCCAGTCTTACCACATCAGCTCCTCTCAGATGTCCCCTCAGTCTCAGAACATTCAGCTCCCACCTGCTTCGTGGAGGGAGTAACCTCTCTCCATGAACTTAGCACTGAAGAAACCCATCCTCTTCCTCCTCCTCCTCCCTGAGGCCTCTGCATATGTTGCAGAGGGGAGCTGGGGTTGGGGTTGTGGGGAGCCAGCAGGGCCAGCTCTGAAGCCTCTTACAAGCCTGGAGCAAGCAGTCTGGCCCTTCTTTCTGCAGAATGAGCGTTCCTAACACCCTGTCGAAGGCAGCACAGACCTCCCATTCCTCTTCAACTTCCCCCCAGCCACTTTCCAGAAAGTCCATATTTTGGTGATGCCTTTTCCAGGAATCTTCATGGTCAGTTTTAACAACTGACCATACTTTGACCATACCTTTATACCATATCTTTACCAGTTATGGTATGTATTTACCATAACTGGTAAGACAGAAGATTTGAAATTAGGTTTTCTGTGAGCGAGGTCCACAAGGATTGAAGTTCAAGAGTGCAAAGATGGAAAGAGCCCAGCCTCATAAAAATAGAAATAGAAAGGAACTGGGGCCTCAACAGTTAGCTGGGTAGACAAGGCCGCATCAACAGTAATGTGTGCCCGCTCGTACTGCCTCTCATCGCCCATGCAGGACTTTGTCCCAGTGCCCAGCTCCCGGTCCCAGGTGTCTCTGTGTCCCCAGAGGGTCCCTCCACCTGTGGGAGACCCCTGGACACCCTAGTTACTGTGCAGGGTGCTGCTATCTGATGCAGAGCCTCGTATTGTCTGCAGAAGAGGGTGCTTCCTTCCCCTCCTTGCGCATTGTTTATTTTATTTTATTTTATTTTATTTTATTTTATTTTATTTTATTTATTTCTTTTTAGAGAGAGGAAGGGAGGCAGAGAGGGAAAGAAACATCAATGTGTGGTTGTCTCTGGAGCACCCCCTACTGGGGACCTGGCCTGCAACCCAGGCATATGCCCTGAATGGGAATTGAACTAGCAACCCTTTGGTTCACAGGCCGGTACTCAATCCACTGAGCCACACCAGCCTGGACCTTGTGCATTGTTAAAGGGTCCCAAAGTCATGCCCCTCATACCCTCACATCTTATGGATGTTCTGGGTTTCATTTGTTTAATAAATGCTTGGCACGTACACTGTTCTAAGTGGTTTACAAACATCCTCATAGGACCTCAAAGCCCTGTGAGCTGGGAATCACGTGTCATTACTGCTAATGAGGGAGCCCGGCACTGAAGTTAGGCAGCTTGCCCAAAGGCAGTCAGTGAGGGAGGGACAAAGCAGGCCTCTTAAAAATATGTGCTATTTTATACACATATTTTACTAGCACTCCTTCTGCTCCCTGTGTCCAAGGGGCCAGAATGAGGACAGACTCACCTGGGCTAAAGTCAGAATCCTGCCCAGCCTTCAGTAGCCAACACTTTCCTCCCAGCTTGGCCCACTACACCTGTCTCCCTCCCTGAACCAAGATGTGCCCTAGAAGGTTCCTACATCCCTTACAGACAAACCACTGTCAGGCAGCGCATGCAGCAGCAGAGGCCCGAACTCCCAGCAGAGGAGGAAAGAGCTGGGGCTCTGGCTGAGACGGGTGAGGTCCCCAGGTCTGGTACAGAACTGGGGGTCTAGCTCTGATTGCTTTCTTCTCAGGCAGAATCTTTGGAGCGTGACTATTTCTTCTGGCCCCCTGCTGCTGCTTCTCCACTCAAGAGGTTGAGACATTGCCCTGAAAACAGAAAGGCAAGACAAAGCTCACAGGCCCAGTAGTCCAGGGCTGGAAATAACTGTGTGGTCACTGAGCTGAAGGAGATCATTACTGCCGGGATATCTGCTCAGGGAGCATGCCCAACCACAGAGAGCACTCTCAGTCAAGATGGGAATTTTCATTTTCCCATTGCCCTCCTCTCGCCCGATTGGAAAATTCAGACGTGGTGCAATAGAAAACCGAGAGTTGAAAGACTCCTCGGGAGCTTCAATCTACTCTCCATGTGAGGATAAAAGGGAGCTTACACCCGAGTGTTCTCTTCCTTGCACTCAGAACTTGTGGGCATGGGGTGGGAGAGGTGGCTGCTGGTTCATCCCAGGCTGTGGTGAGTGGTGTCACAGACTCTGCCAGCAGGAGAGTGGCTGACCAAGTGCCCAACTATTTAGGCCAGCAAATGCTCAGGGCTCAGGCAGCCTCCCTCCCCAACTCTCCCTTCCTGCCAGTTTCGGCTGATGTCCTCCAGTGCTAATGAACAGCTCATAAGTATAACAAACTCCTTGGCGCCTAGAAGCCAGGCAGAGGAGCTTTAAACATGAATTTGGACCAAGTCTAGACCCCAGTGCCATTGTAGGATTTGTTGATTGTCCAGTCTGGGTATCATGAGGTGGCAGGGAGACTTGCCTCTGTTCCCGGAAAGCTGGCTCATTGCAGCCAAATGGGGCCTCCCACAGACCTGTTTCTAGGTCACAGAAACTTCCATCTGACAGACAAGCTTGAACATTGAAACCCTCCCTGATACCCAGAGGTGGAGCAGTTTCCCTAACACCCAAGGTGGGCCCCTGGTCACAGAGAACATTTCTATATAAGGATGAACAGCAGGGATCACACAGGGGTTCCCACCCAGCAGCCCCTGACACCTGCTGAAGTATGTAAGCTGGCGTAAGAATTGTACAGGCGATACTCAGAGCTGTACTCAGGCCCTCGGTGGGCTGAGGAAACTTCATTACATGTGTGTAAGGTCAATTCATACCTATTCTCCTAAGCATGTACATATTTTCATAAGGTAATTTCTCTCAAGAGAGAGCTGTATGAAACAACACCTCTGAACCTACCACCCCTTCCATACGTGGGAAGCAGAGAAACTGACCGTAATGCCCATGGGGTTGCGTTCCTCTTCCCTGGGTTGGGCCTTAATTTTGCCATTCCCACAAGGCCTGCTGCTTCCCTGCTTGTCCTTGGGAGGTTTACCTCCTCCCTCGTGTTGCTCCTTCAGGTCTAGGCCTGGGCGTACCAGGTAGGTGTTGTGACGCCCACATTCACTCACGTCCACCCTCCCACAGGCCTGTGCATTCTGCAACTCTGCCAGAGGGACTTCTCGGGGTGTCTCTGTCCTCAGGAAAATGCTTTGCCAGCAGTCAGGACAGACTTGCCAGGAGTTAACATGCTCTACTGAAGACATAGAAAATTGCAGACACATCCCCCAGTATCCTGGGCCCGCAGGTCGAGGGATGAGGCCAGGCAAGCTCTATATCATCTCCCGGACATCCCCCAGTGGAAAGGCAAGCACACAGTAACCTGCTCTTTCAACACACTTTGTAGTTACTTCCTTCCTTTATAAGTCCATTAAACCAGTGGGTAGGAAGTGTTAGAAAGAAACCATCTCCTTTAGGATTCCATCAGGCTCAAATCCCAGAGAAAAGCAGCGCCTGTTGAATATCTGTTGTGAGCAGTGGGCTCTTATAACCACCTTTGGGTTCATTATCATGTCAGTCTCAGCAACCACCAGGTCAAATGCCCCTTGAGGCCACCGAGGACACAAAATGTGGACATTCATCTTTTTTTCATGTTTCCTGGCACAGGTGTGGCACTTAGTAGGTTCTCAAAAATGCCAAACTAAGTGGAGCTCACTCCAGGGAAACTCAGATGAAAGGGGCTCTTCGAAGACTTTCGGGGCAGGAGAGAAGGGCTCTTTGACGTCTGTGCCTCCGAAGCTGTGACAGAGCAATCATTTGGGCCCCAAAACATTCCATTTTTCTGTGGCACTGGAGGAGTCAGCTTTCACTGGATGTGATGAGCCAGCTCAGGGCTCAAAGGACTGTGAGGTGGTCTTCAGAGGCAAGTAGGCTGGAGCTGGGCCTGCTCTCCCAGGGAGAAAGCCAAACCCTAATTATTGCCCTGTCCCCAGAACCGTGACCAGGATGTCCAGGGCTTCTTTGCACTTGGTTTCTGCAAGGCTCAGCCTGAACTTTGCTCCCACAATGTAATAATATTTGGCCATAGCATTTATTTATTGTGTGTAGTTGGAGGGCAGGATACAAGAAGGATGCTGAAGAATCCTGGTTAGATCTGAGTTTGGGAACAAGCTCGAGTAGTCTGTTTCATGTAACTCCACTGAAAAGTCCCCAAATAAGTTAAAGAAAGGGGAAAAAATAGTAGGAAAAAAGCAGTTGGCACTTGAAACGAAGATTAGATCACCAAGTCATATTTGTCACCCACAGGTCCCAGACTGCTGGTTTCCAGGGCATCCCAGTTATCCCCTGGGCTGTCAGTGTCTGTCTATACTGCCCGATTAGTAAGCCTGGGCTACGGCCTGGGAGGAACTGATGAACAGGAGTGTCTGGGCTTTGCACTTCCTTGGCCTGAGTCACAAGCTCACCTCTCCTCCCCAGGGCATGCAGTCCTGGCTGTGGCATCACTGGGACCTAGCCAGCCTTCAGATTCTCTGGCTGCAGAGCGGCCTGGCCAGCTCACACAGGTAGCGCCCTTTATTCTTGGAAAAGAAAGCTCCAAAGTGAAAGGGGAGGCAGAGGGAGGCTAAACACGAGCATTTTTCCAGGTCCCTGTGCCTGGGAGTGAAGATGGCTGGGAAATGCCTCTGATGGTTTTAAATGACACAGATGATATACTCCAGGCAGGACCCCGACCCCACTGGACTGGGTCCTTCTCTTTTGATTCTTGCCTCTCCCCAGACCCAACCCTCAGCAGCGTAACTTTTACACATTGATGTTTGCAATGGAGCCTAGACGAATGCTTTCCTCCCACGAAAGCAAAGTAGGATCTTACGGATTCATCATCAAAATTTAAAAATTAAATAAACAAAAAAACCCCAAAGAGATAGATTGATACACACAGACACGCACACACACACACATTTTCTCTGGTGCCAGGACCAAGGCAATACCACTGTCCAGAGCTTCACGTCCCACACTTGAGGACAGGCTCAGCTCCAAGCTTTGTTATCCTTAATGATACCACACAGCTCTTAATCCATACATGAGGCTCCTGACCCCTGAACTTAACATTGACTCTCCAGTACCGCAGGTAAAGATGCTCAAAAAAATGGGTGTAATGATGCCTAAGCTATTGGTTCTGGGCAGCTTGGGACAAACAGATGCCCACACACCTGCACACTAGGCTTGCCCAGGCTCCATCTTAAGAACTGCTCTTGAGCCCGATTGCATCAGAGCTGCACAGAGAGTTTACTACTTATAAGGGGTATTTCAATGCTCACAGCACCACAGGCATGTGGCTCCCCAATCCTGAGCAATCAACCACAGAACACTTATTAAGCCTGGACCGTGAATGGGACTGTTAGGATGCAAAATGTGTAAACTATTAGGCTCACCATGCATTTGCTCCCTTGCTGGGGAACCATCACATGCACAGCCGTGATTATTAAGTGTGACGCCTGCTGGCCACAGTGCAAGGCCAGGTAAATATTCCAGCTGTGCCACTCCCAGAGGTGTGGCCATGGGTGGGCCACTCAGTCCCTCACCACGCGTCCTAGGAGGGGTGGGGTAAACGAGATGCGGGCTCTCAGCACAGGGCATGGCACTTGGGAAGGGTTCAGTGCCTGTCAGCCATCGCTGTCTTTCTACAACTAAACTGCAAGTCTCTTGAGGACTGTTGTGGGGAAGGCCCAAAAGTCTAAATTCAAGATTGATTCCAAAGAACTGACATGTAGCCTTATTCAAATTTGTAAGAGCTTTAATAGGAGAAACTTCCACAGGCAAGGTAGCTGCTGCTCCCCGGGGTGGCTGGCCGGGAAAAATCCACACAGCTCCCAGGGCAGGGCCTCTTTTCTCACTGTGGGAGTTCACAGTGAACCATGCAGTGGGCAGCCATGCAGACCACCGGAAAGGACAATGCACCTCTGAGTTAACAGATTACCTCAGACAGTTATCACTCTGTATACATTCACTAACTCCCTTTCTGGGAGCATTCCAGTTTGGGGGGTAGTCAGCCAAGCCTGCGACTACAGGGAGTTGAGAGTCAAACATCTCCCAGACACCCTTGCTACTGGAGCCATGGTGCATCTCAGTGAGTTCCCCTACAAGGACAGAGGGTAATTTTCACATTTGTTTCACAAACAGCTCTTTGTCTTCTCCCGCAGGACCTTCCGTGTAACATATGCCTGAGAGTGTGCCGTTCTGTTTGAGGGAAGGAACACCACAAGAAGAGTTCTGTTGTGTAGGACAGTTTCCTAGCAGTAAAGTCCTGAAACCTAGTGCAGATATTGAAAAAGTTACTTTGTCCAATAAAAGTGTTTTCAACTGCATATATTCATATTTTTGAATGATTCATTGAGATGTTCTTATACATAGTTCATCCGGGAATGTTTAGACAGGGCTTGCAGCAGAAAGCTTAAAGAAGCAAGGCAAGCCACGTAAATATCATCCAGAGACATGTACACAAATGCATAGCTTGTAGGGATGAACCTCACCACCGGTCTGTAAAGAAGTATGCAGAGGCCGGCTTTCAGAGGCACAGCTTCCCCTCATCCACATGGTCAGTCACACCGTCGCTCACTCTTGGCAAACCGAATGGCCCTGACAGCCCGCCTGCCGGGGGTTTGTACCTGGGCTGCTAAGTGATGCCTCGGTGGCCACAATGGACAAGCAGGTGACCTGGGTCACTCCACCTCAGACCCACAGCAAGATTCAGCATTGCCACGGCTGACAGAGGAAGGACAGGTCCCTTCTGCTCTAATGTCCCCTCACTCTCTGTCTTGCTGTTATATAATTAAAGGAAAAAAAACGCCGGATGAGGATTTAGGAGGTGGCCTGCATTCACATTCCAGCCCTGCCACTCACTGGTTGTGTGACCTTGGTTGACTCAGCCTCTGTGAGCATCCCTCCAAAAGGCCATGAGTCACCAGGTGTAGAGATGGGACACCTGTACAACGAAGGGGATTGGGCCAGATGGAGTGTGAGGCCAGTTCCAGCTCTGACTCCTGGATCTTCTGAGCTGTGGAAGAGCGAGGTTGTGCGGACGCAGCATGGCACCTGGTGGCTCAGGGCAGGTGGGTGCTGACACCCTGGGGTCTTTCAGAGATCAGGTCCACATCCTTTTCTCCACCCCTAGGGTGTACGCACAAAGGCACACACTGCAGTACTGCCTCTGGGTGCAGGTGGCGAATATTCATTTAAATCATTTCATAAATTAGTATTTGCTGCAGGCCTTCTGCAGAACAATGAGCTGAGGGCTGTGCTGTGAAGGGTATGAAAGATGGACACAAGACCTTGCCCTAAAGAAGGTTAGGGCCCAAAGGCCAGCTCTGTCACAGGAGGCTGTGTGGCCTTGCACACACTACAGCCTCTCTAAGTCTATTTCTTTGTGAAACAAGGAAAATCAAACCCCCTTGGCTTATAATAGGAAGTAGAGATAATATATGTGAAGCTTGTTGTGTTGTTCCTAGGACTGAATTGCTGTTAAGAAGTACATATTACATGCTAAGGACCCAGCTCAGTGCCTAGCATCTGGTGTATATTACACGAGTGGCAATTACTATAGTTACTATGAATGTACTTTTACCGTTATTGCCAGCATGGGTTAGGGCTAACAATGCTCTCAGGAGAGAGGAGACCCGAGAGGCCCAGAAGGCAGAGTGGGGCTCAGAGGATGGTAGTGAGTTTCAGAGAACC
This sequence comes from Sturnira hondurensis, assembly GCF_014824575.4. NCBI lineage: Eukaryota > Metazoa > Chordata > Mammalia > Chiroptera > Phyllostomidae > Sturnira > Sturnira hondurensis. Next base: position 276,916 of record NW_028095541.1, on the reverse strand, counting down.
CTACACCGCCCTAATGCCTGTATTCCTCACACCTGCGCCAACGTCCCAAGGAAGCTACTGATAAGTCTGCCATTCATTCTCCAGAACCCTGAGACTTACCCTTCCACGGGCTTCCTAACAGAAATTCAACAGTCAGCAGATTCCTTTTTTTCCCGGAAATTAAAATCAAGTTCAGCACTTGTACAGTTCTGTGTGCATTAACCCTACACCATGCCGCCTCACGAGCTGCCCCCCTGATGCTCTTGGAAAGAGGCAATCCCGGGCCACTTGGTGCCAATCCGGAGGCGGCTTTGTCACCCACAGTTCAATCTGGGGGCTTTGGGGTTCCACCCTTAAATGGGGCCACTCTACTGTCCCCAGAAGAATGTAAGAAATCCCTTTGATCTCCAAAGAATAGGATTAACAGGCTTTGGTGGGCAAGGAGACCTGCTATGAATCTTAATTCAAAGGCTTCAGAAATTCTGCCTTCTTAAATCTATTCCATTAATTAATCCCACACATGTCCCGCATTTTTTTTTTGCTTTTTTCCCTGTGTTCCTACATTTCTCTGAAACCTTAAAATATTCTGAGGGTTATTAAATTCATAATTATAGAAAAGGTTTTCATTTCATTTGTCTCAACTGTTCTTTCCTCTACCCCCTCTCTCCCACAAAAGCTTTACTTTCTCAAGTATCTATTCTTTCCACTGAGATACTCATAATAATTACACTGTATTGAGTCCTTACTACTCAGTACATTAGCAAAATTTTGCACTTACCTTATTTCATGCAATCGTCTCAAGAATTCCCTATTATCATCCCCTGTTAAATTATTATTTCTATATAATAGCCGAGAATCATAGATTTCTCAGAGAGGTGAAGTAACTTTCTCAAAGTCACACAGCCAATAGAATCAGTCTAGGACTTGGATTCAGAATCCCAATGACTATTCTCTTTGTCACCACCACACTACTTTCTCCAAATTTCCAGAAACCGTCACAAATCCTCTCCATTGTTTTAGTGGTCAAGATATCTGTATTCCTGTGGAATGAGCAGTGACTCCATTCTAGATAAATTATTGTTTCCAAGGAAGCATTTAAACCCACCTTAAGGCAGCTTCCCCAATTGGCTCCCTGATCTAGGTCAGCTGTGGAATAGTCAGCTACGTTGCCTTACAAATGTCATGGGGACTACAACTTAGTGCTCTCAGGACAGCAGACCTACACAGGGACGTCTCAGGTACTCCCTCACTGAAACCAACTTCTGTAATCTCTCTAAAGAACCCTTTAAATGTTTTCTGACCATAACACAATAATAGCCCAGCTATAAAAGTTTCCATGTGTGAAGGGTGGAACAAGAAATAAGACACCGCAATTAGGAGTAGAGTCAGGGCGGAGGTGCCGCTGGAGCGGCAGATGTCTGATGGAAAGGTACAGGCTGAGCTCTTCAGAGTCGAGGGCAATACAAAGGTATTGCACCATCTGAGATCATCTGGCAGCCACAGCTGCACCCAGGAGAAGGGTTTCAGAAACTGCGTGCTGCTCTGGGCTGCTGCCCTCTCTGTCTTTTTGGCTCCACACCACTTCCTAAGCTTCTGAAATATTTCCTTCCCAGAGAATAACTCCAAAGTCCTCTAGTGCACCAGGTCTGTAGCATTCGTGTGCAATTGAGTGGGAAAATCACGAGTTGGGTGGTGATTGTGAACAAGATCCCAGTGTCTGTTACTTCGGCCTGACAGCCAAAGAGATGAAAGGGGTATGTCCACGCACAAACAGATGGTGGATTAGGTGGGATTAGGTTAAATTAACACGGCTCTAATGCCGCACCAGTCTACGCAAGCAAACCAAAATCTAAGCCTATGAATGCCTCATGGTTACAAAATCAAAACTTTAAAGACAGCCAAGCACAAACAGCTGACTAGTTGTTAAGCTCTAGCCAATCAGATAATGTTCTTTCTTTGCCTCTGTATTTACTCTATATAAATTTTCCTCCCCCTCCCACGCCTCCTGTCCTCACAGCACTTGAAACCGTTTCCAGTTTGGTATTGCTCCATTCCAATTAATTTTTGTTCAAATAAACTCTTAATTTTTTTTTTACTATGCTTCTCTCTAACACTTAACCCTCTGAGGTCCCCAAAGCTAACATCTTCAGATGCAAAGAGACGATTCTCTAAAAGTTATCAACTAAGGGGGCCGGGGAGGAGTAGGTGGGTAGGAGACAGTGCATCTTAGAGGGCACTCAAAATGTGATGGCATCATGGCTGTCGCAATAACTGAGGGGTGCTACAAGTATTTAATGAGGAGTCCAGGAACGCTAGACAACCTGCAGAGCATCCCGTCTCTAATGTCAACAGCCCCGGGATGGGCTCTGCCCTCAAACTGGTGCTCAAGTCTGGATCTGCACAACTCGTCTGAGCTGTATCTTCATGGGACTTCCCCAATAAAGGGCTGTTGTCGTCAGCATCACCCTAAACAAACGTGCATGGAAGGCAGGGGCTACCTAATGAAAAGTAGTGAGATGTGGAAAAAAAATCAAGTAAACTCGATAACACAACTCTCAGTCTACTCCAAGTACATAGGATGTTTGTATTTCACGTAGGAATGCCACGTGTCTCTTTTTTCTCTCTCATTCTAGATGGAAAAGGGTTTCTCCCTGAAGCCAGGAAAAACAAAATCTTTACATACAAAGTTCCGCTTACAGTCAGAGCACCACCTTCTCAGATGACGTCCTTTCAAGACTGCAGGCTTCTCAGGAAAAACAAAAGGACCTAGACTTACACAGGAGGCTAGCAAGGCTCTGTTCTAAGCTGATATTTCGGCCTCATCATTTGGTAGCACTTTGTTTTGTTTCAATTCCAAATTTAGCCTGTACAAAATGACACATAAAAATATTTAATTCGCAGACATTCTGAAATTTTTTACAAAATGAAAACTATTTAATATGGTTAAACTAGCTGAAGGCATTTTCCTCTAAGTACTCACACTTTATTCAATTGACAAAAAATTAATGCCTTATGAAAGGATAATACATTTTAGGATTTAAGCAAGCATCTGAGTTTTCTGAAAATTAGTGTATATGTATATATCTGAAGACACGCCTACTCTGTGTTCTAAAGTAACCTTCATGCATGAATGTCCCCTGCAATGCCAACCAGTCAGCTCCTCCACGGCTCAGTGCTAGTCCTGGATGCCCTCTCTGTGCGTAAGCTCCGAAGCATCACCTTACACACCATGTGCAGCTCTTAACGCTGATTTTTTTAAAAATTGTGTATGTATTTACTTTTAGAGAGAGGGAAATGGAGAAAGAAAGAGAGGGAGAGATACACTAGTCAGGTGCCTCTCGCACACCCCCAGCTGTGCCCTGACTAGGAACAGAACCAGCAACCTTTCGGTTCTCATGTCGGAACTCAGCCCACTGAGCCACACCAGCCAGGTCCTAAAGCGGCATTCTTATTTCTCATTGTTTTTCCTCAAATACCTAGTGCCACGTTTAATACTGTCTCATGTGTATTTCCCATGGAAGTTCTGCTTCCCTTCTCACAGACAATGTCCCCAAAGACCACTTCTCCCTCCTACTTCCCCAGTTGTTGGTTTCTCTGGCTCTCTCGCACCCTTTAAATGAGAGATTGAGGAGAAGGAAGGAAAGAGTGAGAGTGGATTTAAGTGCAAATTTTGATCGACAGCGTCTTACACTGTTAGTATTAGCACCACCATTACCCTCCTCATCCCATAACAAAACATGAAACATGTCTGGGGCTAGATGTCTTCTGTGTCCTCAGAATCACAATTAATAAGTGGTCAATAAGGCTGAGAACGATGAACACGACCTCAATCAAATTTCCTCTGAGGGTGGGAGTAATGACTTGAATAACACATAATGAAGGAACAGAAACTCAGTTCAAACTCCATGAAGCAAAAACAAATTGATCAGCACAGTGAACTGAACAGCCCGTGCTGCCCTGGGCTGTGAGCGCCATTGGACAGGGTTCCCACACGGTCATCAGGGACCTGTTCCTTCCCTCCCCCTCAGCTCTGCTTTCCTCCATATCAGATTCCTTCTCAGACAGGCTCTCCCCAGGTTAGGCAAAGATACCTACCAGCTCTTCCATAGCTCTACACCACCAACAGAAAGAAAGAATCATTTTCACATGGTTCCAGCCAAAGTTCAGGAGTTGACTCCGATTTCTCTGATCGGCTCAGCTTGGTCATGTGCCCATCCCTAAACCAATCACAGCAATGAGGTACTCTCATTGGCCAGGCTTGGCTAGACCCCTAGAGGCAGTGGTGGGGTTGGCCCCACACAAACTACATAGACTGAGGTGGAAGAAGAGTAATCCCTTAAGGAAGCCATCATGTTGGTCCCAGAAAAAGAGAATGGATACTATGGTAGCCAAAACAACAGGTGTTCACCATAATCCCTAGCAATGAAACCCACCCTATAGGGTTGTGGTAAGAGTTAAATCATATGGGTTCGAGACATTTATAAATGATAAAGCAATTATATCTAAAAGATGTTTTATTATTAAACAGATAATTCTGCTTATCCACACAAGACCACTGACAGATTGCATAGACACTACAACAGAAAGCAACAGTCCCTGTGCAGCTGGACGGTCAGAAGGGACTCTGGTGGCAGAGGAAGGCACTCTGGGTTTTGTGGAGAGGCTGGTGTGGCGGAGAGGGTATTGGCTCTGAAGTCAAGCAGATGTATTCTAGTCTTGGCTACATCTTCTATCAGCCATGTGAACTTACTCATGGCACTTAGCCTTTCTGAACCCTACTTTCTTCAACTGTGAAGTGAGGTTAATCACACTTCTTAACATCCCACTTTCGGGACAGTGAAATGTATACAAAGTACCCATGGTACTGGGCACAGCACAAATAGTCAATAGATGAAAGAATATTTACCCTTTCTCTTTCCCTTGCCTCCAGGACTCATGTTGCTTTATTGCTATTTAAATTTCAGTAGACTTCTAGGAAGTCCAGGAAGCTCAGAGAGTCCCAAAGAAGTTGAACCCAAGGTAGCACACACCAAGGCACCTCATAATTAACTTACCCAAGATTAAAGGTAAGGAAAGAATCTTAAAAGCAGCAAGAGAAAAGGAGTCAGTTATCTACAAAGGAGTGCCCATGAGACTATCAACTGATTTTTCAAAAGAAACCTTGCAGGCAAGAAGGGGCTGGAAAGAAGTATTCAAAGGCATGAAAGGCAAGGACCTCCATCCAAAATTACTCTATCCAGCAAAGCTATCATTTAGAATGGAAGGGCAGATAAAGTGCTTCCCAGATAAGGTCAAGTTCAAGGAGTTCATCATCACCAAGCCCTTATTATATGAAATGTTAAAGGGACTTATCTAAGAAAAAGATAAAAATATGAACAGTGAAATGACAAAAAACTCACAGCTATCAACAACTGAACCTAAAAGAAAACAAAAAGTAAAGCAAAGTAAGCTAACAACTAGAAGAAGGACAGAATCACAGAAATGGAGATCACCTGGAGGGGTATCGGCAGGGAGGGGGAAAGGGGAGAATGGGGAAAAAGGTACAGGGGATAAGAAGCATAAATGGTGTGTACAAAATATACAGGAGGAGGTTAAGAATGGTACAAGAAATGGAGAAGCCAAAGAACTTATACATATGACCCATGGACATGAATGAAGGGATGGGGGGGATATGAGTAGAAAGGGGTGCAGGGTAGAGGGGAATAAGGGGGGATGGGACAACTGTAAGAGCATAATCAGTAAAATATATTTTTAAAAATAAATTTCAATAACCTAAGACATCTAAATATTGAAATGTGGAACCGGAAAATACTGTTTTTTATAGAGACAGAGTAAGTCAAGTTCATCTTTTTGGCATTGTTATTTAGGCATTCTCTAAATATCCTAATTGACAGGGAAAGGAGATCTGGAAATGGAACTGGGGACTTTGCCCCAAATATTCATTAACGTGGGCTTTGAACTTGTGTTTCAGATAGTGTTATTGCTCTCATAACTCACCAGCTCGAACAGCATACAAGCCAGCGAGCAGCCTTGTCGAATTATCTTTCCAAGGTGCAGACCTGCAGATTTTAAGACAACCTGTGAGTCAGCATCGGAAGTGAAGAATGAGTAGGGAGACGTCATTGATAAGGAGGGAATGACTAAGGAAACAAACCCTCCTCGGGATAGTTTCAGTGGGTGTTTTCTGCAAAATTGTTGGGGACAGCGGAGAGAGGCCCCAAGACAATAAAAGGGGCCTTTCTTCCTGAAGGAATGCAGGAGGTGCTCCAGAGACACCCACGCACCCCTCTCAGCTAACCCCTTCCTGCTGCCCTCAGATCCCTTTGCTTGAATAGTATCCTCTTGAGGAAACATTTACCAGTACTGTCTGTACTTACTACTGCTACACTCCTTTCCTCTTTTTTCTTCCCCAAGTCACAGTTTATAAAAGCAAGAGACCGTCTCCCTTCTCTGCCTCCCCACAGTTACAGAACTACAAGGACCCAACTTAGGAGTCCACATGATTCTCCCAGGCACCTCCCAGAAGCATCCTGACCCGTCCTGTTCATAAAGCGGTCACAAAAGGAACTTTGTGCTGCATTCGGTATGAACCGTTTTCATGCTGGTTGGATCACCGACGGCCTGGGGTTTCCCTACAGCACGAGTGAGCCATCTTCCTTCTCTCCTTGCCCCACGCTGGCTCCCACCTCACTCTGGGCCCCCAAAGGAACTTGTGCAACTTCCCAAAGGAACTTGTGCAACTTCCCAAGGCTGCAGAGGAAGCGGCCCCAAACGACAAGTTTTGTTCATCACAACGTCCTGACAGTTTCCCAGTATCTAAATGAATTCAGCTGGTTTTGGAGGGAGGGCTTGTGCCATACTCTGTTAAGACACTGATTTCCCATTCAGCAACTTAGAGTAGGTCATTCAGCTGCAGGACACTACATCTTGATGACGTTTCATGCAGCCATACCCCAGTGTCCACCAAACCAATTCTAACTCTGAGGAAATCTGCAGGCACTGGCTTGGGGTCCTTTCCTCGGTATAAGCTAGGGGCCCAGGGAGGGGGTAGGGAGGGGAAGCAGTGCAGGGTCTTGACAAGAGAAGAGGCTCCTCAGCCAAGCTTAGGCCCAGGTGGGCCAAGGAGGCGCACCCTCAGATAGGACGCTTTCCACTTCTGCAGGCGAATTCCTGGTCTCTTGTCTGAATGCCATCATTCACACACAGACCACGTGTCCCAATGTTAACAGTGCGGATCCCTTCCCAAACTCGCTGGTGGGCACCACCTGTACCCCGTGTTCTTGTTTCCTTGGCCAGCTAGACCAGGAGCTCCTAGAAGGCAGGGGTCTCACCTGGGATCTTTTTCTTGCTCAGTTCTTAGCACCCTGCTGGGAGCAGGATTTAAGGACTTTTTGTTGATTATTCTGAAAGGCTGACTTGGACATTCTGAGTGAATCTTTAACTTTCAAGGATCCCTTGGCCAAATGCATGTCCCGAGTGGCCAGAATGGTACTGATCCAGCAGGTGCAGACACGGACTCAGCGTCCTGATCCTCCTCTGTAGCCAGAGCCCTCTCGCACAGCCCTGTGCCCTTCCCCATAAGCAACGTTACTGGGGCAGAAGGGCTAAGACCTTCCAGGCTTAAGGAGGAGACAGGGAAAGGACAAGGGAGGGATTAGGAAAGAGAACCAAAACAAGGAAGAGGAGAGAGGCAGGCACGCAGGCAGGTCAGCAGAGGGAGACTAGAACAGATGAGACAGACAGACACAGAGAAACGGCCACGCCATAATCTGTCCTCATTATTGAGTGCCTACTGTGTGCCAGGTTCTGTTCTAACCTTTGGGGAGAAAGTGGTCAAGAAGACAAGCTATCTCCTTAAGAAGTTTATATTCTCATGAATGACTAATGACAAATTAATATATAATAAAAGTTGTTACAGAAAAATAAAGCAGATGACTGTCTCCCGTCATACTTGACAAAGCAAGTTTCTCTCAGGAGGTTCTGGCTCCTAGTTCAGCGCTGTTGTGTTAATGGGAAAGCAAAACATACCAGACAATTAAGGCAATGTTTTGATTCAGGTTATTACAATAAGGAAAATGTTCATTAAAGAAGCACATCTCAAAGAAAAGGAAGGGACCCTTTGGCTTAAACGGTTAGGTGAACAAGCGAGTTAACCCTGAGTCTTACAGGAGCCTTTAAGAAGGATAGAGATGGGTCTTATCGCAAAATATTTGAGGGCAGGTGGTCTTTGAGATTTGGCCTTGGAACACAGGAGGATGGAGGGATTTGGGAAAACAAAAAGGCGGGGGGGTTCCTTAGGCATTTCTGTCTCCAGAGCACAGGACTCAGATAAATTTTAACTTTGTCACTAATGTTGTATCACCTCAATTATTCTAAAAACCAAATGTGATTTCTTTTCTGAGCTTATTACCTGTAACTCTGGAGTCCCTCCAGGGGCACCCAGGGCCTGATTCCTGTTCCCAATTAGCTGAAGTGGGGAAGCACATATAAGGGCTTCTGGGCCAGGCCCGCCCATCACCTCTACACATCTTCCAATGGCCAGAACTCAGGCATATGGCCACTCTTACCTACAAGAGAGGCTGGGAATTATAGTCCACTGTGCACCCAGGAAGAAGGAGAAAATGGATGTTCGCGGTCACAGCTTGCGGGCCTTGTCTCATGTGCTTTATACACTGCTCCTTTTCTGTTTAGGGAATTCCCTCTGCCTCCTTCTTGGCCTGTATCTGATTAGATAGCTTCTGCGCACACTCCCAAAGTCATTCAAATATGACTTTCTTTAGGAATTTTTTCTTGACCACCGTGTGGGTTAAATACCCACTGAATGTCTCTGTAGCACTTGAAGATCTGTTATACCACTCACACTGCTCTACAATTATTTTCTCACCAGCCCCCCCGCCTCCACTAGACCTCTAGGTCCCTGACATTAGGGACTGTGCTTTTTGTCTCTCCATCCTTAATGCCTAGCACCACTGGGCACTGGGTAGGTAATCTGTAATGTATGTTGAATAAATGAGTGAACTCTGACTCACTTCTAAATTGATAGGTCCCCAGATGCTCCAGATGACAGGTACTCCAGAGTAATCATTTCAACAACAAAACAGAGACCCCAGTAACCTTCTTATGAGATTTTAGTTGAGACCTGAGACCCCCCCAAAAAAGCACTAGGCATTGTTGATGATAGGGATGCAAAGAAGGCTCAGATGCTTATTTCGAGTTCTGTCCACTAACCATCTCTGAGTCTGATTAGCCCTCAGTAAACAGACTGTGGCCTCAGCTTCCTGGCAGGTGAGGACGAAGGTGGCAGGCACCCACTGTGTGAACTGGGCCGAGATGGCAGCCATCTTGGAAAAAGGGCAATGGGCTGGAAGGGACCCTGTGTGCTTAGGACCTGGGAAAGCCAAGCAACCATGTACATAGTGACACACTTGGCTGCAGCTTCTATCATCCCCACATTGCTCCAAGGCATCAGGAGTGAGCACCAGACAGTAAAAGCTCATTAACACAGGAGAGCACAGCTGAGTCATTTCCATAATGACAGGCTCAAGGCAGGAGTCATTACCACACCAGAGAAAGAGAAAATGGTGACACTCTTTATGTTGTTACTGTTGTCTCACCTTTACAGCTTCTGAAGAAATGATATGGCTCACACCTCCAAGAAAAAACAAAATGGGGAGGTTATCTCAGGTGCATAAGTAACCAGGCAGCATTGTGACTAGCACCTATAGCCTGTGGGGGACAGAGAAGCCACCCAGGAAGGGCGTGAGAAGGGCCTGGGAGGAGGTAGGTATCTACAGCTCTCAGGCTGGCCGGGTATTCTGCCACCTCCTCCATTTGTGTTTGAGATTCATTAGAGCCAAGTGGGTAAGGAAGAGGAAAAGAACGTAAACAAATGTTTTAACCGTAGATTGACTTGAGTTCTATTGTATATGTAAAATTAATGAAATAAAAATCAATCTCACTTTTTGAATTGTATCTTTATTTATGTCCCAGTGATTCTCTTCTTTGTCCAGCCTGTTCTTATCTGAGCCCTTAGGAGGCCATGGAGAATGTCTGATGGCACAAGGACAGCCCTCCCAGAACGGACCCAAAGGACCTCAGGGACACTGTGGCCTCAGGACAGCAGTTGCCAAAGGCACCTGTGCTCTTTAGCTGCCCTCAGAAGAGGGGAAAGCTGCTGAGTTCTGCTGTGGAGTCACAGGTGTTCACATCCACTCCGCAGGGACACCTAGCTACTCGGATGAGGAGGACGACAATGATGATATTAGCCAACGCTTAAAATGTATTAGGTACTAAGTAGGGGACTCACAAGGGGTATCTTGTTTAATCCTCACAATCACTCTATAAAATATGTACTACATGCAATTGTCATAATAGGGGGAAACATACTGGTGGGAAAGATGCTGAAAAACTTAGCTCCGAAGTTAATCAAACTAGGAAAAGCCACCTCAAGGTCCTACAGAGGTATGCTGGTGAGTTTTGTCATCAACGCTGGTTGTGCCCTAGGGAGCTGGGGCAGGCTCTTTCTTCAAATTTCATTTCAAACTTCAGCACATAACCACCACCTCCACTGACACCACTTTAATCAAAGCTACCATCATCTCTCATTTCAACTAGAAATAATTGCTAATATTACTTAAGATCCCTTTGGGTGCCATGCATTGTTCTAAGCACTCCCCTTCGGTTCAGCGGTTCAGCCCCGCAAGATAGAATGAGGCGGGAATCTGACTCAGACCCTGCACTGCACCTCTCCAAGGGGAGCCATGCACACTGTGTTCACAGGCTGCAGGACCTGGCCCCACCCAGGTTTGCACAAGGTGGTAGCCCTGACTGTTCTCGCTTCCTTTTCACTGGTGAGAAAACCCAGGCACAGAAGAGTTCTTTAACTTGTCCATGCTCATACTGCTCATCAGCAGAGAACCACACTTCAACCCCGGTCATCTGGCCCCACAGCTTCCGCCTCTCCACCTTTTCACTAGTACCCTAATGGCCGTCTCTGCTTCTGCTATTGCCCTTTACACTCTCCAATAGCCAGAGTGTGTCTTTTTGAGTCATAAATTATATGACTCAAAACCCACCAAAAACTTCCTCTCATTCCTGGAATGCAATCTGAACCAACTCCTCAGCAGGTTCTGCAAGGCCCTATGCGACCCGGCACCTGAACAAGTCTTTAGACTCATCTCCCCAGCTCACTCTGCTCCAGCCACACTGGCCTTTTTCCTAAGTTCTTGCCAAGCTGTTCTACCACAGGACCTTTGCACACACTGTTTGTTTTGCCTCTGCCACAGGCGTTGCCCAGATCCTTCTATGTATTCACAGCTACCCTTATTCAGGATTCTGTTCAAATACCATCTTCTCCAGAGAGGCTTCCTTGATCTTTTCACATAAAGTAGCCTGACCCTCACCTGCTCATCTCTTTCCCATTTCCCTCCTTTGTCTTTCTTCAAAGCACTTAACAGTACTTGAAAGTATACCATAGATTTATTCACCTGGTTTATTAGCCCCTAGATGTAAACAGGAATTTTGTCATCCTTCATGCTGAGTCCTCAGGGCCGTGAGAAGAGCCTGGTATGCAGCTGGAATTCGAGAAATACTGGCTGAGTGAATGAACGAGCCAAGCCTCTGGGGAACAGGGCCTCCTCGGCTCCTGCCCTGGGCACACAGACAGTTCTCAATGGAAACCAACAAAGCAGAGGAAGATGGAAAAAACAGAAGGAAGAAGGAGAAAGAAGAAAGCATTATTCAGAATCCATTTTAACTATACTCAGTTTTTCCTGGTTGTCAGCTTAGTGGCATCTCACTTAATTCTCATCCTATGAAGTACTTTAGCAACAATGGGGAAATAGCTGGGGAGATGAGTCTAAAGACTTTAGTGTCTCACTAAAGGAGACACTGCCGGGTCTCCTTTATCTCCCTGTCTCCAGTCGGGCAGAGGCTGTGGTCATGCATGTGCATTCCTTAAGTCCTTGAATTTTGTAGAAAGTGTTGAACTGAATTCCTCGTAACTGAATCTGGGACTCTGTCCTCTTTCTAGTGATTTTTGACTACAGGTAAACAGCATGTTTACTTGTAGTGTCTTACCTGTGAGCCATATGGTTCTTGTTTTAAATACCTGGCCACAACTATAATGTAAGGATAAACATTTGGACAAATAAACAATATCTACAAACTTTATGTAAACAAGATATTACATGGAAGCTCTGACGAGGCATCCAAACTCAGTATGTTCGCAATCTCAGGTTAAGGTGTCAAACCTCCACGGGCACAGTGTCAACGGAAACACCTGAGAGCCTCTTCCACAACTCTCTGAATTCCTCACCGCTTGGAGAAGAGAATACAAAGAAGGGCGAGGAGAGAGGATTCTCTGAGGAGGATGCTGTGTTATGGGCCCATCCCCTCTCTTCCCTGAGGGAGAAAAGATTCTGCCTCCTCATCTGCCAAAGAGCATCACATGTGACCCCTGTAACTCGGACCAGAGTCTGGGAGACCGAAGGACAGGCCACCTGCTCTGGGAGCGGAGCCAGGAGCCTGCTGCCGTGGAAGGGTTGCCTGCACTACAGGTTTGTTGGGGTGACAGTTGTGCAGTGTTGGGCCCACAAACAGAAAGCAGAGAGATCTCATGGAGAGTCATCCGTGATCTCGGCCTAAGGGCTTCTTGGAGGAAAGACTGCAGCAGTGAGAAGCTGGAGGTAAATGACCAGGAGCTGAAGGAGTGCCAGTGACCCCTCAACACAGGTATGCCCTGACTTGGGAACAGGGAGGGGTGCCTGGTGGGGAACCTACAAGTTGCTCAGGTAAGCATCCCAAGAGATGGATAGCCAGCTTTAGGTGACTGGCAGGCCCTGAAAGGTGAGGCCGGCTTATGAAAATGCCTGTTGAAGTGAGATTTTCCCTCACCTGGGGAGACGTCGACATGACCCAGTTCTCTGCAGCTGCCCCCAGACCACAAAGGCCCAGTGGGGAAGGAGACGGGGTCCGACATCACATCAGGCTCCGAGTTTTCATTGCTCTCATGGAGGGGACTTGCTCATTGCTGGATGGAGTTAGTACTTGCTGCTTAAAATGACCCTAGGATTGTCCGTTACCTGAAAATAAGCAAAACATTCTTGGGGCTTGATGGAGTTCTTGTCTAGGGGCAGGAAAGGACCACCAAGAGTGAAGGGATCGTAAAGAAAGCCGAGAGACCACACATAAAGATGTGTTTCAATTATCTTACGAGTCTGCTGAGCAGCACACAGGCAGCTCTTGTTTATGTGTTGATGGTCACACAAGCACAGCTGCGTGGTGGCAAATTAGAGGCACAGCCGCCCTCAGGAAGGGCCCCAGCGTCATGTCAGAGGGAGTCACTCTGAGTCTGAGATGACACAAGGAAAGTGCCTGGCACACTCAGGGGAGGAAGCAGACCCTCCCTGGGGGAACATGACTCCGCCAATTTTTCCTTTGGACCAAGTTCCTTCCAATTCCCCCGACAAATCCAGCAAGCAACTTTTGCAGCTGGTGGTGGCTGGGCCCAGGCTACATCAAAAGTAGACATGGGACAGTGCCCCTGAAGCCCCTGACACAGTAGCCCTGAGATCATGAAGGGTGATGGCTTCAGAGCTACGGAGCTTTAAAGTGCCCACTGGGGTCCCCATGTCAAACTCCAGAGAGCTTTTCCCCTTGGAGGTCAGCTCCTGCCTCCTGACTCTGTCAGGGGTAATGGAGACGGGAACCCCTGCTTCTGACCTGCCTTCAGGGAAGGAACATGGAGGAATGGCTGCTCTTCCCAAGTTCCTCACCTTGATTGCTAACTCGGCCCCAAGGCTACATGACATCCCTCCCCCTGCACCTCTGGGCCTCTGGGCTACACTGTGGCTACCCTATCAGGCAGCCCCTGGAACTTAGGGGGCAGGTGTTAGTAACTCATCTTTTTAACTTATCTGAAACAGGATATGTTTAAAAATTACAAAAGTTAGAATGAAAAGAAGTCAACTAAGAGAAAATATGGAGGGAGCTACAAAATACAAGGCTGTTTTTCTGGAAAAACCAGCCTCTAGCCAGCTGCACATGGCTGGGCTGCTAACACAGCTTCTCATCCGAGCTCCTCATTTTACTGTAATAGCTCCTGTGGGGCCACACCCAAACCCAGTTTTTAGTCCAGAAAGATGGACAGTAGAGTTGCTTGGGAGATAATAGAAATGCGAAGTCTTCTGGGAAGGCAACACTAACCCAAAGACATTGGCTGAGGCATCCCAGGCCCAGGCATCAGTCTCTCAGCTCCTCTCATTTCAGAATAGCATTCATTCATTCTGCAAACACCTCCTGAGCACCTACTGTATGCCAGAGCCTGGGGTAGGCACTGTGGGTTTGGAAACGTTTCAGCGCCTGCTCAGACTCTGAAGGACAAGACAGCCATATACAGAGAAGTTCTAAGGAAGAATGTGGCAGTTGCCACCTGCTCCGGGAAGCAGGCCCTGAGGCAGAGCTGAGCACGCAGGGATCTCTTGGGGTCATCTGTGGAAGGGACGGAAGGAAGCAGGGTGGACAGAAGGAGACAGGGAGCTTCATGACGACGGCCTCAGGGACACATAGGGAGCTCTGGTGCTAGAAATGCCCTTCAGAGTGAGGTGAGATAATGTCGCCTGCTGTGCTGACCAGTCGTGGGGTGAGGGCCATCAGAAGGGGGCATGATTTGAGCAGTGGGGGCCCTTCCTGGGGAGCTGGATGGCACCCCAGCTTGTGGGACAAGTCTTTCAATTAGGGGATCTGGGTGGTGTGCTGCAGTGCCCACACATCACCCAGAGTGCTCTGAGAGCGAGGGGAGAGCAAGGAACTGCCCGGAAGAACCACGAAGGCTTCACTGGAAAGAGTCTGAGAGGATGAGAAGAGATTTCGGACAGCACGTTCCCTTGAGCTACAGCGCCTATGGGTTACTCTTGCCTGGTGGGCTCCGGACAGTGCGCTGCGCGGCTGGCAGAACGTGATTCCCTCCTCACCACCACGAAGGCCGGACTTCATCCCGTGTGTGAAGCCAGGGAGCTCCAGCTCATTCCATAAACATTGTAAGAGCATAAATATGTAGATAAGCAGTAAACTAATGTGGCCAGAAAGAGATCAAATCATGATCAGCTGGTGAGCAATCCAATACAGCCTTTTAATCAGCAAATATTTAGTCTATGAATAAACACCCGCACCTGGCTGCCTCACTTCCTTCCGCACCAGTGAGGCTGCGGTCTGTCAGCTGCAGTGTAGGTAGGGGGACGGCTCGTGTTTTAGACCAGACAGAGCTGAACCCAGCCCCGCCTGAGCTGCTCCTTCTCTGTGTGACCTTAGCCCCGTCACTTCACCTCTCAGAGCTTCAAGTCCACCATCTGGAAGGCAGAGCTAACACCGCCGTCCCAGGACGGTGCGGCCTAGTGAACTAGTGCAGTAAAACCATGCTGTACGTGGTGGGCCCCTGGTATCCCTTTGCTGCCTTGCACAACTCACCGGGGCTGCAGGAAGTGACCCTGCCTGCTCTAAGGCCCTAGCTGATCTCCCTCACTCTTTCATGAAAGACACAGTTACCACTAGAGCAAACCCAAGGTCATTTTTATGTGTTCAGTCTGTTCAGAGAAGGCTGTGACTGGTAATGAACAAGCACTGGGGGATAAGTGGCCTCAGTCTTTTCTCTTCTTGCTAGTCCTGAACTGGGGTGAGAGATGGTTGCTTAGCAATGGTGTTGATTCATCTGGGGAGCCAGGAGGCCCAAGGCCCCCCTTCCCACCCATGAAGGACCACCACCACCACCTCGCTAGTCAGAGCTCTTGTCTTTGAGGATGGTTTGGACGCTTGCCCCTAAAAGAGATTTTAGTCTGAGGTAAACTGGGGACATTCCTCTGATGGGAATTACCACTCAGCTGAAAGAAGAACCTTGAGAGAGGGGGGTTTACAGCAGCAGCAATTTGAGGCTCCTGCCCACTCCTTTCATGGAGTGAATTATTATGGAACAGAGGCAGGATCATGAAAGAGAAGCCTCACAAACAGGCCTCTGTTCCATGCTTGGCAGGAAGAGCCCGGGACTTCTTTTTCTCTTTTCGAGTCTCTCTAAGTCCCAGCCCTTGTGCTGCCCCAGGACAGAGAGCTGGGCTCCTGGGCCTCTCGGAAGTGGGGGTGAGGCGATGAGTCAGAGCTCCTTGAAGAGAGTGACACCTGCAGTGACCTGTGAGTATGGAATTTCTGTTTCTATTGAGCTGGCCTCCCAAACTGTCTGGTCCCCTCCACTCCAAGAAGGGGACACACCATTCATTCCAATTGCTTTTGCAGAGAAGCCTCAACAGTCAGATTTTCCATAAGACCGAAAGGAATAAACTACAACGTTTTCAGAAAGCAGTGTTTTTTCTGGTAAGTAGCTTCAAATGCTTTTCAAGGTGAAAAACAATGAAAGAAGTAGAGCCAGTTGGATCAGCCTGGCCAGTTTTAAATTCATTCACAGTGCAAGTTTACAATTAGATAACTCTTTTTAAGAGCAACTAACAGAAGAAATCAACTTTCGGTGAACTTCTAGGTGCAAAAACAGCATAAAGCATTTGATAGTGTAATAAAGCCCTGCGCTGAAGACAGAGAGATGCAAAGCACCCTGGGAGAGTCGGCCTGGTCCGGCCGCTTTGCTCCCCGGCAGGCACGGGAAGCTGGGTGGTTTACATCCTCCCCACAGAGGACTGTCCCTGACAGACAGACACCAGTCCAATCACTCAGCACCGGGTGAGCTGCAACTGCTGTAAAGGTCACAGTTGCTGCTTGAGCCTTTTTTTCTTTTAATGCCCAGCAGCATGATATACAAAATCAGAGAACAGTCTGTGTCCCAGGGATGATGGGCCTTTTCTAGTTTCCTTCTCCTACAGTACAGAAATCCCAAATGCCTCCTTGTGGAAGTCCCTCCTCCCCTCCTTGGAAAGAAAGCCGTGGGAGCCAAAGACTTCTCCTTTTCTCTCTCTCTCTCTCTCTCTCCCCCTCTCTCTCTCCCTCTCTCAGCCAGGAGAGCCCTGACATCATACTGCTAAGGGAACTAGAAATGAGGAGGGTGAGGTAGAATTATTTAGCCCCCAAATTGAGACACATACCAGTTTGAGGTGTGGAAGGTTTGTAGGGTCACTGTCGAGCTGGCAAACCCTATTAACCCTCAGGATCCATAACAAGAATCATCTGAGATCACCCCTGCACCAGCCCCAATCGCTCAGGGGAGGAAGGGAGGAGTGCGGGCATCTGCTCTGACTCTTCTGGTTTGAGGGTGTAAGAAATGGATATTTACTCAGGTCAGATCAAAAGAATAGAGGTTCAGTATCAAGAGCACAGAAAACCCCAGGAAAAGAAACAGAATATTTAGGAAATATTCCCAGCAACTCTTTTTCGGGTATTCTCCCTCCTATCATGCACTTTTCCTCGGCCCAGTCTTATTTTTGCCCCCATCTAGTGCTTACTTTGGGTTTTATCTCCTGCCACCGTTAATTTTGGATGCCATGACCATGGTCTCTGCATGGTCCCAGCTTCATCTCTTTCTGGATGTGCCCCTTTTGGGTTCAGCTCCTTGTGCTAACTCATCCTCTCAATGTTTTTAGTTGAAAATCCTGGGTGAGCTCATCATTTTGAGCTTGGTCACATCAGACACTGCCAGACTCTACATGACCCTGGGTCAACAGCCCAGCCCAGGCGTTTCCTACGGCAGGATGAGGAAGGAGGGAGAGAAAGCGGATCCTGCCTGGCTAAGGCAGGCCCTTCAGTGGAAGTACCTAAGGGTACGGTGTTTCGTGTAGGTGACCTGTTGGCTTGGGCTGACCGGTCTTTGGCCATCTGGATTGGATAGACAAGCATCCTGATAAATTATTCTATTTTGTATGACACCTGTTTCATGTTCAAGGAGACAGACACGGACAAACTGTGAAGCAATTTCAGTATTCAGTGAATTGCAGGTATTCGTGAGGGACCAAAACTAAGCAATATGCTGGTTTGGGAGATGACACAAAATTAATAGGCTTAGAGAGTTTCAGCTTTTGATACAGGCATCCTGGTCCTATGAGAAAAAAAAATTTCTAGCTTCCCTCTGAATCCAAGGAACTTTGGGTAACTAAGAAGAGCTCTCTCTGGAAAAAGGCACTCTCATATATTGCTGGTAGGAATGTAAACTGGCACAGCCATTGTGGAAAACAATATGGAGGCTTCTCAGAAAATTCAGAATAGGGCTACCACATGGTCCCCCAACCCCTCTTCTGGGTGTCTACCCGAGGAAAGAAAGAGTGAGACTGTTTATTTGTAATGATATAGGTACCCTTATGTTCACTGCAACAGTATTCACAGTGGACAAGACATGGAAACAACCAGTGCCCTTCAATAGATGTTGGATAGAGAAGCTGTGGTACATATATACTATGGAATACTACTCAGCCGTAAGATGAAATACTGCCATTTGCAACAACATGGCTGGATCTTGACAATACCATGCGAAGCGAGATAAGTCCGATGGAAAAAGTCAAGAACCATATGATTTCACTCATATGTGGTATAAAACTGAAAGCAACAAATGAACAAGCAAGACAAACAAGAAAACAAATAAGAATTCATAGACATGGACAACAGCATGGTGCTTGAGGGAGGGAAGGTAGTGGGGAGCTAGAAGAGGGTAAAGGGGGTCAAACATGTGGTGACGGAAGGAGACATGACTTTGGGTGGAGAACGCTCAGTGCAATACACAGATGATGTGTTACAAATGTGCACTGCTGAAACCTATATAATTTTATTAACCGATGTCAGTCCCAACAAATTTAAATTAAAAATAAAGAAAGAAAAGCTGTCTTTTGGCCAGGGTCAAGGGACACAGGTTGTCAAAGCCAGGGCTCCAACACAGACCACTGCTGTGCTGGATGACTGGCAATGGTACCCACCGAGAGGGAACCGGAGGCCCTCTCCACCTTGCCGCTCCTCCCACCCGTGCACGATGCACACCTTCCTCAGGTTACTCCGTCTGATCCTGAAGGAAAGTTTCATTATGACTGTTTGTCCTTTAGAAAAATCACATTTAAGGACTTTCAGTCCCAGTCTCCCTATAAGAATTATACTCACAATTCTCAGCCTGACTCTAGAAAGGATCACTGGGCTTTGTAAAGGAGAAAAACCTTATGCGTTTCTCCTCTCAACCCTCTACTCTCCACTCTTCATTTCCAACACTCAGACACTTCCGTTCTGATGACCAGATGTGTGTGGATTTTTTCCCCCACACAACAAGAAATTCTCAGACACCAGCTGGGTGTCCTACAATTTAACTCAATTCTGATGTGCACTACCTGGAGACAGTGTCAGACCCCACAGGTAGAGCTTCATCTCACATATCAGATGCCAATTTCAAGTCCAGATACCAACCTGAAGACCAATAAACTATAAATCACAAGTTCCCACAATCCCCTTCTCAGGTTCAATCAAGCCACTAGGGTGGCCCACAGGACTCCGGACAATAGTTTACTTAGTTAAGAGTTTACTGGTTTATTATAAAAGGGTATGATGAAGGGTACAGATGGAAGAGATGTGTAAAAGCAAGATGCGTGGGAAGAGACACGCAGCTTCCATAGCCTCTCTGAGCTCACCACTCTCCCGGAACCTCCATGTGTTCAGCAGCCTGGAAGCTCTCCAAACCTCGGACTTTGGGGATTTGCATGAAAGCTTCATCACGTAGGCATGATCGGTCATTAACTGTATTTCCAGCCTGTCTCCCCTCCCTGGAGAAAGCAGGGGTGAGCTAAAGATTCCAAGTTTCCAATCATGGCTGCATCTTTCTAGTGACCAGCACTCATTTAGGAACCTCATTAGAACAAAAAATGCTCCTATCACCCAGGAAATTCCAAAGGACATAGAAACTCTGTGTCAGGAACCAGGGTCAAGGACCAGAAAATAGATTAAAAAAATGCTCCTCGTGCGCTTATCTCTTAGAAGGAAAGTACAAGAGTTTCAGGAACTCTTTTCCAGGAACCCAGGAGAAGAGACCAACATATATTTCTTTCTATTATCTCACGTTGTGCTTCTGACCAACCAGCTGTAAATCAGCAGTTCCCACAGCACTCTCCTTGGGTTCAGTCATTTGCTAGAGCAGCCCGCAGAACTCAGGAAAACCATTTGCTTACTATGTTAACAATTTATTGTAAGAGGATGCATCTCATGAACAGCCAGATGGAAGAAATGCATAGGGCAAAGTATGTGGGATGAGGCAGGGAGCTTCCATGAAGTCTCTAGGTGCATCCCTCCTCCCAGCATCCTCCTGTGCTCACCAACCTGGCAGCTCTCCAAACCCCATCCTTTCGGGGTTTTAGGAGGCTTCATTCCATTGGCATGATGGATACACTCATTAGCCATTGGTGATTAATTCGCCTCCAGGCCCTCCCTAAAATGGGAGGAAAGGGACTGAAAATTCCAACCTTCTAATCACATGATTGGTTCTCTTGACAACCAGCCCCTGCCGTGGTTATCTAGGGGCTTTCCAAAAGTCATCCCACTAACGTAAACGCAGACATAGTCGAAAGGGTTTGTTATGAACCACAAAAGACAACCATTTCCCACTTATCACTCTGAAGCTGCTTCAGAAACTGAGGACAAAACCCAAATATAATGACAAAAAAACACCTTTATTGCTCTAATCAATTAGGAAATTACAAGAGATTTAGGAGCTGTGAGCCAGGAACCGTGGACAAACACCAAAATATATAAATCACAATCACACACACACGTCTTGGCAGAAGAGAGAGATCGACGACCGGAAGGGACTGCCCCTGCACGGGGGCTGAGAGTCCTGACCCCACAGTGGCCACCTGGCTGGGGTGGGGCCGGTGGGTCAGACCCGAGCTGGCCTGGGGGAGGACGGACTGGGCTTCCGCCGGGAGAAGCTGATAACCGGAAGTGCCTCAGGGAGCCAGCTCCTTCTAACTGAAGGGCCTTTCCTTTAGGAGTGGCTCCTATCCATTTTATTATTATTACTGTTTCTATTATTGAAAATAATCACAACAGCACTTAAACCTCCTTTTCAAAACATTCATAACTAAAAGAGCTCGAATGGTACAACCGCCTTATCATCTGGCCTCGGCCAGAGTTACTAACTCTGTCCTGCAGGTTTGGAAACTGAGGCTCAGAGAGCACAAGAGCTAGTCTAAGAGAGGAGGAAGGTTTTATTTGACTCCCTCGGGGTTCCTGGTTGGGCCTGAAAATTAAACTGGCAAAGACAATGAAGGAGAAAAACACGCAACTTTATTCAACGTAAGCTCTAGGTGACATGAAAAATCTGTGAAGAAACGGTTCAACTTCAGTGTCTTGTGCTGGTTTTGGTGAAGAGCAAACCATCGTGGAGCTCCATGACAGCGCAAATAAGTGTAGTAACTGGGGGGAACTTAACAAGGCCTGTTTGTGTGGAATTTTCTTGGTGTCCCTTCATCCTGGAAATGAGGATGCCCCTTTCCTTTTGGGTCAAGTCTCACATGAGGGTTTCACAGCCTGCTTCAGGGGAGGAAAATGGAAGAAAAGTCAGAGAGACTGTCTTTTTATTTCTGCCATTTTCTCAAATTCCTTCAGCTTAGAACAGTCACCATGCCAAGGTACATGGTACCAAAGGCGTTGCGTCGCAGGGCAGTGTGTTCCGAACCCCATCATCTCACACCTAGCTCCCAACAGAATCTCAGAATTTGAATCCTGATTTAAGGTCCAGGGCTATGCGACTATAATCTTCTATCTCCCTTTTATCTGGTTCCTAATAGTTCACTGCAGAAGTTGAAGCTAAAAGCAAAGCTGATAACAGTTTTATTTGAATCTAAAAGGAATACTTCTTTTGACTGTTAACCCATCATTAAATGATGCTATAAAATTTTTTAAAAGTGCATAGAACAGCTCCTTACCTCTTATATATCAAGACATGAGACCTGCTACATGAAGACTGGGTATACTGTGGTATACACAGTCATCTGTTTAAGGAGTTCAGATTAAACTCAAGAAACTTCTTGGCACAAATACAGTGTCTTATTTGAAGGAACTTAAAAAAGATGTTCCTTAAAGTTTTAGTAAGTTTCTTGGACATATAATAGTGCCTCAAATTATATTTTAGTAACTTTCTTTTTAAATTTTTTTATTTACTGATTTTAGAGAGAGATGGGAAAAAACCAGCATTGATTTGTTGCTTCACACATTTATGCACCCATGGGCGGATTCTTGCACGTGCCCTAGCCCGGGATAAAATCCACAACATTGGTGTATCAGGACGATGCTCTGACCAACCGAGCTACCTGGCCAGGGAAGTAACCTTCACTATTACTTATTAAAAACACGTAGATTCAATATTTCCTTAAAAACAATTTTATTCAAGGGAAAGTGCGCAGCTAACTTCATTTGAATATTTTTAAAGACTCAAGCATTTAAAACTGCTTTAATATATTTCTTCGGATGAGCTCAAGATATGTCCAGATTCCCACATCATTACTAGTGTAAAACAACTTTAAAGCCGATTTTGGTTTTTCATTGAATGAATTATCAAAGCAAACCTATTAACATATTTGCTTTCCTTTCTTGTTAAAAGTCATGGAAAATCTTTGATCATTAACCAATCAGTACAAAAATAAAGAAGAAATACAATACTTAAAAACTGCTATGTTTCAGTGTTCAGAAGGGCCTTTGAGGCTCGTGTTTGGCCTCTGAACTATCCCACTCTCTCTCTAAGATCAGAGGACACTGTGGACGCTTAAGAAATCTCATAGTCTCGCATGGCTAAGAAAAATAAACAAAACCCATGCCTGCTGACCATTACCACTGCAACTTGCTGTCAAAGAGCTTGTATATCCCCAAAATTTTTGTCAGCAAAAGAACCGTTTAGCTGACAGCTCACATGACCCCAGCAAGAGGGTGTTTGTAATAATTTGTCTGTCAAAAGTGTCCAGAATCCCTGTTACAGAAAGCCATAAATCATAAGGCTTCCAAAAATCACAAACGCTGACTGTGTTTACCTGGGATGCTATTATGGAAAATTTTGAAAAGTCTTACAGAGCTTTCTCCCTATAACTTATGGCAGTTCCTTCCATAAGTTATAAATGCAGAAAGGGCCAAAACCTAAGTGAGGGAATCAGACTGAAATCAGAGAAGATTTTGGCCAATGGCTTGACTTTCCTGCTTTCCATATATAATGTTTTTAAGTGGGCTATTTTAATGAAATGAAATATACAGAAAGGGTACTTATTATTCTTGGTATACAAGTTAATGAATTTTTACAAAGAATACTGCTGTGTAAGCCACATTTAAAACAAACAAAAACCGAGAATATCACCAGAAGACCCTTTTAAACCCCCTCCTGCAGAGGGAAACTACCGGACTAGTCTGCCTGTTTCTGTGTTTTATTTCTGTGTTTTATTCCATTTAGCTTCCTTCACTCGGCGCGCTTCTGCACGTCACAGTATGGTTTCATTAGCAGTAGGCCATTCCTTCTGTTGCCATGCATCCCCCTGTGGTTAATACAGCTCGGATGATTCGTCCTATTACTGATGGACATTTTGCCTATACATAGTGAACCAAAGGTCATTCCCTGGTTTGGGAAGTTGTTTAAAAAATCACAGATTTGAGAGACACAGAGTATTTTTATGCTAATGTAGATGAAAAGGCAGGGTTATTTCACTCACTTAGATTTCTAACCTTGTTCTGTTCTGCTTCCCCCACCTGCCCCCTAGACTCAGGAAAACATTGTGAGTTATGCTTGTGAGAGTGTAACTGTTACGAGAGTTCCAGAACATGAGGGAGAACCCGGGGTGTGCAGGTGTGGACACCGGAATTTGCACCTGTGTGTAAACTTCAGAAATGCCTCTGGTTATCAGAACATCCTCTGTACATATGTCAGAGCAGCTGGGACACCTCACTGAACCCCAAGTTACTGTGACTTCAGTCTCTAGCAACTCAACAAGTGTGACTCTCCAACCACCTCTCACCCCCACTTCTCAAGAAAACTTATCGGGTCCTAACCAATTTACCTTCCTAATTTCAATAGAGCTGTGATAGAGACCCTCTCTGGCACATAGCCCACCCTTGTTTCCCTTCTCCAAGCACATGGCAACGACCCTGCTAAGATCTCTTTCTCCTACCCTTTGCAACAGCATGAATGAAACTGGAGAGCATTATGCTGAGTGAAATAAGCCAGGCGGTGAAAGACAAATACCATATGATCTCACCTTTAACAGGAACCTAAACAACAAAACAAACAAGCAAGCAAAATATAACCAAAGACACTGAAATAGAGAACAGGCTGACAGTGACCAGAGGGGAGAGGGGAGGGAATTTCAGGGGAAGAGGGGAAGGATTCACAGGAACAAGTATAAAGGACACATAGACAAAAACTAGGGGGGTGGAAATGGGAGGGAGGTGGGGAGCACTGGGGTGGTGAGATGGGAGTAAAAGACAGAAAACTGTACTTGAACAATAATTAAATAAAAAAAATAAATTTAAAAAATATATCTCTTTTTGGAACTCGGAATGTTGACAGCTCACTAAGGTTCCAATAACTCAAGGCAAAGCTGGCTTAGTTCCACACAGTCTCTGTTTATCTGGGTGTAATAGTTTAAAATATTCCTAAGTGCAAAAGGAAACTCTTGAAATGTCACTCTCTGATGACCAGTACATAAATTCAAAGTCCCTTTGGGATCTGAGAAAACAGGAATGCTCACTTGAAGGAGGGAAGCTGGAAAAAGAGAAGAAAATGTAGTGTTTAGACTCATTGATTTGGAAAGACTTTGGAAATATTTCTATCAGTATCAAGAACCAATTTGTGTTTCATTTTTTGGCATGGCTTTGAAGAAATTATATGTATATTCTCAAAGACTTTAGGTATTATTTTATAAAGAATATACTACTGCTAATAAGCACAAATGTACAAGATGATGACTGTAAGCATTTTTTTAAAGAATTGAGGCTTTTAATTATATTTTTTATTTTTTCTGCCTTCACTACAAATATCTTTTTTTCTTACAAAAGCACTCAAATACCACCATACAATAAGAAGGTGGGCCGCTGTCTGTAAGCTAAGGTGGTTTTGTTTCTAAAAGCACATCTGGATAACAAATTAATGACCTGTGTCCAGGTTCAAGAGCATCCTACTCTCCTGATAAATTTCATAAGGAAGCTTAAAGAACAAAAAAATGTAGTAATAACATCTAAAATAATTATAATGTTAAAAATAATTTCAGAAATGTAATAATAATTATAGTGTACTCTATGAATCCTGAAGAAAATGAAAGAAACAGAGAGCTCTCCTTCCTGCCCAAGAGGTTGGTTCTCCAAGCCAACATTTCCAGTTGACTATGTTGCCAGTCACTGCGACTTTAATTAATGCATTTTCAAAATTAATCTTCACAATGGCTCTACGAGGAAGGCAGTAGCATTCTCCCCATTTTACAGATGAGGAAACTGGGCTTAGAGAGGTTAGCACCTTGCCAGAGCTCCAAGGTGGCGAGTGCCAGAGCCAGAACTTGCATCTCGTTGTGGCCTGCAGCCCAGGCCTCGTTCAGGGTGGCTCTTTTCCGCCACCCTCGCCACACAAGCTGCCTATGAAAAGAGAGGCCCACCAAGCCCAGGACAGCCGAAGGGCTAACCTGCTAACTACAAAGGTCAGGACAACTCCCACTGGATTCATTGAAAATAATGTAATCTAGTTCTCCAACAATTCAGTGACAATGTCAGTATTCAAATTTGGATTTGGCTTTGCCTCATTTTTTAAGCGGGTGACGTGAAGATAATTTCACTTACAGAACAGGACTGTTCTGTCCGTGGAAGGTCTACTGCGCGTCTAGGTGCTAGGAAGATAACAAATGTGGTTCCTGCCTCAAAACTCAAAATGACTGCATCTGTGACACAGGGCGGATGGTGGTTTTGCCCCTTGAGTCTGCATTTAAGGTGAACACCTGGTCGATCTCTTTGACTAAAATGCTAAAGTGAGTTCTTTCCTACCACATGTGAGGTGTTCGTGAATAATACCATCAGAGGGCTATGTAAGAATGCATACATTTTTAAAAAAGAATGCAAATATTTGTTTCCTTAAAAGGTTCATTTCCAAGTTTTCGGAGTGAACTGTAGGATTAATTTTTTTCCTAAAACTTCTACCATGTGTATGTACCTCTCTCATCCCATCTTTCCAGCTAGAGCAGTCTGTGCTCTAAAGTCAAGGTTACAAAGATGCTTTGGTACCAGCGCGGGGATTTGAACTCTGGCATCAAGATTAGTCTGGCAGCTCCATGCAGGGCTGCTCTCCCAATGGGCCAGAAGCCACAGAGCCTGTTCTGGGAGGTGCTTACAGAGGGTATATGATGGTACAGGAGCGTAAAGGGCAAGGAGTGGGAATATGCCTATCGTCAATGAAAATGTTTACAAAGAACCTCCTCACTGGGTGTTAGACTCACCAATAGAGCTGGTGTTTCTCTAAGAAGGGGAAGAAGTGACAGGGGCAGGCTTGCATGGAGGAAAAGCCGTGTCAGAACACAACAAGGTGGCCAACTATCTACAAGCCAAGGAGAGAAGCCACAGGAAAAACCAAACCCGCTGGTGTCTTGATCTTGGGCTTCAAACACCAGCACTGTGAGAGAATAAATTTCTTTGATTTAAGCCACCCATTCTGTGGTATTTTGTATGGCAGTCTGAGCTAACAGATATGACAAGGAGGGCCAGCAGTGAGGGGGCTGCTGAAGACCACTTGTACCTCAGTCCCAGCAGCCCCGGGCTTGCCTGGGCTCAGGAAGGACAGTGGGAGCTGACACAGAGTGGAACCTGAACCAGGCATTTTCGCATTAAGCAGGCCCATGCTGAAACAAACGAGCGAAACAAGATAAATAATGAAGAGATAGCCAGTAGATAGCCAGTTTTTTTCTGTGACTTACGTGTTTTAATTGCCGTGTTTCCTTGGTGGTTGGTTTTATATGAACAAACATTTGTCTCAGAAAACTCATTGCTGAAAGCTTATAATCTAAACTATTTGGGGCTTCAGATTGCAATGTTTTGAAAATAATAGCTTATGTCAAGGGAAGGTTAAATTCCACTGAAATGGCAGAGTAAGGACCTCTGAAAACCTTCCCCCTAAAATCAGAACACAGGCAAAACTTGTCAGAGTCAGTTTTTTCAGAATCTGGAGATGGATCAAAGGCTTGTGGCCATCTAAGAAGAGTGTATTCAAGAAAAAAGGCTGAATCCCAGTGAGAGCAGCAAGATGTGTTGTGTCCGTTGGCTCCATCTCCATCTCCCCTCCCCCACTGAGCGGTAGCCTTGGTGACCAATAAGCACAGTGAAATCCCGCAGCCTGGCAGCCACTGGAGGGGGCATGCTGGGGCTGGGGCTTCTTCAAAGCCCTCTTCCCAGGGAACTGTCATTATATGACACATCTGCTGGTTCTTGAACACCCCATTCACAAAGCGATCTTTATTCGAACTGACTTGGTGCTCCCCCACTGCAGAGAACCTTTTCCCAGGACAGGACTCAGAGACACCTGGGCTGTCTGACGAGATGGATCACAGCTGGGTCAACCATCAGGCTAACCAATGAGCCTAAAGGAAAAAGCTGGGAAATGAGGTGTCTATAGGGAGCTTTGAAAACCTTCGACATATTTCTAGGAATCTAGAAAGCTCCATGCCTGCCCAAGGCCATGCAGACGCTCAGGAAAAGCTGCGACCTTGAGGCTCTGCATAAGCAGGAAGGGAAGGGTAAGGCAGCGGGGGAGACCACTGGCCCAGGTGCTGCCCAGGGCCCGCACACGCACACAGAGCTCCGCAGCACGCACTGTGAGGCACGCTGGTACCAAGTTTTAAAGAAATTTCTGTCCATTTACTAGTTGCCCACCAAGCCAAATGAGCAGAGACTTCAGTAGCCACCCATGACAAAGTACGCGTGCTCTACAGAAAATCACTAGATGACAAAGCAACAGCAAATCCTGGGAGTGGAAAGAATCTAACTCTTGGGGTTATCACATTACGTTTTTTAGACATCCAGTTTTCAACAAAAACTTCTGAAACATGCAGGGAAACAAGAAGGTATGGCCCATATTCAGGGGGAGAAAATCAGTCACTAGAAATTGTCCCCGAAGAAGCCCAGATGTGGGACTTACTAGGCAAAAGAAAAATAAATGAGTTATTTTAAATAGGTTTAAAGGACCAGAGAAAATGACATCTAAAACACTAAAGGAAAGTATGAAAAGGCTGTCTTATCAATAAAGAAAAATTACCTTTAAAAAGAACCAAATAGGAATTCTGGAGTTGAAAAGTATAACAACCAAAATGAAAAACGTACCAGAGGAGGAAGTACAGTTCGGGAAGAAAGGAAATCCCTCACTGAGGATGCTGTCTTTGTTAATTCCTTGATGCGCCGCAGCTGGAAGAGCCAGCGAGGCGGCTGTGTTCCCTAGCAGCACGGGCTGCCCTGAGCAGCGCCCAGCAGCTCGCTTCAGACTAATGGATGGCCTGTTGCATGTCAAGCACTGTCTGATGTCACAGAGTAGAGAAACAGAGGTTTGGCTGGATCTGTCTTAATAAAAAGCTGCCCTCGTGGGCCTGTAACTCCCAGCAAGCTCTCTCTTTCAGGCATTTCCATTTCCTAATGACTGAGGTGTCTCTGGACAGTCTCTCCCACTAATCATCTTCACACCTAGCCTGACTTACCTGTTCATTCAGCACCTGTGTGTTGTGCCATGTGTTGGAGACTCAGTGGGGAACACGGTAGAAGCAAGAACGGACATGTAACGTGCAGTGTCACACAGGATAGGTAATGTGATGTCACGGGGCGACTGTCTGAGGAAGAAAAACGAAACCAGCCTAGAGGGCAGGGTGCTCTGAAGAAAGGTATCAGGAAAGAGCTCTGGGAGGGTGTCATGTGAACAGAAACCTAACTAAAATACAAAGGCAGAGAAGGAGAGTTCTGGGAGGAGGGAGCAACTACAAAAGCTGAGGTGGGAATAAGAAGGCCAGTGTGAGTGCAGGCTCTTCTTTCCACATGCACCTTGGATTCACTCTGCCCTTCGATGCCGTCCTCCACATCCCACATCCTTACTTGTAGCCCTCGCATTTATGTTTTTGTAGGAATCTTCTTTGTTCTTCTTGCCCTAAGTCTGTCCCACACGATTCATCCTAAACCCCTAAACCCTAAACCGTTAGAATAATTTGTCCAGAACAGTTTCATCACATCCCCTCACAGCCAGGGAGCTCCGATGGCTCCCTACTGCAGCTGAGTCCTTCGGTTCCTCCTCGAGTGTGTACTGGACTCCTGTTGTGTCTCGGACACTCCCGTGGGCCCTGCGTACACACTAATGTGCAACGAACACCAGGTTCCTGCTCGCACAGAGCCTACATTCTTGAGGAATAAGACAGACACTACACACATGAACAAACCAAGGTCAAGGTAAGTTCACATGATGGCAAGTGCCAAGGAGATAATTTAGAGAACGGGACATAGCCGGGTAAACCTAAGGTGCTCTGAGATGAGAGTGGAAATCTGGACTGGCAGGACCCTCACATGGGGCCCTTCACAGGCTGGCTCCACACAGCCCCTCCTTTGGGAAGTCTCCCCAGCACAGCAGGGAAGCAGGCCACCTCTCCTCTGAGTGACTAAAGCCCAGCGTCCATACTTTTATTTGAGTGCTTGTCAAAGTGTCAAGTTTGTCTTCCTCCGAAAGATTATGAATCCAGACAGTGCAAGAACTGTACAACCTAATTAGGCAGTGCAACCTAATTCACGTTAGGCTCGCTGGAGTGCCGTCAATCAGTGAAAACTCTCTGTGGAACGGAACTGAATGCCTAGTGTCCTGACCTGGCAGGTGGGGTCATCCCCTGCTGCTCAATAACCCAGCCTTCACACGCACTCCTGGATTTGGTTAAGCCGGCGTCACGGCCGCTCCTGCCTGCTTCTGGGTAAAACTGGGCAAAGTGCACAGACTTTCATAAGACAATGTGACATGAATATAAAATCCTGAACACAAATTATTGTTTGCCTAGTTAGAATAACTTTCCTCTCAAGAGTGAACATGTTTTAACTTCTGGATTAAAATTGTCGATAGTTTAAACTTTTGAAGTTGATATTGACATGAAATATCAATATATTGATATTTCATGATACTGACTTGTGAAAAATGCTTCATCTTGATTTAGTAGTAGTATTTAAAGATTGTCCTCAGTATTTTATAAGATTGTCACTGATCTAGCCATTCAATTAATATTATTAATAACTAATATGTTAGACACTTCTGTGTATTAGGTACCATACATATTCCTGGGTATACCAGGGTGAATAAAATATACACATTCGGTTGTCCTCGTGAAGTTTACAGTCTTGTCAGGGATACAGGTAAGAAATAAGAAGACTAATGCATGTATAATTACTGCTTACAATACTTGCTACTGAAGAAACAAACAGCACACAGGAGAACCAATGACAGAGAACTTGGCACAACGTGGTCGGGGAGCACATTTAAACCTTGACTCAGCTGTGCAGAGAAGGAATGGACCTCACAGCCCTTCACACGTTCTAAACAGTTCACTCAATTCCAAAAGGTAGTTTCCAATGTCCTGTGGCCATTCCATTTTTTCTGATAAAAAAGTCTACTATGTCATTGTGGAGTGAGCATGCCATGTTTTCGGACCATAAGGCATACCCCCCTACCCCAACACCAAATTTGGGAGGAATAATGGTTGTTAATGCTGCTGTTAAGTTCTGTTTACATTTACATTGGTGAAATATTATGTTATTTATGTTATTAAATATTTTACCTTATTTTTTGCTTCAAAATTTTTTTCCTATTTTCTTCCTCGAAAACCTAGGTGTGTCTTATGGTCCAAAAAATACAGTACTTCCCAAGGAGATTCTTGCTCATTCATTTAACTGGTTACAAGACAGCATTTGTGGTTGTGTTTACTGATGGCAGTGTTCCCTCCGAGTAGTTCCAAGTGTGCAGCTTTCCGCGGGCTCACTTCGGTCCAGCCCCACAGCCATACATCAGAAGCCCTTCCGTCGGCAGTTCACCCGCTTAGAACACGATGTCTGTGGAATGTCTGGGGGGCGTTCAGGGTAGAGCCTGGGGATGATGTCAGTCCCCCGGCCACAGGCCTCACTCCATCCCCAACCAGAGACTTCACAGATTTGTCCCCTTGCAGTTCCATTGGCCCTGTGGAGGACCATGGGAAAATGTAGATTAATTAAGGCAGATTCTTCACGCCCTCACAGAGGTAGTCACAGGAGTGCTTACGGGTTCAATTAGATGGTTCATTCTGAAACAGCAACCCTAATCCTCTCAGGACCAAGAAAACACATCATCAGCATAAGAAGCACAAAGCAGCTGCTAATGGCTATACCTGTCTGTGCACACCCAGCCCAGCCAGCTGGAGCAGTTGTCGTGAATTCCAGTGACGTACAAACAAATGTGGGGCGTCCCTCCCTGCATTCCTAAAGGATATGTGTAAATAGTAATAAAGAGAATAGCAATCATATAGTCACAGGACAAGAATTTTTTGACACAGATTACTGACCTGGTTTTAAGCAATTTGAGGTACTGAGGCCACTAGCAAAGAAACACATCTAGGATTGTTGGACTACTATTAATTTATGATTTATCAAATAAAATAATGTGTGCCTACTCTGGGCCTGCAACAGGTGAGAAATGATAAGAAAAGCAATGAAGGAGTCAGGCAGGCAGACCCCAAGTGGGGCTGAGTGACTTAGCTGAGTGGCTGTTGAATTTCTGTACAGACAAGTTATTTACCACTGGGGAAAACAATCGCTTGATTCTAAGGTAGAATGCAAACAAGGACCTTAGATATAAATCTACCATTGTCATGAGAGCCTGTAATTCCCATAAGCATTTCGCACCAAGGTTGGATCTTTCCTTTATTCATTCACCAAAATGTGTTGAGCATCTACTATGTGGCAGACACTATTGCTGATGGGTCTCCGGCGCCTCCGAAGGAAACGGAGGAAGTGTCTCATAGACCTCACATTGCATTGGTTGGGGAAGAGGGGTCTGGGGGAGACAGGAAATAAACCAGTAAACAAGCAAGTGCTATGAGAAACACTAAAGCAGGTAATAGGGAGTGAAGGTACAGGGTGATGAGGACGGGGCCTTAAGAGAAACCCTATCTAAGGGCCATTATATACAGTTGTCAAGGAAGGCCACTCTGATAAGTGACCTTAGTGCAGAAAGTGACAGGAGGTGTGGGAGAGAAGGTTATAGGCAGAAGGGGAGAAGTGAGTGCAAAGTCCCTGGGACAAGAGTGTGCTTGTCACTACAAGGAATAGCACCAGGACCACCTGGCTGAGCAAATGCAGAAGAGATTAGAAGGAAATGGGACCAGAGACATAGGCAGAGGCCAGATCCAGGGGGGCCTTGTAGGCTATGAAAGGACTGGGATGGCAGCTGTGAAAAGTCATTGAGCAGAGACGTGATGGTATCTAACTTAGACTTTAAAGAGATTGCTCTGGCTGTGTGTGCAAAACAGAGTGGAAGCTGGAATATCCCAGGGAGGAGACCAGGTGATAGACTAGAAGTATGTTATTAACATGAGCTTCATCAGCCATACCAGGAAGCCCAGACCAAGGCAAGTTAAAAACGAGTTCCTTGCATTACCCTGGCTGGTGTAACTCAGTGGATCGAGTACCAGCCTGCAAACCACAGGGTCGCCAGATTGTTTCCCAGTCAGGACACACACCTGGGTTGCAGGCCAGATCCCCAGTAGGGGATGGGTGAGAGGCAACCACACATTGATGTTTCTCTCCCTCTCTTTCTCACTCCCTTCCCCTCTCTCTAGAAATAAATAAATAAAATCTTTTTTAAAAATATGAGTTTCTTGAGTCAAATTATAAAGCCATAGCATTTCAATTAATCAGAAAGTTTGGGGGTTGACACAATCTTACAACTGCACTGCCCAGTGTATCAGCCACTAGCCACAGGTGTCTCTTGAAAACTTGAAATGAAGCTAATCTGAACTGAGACGTTCTATAAGTACAAATTACATTGAGTTCTGAGGATATAGTACTAAAAGCAAAAACCAGAATGTGAAATATGTCATTAATACTTCTACATGGATTATATATTGAAAGGATAATGTACTGATATATTGGGTTAGGTGAAACAGACTCATTTTCTCTCCTCAGATCTTTTATTACATATAGCATGCATGTGCATTTCATTCAATATTGTATTGTATTCCAGCAAAAGCCTAATTTCAATAAGATGACCAAGGCTTATATTTCTTATCTTATTTCTTTACTGTATCTTTATACACTGCAGGGCCCAGTAGCATGTTAGTCACACTGTGTGTGCTCTGAAAATGCTTGACCTTGTACTGAAAGGAAGATTGTGAATGCTAAGCTGCTGGCAAGCTGCCCGAAGAATTATTAAGAACCAGTTCAGCTTAATACAATCATTCATGGAGAAACTGGTAGACCAGTTGCATTAAAAAGGATAACATGGCTTCTCTTCTCAAAGGAGTTAATTTGGCAACGTAATGATAAAGGAAAGTAATCACACTTTTAAGATAGGACATTTTCCCAATGAAGTCAAAGCCTTTGGTAACAGGCTCTTCCTTTTTCTCCCACTACCTCTGGTCCCCACCACCTGCTGCTCCCGGTCCCTGTGAGAGAGCTCAGTGCTGTCTGTGATGGGGGGCCAGGCTCGCCCTAGGGCTCAGGGGTCCCAGACGTTAGGACTAAGGGGAATCTCCACAACAGGGAGGAGGCAAGTGCTGGTCAGGACCGGAAAAACGTACTTTTGAAATGAATGTCACCTGTTTCTTTTCACCTGTTTTCCTCCATATTTTATATTTTACTAGAACGTGACAGAAGTAGATAGAAAAATTTGTTTACTCTAACTTTTTAAAATGTAGTTGCTAGAAAATTTTAAATCACATATGTAACTCACACTTATGGCTGACACTGTGTTTCTATTGGACAGCACTAGTATCATAAGCTGAATTATACAAAGCAATCCTTTGTTATTTCAAAACTTACTGAAAAGCTTTCTAAAATGTATTGTCCATCTTCAGATTTTAATAAACAGAGTTATGCAAAACATAGTTAGTGTAACTGAATTCAGTTAATACGTGTCAGTGACTGCATCACTAAAGCTTCGTTCTGAACATTTCTCAGTAGCCCCGTGGTCGTGAAGATAGTGAAATGGTTCTTCCATGCTGGTCTTGTCCTTGCAAGGGCCCCTGGCCTGGGGTCCTCAGCTCCACGGGTTCAGATCATGCACTTGGTAAATGTCCTAGCTGGGATCTTAGGGACACTTTCTTCACGACTTGGTATGAGAACAGTGACTTTCCAGAAGAACAGGTTTTTCTGGGTCATTCTGGCTGGTATCTTGCTAATTCATCTTTTCACCTCCCTAACTTGTATATGTCTTGGGTTGGACCCCACACCTGGACAGGCAGGACAGGGAAAGCTCCTGGGTAGACCCACCCCACAGGGTCTGGGAGGCTCAAAAGCCCACAGATCCACACCAGTGAGGCTGTGGTGTGCAAACACGCTGGGAGGCCTCACAGAGACAGCCGCTAATGTGATTATTTCAGGCTGCACCTCTCTGAAGGTGACTTTCCAACATCTCATTTCTCGGGAATAAGCAAACGCTTGGGAAACAAGTTGAATTGTTCAAGTTCACCAGGAATGGCCATACACACTTAAAGGGCAAGTCAGCCTTTTAGGAAGGCTAATTTCTTTCTAATTTATAGGAAGAAACAAATTGTTGGGGATCAGAATGTCTAGGTCACAGAGTCCCTTTGCTCTGCTCCCCATGAGAGAGGCTGCTCTGCTCAATAGAGCAGTCCATCAGAAGTTGGACGTTGCTTGATAGGCAAAGACAGGGACTAAGGGAGATAGAAGGGCATCCCAAACCTCTGTAAAAAGGGAAAAATAGACACCCTCTGAAGAGTTAAACTATCAAGTCAAGTCACCCGTGATCAGAGAGGAGCCATTTGTACAGATAAACTTGGAATGAACACTTAAGATCTATTCATGTTCTGCACGCATATCTAATCTGAGAGTCAGTAACATAGAATGATTCCAGAGTAAGATTTGCTTGAAGTATTGGCACATTTCATGGAGGAATGTGCTAATAACCCAAAGAGGCAGAAAAGAGGTGTCTCTGAAACAAATTTCAGCACATCCCACGACACTAGAGGGTGTCCTGAGTGGAGGTGGTCTGGAAGCCAATGACAGCTTAGAATCCCCAGCGGTGGAAAAGGATGCATCCAGCTGTCAGAGCCTGGGCCACCCGACCCCTGCGCCCTGGAACTGTGTTCCCTGGTTCTGAATCCAGTATCCGTAAGTTGATAATTCAGCCTCCTATGCAACTTTTCATTGGAAAAGACTATGCTAATGAGCTCAGTTTGATTAATTAGTCTGCCAAGTTATATTTTTCCAGCCTGGTAAGTTAATTAGACCTATGGTTGGACATTGTTATCTCTCATGGGATTTTTTAAAGCATGGAATTCATTCACAGAATGAAGCACATAAATGAATTGTGTTTCCAAGGCTATAAGACTTACCCAAATGGCAAATTCACTAAGTCCAGCTAGTATATTCCTTCTGTTGAGAGCCCTCTGTGTTACTAAACTGTACTGCCTTCCAAGGCATTCTTCAACAGTGAGAATCAAGAATCATGTTCTAATCTGGCTAAGATGCCCAACTTGAAATCTGCAAGCCCAATCAGCTAATCACAATCCCACACTTTGGAGAGCTGTGTAGACCACTTGTATGGAGAAGGGAAAAACAGTGAGCTGAAGAAGTTCCACTCAGAAGATCGAGATTGCTGGATGGACAGATTGCAGAACTAAAAAGACTCAGCTGAGTGCTGTCTATTTTATTTCCAGTGTGAGCACAGGTCACAAGAGTAAACAGGTAACCATACATGTTCTACAAGGCTAATCAGTAAAACCTACAGACCAGGGAAGAAAGCTGAAAAGAGCTGCTAAGTATATTGATCACATGTATTCTAAATAAGGGTGATGTTGCTTGGGGCCTCGTGGTATTCTTATTAGGAAGTTCTGTGCCTCTTAATCTCAGAATGTCTCAGTCCTTAAAGCTGCGATAGTTCATTAGAACAGCTGTGCTCCAGATTCTTTCCTGACCGTGCTTTTCAAATCTATGAAACAAGCACTGTCGGGTGGTTTAAGTTCCCCTCCCCACATTCCCTTTTCATGGACCTAGGTTTGCTTTCTAGAAGATCACCTTGGAAATTGACTGGCTTACATTTTTCCTGTTAAGTAGTAAAAGCAATGACTAAAAATATTTAACAGAATGATTCAATAAAACTAAGTTAATGGTATAGTTTTAGTTTGTCCATTCCCCCAAATGGCAGAAATCAGTTCCTTTCATCAGAGCTCATACCACTCTGATGAGAGTTTGTTGAAATGGAGCCCTCCAGCTTAGAGTCCAGTCAGGTGGGAACTTGTCTAGACCCTCAAGGTCAGATATCAGGACCTGTATTCCTGTCAGCACCATCCAATATTTGCCAGGACTGAGCTCAGAGCTATGCAAAGGTAAATATTCCTAACCTCTTCCTTTTCATATCCTACTTTCAAAGACTAAGCCATCAAACATATTTAATAGACAGGCAAGATGAGTCAACAGAAAAGAAGTAAATTAGGGAGGTTGATGCTTTAGCAGAAACATCTGCCCTGACCTGGTGGCTCAGTTGGTTGGAGCATTGTCCCACACAGTGAAAGGATGTGGGTTTGATTTCTGGTCAGGGCACATACCTAGGTTGTGTGTTCCATCCCTGGTCAGGACACATGCGGGATGCAACTGATAGACGCTTCTCTTCTTTTCTCCTCTCTCTCTCTCTTGCATGAGCTCTCTCTCTCATCCCTTCCTTCCCTCACTTTCTCCCCCTTCCTCTCTCTCTCTAAAAGCAATTTAAAAATGTCCCAGGGTGAAGATTTAGAGAAAAAAGAAAACAGAGTTATTGTGTTCCTGCAAATGTCTCATGTTCTGGGTTACTTCTGAACACCCCTGGAACTGGATGGGCATGGGCTTTGAGCTCTTATACACCTCATAGAACAGGAGTCACATTACATGCTAGTGAGCTGAGAGGACAGGAGAAGAGCCAGCTCTCAATAGCCAGATCTTAGATTTGTAAACGCTGGCTGGGGTTTTTCTCTGAGGCAAACCTTTTTCTCTGAGGCAACCATCTCATGTAAAGCCTTATTTTCATTTGATGTCAGAAAAAAATTAAGATTAAAGAAGTGAAATAATTAATTTTCGCAAACTTACACAACTTAGAAGATGCAAAGCTGGGATTCAAATCCAAGGGCCATGCTCTTTCCAACGAGCCTCATAAACCCAAACCTGCAGCCCTGAGTCACCTGCCAGGTGTCTGGGGATACCCATCCTGAACCTGTCTCCGGACACACACGGGCATCCACAGCTGAGGGGGGAAATGGCTTTGGTACAGGTACAAGGGGGCCTGGCATTGAGTGAGTGACAAGTCAGGTACCATAGCTACGTCCAGGCTTAGAAGGCAAGCAAAACCATTGTCGCAGGGGAGATCCAGTCTCTTAAATCAGGACTTCTTAAATAATTGCTCCAAAAGGAGTAGAAATTAAACACTCTTTAGCATGCAAAGAGTATTTGGATGAATGCTAATTAGTGACATAATGCACTTATACCCTACCAGCCATTCCAGGATTTCAGAGATTTTCCACAAAACAACTGATTATGACTTTATCTTATGAGGTAGGTGCTTCATTCCCCAGGGCCATCAGGAGGAAATTGAGGAGCTCACATGAAGTCAGCCGTAGTATTTGCAAGTTGTATCTATTAGAGTCTAGTCAGAAGCCAGAAATCTCTAGGTTTCTCAAACAGAGTGGAATTAATCCAGAGAACTGGTTGTAGAAGGAAGGCAAGAACTGAGAAACCAAAGAGGAACAAAGCAGATATCCACTACTCTTCCCAGGGATGGAGGGGCAACAAGTGATGCTGCCGGGTCCCAGGGTAGGACTGCCTCACTGGGTCCCTGGATGAGGAGAGGCCAGCAGTGGGCATGCTGACCAAAGCGAGGGCTGGAGACTGAGAGAAATACCCTGGCTTCTCCCTTCCTCTTGTCCTCCAGTCTTGTACTATTCCTCTTCCCAATGACTGAACTTAGAAGCTAGAGGGCAAGGGATCCTGGGAAATGCATTTTCCTACCCCATAGGGCTCGACAGAGGAGGGCTAATGTTGAATCTAAGGGCAAATATCCACTATGCACAAATCAACAATGTGGTGAACAGGCTGCAAAGGTGGCGATGGATGGGATGGGTGGAGAAAAGAGAGATGGAAAGTATTTACTGTAGGCCACCGATTAAAGGGGTAGGTAGCATGCAAAGAATTTCTTCTGCTCATCCCCCACAAAAGTGGTTATCAAATACAGTGCTTTTAGGAAAGTGAGGAGGAAGGCCATAATAATGGGCTAAAATCCAGGAAGCATCAACTCCAAGGAAGTATTAAAGAACAACATATGCTTGCTTTGCAAATACTTTACTATAATAAAGCTGGTCTAGAAAGATGCAGATTGAAGGCAGCAGCTGACTCAGGTGGAGCAGTCAGAGCAGGGCAGAGGCAGCCCCAGCTCTAGCAGGTGGGAGGCTGTCCACCGGGACCCCCACACATCTAAGTCCAGGATGGTGGAGGGCACTGCACAGGCTGCCCCTACTCGAGGCCCTCCTGCCCCTGGGATGGGCAGTCATCACTTATTCACTCATTTCCCAGACATTCACTGAACTCCCACCATGCGCCTGTGCAGTGTACCAGGCACTATCCTGAGCACTGCAGACAAAACACAGATAGGAGGAACATCCAACCCCTAGTGTAAAGCAAAGCAGTACAGTCCACCCCGTCTGGAGGAGAGGGAGATAAGGCGGGTGCTGGCAGGGTGTGGGGAGAAGAGAATCCTCCTTCTGTTATTCCTCGTTCTGGGAGGCACATTAATGGCAGTTAGACGTGCAATAGGGACAGACGTATCTGCTGCGTTAATAGAGATATTACTATTAAGAACAATGATATTTCCCCCTAGTTCAACTCAACAAATACTTATTGTGTGACAGTTCAATGCCTAGAACTGGAGCTACAGCAATAAAGATTTTCTTTTAAAAGCACTGGCCCTGCCCTCAGCATCACAGGAATGGCCAATTCATCGAATTTCGAATCTGGAAATTGCTGATAGAGACCCGAGTCCTCCACAGGTTTGTGCAGAGGGTGGAGAGTGGTTCCCCACCAGGGCCCAGGGGTGGGAGTACCGGTCAGGGCCGAGTGAAGGCAACCTGAGGTAGCTGCCACCCTCCAGCGACGAAGAGCCTTTTTGATTTTGCCTGACATAAAGAAGTTTAGCGCTCTCTTCAGCCATATGTACAGTGGAACAGTAGACGGTTAGCATGAAGCATTTTCATATTTTTAAAGGTTTTATTTATTTATTTTTTTAGAGAGGGGAAGGGAGAGAAAAAGAGACAGAGAGAAACATCAGTATGTGATTGCTCTCATATACCCCCTACTGGGGACCTGGACTACAATCTAGGCATCTGCCCTGACTGGGAATCAAACCCCAAATCCTTTGATTCACAGGCCAGCACTCAATCCACTGAGCCACACCAGCCAGGAAATATTTTCATATTTTTGTGAATAGGTGAAGCACAGAGAACTTTTAGGACTCTGTGTGGTACCCTAATAATGGATACACGTCCTTACACATTTGTCCAAACCGACGGAATGTACAACACCCCAAGTGAACCGGAATGTGATGGGGACCAGAGTGCACGTGTGGAATGCAGGAAGCACACAGGAAATCTCTGTACCTTCCACTCAATTTTGCCATAAACCTAAAACTGCTCTTAAAAAAATAAAGTATTAATTTCAAAAGAATGACCAAAAAAAGTACAATGTTTCAGCAAGATAGCAGCGGAGTAAATTCCCTAGCCAGCTGGACAGGATTCAGCCCCACGCCCCCACCCCCAGCGGCTCTGCAGGGGCCTGAGGCCGTTGCACGGGAGGCATCACAGGAGGCATCACAGGAGGCATCACAGTCTCTCTCTCCTCCCACTGAAAGGGGCAGGGACCAGATCCCAGTATCTTTCAGTCTAATTTGCTCCTTTATAATAAAGATTTGCAAAAAACATCTAAGTAATTTAACTAGTCCAGTACTATAATTAACTTTTTGATCTGTTAGTAATTAGAGGGAAAGATACATCTGATCTGAACAAGTTTCTTACATTGTTCATCTTTTTTTTTTAATGTTTCCTCAGGGTTCCTAAAGAAAAATGCATTATTCAAGATACTGTTTCTCTTGCTATTATGCTCAAAACTGAATTCTTGGGAAAGTACTATTGTGTCTTAAAAGTAAGGTAAAATCTGTTTCATAACAGAGACTAAGTCATGACCTTGAGTGTCCTGCCCCTGGGTATCCTTGGAGTAGACAGAATGCCTGCTTCGCAGAATATCTGTTAGCCTTGAAAGTTAAATTTTCAAGCATAATCAGGGCCTTAGTTATCCAAGGGTGGATCTGTTTACTCAGCTACAGAGTATTGGGTATCACGTAACAATTTGAACCCAACTGTCGATCTGTTTTCCAGAAAAGATAAGAGCTGCTCCCACAGGGTTTTCTCCTCCCTCCACAGCCTGCGGCTTGGTGAGACTGCCTAGAATGTGTCTCGTTTATTCTGGCCCATCTTACCCCGTGGCTTCCCCCTGCTTCATTTTAAG
Source organism: Sturnira hondurensis (assembly GCF_014824575.4). Taxonomy (NCBI): domain Eukaryota; kingdom Metazoa; phylum Chordata; class Mammalia; order Chiroptera; family Phyllostomidae; genus Sturnira; species Sturnira hondurensis. The sequence continues at coordinate 236,239 of NW_028095541.1, read as the reverse complement.
TGAGTTTGTCTGCAGAAAAAGTTAACCTACCCTGATCTGCTCTTAATCAGCATTTTGATCATGACATTAACCTAAGGATTTTGGGCACTTCTGTTAAAAAGAAACAACCGGCCTCAAATGGAATTTGAGACTAAGCCCCACGTCAGCAAATAAAGACTTAATACCTAACCTAATCACAGCTTCAGCTTCTCCCAGGAATGTCATTCAAACCGGCCCTGCTGGACTTTCCTGGCTGACGCGAGGCTTCGTGGGGCAACCTGCCCGACAGACCCCTGCTTTCCTCCTAAGCAAGGTGGCCTTGCCTAAAATAATCCTTTGTTTACGACTCACTTGTCCTACCCGCTTTCTGCCTTTAAAACTCTTCTGCAGCATTTTGGAGTCCTCTCTGTTTCCTAGATGGGTTGCTGCCTAGTTCATGAATCACTGAATAAAGCTAATTGAATACTCAAATGTACTCAGTTGAAAATTCAAATTTCAGTTGAATTTTTTTAATGGTTTTAGCACCTAGAGACATCAGTGAGGCTTTAGGGTTTTCCTACAAGATCGAAACAGTGTCATTGTCATTGACCAGGGCAACCAAGTCAGAACATCCCACATAAATCCAGCAATTCTTTGGGGCTGACCTAGAGGGTTGGGTGGATTTGCTTTGTTCGCTTCTTTGGCTTGTTGGTTCAAGCAGCTCGAGCAGTTGAACGGGTATGGGAGGGCAAGCTCAGCTCCGGGACCTTCCCTTCTCAGCGTTAACTTTAAAAGATCTTCTATCAAGGTTCATGCAGAGAGAATTAATAAAGTTAGCTGTCAAAGCAAGCTGGATCCGCCCTTGGAGAGAAGAAGATAATAGACAATACAAGAAAAACCTAAAATGAACGAAGAGCTTCCGAACATTCCTGCCGACCACCTACCATGGAAGACAAATGAGAAAATAGGTTCTGAGAACAGACTGGCGGTTGCCAGAGGGCATCAGGGTCTGGGTGAGCACGGTGAAGGAATGAGCACAAATTGGTAGTTACAGAAGAGACACAGGTAATAGAGTTGATAATACTGTAATGACCGTGTTATGCAATATGTATGGTGCCAGGTGGGTACTTGAAATATGAGGGGAAACACTCCGTAAAGTGTATGATTGTCTAACCACTATGCCACAGGTGGCATCCGGCCCTCCACCTTATGTTTTCAGGCCCGGCACCTTGTTTCTGCCAGCAGCAGCACCAAGCTCCTCACCCCGAGTAGTGGAGCAGTTACATTTACGCAGACCTGAAGTTACACTCGGCCCTTTGAAGGCAACCAGGAGGCTCGTGTGGTCCCGGGTGAGAATGAGTTTGACCCCCCTGCACTATGCTCTACACCTGAAACTAATACAAAATAATACTGAATGTAAATCATGACCAAAAAATAAAATTTTAAAAAATAAAAAGAAAATAGCTCTGGAATTTTATTTAAAGCCATACAACCTTTTTTGTTGTTGTTTCATTTTGTGTTTTGTAAAGACAGTTTTTTTTTTCTAGTTTTCAAAGTCTGGGTTGTCGTTTTAACGTGTTCACAATAATTCAGGTTAGCCAGAGGAGACTTCGAAGATAAAGTAGTTCCCCACCCACAACCAATAACCCCTTTCTCAGGCCTCTGCAGCAGTTTTTGTTTCACTGGAGTCACAGACTTAGCATAGTGTCTCCTGTATTATCACATATTTCTGTCTTTCTTACCTAAAACCCCTTGAGGGCAGTGGGGACATCTTCATCTTTCTGGTGTCCCCACTGTCCCTCACCCTGAGCTGATGCATACCGAGCGCTCAGGGGGAGGTGCGGGCAGTTTGGGTCATGGTCAAGTGCACATGCTCTGGAACCAAATGACCTACTTTGAGCCCCAGCTGTGCCACATCTCAGTGTTTTCTCACAGGGGAAATTATAGTATCTGCTTCCCATGAATGTCATGAGAAGTAAACTAGATAATCTGTGTAGATAGTAAGCACTTAAAATATTTAAGGTGTGCCCTGGTTGGTGTGGCTCAGTGGATTGAGTGCTGGCCTCTGAATCAAAGGGTCACTTGGTTTGATTCCCAGTTGGGGCACTTGTCTGGGTTGCAGGCCAGGTCGCCAGTAGCAGACATGCAATAGGCAAAGACACACTGATGTTTCCCTCCATCTCTTTCTCCCTCCCTTCCCCTTCTCTAAAAATAAATAAATATAGACAGAAATATTTACCAATACTGGGAAAACAGTTTACTGGCCAAGAGAAACCTAGTCATTTAGACTGGCGTGGAGAGGAACTTAGGAAGTGGGAATGTTAGGAAGTGGGTACTGGGGGAGAAACCGCCATTACTTGTCCACCATCGTCAGGAAGGCTTTGAAGAACTGAGGTCTCGGGAGGTCTTAGTTGAAGGGAGAATCCAGTGAATTTACCTGGAAGGGTCTCAGAGGCAAGTAGGAGAATCCCAGAAAATTGCTCTAGGCCTTCCTCTCTGACTTGCCCCCCTCACGTTCTCTCCTTCCCACTGCGCTTGCCAGAACAGCACATCCCTCGTGACCTTGGAAAGGGATAAACACTGAGGAGCAGGTGCAGAGCTCGTCACGCAACCAGCTGCCGCCTAGCCTTCCCCTCCCACATCAACCATCCTGTCCCCTCTGTGAGATGTGCCCTACAGGTGTACCTGCTTCAGTTATTCTGCCCTGAGAGCAGTGCTTTCATTGTGCACCGACTGCACGGCCTGGTCTCGTTAACAAAGGACAGTGACAGGGCCGCAGCAACCACAGTTACTGCCCGTGCTAATGCCGAGCTAAAATAAACACGAGCAAATGACCCTTAACATCCACCCAAATTCCAATGACAAAGAAATGGTAAGTATTCCCTGGCAGGTCTGCTTACTTGGTTAGAGCGTCATCCTGTGCACCAAAACGTTACGAGTTCGATTCCCAGTCAGGCCACAAACCTGGTTGCAGGTTTGGTCCCTGGTCAGGGCATGTACAGGAGGTAACCAATCAATGTTTCTTTCTTACATTGATGTTTCTCTCTCTCTCTCTAAAATCAATAAATACATCCTCAGGTGAGGATTTTTTAAGTATTAAAAAAAAGAAATGGTAGGTCTGAATTTGGTCTTAAACTCCCACAACCAGTTTATATCTAGAAACATGTGATGCTTTGAATTAAGTCAATTTAGACAGTATGTTCACAGAAACTATGAACTGTAATCCTTAGAAGAAGATAACTGCCAATTTAAAAATCTAACAAAAAGTTTGGAAATACTACCTATTCAATACAAGTGTATATCAGCCATGAAAATAAGTGTTGGCCCACACGTTCACGTCTCTCAGACAGCAAAACACAGAAGGTGAGACCTGGACCACGGTTTCCTTGGGACCACCTCACACTGACAGAAACCGAAGACCCGAGAAACCAAATGGCTTACACACGTGGGCACACACACACACACACCACATTCCCACCCCCACTTATAACTGTAAGACTTAGCTGTTCATAAGGCCTCGAAGTCCATTGTACTTTCTGTCTGGGATTAACTGAAGTATTTGAATTAAAGGTTTAACTTCTTAATTTTGTACAGAAATGCTGACTTAGAGGGTAAGCGTCCTGCCCAGCAGGTCACAGGCACAGAAGAAGTAAAGAGTCGCATGCATACTTCCTTAGCAAGAGAAAGTGCTCAGGCCAGAGGTCCAGGGACCAGACCTTCAGAGGGCCGGTGTGAGAGCCGGCACACCCTGGTCAGAGAGCAAAGCAGAGACAGAGGTAAGTGGAGGGTGTCAGGGGAGGCACCAGATGCCCTACGAAAGCGCTCAGTGGCCAGAGCTAAGGCTGCAGTGGAGGAAGCCACTCTCTTGGGTAGTTTAGAATGGGTCGTCTGTGAAAGGGAACCGCGGAGATCACCCCTTGTGCACACCCATTGTTGCTACCATCGCTGTGTGAGGTTGTGGTGAGCATCCCTCCCCCAGCCTAAAAAGCAGCTGGGAATCAGAATCTAAACACTGCAGGTAGAAATGGAGTTACAGTGTGACCTTTTCTGGTCTATGCAGATGGAGGCAAAGTGACTTTCTCACATATGAGCACAAGGTGCTCCCTTCCCTCTCGGGATCTTTGGAGGCAGCCAGTAAGAACTTGTAGTTCGTGTCCATACAGTTAGCTCCAAATTCTTCTCAATTAGAAAAATAAAGTTCTCTCTCCGTCTTCCCCCACAAGTCCCACATCACGCACACTAACTCAACTCCTGCTGCCCCATGGGACTTTCTCTCAGGGCTGCCCTAATGATTACTGGAACTTGATTGCCAACTGATAAAAACGTTTCTGATAGGAAGGTGATTTTCCCTGTGAAAACCTCAGTCAGGAGTTTTCATACACCACCACCATTTCCCAAGCAGCTTTACAGGTGCTGCGGAATGCCCCCGGGCAGGGAGGAACGGCAGCGAGTGTCCAGCACGCTCCGGCTTCTGCCCGGACATTTGCATCGTGACAGCAAACAGTAAGAAAAGGCACGTAGAAGGCTGATGGCTAAGTGGAGGTGATTATGGATTAAACTGACTCATCGGCTTACTTACACCATACACAGAAAGTTGGTCAGAAGGGTCCTTCTAAACCTAAACTCTAGTTTATTCATTGTAATTTGACCCATATTTCTTAGTGAATAACAGGAAGGCTGAGAATTTATTTCATGTTGTGGGGTGGGGACAGGGGGAAGGAGCTACTTTCAGGCAGAATATTTTCCTTTTCTGCTCCAGAGAAGAAAAAAATCTGGGTGTGGAAAAACATTAAACTACATGAGTTGGAAACAAAGCAAAAGCAACAGCCCTTTATTCTCGAATAAGATCAGGTTTGGGCTTAACTTTCTTTTGGAAATTCCCCTTCTTTTGAAGCCAGAAACTTCAGAGAGGACCAGCTTCACAAGGCAAGGAATGTCAGGGAACAGGGGAAAGAGACTGGACTCCGTGTGGAGGCTGCCCCTGGTGGTCAGGGTGGTTCACCTGGAGCTCAGATGTCCACTCTCAAGTTCCCCAGCTTTGCCGCTTCCCAGCCTCGTGACTTCTGGCAAGTCACTTAACCTCTCCAGGCTCTGGGTTGATTCATGCTTATAAAATTCTACTACTTCTCATAGGGGTGTCCTGAGGATTAAATAAGTTACCACTTAGAGTTTGCTAGAATAGTATTTTATGGCCATTTTTTATTGCTACTGAGGGCCGCTGAATATTTCCAAAGGATCATTTGCTTTTTGACTGGCATCATGACATCAGCTGAAAGGAAGTAAAAGAGACTAAATTTTGAGGAGACAAAGTCCCTTTGCAGATTTCCTGGATTCTCTGAAAGTGAAATCACAGCAAGACTGTGTTTCATTTATCATCCATTCATTTGGAAAATATTTGATGGTAAATATTTTCTGGCAGCATCTAAGCATCAGGGGTGCTGGCCTTTGGGGAAGGAACAAGGCAGACACATTCACACCTACGTGGCTGCATGAGACTTAGACCAGAGTAGAGGAGAAGGACATCAAAGCCACCTCAGTAGGGGGCAATGAATGAGGTAAGAGGGTAAGTGTGGGCTTCTGGCTGTTGTTCAAGTGGAAGGCTGCACCCTCAACAGCCCTGTAACCCCCAGGGGCCCAGCACAGATCAGGCACATAGTGGATGTTCGACAAGCATTCATAGAATTAGGGACACAGCATGTGGGCTGTGTTGTATGTTTCATGTTGTTCTTTACCCCATTATCTTTAGAGCAAAAAGACCTCCATTTCTGTGCTCCCCAGCACCTCACATCACGCTTAGCACATAGGGTACAGGGTGGGTAGGGGGTCCATAAATGTTTATCAAAATACCTGAATGACTGATAAAACCTGATGTGTCTCTCCCTATTCAAATGTAGAGACCATTCTTACTTTAACCCAAACAAGTGAGAAACTTACCAAGATCAGTAGCCAAGTTATTTTTAGGAACTGCATGTTTTAGTATCCGTTGAGATTACAGATGTAACTGGTTTTCTAATTAACTGCCAGGACCTCTTCTTTCTCACCAAAATTCTCCTCCTTCAGTGTTAGGGTCCCACCTTCTCTGCCCCCATCTCTCTGGACCTTCCCCTATTTTCCCCCGGGTGGTCTTCCTCATCCAGCAGCCTAACATGGTCACGTCCCAACGGTACCTACTGTTTCTGTCAGACCACTGACTTTATCGACCTGCTTGCTCCAGTAGCTGACCCATCCCCTGGCACCGAAGTGGACACATGACCCAGACCCAGGAGTGGGAAAGTGCCCCAAGCAGGGACAACCAATGTCACTCCCTGACCCCTACGGCTGGACCCTGGTGCCATAAAGCTGAGAGGATGTGGCTCTGGGGCTGGTGGCACCATCCGGCCCTACTACATGGAATTCATTTGCATAAAAAAATGGAAATCAGCAGACATGAGAGGTGGAAGAGAGCAGACAAGAGCGAGAGAGAGAGAGAGAGACCCTGTCTCGGAGGCCCTGCCTTCTGCAGCCCTTCCATTGGGCTATGAGCTTCCCAGCCTCATAAAGCTATACATTCCCCTCTCACGTGAGATAGGCTGAGCAGGTTGCTATACCTTCTAAGGAACTTGTTGTCACTATAGACCCTCCCTTGGAGACACTGTCCACTTTTACATCTTAGACCAAACCTCTAAGCAAATGGCTCCCAACTTCTACCCCCAGCCTCAGTCTCTTCCCAAGCCTGGGTACGCACCCCACTTCCAGCTGCCCATGCTGTGCATTTTCCCTGAAAGTCCACTGCCCTTTGACCTCAACAAGTCCCAGCCTCATCACCATGGAGCTGCCATCCTTCTCTTCCAGGCTCTCTGTTGACCTGTGGGGCCACCTTTCTCTGTCCCAAGACCTAACTCCTCTCTCTCCTTCCTGCCTTCCCCACAATTGGGCACTAAGTCCTACTGGTTCTTCCTTCATACTGTCTCCTACAGCTGTCCTTCCTTTCTGTTCCTTGGCCACCATGTTGGGGAGAGGCCTTGCCCCCTGATGTGTCCCCATGACGCAATTCTTCTGACATACCATGACCAGAAGAGTAAGCTTCTTAAGGTGCCGTCTGAAAAATCAAGTTCAGACTTCTTAGCAGAGCCTACAAACTGGCCACAAGCATCTTTCTAGCTTCCAGCCACATTCTCTCCGGCAAGACCCCCCCTCTCTAAACCCACCATGCATGGTCCCTCGAGGCTCACACCCCAGCCCTTGGCTCGTCCCTCGCCCCCGTGTTCCTCTGGGGTCCCACTCAGACACGACCCCCCTCAGGGGAACCTTCTTTCACGACACCCATGAAGGGTAAACTCCCCCTTCTGAGAGTTTTTAGATCTTTACCTTCCAGATCTTCGAACAGAGCTTTATGGATGGAGAAGACCTGCTGTGTGCTGGGCCCTGAGCCAGACGGTGTCTGCTGGCACAGAGCTCTCACCTGCCAGTGCAGGACACGGCTGCATGTCCTACTTCACTCACACCCCCTTCTCCTCTGGACGCCCCTATATTCGTCTCAGCTTCCTGAGCAGCTTCCAAGGTGCTTTAGAAAAGGGACTGTTCCTGGCAGATTGTCCTACACATAGGAGTCCCTCAGTGAATATTCATTAACCTGTATAAGGCAGGATCTTGGTTAACAAGTCTTATCCATAAAGGACAAGAGCTCTAAAACAAATGTTATTCTTAAAATTAAGGTCCAGGCTTAAGATCAGTCCTTTTGATTTGGTCATTTTAACAGCTGTCCATACAGTTTACGGAATCCTGAAAACCCAGCCACTGTCACAGTGACATACTGTGTCGCAGGGACACGACACACTCTATGGTGCATTTCTTCTCGCTTCCCTTACGATGGGGAGTCTGAGCTATTTCATGGTTTGTTTGTAGCTGACTTAGAACTGTGAGTTGCTATATCATCACTTAGACGGTAATGGTTTTGGATGGCAATTACAACTGGCCAAACATTATTAACATGCCTCTAGCGTGGAAATCACTTTCTTTATCCAGGAATTACTTCCTAGCTTGAAAGTTCTGACAGAAGAATTGGCATAACTGGCTGGAATATTACCCATTAAAGGAAGCAAGTGACTGAACGAGTACCAGGTTAAAATTTTGAAACATCTGTGAATTATGCTACTTTATAAAATATCAACAAATAAACTATCTAAAAAAATAAAGCCTCCTATACAAAGCTTTTACATTGGTTGTTTCACTAATGTTTTAATTCTTTATCCGAGGAGTCCCACGCCTAGTTATCTTTTCTATTAGGCTTGCCTTTTTATAGAGTCTCATTCTATTTGGGGACTTTTTTCCTATGTGTAAAACTTTGAGAGGGCACCAAGGCATTCAGACTGGTGAAGTCCCTGTACTTCAAACTCATAGATTATTTTCTCAGTGAAAGATACCTGCCCGACAGACTGACCATGACCCACCTAAACCTCATTTTTTAATTTGTACGGAACAAAATATATTAGCAGATAACATAGTTATGATTGTATATATCTAATCTACAACACTGACAGAAAATTATTCAAACCATTACCATTGAAACAGAAATTAGAAGTGATGGTGTATTTCATAGGAAACGAGCTCTGCTTATTCTGTATATTTAGAACCCAGCAGAAAACTCAGTCTTGGGTAGATATTCAAACATTAATTGAATGAATAAATTTCTGTTCATCACTTGCTGACAATGCATATATCCGCATGAGGAGTCACAGAAATGGAGAATTAAGAGACACCTACATAAAATGATACTATATAACAGTTTTCAAATCATATGTGTTATATGAAAAAAACATAGGTTAAGTATTTTCATTTTAAATGACTTTCTGTTACTAAAACAATATTCGCAATTACATTTATTTATTTATTTTGTCACTATTGTATGTAAAGAGTAAAATAATACAGACTCTGTTCATCAAAACGAAAGTTGGCAAGTAGTTCGACAAGCCTTAGGTTGACAGATAGTTGTGTGCTGAAAACACCAATCCCTGTCGAAGATCTGAACTGGAAGTTTTTTCTCTAAAACTATACTTTTCAAATTCCTGGTGCTATGTGATCACCTATTTGTCAAAGCTTTCTTTAAATAATTCTAGACAGTTAACTGGATTTTGAATGACTAGGATAACAGATTTCACTGCTTGGGCTTTCAACTCTGTAATCCTGGCTTGAACGTTAGCTGTGGGACTAGCACATAATTACTTTTACAAAATGCACTATCACGACTGCCAAATTCCCATGACTAACCATACCCTGCCGCGTGTGTTTCAGATTCTGCTGAGTCACTTCTTTGCCCTAGAGCTCTGTGTTCCCACCCTTAATTCCCTCTGGTCTTTTTTCATATTTTTTCCTTTCACCTGAATTTTGGGTAAAATGGTCTCATAGCTTTTTTACCATTTCACATACATATCATAGCTTTATATGAACTACTCTCAATTTCACCTGCTATCACAAGCTTAACCTACCTTTTTCCCGGGGAGATACACATTTTGTACAATTCCTTCTGAAAGGTCCATAAGCCTTGCTATTCAAGGACAGCTCTCAATAGCCTCATCACGTGGCTGAAAAGTCTTCTGATTCACCCTAGAATCCAGTCCTTCAGAAAAATGCTCACCGGTTCCTAAACTTCCACATCCGTTTCCTCTTTCAGCTACCTCTCCTCCTGATGAGATTTTCTGGCTGTAGCAGGCAGGGCTGTAGCAAGGATCATAATCACCAGTTAGACAGACAGCGAAGCTGGCTGTCAAGTGATACCTGACAATCCACAGTGGGTTTACATCAATTGGAACATTTCAAAACACACACTGCCCAGCCCTGAGACAGAGAAATTTCATCTCTTGAATACCAATGAAAACATCCGGCTGCATGCATGGTTCCAAAGAGCATTCCTTGATTCAAGTTAATCGTGCAAAAGGGTTGAGAGATGTAAAGGAACAAAACCGTCCTTTTTCCCCCAAGGAGCTAGAGTGGGGAAAACAAACAACAAACTAGTAGTCAAAATCAAGTGAAGCACGCAGTAAAAATCACACCAGTCAGTGAAATTGGTGGGAGTACTAAGAAAGCACAGGGAAGGGCTGCGACATCGTCCCAGTCATGTTCAGGCCCCTCATCGACCACATGTCATCACTGGTCCGCACGGGCAGCACAACCTCTTCTGCATGTCTCCATGCACGCATTTCAGAGCACAACCATCCAGGTATTTCTGCTGGAGAACAGTGAGTTGCCCAAACTGCACGTTTGCTCCATACCAACTGCAGAGCATTGTTAAGCCTACAGATGAATAAATTAATCCAATAAGCCTGGGCTTGGAGATCAATTTTACTTCCATGCATTGGGGGTGGAGGAAAGCATGGCCTCGGAAAGAAACCTCCTGGAGTCAGAAGATCAGATCTGACAGGTGAGGTCAGGCCAGCCGGTTCACTCGGGCCCAGTGGCCGCAGCACTGTCCCCCGTGACATGATGTCTGTGAGGTCGCCCCAGTCCTCTTGACATTCTAATATCTAATCATAAAGGGATTGGGCAGGACAGTCTGATTATCATTATAGTTTAGGAACTTTTCAAACTTCTCAGAGTCTCCAAGATGTATCGTATAGGAGAGAACATAAGTAACTGATGAGCTTGACTTTACGGAAGGGGGTTAAAAAAATTGTGTAAGGTTAGTGAAATTTTTTAACAACCAAATTTGTGTTCCTGTGCAACAAATAGCAACAGTGAAATTTTAGTAATGTACTTTGAACCGTGCTGAGCATCTGGCCACAGTTTGATCAACCGGGAAAAAACTTTGCTGTGAGATATTATTTATCATAGCCAGTTCTCTTCCTCTTCTTCTCGAAAATAGTAATAATTTTTAGTATTAATAAAATCTTGAGCCCTGGCTGGTGTAGCTCAGTGGATTGAGCACAGGCCTGCCAACCACACGATCACAGTTCGATTCCCAGTCAGGGCACATGCCTGGGTTGCAGGCCAGTTCCCAGCAGGGGACTCACGAGAGGCAACCATACATTGATATTTCTCTCCTTCTCTCCTTCCCTTCCCCTCTAAAGATATATAAATAAAATCTTTTTAAAAATCTTGAAGAATGTTGCTCTACTTTTACTCCAAAATCTATGCAAACACCCAAGAAATTCCTCTTTCTGCCTGATCATTTTAGTGACTGTGCACAATACATATTTATGTAATTATCAACCTCTAAGGCAATTTTTGTAATGCAATCTAATGTTAAATACATTTTTATTATCAAATTGCTGGTCTTAACATGACTTAAAGCTCTTCCTGGTTTCAGGAGAGTTGGTGGCTCCAAACGGAATCTGTAGACAGAGCAACAATTCCTTCGGTCTTCTAGCACACCGGACTGAAATGCAACATTTTCTCCTACTTGCCTTCAACTCCACAGTAGAAAAAAATCACACTCCATGTGGGGCCAACAGACTCAGGTCAGAGACTGCAAAAAGGAGGATTGCATGACTAAGTTTTGCAAATATAAACTTTGTGGGTTTTAGAGCTGGAAGAGAGCTCACAGAGGAAATCAGCAAGTTCAGCCCACAGTTTCCAGGACGAAAGGACTACAAGAGCCAAACCTGGATGTACTATTTCAGTTCAGGCAAAGGGAGAAAACAAAACTCTTGCAAAGTTTTCTTTCTTTTAAAAATTAGGGTAATGCTATGCCTCAGCAGGCTATATGGAAATATGTGTACAGTATACATTAAAATGCAAAGCTGATTTCCCTGGGGGTGGGGAGCAGTGGGAAAGAAGGACAGGGAAAAAAAAAGACTACACGCTCCCGCTAAAAACTCCTCCGTATGTTTCATAGGCAACTACAGGGTAATAATGAATGATGGGATGTTAGCCCTGTTCAACACCATTCAGTATAAGAGTAGGCATTCTCTTGCCTGACCATTTTACAGCAAAGTCCTAATTCAGAAAAACCAAACTTAAGATTGGTAGCACGAAAGTCTGATTATGTATTTTAATTTCATTTTTTGTTTCTCTGCTCTTGAGGGGAACTCAGTTGCACGAATGCCTTCTTCAACGTGAGAACAATCCTTTCTGAAACCACAGGCTGCAGACGTCACTCTAGAATTCTCCCAGGGGCAAGATGCCAGGTTTAGGGGCTGCTTTTCCACGGTCACTACCCCGGGTCGCTAAGGACATAACTGACCTTCGGACCTGTCCGCAAACACCTGCATCTCCACCGCCTTTATAGACCTCCGCTAGGGGCCGCGGGGGGGGGGGGGGGGGGNGGGGGGAGGGGGGTAGAAAGGCAGGTATCATTGCCATCAGAGTCGAAGACCAAACCGCAGCTGGCAGAGGGCCCTCCCTGCTCAACGCCCCGCGGTTGCGGCTGCAGACTCCGAGGCTCGGCCCCTTTGTGGGCAAAACGCGGGAGAAACGCCCCCGATGTTCGAGCAGAGGCAGGAGACCAGAGTTGGTACTTGGTGTTAAACTTGGTACATCCTGCCCCTTCCATTGGCTGGGACAACGCTGCACCACCGAGCGGAAGGAGGACTCCCCTGCCCGAGTTCTCCCCGAGAACTCCTTCCAACGCTCCTTCTCTTTCTCCCGCCCACAGACCTGCGGTCCACTCGGGGCGGGGCGGCAGCGGAGTCGCCCGCCTGCGTGGCCTGGGGCCAGCAGGCTGGGGGTCAGGGGACGTGGAGAGGCCGGAGCCCCGGTTCCCCTCCGCACCTGGAGCCTCCAGCGCCCGAGAGGCAACTTGGAGCCCGCCGGCGCGGTTGAATCACGAGTGAATCACACTCTTCGCAGGGTCTCGGAGTTTCCTACCGAGAGGAGGCGGGGCAGCGCTGCGGATTCGCTCGGGCCGCGCCGAGCGCCTGCGGGGACCCGGCGGGGGCGGGAGGGGGGCGGGAGGGGGACGCGGGGCGGGGCTGCGCCCCGGGCTGGAGAGGCGCGGGCGTCCGCGCGGCCCTTTATAGCGCTCCGGGCACCCGCCTCCCCAGACTCAGGGTCCCCGAGCCACTTCCAGCCTTCTACGGCCGCCCAAGGGTGCCTTCGGCCCAACCTCTCCAGCCTCAGGGCGCAAGAGAATCCTTCTGATCTCGCCACTGGCTCACGGACATGGCGACTCCCACCGGATCCTGGTTGCTCGGCACCGAGACCGCTGTCTCTAGAACGCTGCTTCTCGGCTGGGTCCTAGTCCAGGTTGTCGGAGCCTCAGGTGAGTGGCACCCGCCTCTCCGCCGTCCTGGGGCGCTCCACCGGAAGGAGGGTGGACAGTCCTGGCTGACCGCTGACTCTGCTGCCCCAAGGTGCCCCCCCAGCGCCTGCGGAACGCAGCCACGTTCGAGCACCGCCGTTTGAATGAACCTGGGCTGGTGGCGCGCAGGCGGGAGCTGGAGGGAAGGTGGTTCGCGCACGGACAGGGCCTGCGTCTGCTGGAGATGCTTTCGGGGAAGTGCGTTGTTGCCTAAGTGTATTTGTGGCTTCAGCTTTAAAGTTTAGGGAGAGATCTTCCCAGTGACTTTGAAAGTGGTACTTGGGTCCTCACCTGCATGGGTCAGTGGGCAATGGTGTGGATATTATCCGTAAGTGCGAACTTCACTTAATAGAGAGCGGCCCTCAGTATAATCTTGATGGTCTTTGTTTTAGATTGGGTTAGAGACAATCCTGTTGCAAAATGTCGCTTGAACTGAAGCAGTCATTACACTGTGCGTGTCCCAATACGCCTGTTCTATGTGCAAGGCAGACAGAGACTGACCCAGGGACTATTGCAAAGCAAACCATAATAATAAAGCATCGTAACCAGTGTACATCCCCTGGTGCGATAGGCTGCCCATCTGCCTGGGTGTCCGTGGAAGTTTCAGTACAGAGACATCATAGGTAAAAATGAAGAAGGTCAAGATTTGGCTTTATCATTAGATGCAGCCCTAACTCTCACGCATGTGGAATTTGCCCTTTTCCATAACTTGTGGAAGGCCATTTCTAGCCCGCCCTCTGCCCAATCCTAGAGTCCCCCAACTGGGCCACGGACACCCTAGGGCACTGGTGGCTCCCGGGCTGTGCTTCCAGGTCATGTTAACACAGGGAGTCCCCCGTGAATGACTTCAAACAACGGTTTCCAGATCCTTGTCTGTTTCCTTACATTGCAAGAAAGATCTTAGCATAAGGAAATTCTGGGACTGGGAAAAATTTGAAGATTTTTTATTTTGATAATTCATTACTGCGGCTTTTGTGGTTGGGGAAAAATAGTGTTGGGTTTATGGTGATGTTTGGGGCGGAGGTGTTTTATACCCACATGAAATCATGTGCTGAGAAGTTCATGTAATAATAGCTGTTTCTCTGTTTAAAGGCTCTACAGGTGTCGTGGCAGCATATAATTTAACTTGGAAATCAACTAATTTCAAGACAATTTTAGAATGGGAACCCAAACCCATCAATCACATCTACACTGTTCAGATAAGGTAAGCTAAGTGCAAAACAAGAAAAATAAGGTTTTTGATGTTTCCTCTTTCCTGTGCTGAATACAAATACCTGTAAAGCTGATTGATGGATGAGATTACTTAATCGGTGACTTGGTGATTTGCTGACCAGAGCCATACTCGATCAAGCCTACATTTCCAGACTTTGAATTGATAAAACATTGTAATTGTTTTTGGAGATGATGGAAAAATTCCTAAGTGGAGTATGAGCTGGGGGCGGGGGGGGGGGCAGTTAGCCTTCTGGAGCCGGTCATGTTGGCACTGATAGGTGATGTGGTTCTACGTGGACAAGTAATCTTACCGCAGTACACACGTCTGTTTCCAGGATGTCTAGACTGGGAGCCTGCTCTAACATGTTAGGGAAGAGATGAGGGAGAAATCGGATGTATACTTTGCTCTGAAGCAGTGTTTATGCATTCACTTTTGGATTCATGATTCAAAATTCGGTGCTTAGGTGATAGCAGAGGAGGTCAATCTCATGACTCACCACACCGGAAAGACTCCTCTCTGTACCCTCAGCTATCAGGGCTGCTCTGCTTATTTAACTTTGTCTCTGATTGACAGCTCTCCCCCAAGAACCTGTACTTCAGCATATTCAGTCTAAATGTCGACGTGTCTTCCTTCATGGTTTTCAGCATATCTTGCAGGTTTCTGGTTTCTGAAAGGTTCTAGGAGGCTCATTAGAGATCTTATTAACTAGAGGAGAGCAGCTGTGGAGGTTATTTTAAAACTAGTTGTATAAAGGCACAAAAAGTATCACTGGCTAAATTTAAAGCATTTTGCTTTTTGGTTTGGTTTAGCTGGTGTCAAGCCTTTTGTAGCATTGGGAATGCAAGACCTAAGTATCAGGAAGCTCTTTAATGTGGATGTTGTTGTTTTTCAAAACGAACTTAATGACAACTGTTGCCTAACCAGTAGAGAATTTGTGTGTGTGTGCGCGCCTGTACAGATAGAGGGAGAGAAAGGAAATTCATAGCCTGAGATCATAATTATGATTATGGTCAAATTTGTCAATGCAGATTCCATTAGTCCATACAGAGCTGAAGTTTACGTCAGTAGATACTTTTCTTCTGCAGAGTGAAAATAACGTTTTGGGAGGAATGCTTGCCTCCTAAACATATTCAGTCTCACGTTTGGTGGGCATGTGGAAACATAGTTAAGATTTACCTGATTTTTAAACGTGAGCCTTTGTTAGTTCTCAATTCTTGGACTTCCCAAGGCGATTTTAAATGAATGTAGCCTCTAATGTACAAACACCCGTGAAGAGCTGCCGCTTGGGGGCGCTCGCGACACGGGATTCTAGCGAGGCTGGTAGTCCCTCAGCGCTTCTGACTGTGTGCTAGAGAACACGTGAGCAGTCCTTCCTCCCTGCAGGAGACTTCACTCTTCTCCATCCTCCCTGTGGGGTAAACAGGGCTCCCGGGTGAACAGAACCACAGTAATCATTTTATAGAAGAGAGAAACGTTGCCCTGGGGAGGTGAGGGATTTGTTCATGACTACTTTAACGGTGAGCGCCCAGCCAGGTCTGGAACCTTGCAAGGTCTCCCCCGTATTCCTCCGCTGCCTTCTCGGCCGTTCAGTCAGGGTGAAGCCCGCAACTGGCAGGAGGAAGGACGGCTGGTGCCAGAACACGAAGTTTTTCCTTTCTCAGGCTTGTCTGTGAGGCTCCATCTCTTTGGTGGCCACCTTCCCTCTCGGTTTTCCTTCTTCAGAGGAAACATCTTAACCTGCTGGTCCTCTTCACCCACTACTGGCCTCTCCCAGCCGCAGGGCCGCACTGCTGGACCTGAAGTCCCTACTGGGATATCCAGCTGTCGTCTCCCTTTGAGAAAGTTTGTGATCATTGCAAACTGTTGTTGGTTCAAGCACAGAAACATCCATCACCTGTAATGTTGATTCCACGGGAATGTTTGCATTCTGAAACTCCACTTCCAAAGCTTCTAAAAAACATCCCTTTCCTAAATTAGTGATTCTGTTGGGGTTTTTAGTAATTAAGACAGGACTTTTCTTATTTACAAATCGGGAGATTTTGCAATAAATACCTGGTGGACCCTCGAAGGCTGTTAAAGTGTTAATCCTTGTACTAGTGTTCAGAGGAACTGACTACAGAATTGCCCCTTCATTACCTGTTCACACAACTTTACTGATTCTACTAGCTGTGGTGATGTAGGTCCTCGTGCTAAATTTTGCCACTGAGTACTGTGATTTCGACACATAAGTTGGGAGGAGCCAAATACTATCTCTCAGTGGGCATGTGTTTGCAGAGGGTGGCACTCTTTCCCCTGTCCTCTGAATGATCTGTTTGCCACAGTGATGGAGAAGAATCATGTTTTCCTACACTTTTGTAAAATGCATTTTGGTCCCTCGAATTAAGACAGCCTCTCTACTTTTATACAAATAATTAGAGAAATCTAAGAAATCAAAATATTTCTGTATCAATGTTAGTTTGTGAATTTTAGGAGAAAGCATATGTTCACCCATACCCTCACAACCTGATTATTTATTTAGCTCCGATTCTCTAGCACATACATATTTATGGCTCTTATGTGTGTATTCAGACTATTGAATTCAGCTTGTTTTCTCCCTGATTCAACCTGTAAATGCAAATCATCTAGTAGTCAGCAAGGTCTGGCTGTGTATAAGCCCTGCAGATTTGCTACTTAACAGCAAACACAAGGGCACGGGCCCCTGGTACCAAGCTGACCATGTTAAATATGAAGCGCTTTAATGAAGACGCCAGTGCTGGGGAACAGGGAAGGGAGACGTCAGTTCTGGGCAAGGAGATCTGGAAATTCCTGAAGGGAGTGGGGTTGGGACATGGCCTTAAATGATGGCAGGGCCGTGGCAGAGAAGGACGCTGAAGAGAAGGGAAGAGCAGCGTAGCTCTCAGTTTATAGGGGGCAGAAGTACGTGGGTCACATTGCAGCAGCATTGACCTACACGCTGTTTTGGTCCTTTAAAGTAATCTTAAATTTATACAGATTCTTTAAATAATTTCCTCTTCAGGGAGGTCTTACAAAAGGAAGATCTTTAGTCTCTTAGTCCCTCAGACTTTGTCCGAGAGATACTACTCCCTGGACTGTTATTCTGTAATCTTCAATGGGACGTATTTGCCTCTTGTAAAAGCCAGGGGGAAGTGTAGCAGAAGAGGGGAACAGACCCAGTTCTCACCTCCTTAGTTACATGACCTGGTACGAGCTACGTGGCGTTCCTGAACCTCAGTGTCCTTGTGTATAGAAGATCCACTACTACTGTCTTAGAATGATCATATCAAATGAAACGTGTAAAAGGCCTACTACAGCACTACTTGGCATAGAGTAGATTCAGTATATGTTAAATAACCACACCAATAGTTGTTGTGATAGAATGTCATATATAGAATATATTATATAGATTCCATTATTAGTACGTTGACTATATTCTACAGACTATAGAATGTGATAGAATAGAATATGGTACAATATAATAAGTAATAAATAATTGAGTCCTAGTACAAAAAAATTGTCTACATTTTAAGAAAGATATTTAACAAAATGGTTAAAAGCACAGACCCAGTCATCAAACTGCTCTCTGGCTCTCAGTCTAGGTGTGTGACTTGGAGCTGGTCACCTAATCTCACGTTGCCGCACTTACCTCCTCCGTGAAAACGGGTGATTACAGAGCCGTCCCAGGTCACCGTGAGGACTGCAGTGCGCCCGGAGTGCTCAGCGTAGCAAGTGCGTGCTCCCGAGTGGTTGGGGAGGCTATTGTTGTAACAGCGCCGAAGCCAGAAAGCCTTCTGTCTTATTGGGTACGAATCCTAATGTACCATTTCTCTTCCTTCCTTTCTTTAGCCGTAGATTAGGAAATTGGAAAAGCAAATGCTACTTCACAGCAGAGACAGAGTGTGACCTCACTGATGAGATTGTGAAAGACGTGAAGCAGACGTACTCAGCGCGGGTCCTTGTCATGCCGGCGAATGCCACCGGTTACGCTGGGGAGCCAGTGTATACAAAATCCCCAGAGTTCACGCCTTACTTAGACAGTAAGTGTTTGGTTTCCTTCTTGCTAGTATCAGCTTCTGAATCTTTTTGTGACCTTATGACCCTTAGAGGGCCCTAGATAAAAAAGCACTACTCCATGAACACATTTTTTTTCTCAGAAAGTGGGTAGTGCCTCTCGCTCATTCTGATGTGGTCGGGGACTGACAGAGCGTGAACCTGGGAGTCAATAACAGTGTCATTGGGCACCTCTTCCCACTGGGCTGTTCCCAGACTATACCAGTAACAGGCTGAGTGGGGCCAATGGGACTAGGAAACCCACCAGGGCTGGGGTTTCAGCGTTTTTCCACATATATTTCAGGGGTTATATTTACATGTGTATACATTACACAGAAATACCCTAAAAACTCTGTCCCGAATTCTGTCGGACCAGAAGTCCCAGTTGAAGGCTTTTCACGGTCACACATGCACAGGGAAAGTCTCCTTTCCCTCTGCTCTCAACTCGCCGACCTTTTTTAATTAGTTGGCCGTGGTTTGCGCCTGCACTTGCCCAACCAGCTCTCAGCCTGCTCCCTTCATGCTGGTCTTTGCAAGTGCAGAATGCTTTCCTGCCTGGCCTTTGCCCCAGTGTGCTGACCTAGCATCTCCCAGAGGAATGCATGGCATTCCTGCCAAACAGGAGATTGCATTTTCTTGTCATGACTGTGGTTCCGAAGTAGGTGTTTTAAATAAACGTGTAGCACACTGGGAAGAGTGAAAGCTTGTAAGGTCTTTAAATCTTGAAAGGTCTTTGAAGAAGACCTAGAGTGAAAGGTTAAAATGAAAGTGTCATGTGATTGGTGCTTTTATACGTATCCTTCTAATCACCTGGCGAGAGAAAATACTTTCTCAGGCAGAGATGGTGAGAAGGGGCAGAGGGGCCCAGCCTTTCCCCTTGAGTATCTACTTGGAGGGTGGAAATAGAAGGTAGCCTTAGCCCAGGTGAATCTGGCTTCCTTCCCTGAGCCCCTGTTGGCCAGAACCTGTCCTCAGACTCTTGCGGTGTTTTTCCCTTGTGTGCCGGCCACAGCGGGCTCTCGGCCGGCCGGAGCTCACGCACCACGTCCACAGCCCCTCCCGCACCTCGGCCGCCTGGGCTGTCCTGCTCCTTCCCTTGAGGGCATCCTCACCCTTGAGGTTTTTATGAGCCACTTCAAATCCACTTTTGGTGCAAGATAAATATATTATACATATGTATGGCTCATACTTGCATATAATTTGCATTAAATTATTGGGATTGGTTTTACTGTTATTCAGCCAAAGTGCATAAGATGATTAGAGTCCCAGAGGTTAAAACTGGTCCCTTGAGGTACCAAGGACATTTCCAGGTTTCCCCACAGCCCCTAGTTTATTGTACCCACCTAAAAATGGAATCGTATATGGCTGTACTGTTTCATAAAGTAGCCACTAACCACATGTGGCTATTGAGCGCCAGAATTATGCTCTAAGGCTATAAAATACACACTAATTGTGAAAAATATCTCCAAAAGCATTTAGATTGATTATATGTTAAAATGATAGTATTTTTGCCACACTGGGGTAAATAAAATATATTATTGAAGTTCATTTCACCCGTTCCTTTTCACATTGTCTAATGTGACTACAGGGAAAGGCACCATGACCTTGGTGGCTCTGGTTGTATTTCCGACAGGCAGCACGGCCACAGAAGGTCTCGGGGTCGGGCACTGGTACTGCTGAGCTTGCTGTCACTAGGGAGCTGATTCTGTGCAGGTGTTTTATGAGGGGTCACCAGGGTGTCACTAACCATGATAACTAAATGGGATTCTTTGGTTCCAACGAAGTTTATTTTCTATGTTTAGCAAGCCTCGGACAGCCAAGAATTCAGAGTTTTGAACAAGTCGGGACAAAACTGAATGTGGTCGTACAGGACTCACGGACCTTAGTCAAAGCGAACGGCACGTTCCTGAGCCTCCGGGATGTTTTCGGCGAGGACTTGAATTACGTACTTTATTATTGGAAATCTTCAAGTACCGGAAAGGTGAGGATCCTTTCCTTTGATGTTATGCCGTACCTTAAATCGCGAGTCCTTGAGTTTTACAACCCACTCCTCCGACTCAAAGATGGCAGAACTGGGTAGATGAGACTGTGGTGGAGTGGGCGGGGCGCCTGCTGTCCTGTTTGTGCCGGACTTCGAGCGACCTTGTGACTTCGGGCAGGGTCCCCTTGGACACTCGAGTTCTTCGGCCGAGAGGGTGGACCAGATAACCTCTAAGGTTCCTGTCCGGTCTCATATTTCTTTCTCAATTGAAGATCCCAGGAACAAAATTTATTTTTCCGTTCAATAATTAATGTATCCTTTTTTCCTTTACTCCAAGTATCTCCTAAAGGGGCTAAGCTGGCCATTTCTAGGCCTGGGGAAAGTGTCCTCAGCCGCCGTCACCAGGCACTGTCTGGCGCAGTCCCTTTGTCCCTGCACACGCCGGGTGTGCCCACGCAGGCTCTTCCTGCTCAGTGCTAGTGAGGGAGCAAGCGCTCACGTGGAGCCCAGATGAATTATGAACTCTCTCTCTTTTAACAGAAAACAGTCAAGTCAAACACTAATGAGTTTTTGATTGATGTGGATAAAGGAGAAAACTACTGTTTCAATGTTCAAGCAGTGATTCCATCGCGAAAAGTTAACCAGAAGAGTCCAGAAAGTGCCATTGAGTGCACTAGCCAGGAGACAAGTCTGTTCAAAGGTGAGCGGCTCTGTCCAGCAGGCACGGGCACACGGACGGGTGCCTTCCGGAGGACCCCCCTCCCTCAGAACCAGGATGTGCTTTCACTCGGAGAAAAACTGTCTTGATTTTTCTTGTTTCTGTAAGGGTTTGAGGGGGTAACTCATAATGTTAGGCATTGAGAGATGTCTCTGTGTGGTTCCCTTACGGTAGCAGGTCTTCTCTGCTATGGACTAAGCTCTCCGCTGAGCACTGGGCACACAGCCCATGTTGGGAGGTTAGCATCCATCACACATTTCTCTGGACATGTTTTCATACTTAAATTCTAATCTTGGGGGCTTGTGGGGAGCCCCTGAAGCAGCTGTGGGCACCTGCGGTGGGCTGTGGCCACAGAGGATAAACGATCTCACCCACTAAGGGAAGGGATCGAGTCTCTTGCATGTGCCCATGGATGTATGTGTGCCCATGGATGTGTGCCCGTGCCTGCGCACACACTGGGGCCCACATACAGCAGCCGTGGCTCCTGACTGGAGCGGCCGTGGGTGTTCAGACACGTACAAGAGGCCGACAGCCTGGCAGTCTCCCTCCAGGCTTTGTACAGAAAGTGCTCTGAGCTCTTTCAGGGAGTCCGAGTCAAAGGACAGTGATGATGACCGAGCCCCTTGCTGAGAGGAGATGTGGAAATTTAAAAGCACTTTAAAATAGATTCTCCTCCATTTATTGACATTGGTGGAAGGGAAGGGCCCTCCTTCACTCTGGTCCTGCCCCTCCAGCCCATCACACCCACAGCCCTCACGTCCACCCTCCTCAAACCCACTCCGGTTCCGCTGCCTCTGTCTCACGCACACCCCAGTCGCTGCTTTCCAGGCCTCCTCGCTGCTGAAATGTGTCCTTGGGGAACCATTGTAAATGCCACCCCACCAGGAAGCCTTCTTATTGCCCCAACCAGTTACCACCTCCCTGCACCTGAATTCTGGTAGCAGTCTGTGTGTCTGTGCAGATGGCCCATCTTAGACCATCATCATTGCCACCAAACGCAGCATTATTTTTGGCCACTTGTTTCTAACAGCTGCTCTTACTTCAGTCTACGGGTACCTCCTCTAGACTATGAACGTTATTTTTTACCGAATGGCCCATTTAATGCTTTTGGCCATTGTCAATTGCCCTAAGTCATCTAGGGTTTGACAAATTCTTCCCTGACCAAAATGTGTTGTGGCAGAAAGAGTAGAGGAAAGAAATTTCAAATTACGCACAAACAGGGTGATGCGATTTGGGATTAAGCCCTCACTCCCGCACTCTGATAAATGGGATTCGGGCTCTCTTTCCTCGCTGACTTGGTGCCTTTTGTTTTTCAGACAAGTTCTTCATCATCGGAGCAGCGGTGTGTGTGGCCGTTGTCTTCATCACCGCCCTGTCGCTGTGTCTGTGCTACTGCAGGAAGGCCAGAGCAAGACGAAGCAGCAAGAAGAGTGCCCCCTTCTCTGTTGCGTAGAGCACACGACCCTGGAGCTGCCGACGTCGCCAGAGTCTGTGTTGCACTGTGACCAAGAACTTTTAAGAGAACAGAATAGATGGAAACAAAAAGAAGTGTTTTGACGCACAGAGGCACTTGGGCCCAAAGACAGTTCTTTATCTGACTGTTCTCATGACTAACATTCTGGTTTCGACCCCAGCACCTGTCACGCTGGAATGTGGTGAACGGTACGACCAATCCCAAGGCTTTTAAATTTCTTTTTTTTAACACTATGGCACCTTTTGCACATATCATGCTTTAGGCGGAATGTTCTACACTCAGGACAAAACCAGGTCATCTGAGCAAAAACAAATGAACAAATGCCTTAAAAAATCCTGGGTGGACTTTTGGAGAACTTTTCAGAGGCTGACTTTAAACCATGGGGGAAAGTAAAATGGAAATTGGGTGGACTTTTCTAACCTATGTCTGTCTTTTTTTCAATGTGGTGTTTAGGTACTTCTCTTTTTTAAGAGGTGTTTTGGAAGTTCCAAACGACTAGCAAGGTTTTGCATGAATGTATTAAACGCGGAAGACTTCCACTTCGGGCACGTTCCTGACATGCATTACAGTCTGGCACTTTAACTGACATCAGTGCTGTTGACTAAACACTTGACAGCTAACGACAATATATAGACTTTGTATTTTAGAGTTTATGATTTAAGGTACTTAAAGCTTATGTGGGCAATGTCATATATATTTATATAATTTTTGAAAAGGGTTTATATGTGGGGATTTATATTTATAGAGGTGATATTGTTCTGTTTGTATATATTGAGATAATTTATTTAATATACTTTTCTACAAATAAAGGTGACTGGGAATTGTGACCATTGTGTTCTTATATCTTCCATTTATTGTTTGTGATGTTGTCCTTGCTTTAGTTGGCTCAGCTGCGGTGACAAAGGACCCTGAGACCCTCAATGGCCCTGACAACATTATTTTTGTATTATTTTTGCTTCTCATGTACATTAGTTTGCTTGCTGTGGGTTGACTACAGCTGCTTTTAATATCTTCCCATTCTAGGACCCAAACTAAAGTGAAGCCCAAACTCAAGTGAAGCCCATATTCGGGTCAGGGCAGAGGACAGGCGACAAGAAGCTGGTAGAAACAGGCAGCCACGTCTCCAAGCTTTTAAGTTGCCTCTTAAAACTCGTGCTCCATATTGGCCCGCTGTCACTTCAGCTGCTGTGACACTGGCCCAAATGAGACACATGACCAAGCTTGACAATACCCTGCCTCCAGAGAGGCACCAAAAGTCACAGGACAGTGGACAGGACAGTGTCACAGGGAAGGTGGAACTTACACGATCTGCCGCAGGTTAAGAGGGGGAGATTTCTTGCTGTAGACATTATTTTGAGTTGGCAGATGACAGCTGGAGGGGAGAAAGAAAAATTCTTTGGGTTATTGCCTTAAAATTGGATAAAAGGACAATGTAAGACAGAGTAGAGTTGGAGTCTCTAGAACAGGGGTGTCGAACTCACTTCCCCAGGGGCCACATCAGCCTCGCAGCTGCCTTCAAAGGGCTGAAACAATTTTAGGACTGTAGAAATGTAACTACTCCTTAACTGTTAATGAGTTGAAATTACATTTGGCCCTTTGAAGGCAACCGGGAGGCTGATGTGACCCCCAGTGAAAATGAGTTTGACACCCCTGCTGTAGAATTAATTAGAAGCTCTTTGCAGGCGGGACTGAGTCGAGGTCACGTTAACTGCTCTGCCAGGGTGACCGTGCAGATGGGTTCTTATGGTGGAGTCAGGTGCATCACCTCCCACCAGAATGCAAGGACGGTGAGTCCTCCATGCACAGACAAATAAAATACAGCAGAACCGTCCTGTTCTCTCAGCTGTACTGAGAGAAGATTCTAACTCCTGATGAAAGTGAGGTTCCTGGCCCCCACTTGGGCCACAACCCGATCTGCCTCCTGCTGTGGGAGCCTGGGCCCGGACGGTTCGGGAAGAGCATCCAGATGGCACAGCCCCCTGGACGCGGTCCCACAGGGAGACCCCGAGCAAGCGTTGAAACGAGCAAAGACTCAGTTCACCGGTCCAGCCATTCATAACATTGAATCCATTTTGTTCCTTTGCCGAAAATAACTAAGCAGGGGCAACAAAACTCTAAACACGAAATGTTTGATGCAACATTACGTTCTAAGGAAGACTAGACAAAACAAACTTTTTGATGTTCCCTAAAAATGGTAGCCTGAAATGGAAAAAAAAAGGTACACGTTTTGGAGAAATTCAGGAAAACAGACTAGTGGATCGAGCTGGTTTTGTTGGTTGGTTCCCAACAATCAATGTGTTGATACTGAAGAGTGTGTGTGATGTGTTCCTCACACATACCAGTGTGATGAGCCGTACAAGGCGGCAGCGTGTGTTGCGTCAGGAAAAGAGGGGGCGCACGTGCAGCAGAATCAACAGAAGAAAGGTTGGGTGGGACGTGTCCAGAAAGAAGTGTGCTTTGTCCAGTATCTTGATTTCCTGCACACAGGGCCACCCAGGTCAGAGAGCTTAGTTAGCACTGCTCAAGTGTAAAACAAGCCCCTGAAGCCGGTGTCTGGCAGGGCACTTCCATTAGGCTGCCTGTTCCCTGTCAGGAATCATTGCAGCATTATGCAATCCTGTGGCCTCATAATCTAAGGAATTTTAATGGTCCCACTAAAGAAAATACTGGCAAAGTAAAAGCAGGTCTGAGTGGTAAGGAGAGGGTCTGACTGTTCACAGGGAAGGAATCCACTGCAGATTCCAATGAAGCCTCCCTGTGGTGGACAGGAAGCTTCAATGCCACAAATTTTAACCCTGTCTCAGGTTGCCACAGCTCTCCTGATCGCTGAGCCGAAATAGATGCTGCTGCTAACAGCATCCTGAGCACTGGAGCAGAAACCGTACTACCAGTTGTTGGCCGATACCCAGAAGCCATCCCACCCTCCAGTGGGCCAGATTCTACTGCATTACTTACCCTAGCCCTTAGAGAATCCCGTACACCTGTTACTAAACGTAACTTTCATACTTTGAAGAGAGATTTTTTTTTACCATCTTAAGTAATTGACCAAGTTTGACTTACATAGAAGAAGTTTATACTTGTGGAATCCAAAAACAGTTTGCCTTAGAGCCGATGGCCTCCCATCTAAGTACCTGTCTCTTGACTAAATAAACAATCTCTATCCATCAAATAGTAGATAAATGAATTCTCAAACATAATTTTTACCTGTTTTAGCATATGTGTATTTAGCATGTTGTTTTTCTCCCAAGGTTGCCTGAGAAGGTGTATTAGTGTTACAATGGGACCTTCATCGTGATGTATATAGTGACCAGTTCTCTTTTCCCACAGCCCCTGCTTTTCAACTGAGTGTTTGGGTGATTCTGCCTTTGCCATTCAGCATATTCTCATAGCTACAGAAAATTGGTCTAGGAGTCGGCACACGGCCTAACCTAGTCCAGGAAGGGCAAATCTCAGGGTCGTTTGTTTTTTTTTTCTGAAAACACTGGAATACTTCGTTTCTTGATGAACATAGTGGAAAAAACATGTAACCCCAAGATCTACTGGCAATTCTCTTGAGGCCATAAAGGGAGCAGCCTCAGCTGGAGCTGGCACACTGGAGAGCGATGCAGAGTGATGGGAAGAAACTAAGTCACCAAGCTACTGCAGCTACCGGATCCAGCCTTGCCTGAAGTTATCGCCATCTGTGGACTTTTCACAGGATATAAGCCAATTAATTGTTTACGCAAGCTTGATTCTGGTTTTCTTCACTTGATTGACTTGCAGTCAAAAGCACCCTAACTGATGCTGTGTAATTTGACCATGGAATATACACATGAAGGAAGAGGGTGCCTATCATGGGAGCTTATCATACAAAGAGCTTGTCTTGTAAAATAACATTCCATTCTCAACTACTAAACAGCTTTACACTAAAATGATCCCCTCTTCCCGGCAACTTCAGGTTCTTCTTTACTGTTTCATCATTCTTACTGGAACAGAAACATACTGTATTGGGTTTCCTCTTTAAAAAACAATCTTCCTTTGACCTTACAGAAGCCCTCTTCTGAATCTCCTCCTCACTCACTACTGCTTGGAGACCCCCGCCCCCTTCTGACGTCTAAAGATTGGCTTACCGTCCTGCTCCAACCTAGTCTCCATCCCACCAGCACTCTGTGATCATTATCACTCTCTAGGCAACACATCCAAGTGCATGGCTCTGTCATCCGGCCCTGCCGTGCTTCAGGTCCATCGCGTCTGTGTGCTGATGACCCCCAGAGTGCAGCTCAGCCCCCAGCCCCGTCCTTGCACCCAGAGTGGAACTGTGGGTCCAATGATCTACACAGCATTTTACAAGGATGTATAATAGGCATCTCAATTTTGATATGGCCAACCAGAATCTATTTCTCCCAACCGCAAAACCTGTTTCTCCCTTAATCTTTCCCATTTAAGAACTGTTACCATCCTTGGCTCAGGCCAGAGCCCTTGGCATCACCATCGACTTCCTTCTGGGCCACATTCAACCCTTCAGCAGGCCTGTGGGCTCCACCTCTCAAACACACCCCAGTCCCAAAGGTCACCCTCTTCTCCGTCATTCCTCTCCTTCAAGCCCTTCTCATCATCTCCCGGGTTATTGCACTACCGTCCCAGCTGTCCCTGTGTCAACATTTGGTCCCCTGCAGTGTGCTTTCCTCACCACAATCAGAGTAGTCCTTTTAAAATATGTAACTTTGCCCTGACTGGTGTGGCTCAGTGGATTGAGTGCCGGCCTGTGAACCAAAGGGTCGCCAGTTCAATTCCAGTCAGGGCACAGGCCTGGGTTGCTGGCCAGGTCCCCGACAGGGGGTGCTCGAGAGGCAACCACATACTGATGTTTCTCTCCCTCTCTTTCTCCCTCCCTCCCTTCCCCTCTCTCTCAGGGTGAATGAATAAAATATTTTAAAACTGAAATAAAAACAAAATAAAATAGATAAATTGTGCTTTCATGGGTACTGTTCTCGACCCTCCATGAGGATTCTGTGAATGATTTGGTAGTGTGTCAGTTTGGCAAATCTAGAAGAAGCACATTTCCGAGTCTTTCCCTGTACTGTTCTAGATTTGCACTAACCAAATGAGAACCGTGCACAGGATGTGAACAGGGGAAGTGGAGCAGCAGCATTTGTGAAAGGTGCAGGCAGACGCAGAGGCTGAATCCCCAGCCTCCGGCTCAATCCCCAGCCAAGCCCAGGCTGTTCTCACAGCTCGTAATGTAACTGGCTTTTCTTCCTGACTTCCAACCCTGCTGGACCAGATGCAGAAAGAACAATGTTACATAAGGCTTTCTACCAGGTCTTTCTCGGGGAGATCAAGGAGGGAACGACCACATTCTTCTGGGGGGGGGGGGGGGGCAGAAGAGCGGGGTGTGCGCTGACACTGTCTTTTCCTCCCACAGTCTCCCCAGCTTTCAGGGCAGAGCACTCAGTTCTCTGGTGGCCGCCCTGGCCGTGCAAGGACCCAAGGGCTGCTGAGCAGAGGCCAGCTCCGGTGCTGGAGCCTCCCGCCCCACCCCGCACCACCGGGCCCCTCCGCACTCCTGAGCCCTGAGTCCTAGCGCCCTCCAGCACACGAGGCCCCCAGAAAGGTATAAGTATATAGTAATGGGCCTGGGACACAGCAACTGTAACATTCCTCATTTTTCTAACACTTGATTTAGTTTTTTACATGTAGACTCCTGTTCCACTGGAGGGCTGAAACAATTCCAAGCCATTTGCAGAGTACCTCCAACAGCCAGTTTTTCCCTGTAGTTGTGCCAGGTCTACAGCCCCACGCCCACTCTTCCTGCGCTCTAGGCCCCTCCACGCCCCTGCCCTTCCCACCAGCCTCTCCCACCTTTATTATTATTTTATATTTGTTTCGGATGTATAGCATAGTGGTTATACAATCCGTAATTCACGAAGCCATCTCCCTGACAGTTCTAGTTCCCACCTAGCTTCATACATAGTTATTAAAATGTTACTGACTATATTCCCTGTTTTGTACTTTACACCCCGTGAGTGTTTTGTAACTCTAATTTGTACTTCTTTTTTTTAATGAAATGATTGGTGTTTTTTTTAAGATTTTATTTATTTATCTTTATAGGGGAAGGGAAGGAGAGAAGGAGAGAAATATCAATGTATGGTTGTCTCTCCTGCGCCCCCTGCTGGGAACTTGCCTGCAACCCAGGCATGTGCCCTGACTGGGAATTGAACTGTGATTCTTTGGTTCGCAGGCCCACACTCAATCCACTGAGCTACACCAGCCAGGGCCAATTTGTACTTCTTAATTCCTTTGCCTCTTTCACCCAGATCCCCAAACCCCTGCCCTCTGACAACCTTCAGTCTGATCTCTCTATCTATGAGTCTGTTTCCGAGGGGTTTTTTGTTCATTTATTTTGTTCTTTAAATTCCACATATAAATGCAATTATATGGTGTTTGTCTTTCTCTGTCTTACCTCTTTTCCTTAGCATAATGCCCTCTAAGTCCATCTGTGTTGCCGTAAATGGTAAGATCTCATTCTTTTTATGGCCAAGTAATATTCCATTGTGTGTATGTACAAACTTTTCCTCATTCAGTCCTCCACTCCTGGGAACTTTGGCTGCTTCCCTACCTTGGCTGTTGTGAACAATGCTGCAGTGAGCACTCAGGTGTATCTATCTTTTTCCATCAGTGTTTTGGATTTCTCCAGAAATCCAAAAGAGGAATCACTGGGTCATATGGTAGTTCTATTTTTAATTTTTGAGGAATCTCCATGCTGTTTTCCACAGTGACTGTACCAACAGTGCAATCCCACCAACAGTGCTCAAGGCTTTCCTTTTACCCACCCCCTACCAACTCTAGTTTTTTTGTTGATTTATGGAGGATGGCCATTCTGTCAGGTGTGAAGTGTAATCCCATTGTGGTTTTAATTTGTATTTCTCTGATGATTAGTGATGTTGAGCATCTTTTCATATGTTTGTTGCCCATCTGTATGTCCTCTTTGAAAAAATTGTCTACTCAGGTCTTCTGCCAATTTTTTAATTGGATTGTTTGGGGTTTTTTTAGTGTTGAGTAAGTAGTCCGAGTCCTTTATAAATTTTATCAACTGTATCATTGGCAATATGTTCTCCCATTCAGTGGGTTGTCTTTTCCTTTTGTTCATGGTTTCCTTTGTTGTGCAAAAACTTTTTAGTCTGATGTAGGCCCATTTGTTTTTTTTCTTTTGCTTCTCTTGACCAAGGTGGTGTATCAGAAAAAAATATTAGTAAGAATAATGTCAAAGAATTTAGTACCTATTTTTTTCTAGAAGTATTATAGTTTCAAGTCTTACATTTAAGTCTGGTTTCCTTTTCTTCTTTTCTTTTTTTTTCTTTGCATGTACCTGTCCAATTTTCCCAACACTGTCTATTAAATAGACTGTCTTTATCCCATTGTATGTTCTTGCCTCCATGTCATATATTACTTGACCATAGAGGTATGAGTTTAGTTCTGGGCTCTCTATTCTGTACCATTGTCCTGTGTGTCTGTTTTTATACCCAGACCATGCTGTTTTGATTTCTACAGCCTCGGATTATAGTTTGATATCAGGTAGCATGATTCCTCCATCATGCTACCTGGAAAAAGAACTTTGTTCTTTTTCAAGATTGTTGTGGCTATTCAGTCTCTTATGGATCCATATAAATTTTAGAATTATTCGTTCTACTTCTGGGAATAATTTCTTTGATATTCTTTTAGGGATTGCATTGAATCTGTAGATTGCTTTGGGCAATATGGACATTTTAAGGCTGTTAATTCTTCCTATCCATGAACATAGTACCTGCTTCCACTTATTTGTATCTTCAATATTGTTTTTCAATTCATTACAATTTTCCAAGTACAAGCCTTTTACCCCCTTTGTTAAATTTATTTCTAGGAATATTTTTTAATATTTTATTTATTTATTTTTAGAGGGGAAGGGAAGGAGAGAAGGAGAGAAATATCAATGTATGGTTGCTTCTCATGAGTCCCCTGCTGGAAACTGGCCTGCAACCCAAGCATGTGCCCTGACTGGGAATCGAACCGCGATCGTGTGGTTCGCAGGCCTGCGCTCAATCCACTGAGCTACACCAGCCAGGGCTCTAGGATTATTTTTGATGCAGTTGTAAATGGAATTACTTTCTTAATCTTTTTCTGATAGTTCATTACTTGTATATGAAAGTACAGCCTATTTCTGAATATTTATTTTATATCCTGCTACTTTACTGAATTCCTTTAACAGTTCTAATAGTTTCCTGGTGAAATCTTTGGGGTTCTCTCCACATAGTATCATGTCATCTGCAAATGATGACAGTTTTACTTCTTTCTTTCTACTTTGGATGTCTTTTATTTCTTCTTATTTGATCGCCATGGCTAAGATTTTCAATACTATGTTAAATATAAGTAGTGACAGAGGACGACCTTATCTTTTTCCTGATTCTAAGTAAAACTCTTCTAGATTTTGCCTGTTCAGTATAATATTAGCTCTGGGTTTGTCATATATAGACTTTACTATGTTGATATGTTTCCTCTATTCCCACTTTGCTGGGAAGTTTTAATCATAAATGCTAGATTTTATCAAATTCATTTTCTACATCTATTGATATGACCATGATTTTTATCCTTCATTTTGTGTATGCAGTGTATCACTTTAATTGAATTGCAGACATTGAACTGACTAGGCTCCCAAGAAAAAAATTCCACTTGATCTTGGAGTATGATCTACTCATAGACCACACTGTACATAGATCTACTGTACATTCAGAATTGGCTGGTGGGGAGAGTGCCAAACACAGGAGACAATAATCTGCTCTCTGTGTCTATAAGTCTGTTTCCATTTTGTGTGTTCATTAATTTTGTTCTTCAGAAATTCCATGTATAATGAAATTATATGGTATTTGTCTCTCTCCGACTTATTTCCTTTAGGACAATACCCTCTACATCCATGCTGTTGCAAATGGCAAGATTTCATTCTTCTTATGGCTGAGTAATATTCCAACAGTATTCAGGGTTTTCAAATAATTAGAAATGAAACTGTCTTATGTCCCAGCAATTCCACTTCTGGGTATATATTCGAAGAATTCTAAAACACAAATTCAAAAGAACATAAGCACCCTTCTGCTCACTGCAGCATTATTTACAGTAGCCAAGACATGGAAGCTGCCCAAGTTCCCCATGAATAGACAATTGAATAAAAGCATTGCAATACATACATACATATAGATAGATAGATAGATAGATACACACAATGGAATTTTAAAGCCCTATTTTTATGTTTATTAAATTTGGTATATTCAAGATGAATTGTGGATTAAAATTTTTTTAATTCAGAAATTATTTTTCAGTGTTAATTATTGGTGTTCTAAAAATGTATGATTATGTAATTTAGTTTAAAAGGGGTTGAAGAGCTTTGGACCAATAAGCGCACTTGACAAAAGGAAAAAACGGCCTTTTCCATTTTGGCTAAGTCCTCTTGAAGAAGTTCCGGTTGGTTGCCATGGGAATAACCCTAGCAGGCCCTCACTGGACACACCTTTCCCGGGGAGGGTATGTTCTGCAGAGGGGGAATCTTGCCTGTGCTGTGGGCATTGTTAATTTGATGCGACTGCATGGCAGGCTGCGTTCCGACTGTCCAGGGTCTAGGAACGCGACATTTGGGTCTGTAGCTGCTCCCAGCCGCGCTGCGGTAAGTAAGCGATCGAGCCAGTGGCTCTCGGACTTGGTTGTGCGTTAGAATCACTTGAAGGGCTTATCGTTAAACACAGACTGATGACCCCTGTCTTACACCCCTCACAAAAAACTAACTTCACATGGATTAATGACTTAAATGTAAGACTGAAAACCATAAAACTCCTAAAAGAAAACACAGGGAAAAGACCCTTGGCTTGGGTCTTAGTAATGAATTTTTGGAAAGCATACCCAAAGCATGAGTAACAAAATAAAAAGTAAGTGGAACTACATAAAAATGAAAGGCTTCTGTGCAGCAAAGAAACCAACAAAGTGAAAAGACAACATATGCAATGGAAAAAATATTTGCAAACCATATATCAGATAAGGGGTTAATACCCAAAATATATAAAGAACTCATACAACTCAACAGCAACAAAGAAAGAAGAAAACAACAATTAAAAAAAACCCAAACCAAATAATCCAATTTTAAAATGTGCATGTGTAAAGGACCTAAATATATGTTTTTCTAACGAAGATAATACGAATGGCCCAACAGGTACATAAAGAAGTGCTTAACATCACTAGTGATTAGGGAAATGCAAATTAAAATCACATGAGATATCACCTCATGTCTGTTAGAATGGCTGTCATCAAAAGGCAAAAGATATAATATGTTGGCGTGGGTGTGGAGAAAAGGAAATCCTTGTGGTCTGTTGGTGGGACTGTAAATTGGCAAAGCCACTTTAGAAAACAGTGGAGGCTCCTCAGAAAGTTAAAAATAGAACTAGCTTATGATCCAGCAATTCCACTTTTGGGATTATGTCAAAGGAAAATGCAAAAAGTTAACTCAGAGAGATATCTACACACTCATGTTCCTAGCAGCACTATTTACAATAGCCAAGACATGGAAACAATCTAGATGTCCATGGACAGATGAGTGAATAAAGTAGAGGTCATTTTTATATAAATATATATGTTATTGAGGAAATTCTACCATTTTCAAGAACATGGATGGACTTTGAAAGCGCTAAGTGAAATGAGCCAGACACAGAAAGACAAATACTGTATGATCTCACTTATATGTGGGGTATAAAAATGAACAAACAAAAAACCCTGAACTGAGCACACAGAAGACCAAAACATGGTTTCCACTGGCGGGAGGTGGGGAGGCGGGTGCGGTGGAGATTGGAGGAAGATGGTCAAAACGTACAAGCTCCCTGTTTTAAGATAAGTAAGTACCAGGGGTGTGATGTGTGGCATGATGACTACAGATCACACTGCTGCATGATAAACAGGAAAGTGAAGATATAGATAAGAGTGCTCATCAAAGGAGAAATTTTCTTTTCACTGAATCCACCGTGTATGAGATGATGGATGTTAACCAGCCTACTGTAATCATCATTGCACAGCACATGTAAGTCAAACCACCATGCTGCACACTTTAAACTTACACAATGATGTGTGTGAATTATGTCTCAAACAAACAAACAAACAAACAAACAAAGCCACACACAGATTGCTGATTTGGTAACTCTGAGGTTTGCTTTTCTAAGAAGCTCTGAGGTGACGCTAAGGCTGCTGGTCTGGGCACCGCACTTCGAGAACTGTTGGCTTGAGCTAATGATGCAACAAAGTGATGGTTTGGAAGTAACCAGGAAAATGCACAAATTTCTTCAGGGAATCAGATATGTACACAAGATCTAATTGTTGCCACCATACAGACAGCCTCCCTTTAAAAGAAAACAGCACGGCTCAGCTGTTCATAGAGGGAAAATAAGGGGATACGAAAATGTGGACAAGTGGGAACCCAGAAGTGGGGGGAGTCAGGAGGGTGTGGGGATGCCCGACAGCGTGAGGTCAGGGTTAGGAAAGAGGGGGCTCCTTTTCTGGCTTCCCACCAAACCCCCCAATGACTGATGGGTGAAATTCCACAACTGTTTTCTCATTCTTTTTATTTGAAGAGTATGAGTCTTGGTAAAATATTATTATGAGCCATTGAGATCTTGAGGTGAGTGATTTTTAAATCTTTTCTTTGGTTGGAATGGTGGAATGATGTCCTTTGAAATGTCAATCTATACTTTTTTTCCCTGGCATGTTCTTTTATCCCTGACCTTTCTGATTCTGGGTCAGCACAGTTCAGCTACCATTGTCTCAAAAAGAGATGTGTCAGGTGAAAGCTGAGAAAAGTGGAGTCTCTTCTGGTTCAGGACAGGGTTAGAGCACAGATAACAGACTTAAGAGAGAACATGGTGAAAAAATATTTATGGAGGCTCCAGTCCAACTGGTGGGACAGGTGGATGCTGTACTCTCCTCCTTCCGCCAAAATTACAACTAAATTAGAGTACAATCATCCTGGATAACCGTCTGAAGACAAAGTGAACAGAAGTCCTCTAACTAAAGATCTAGAGGAGAAGCCACGTGGAGACTGGTGGGAGGGACGGAGACCTGAAGTGCACTGGCCCTGCACCCACATGCAGAGGTAGAAATTCCAGAGGCACATCTCAGCTGCACAGGTCCCCCCTGAGGAGCGGGGGTCTCAGCCCCATACTGGGCTCCCAGCCTGGAACACCAGTGCCAGGAAGAGGAGCCCACATACACCTGGCTATGGAAACCAGCAGGGACTTCCGGCCAAGATGGAGGCGTAGGTGGAGATACTGTACCTCCTTACACAACCAAATTTAAGAACAACAAAGATTTAGAAACAAAAATACAACCAAAACAGACAGAAAATTGAACTGTACCAAAGTCTGACAACAACGAACTATTCATGCAGACCAGTAAGAGGAACCAATGGTTGCCAGAGGGGAGGGGTCAGGGCGGGGCTGGGTGAAAAGGTGATGGGATTAAGTACAAACTGGTAGTCATGGGGATCAAAGAACAGCATAGGGAATATAGTGAATAATATTGTAATAACTCTGTATGGTGCCAGGTGGGTACTGGAAATATCAGGGTAACACTTTGTAAAGTATACAATTGCCTAACTTCTATGCTGTGCACCTGAACCAATATCAAATAATATTTAATGTAAACTGTAATTGAAAAAATTTTAAGTTCTTTTTAAAAAATAGGATTCTAAAAAAGCTTTAAAAATAGTTTTCTTGACATAACAATCTTATTCTAGCCTAATTTTCAAAAACCACCAAATAACTGTTCCATCTTCAAAGTAATGTGCCTTCTCTAACTAAGCACGTATCTGGCTAGAAAAGAAGAACTGTCCCATTCAGAGGGGCAGGGAAATGCTTTTCCCTGGTGTATTAGCAACCTTAGGAACACTTTGTCTCCCTTATAACTAAGGTTGTGGCGCCATCTTCAGTTCCCAAAGAGGATTGACAACTTGACCGGAATGCTTAGACTGGATTATATAAGTAAAGGAATCAAAACAGCAAAACAACCAACCCCGCCTCTAATTGATTAGGAATGAACATGGAGAAGGAGTGGCCTGAATCACTGAACCAGAGAAACTTCTCCAAGCAGCTGCAGCTCAACCTGGGATGGTGGTCTCTTTAGTCCCCAGCTGGAACTCCCACCCCAGATCCTGCTATTTAACAAGTGTGGTCTGGGAACAGCAGTGGTAGCACCCTGAGAGCTGGTCAGTGATGGAAAATCTCAGGCCCCACCGAGACCTACTGAAGCACAGCCTGCATTTCCCAGCTGATGTGGGTGCCCACTGAGAAGTAGGAGGAGCTCTGCTCTCTGCGCTCTCCCCAACTTCACAAAAGCTGGGCAGGGGATGTGGGGTGGAGAGGGAACACAGACGCCTCACCAATGCCCAGAACTGCACAGCCTTGATGAGAAGGTGCCGCTGATCCAACGAACAGTCAGCAAGTTAAGAATCCATGCCAGAAGTAAACGCAAAGCCACAATCGTTCTGCAAATACTACCTATTTCCCAAAGACAGTACTTGGAACAACCTCCGCCTTAACCCACAGCTCTGTCAAGACCAAAAGCCCCACTGCCTCAGTCCCACTGATACCTGTGCCAGCTTCTACCTGCGCATCCTTCAGGACAGTTCACAGCGTCTCCTGGTTGTGACCGGGAGCCTTCCTCTGGCGGACTCCCCAGGAGCTCTACCTGCCTCTCTCCTGCTCTCCTTCTAGACCCGTGACGTCGTACAGAGCAGCTTTTTATCTGTCGTGGCCCCTTTCCTAGATCATAATTTCCTTGGCAAGAACACTGCTTATGCATTTGAATTCACTTATTCAGTAATTTACTCTAATACTAAGCTTGTACTATGTGCCAGGCATTATGGATTTGATTAAAATACAACAGGCATTATCCCAGCTCTTTCTACAAGCCCGTGTTTTTGTAGGGTAAAACAACAAACAAGTAATGATAATAGAAGATAAACATTATGACAGAGAAAGTATAGGGTGTTTGGGGGCACTCATGTGGGGCCATGTAGCTTGAACCTGGAAGGGCTATCTAAAATCCCAGGTAAAGGACACCAAGTTCACCGGGCAAAGGACGAAAAGGAGAAAGTGAGAGAGTGTTCGGGAGTGGAAACGCTGGCATCGCTGAAATCACACCTCGGGCGCAGGATAACACCCAGAATGTGTGTGTTCGACTTTAAAGTCTGGCGTCTCATGTTCCTCAAGCATCCTGATGTCCATGCCGTTTCACAAAATATCTTTGGATTCAGAGAGAGTTGGACCAATTCACTTTTCTTCTTAAGACAAAGCATTGTTTAAAGTATGGGTTATACCTATTTTTTACTTAGGGTGACTGCTAATTTGACTGCTAATTTTTCTGCTGGACAAAGGGGGGTGGATGATTCAGCGCTGGGTGGCTCGGAGCAGGGTGGTGCCAAACTTTATCACGCGACTGGGTGTTAGGGTGGGCGGGGACAGGAGGAAGCTCCGGCTGGACTTCGTGAAGACAGACATCCTCACAGTCACCTGAGTCCCGGGAAGAGACCACCGATGCTGTACTGCTTCTTTGTTCAGAGGGCACCAATCCCCAGCTCCCACGGGGAGCCAACGAAAATAAAACCCCACTACATTCCCTGCTCGGGCGTGACTTCCACGGCCTATCCTGCAGACTGTGGACTCTCACCCGGGCGCATAAACCCCAATAAAGCTCTTTATTGCCTATTTTATGGCTGATTGGCATTTCTTTCTCCGAGGAGCCTAAGAAAACTTCTCACTCAGAAATGCACACCACTCAAAACTTGTGAGTTGTTTACTTCTGGAATATTCCATTTAATATTGTCGGACTACAGTTGACAGCAGTAACTGAAACTGTAGAAAGCAAAACAGGAGATAAGGGGCGACTACTGTACACTCATCAAAAAGCAAACATTGACTGTTCATTTTAAATGATTTAACTTGAACTTCCCGTTGCATTCTGCTGGTTACAGAAGTACCCTACCCCATAAATGGCCCAGAGGCGGCCCCTCCGTGTCAGCCTACAGCACCCTCCACGTTCACTTCTTCATGGGAGCCAGCGACCCACAGTCTACCAGTGTCAACCCCAAAGCCTCACACCCAACTGCTTTGTAGTCCAAGACACCGTGTTTTTGGACAATTAGAGCCTACCTGCTTTCTATGCCTCACAAAACCGAAGGGAACAGCTAACCCCAGACGAGACAACCCTGGAACGATAAAGACCCTAAACCGTCGCCCTTGGGAACAATCACTGCCGAGCGACATTACCTAGATGCTCGAGCCCCTCAGATTTCCACTCCCCCTGAGNGTTCACTTTAAATGATTTAACTTGAACTTCCGTTGCATTCTGCTGGTTACAGAAGTACCCTACCCCATAAATGGCCCAGAGGCGGCCCCTCCGTGTCAGCCTACAGCACCCCCCACGTTCACTTCTTCATGGGAGCCAGCGACCCACAGTCTACCAGTATCAACCCCAAAGCCTCACACCCAACTGCTTTGTAGTCCAAGACACCGTGTTTTTGGACAATTAGAGCCTACCTGCTTTCTATGCCTCACAAAACCGAAGGGAACAGCTAACCCCAGACGAGACAACCCTGGAACGATAAAGACCCTAAACCGTCGCCCTTGGGAACAATCACTGCCGAGCGACATTACCTAGATGCTCGAGCCCCTCAGATTTCCACTCCCCCTGAGCGTCCCCTTGCCTTCTCCCCCTGATGGGTAGTATTCCAGCCACCATCGCTGGAACTAACTTTCCCTTTGTTCTGTCCGTTTTCGTGTGTTCTGAGCCGAGGTTGCTGGGAGCGACTTGCCCTCTCATGCAATCATTGGCTCCCCAATGAGCTTACCAGAAGATAACAAAAAATCTTTTCGTTTGAATAGCTTACTGGATTTTTTAGACTTTGAATAAGCTTTTACAAATTGGAACTTCAGATTTTTTAATGGAGCAGACTGACAGCTGTGGGAGGGGGTGAGGCAGTGGTGTAAAAGGGGGGAGGGGATCAGACACGTGTGTGAAGGACTCACAGACACGGACAACAGTGTGGGACTGAGTACGGAAGTGAGAGGGCCCGATGGGCGGAGCGGGGTGAAGAGGGGGAAACCGAGACAACTGTAACAGCAGAAACGATAAAACATTGTTAAAAATGTATTGAGTTTAAGGTTTATGAACTTTTCTGCATATGTATTATAGTACAATAAAGTGCTTGCAAATTTTTTAAAATGATATAACTATATGTGGGGGATGAGGCGGAAATATGGGCAGTAGAAATGTCTAAACTGATAAATCAAGAAATAAGCTATACAGCATATTGTTCAAAAATAAAAAAGTAACTACCACAAAATATTTAAGTTAGAAATGGTTGCCCCTAGGGGGTCAGGAGGGGCCCGTTATTCATCAATTGGGGGCACTAGATTTCTTTTTATTCCTCACCTGAGAATATACTGATTGATTTCTGAGAGGGAGAAACATCAACTGGTCGCCTCCCATACACACCCCAACCAAGGATCACGCCTGCAACCTAGGTATGTGCCCTGACTGGGAATTGAACCCACAACCCTTGGTGTGTGGGATGACACTCCAACCACTGCGCAACCCAGCCAGGGCAGTACTGGATATTTTTTAAGTGGCATGTGTATGGTATGTATACAGGTCAAAACATTTCAATTCTTCACAAAGGAAAAATTGCTGATGTGGGTAGAAATGTAAACAGTTTCCTACAACTAGGATGCTAAATAAAGTCTGTCTGATAGAAGAGAAATTCACTCTTGCTTTTAGGAAAATTATAAACATCAAGTTTTAAAAGTTAAAATTATAAAAGGAAATGATAGATAGTATAATGTGACCACAGTTTTAAGCCAAATGCTAATCATTAAGGGGGAAAGAGGTGGAGGGCAGAATATGCCACTTTGGCATAAGGACTCCTCTGAACGAAAGGCACTTGAAGAAAGCGGCAGGGGAAGGAAGAGCACCCTGACTCTCCTTTTTCCTCTGAGCACAGGAGATAAACCCCCCACTGAAGACGTCCTCTCTGTACCAGAAGGAAAGCAACATTCCTCCCAGCAAGGGCAGGGTGCTGAATCTGAGAATTCGATACAAAGCTTATTCAAGGAATTCTAACCTTCCTTTAGCCTCCCCGGCAGTTTACTTTTCCACAATTACCTCTCTTTGTTCAACCCAGTATGAAAGTCTTTAGGTTCTGTCACTTCTTTGGATCTTCATTTCCTTCTGAGGGCTCCTGTGTCCCATGACGCTGAATAAACTTGTATGATTTGCTTCTGTTAACCTGTCTTATGTCAACTTACTTCTCAGGCCCAGCCAAAAACTTGAAGAGAGTAGAAGCAAGATTTTGCCTCCCCGGCAGAAGCAAACCCCAGGTACATTTTATTCTGTTAATGCATAGCAACCAGCCTTAGTTGTTTACATCCATGGTTTCTCATTATATGAAGTGTAGAAGTTTGGTACACAACACAGAATGATACACCTGGGATGTGGGTGCTGCTCATGGACGGAAGTTCTTATTCTTTCGTTTATTCTTTAGACTAAACTTCCATTTCCCAGCGCAACCGATAAAACATGCTAATAGGAACTATGTGGAGGACGCTCCATGGTCAGTGATGTTTTGGAAACACGGGATTTCTTGATGGTGGGCCTTCTTAGAAACATCACTCAGTTACCGCATCATGACTCTCCAGGAGGGTCTTCCACTGTGACTCAAGTGGTGAAGTACTTTAATATTTAAATTTAAAAATAAAGAAAAATTTTAATGGGGAGAATCTATTATAGAAGGAATTGAGAGGCAGCTCTTGGTAAGTTTAGGGCCATCCAGAAATCTGAAAATCTCAAACTTCCCCCATGCCTTAAAAATCTTTCCCAGGACTACTATTTTTAGTGCCCTGGCTATTTGGTAGCATTTATGAGTACACTAAAAATTTTAACTGGCTTTTCTAAAAGAGAAATTTTTTCATTAAAAACACATTTGGCATACTTTTCAAAAAAGACATTGGGTGCAAAAAAGGATTTCTAAATGTTGATTTATTTTTGTTTTTCAGGTCAAGACTGTATGACCATGTATGAGTTGCCCATTATTTAGACACCAGAACAAAAAGAACAAAGAATGTATAGGATATCTGATTTTTTTTAATTTGAACAGAGATTAAGTATACAATTTTGTTAAAGAGAGCGGTAAAAATTGAATGTTACATATATGCAATCAGTCCATCAAATTTTACTTAGGTAGCTGATAATTCTTATAACTAATTCTGCAAAAACCAAAACGAGTTACGCAGAAACCAGAGTAAAAAAATGCCCCTTTCCAAACCCCAGTGTGATCAAACTGATTTCATATCTAGCTTATTGATAATATTCAGTTTTAGTTCTCCCTGTGCAAATAATACATGTGGTCATCAATGGTGGTTTGGTGAGGCAAAACTAATTTCTCTTAGGAAAGTTCAACATAATAACCCATATGTTAATCAGTTATTAAAGATTTACAGACAGAAACCAGTACCCAGGGAACACAATTCACCCATGTGCTAACAGGGTCACAACAGGTTCTGTTAAACACGGAATCACAGACGGTGACAGCAGCGCATACTCAGTGCATTGCTTCATGGAGTGAGTGCGTGTGGCTCATGTGAAGTCGAAGACCATGTGTCCACCACACTTCTAACACATGGGCTTTAATGGACGCAAATCCAATTCTTTTAAAAAACAATTTAAACATCTTGTAAGACCTGGAACTTGACATGTAAGGACAGTGTGTTTTAATATCCCAAACATTGGGAAGATTAGGTGTGAAACACAGTGACGACCTCTTGTAAACAAGACTGCGTATACTTTTGTTGTATGACCACGAAGAGCTCTCAAAACAACTCAATACTTCAGATTGAGACCGGCACCTTTATTATTTGGCCAAAGAAAATTCAGATGGCTTTCCTGGAGTTACACGTACCCCAAGCCGTACACAAGGAATGAGTGTAACTGTGGCACTAACGAAACCTGCCACCACGGAACACAGGCTAGTATGCACCGACGCTGCACGTTTCACTAACACACTATGATCTGTTTGCTTCCCATCACCATGGGGGACAAGAAAACGAAACTCAAGACTATCTTGTTAGGACAGGACAAGTGATGACCCCAGTTTTAAACAGGGTTCTTCATTGAAGGAAAAGATAGAGCCATAAAAGTCAAATTCGCTGACTTCAAATGGTTTACATCCCAGGATGAATCAGGTTACACTGATTGAAGCCCAATTTAATTTAGGCAGTTTTTCAACCACAAGAATAAGGTCATTCTTAGTACATATTAATAATTAAACCAACATATACACAATTAGCAATATCCTATATAATATTAAATGTTTTAACAACTTGTTCTCCATTATTTTATATTTAGTTAATTTGTTGCTTTGTTTAAAGACAAAGCTCCACTTTATTTCACAATGTACTTTGTACTTCTGTTTTCTATAATTATTTCATTGAAGCAGGTACAGCTGTCCAGATTTTATGAGCCGAACTCAACCGTATCGTCTGTTATCTGTTTAAATTCGTAACTGCCTCTGCCGTCCATGTGCAGGTAGTACTGTGGGGAAGAAGGGGGGTCAATGAATACGAGAACTTCCCTCTTGTCAGGAATTGATGCAGAGATTATTACAACAATAAATTATTAGACAGGATTATGTTTAAGCCATAAGAAACTTTAAAGTTTATATACAGAAACGCATACAGCTCTCCAAGGTAAGACTAAATAAAGAAGTCTGCTCTTTTTAAAAATAGCAACTCTGCTTGGAATATAGTACTTTCCCTTTTGGGAATGAAAATACTAGACTTCCTTACACAAAAACCAAATCTATAAGCATCCCACAAATTAGAACGTTTCTATAACTCCATGACCAAGGATCTGATCTACTAGAGGTCAAGCTGAGTCACATGCAGTCTGTTCAAAGAGGCAGCCTTTTTTTTTAATTTTTTAAATTTATTTATCTTTAGAGAGGAAGGGAAGGAGAGAAATATCAATGTATGGCTGCCTCTCATGGAACTGGCCTGCAACCCAGGCATGTGCCCTGACTGGGAATCAAACTGCGATCGTCTGGTTCGCAGGCCCGCCTGCGCTCAATCCACTGAGCTACACCAGCCAGGACCACCAGCCAGGACCACCAGCCAGGACCAAAGAGGCAGCCTTTCACACTCCCTTCACAGTGCTTCCTAGACCAGCCTGGAGCCTAGGAAGAGGCTCTTCTGCTTTTGGAGTGGGCAGAGGGGGGAAAGAGCGATACAGCGTGCCCACCTACCCCATCCCGTGAAGACAACTCGGGAGGGACAGTGGCGAATAAAGACTTCTGTTTAAGTGGCTTTTCATTTACAGAAAGGACTTCTGTCTTCCCAGTTTCATATCGTTATTTCAGAGCTATTCTGGCCTCTAACTTTGCTGTTCCTCCTGCCACCCCTCCTTCCCACGACCACTGGCCTGATGGGTATTTTGCTGGAGGTAACACCCAAGTCCTCTCACTATCCTGCAGCTGTTAGGGTTATGAACGTCTAAAGAAAACAGAGGCTTTGGATATATTTTAAACTGCTCTGATTTCTAGTTACTCGGTTTCTCATCCTTCGTGAAAATATGGGCAAATTATGCCCTAAAATTAAAAAATTCTCTTTACAAGGCACACAGCCATACAGAATTTCACTATATTTTATTAAGTGCTTCCAGATAGGCTATCTCTTTGACCCTTGAGGTAATAATCTATGAGACACGTAGACAAGGACCAATCATGTTATTATATGAAGGAAGCAAAGGATGCCAGAAACAACAGTATCTGAACCCAGGTTTTCTGACTTCAATCCCAAGCTCTTCATTTCGTCATTTGTGCACTGTCATCTAAACTATCAGCTCCTGAGGGTAAAGACAGCTCTCTGTATCCCAGTACTTGGCACGAAAGGTGCTCGATCAGGTGTGTGCTTTATGGGACAAGAAACCCTCGTTCGAACTTTTCCGAAACCCTTTCTTTTACCTAAACTTTCTGTGTCATTTAGGAAGGAAAGAAAAGAAGGAAAGAGGGAAGGGGAAAGGGAAAAAAAGAAGGAAGAAAACCAAAATGAATTAAACTAGGTTTACTTTTTAGGGTCTGATCATTTTACATTAGGAGTTGTAAAGAGCTGACGGCCATCCTGAGAATGGCGCTGCTGGAATGGCAGGAGTAGGGGGCCTGTGCCAGCGCGACCCTCTCTGTGGTGTGCGTCTTTGTAAGTTACGTGACTGCCAGCGAGGTCCACCTCACCGCAGTGCAGTGACAGACACAGCTGACTCAGTTTCCTTCGAGTCCTGATCTCCACCAAAAATGCCTCTAGACATTTTGGGATCTAATCCTTCTGAAGACTCGTTCTCCTCCTGTCAATACCGGATGGTAACAAAAAGTTTACTTAGCCACAGTTGTGACAAAATTTGGCAAATTTTAGTCGGTCATTTACTAATAGTCATTTTTAAAACTGGAGAACCACTAACTGGTTCTCTAATATCTCTCATTTAAAACAAGGGATTATTTATATACATGTAGCTTTTAAAACTGACAACTTCAATAATACTTAAGAAAATCCTATTCCATTTTATACAACTGAATCACCCTTTTT
Source organism: Sturnira hondurensis (assembly GCF_014824575.4). NCBI lineage: Eukaryota > Metazoa > Chordata > Mammalia > Chiroptera > Phyllostomidae > Sturnira > Sturnira hondurensis. The sequence continues at coordinate 191,973 of NW_028095541.1, read as the reverse complement.
CCTTAAGGTATATGTATATAAGGGAATATACACCAAGAAATCTAAAACCATAATGACCTGAATTCTCATATTTAAACAAACTTTCACAGTATCATTCAGTGTAAAAAATACAAACCTCGTGGTGCTTCCAAAGAGACTTCCTATGCGACACGGTGAAGAGGGTGATGCCAACCTAACACAGAGAAGATGACTGAGAGTTGCAGCAACAGCACAGAGGACAATCTAAGCAATCTATATAGTTTAAGCTACTAAGATAATGGTCTTCAGTAGCTGTAGTTAAAAATCAATGTCAGAGAAAGAATTATAACAGATGCCATATGTTTAAGGTAATACAAAGGATAAGCCATCAACCACATAAAAAAACTAATAGCCATCAATAAAGTTAAGAGAAAAAAAACCTAAACTGACCAGTACTACCAATTGTGTGTTATTGTGTTTGGGGCAGAAAATAAATATCCTAGCACATTTTCTATTTATTGTGAAAAAAAGGTATAAGAACGATAGAGATAGCAAAAGGGTAAAATCAGAAAAATTAATTCAATACAGTACTGTCTATAGTCAATTTGTTTTTCAAATACAGGGTCAACAATCCTTTATTGGAAACCCATTTGGGGATGTGTCTTGGAATTCAAATTTTAGAAAAATAGTTTTTGCCACCCCTCCGGCTTCTGTGGTAGAATTCTATAACTAAACACACTAGTGCATCTACCGCAACACCTGCGGACAATGACAATGAACAGATAAATTAAATATCTTTCGGTAGTTCAGGCCAGGTTTGGCTACCCAATGAGCTTACTAGAAGATAACAAAAAATCTTTTCATTTTAATAGCTTACTGGAGTTTTTAGACTTTGAATAAGCTTTTACAAATTTGAACTTCAGATTTTTTTTAAAAAACATGAATACAGTAACAACTAAATATAACTAGTTGCTCTAGATCCCCGGTTCTCACAACTGGAGGGTGGGGTGTGTGTGACTTTGTCTCTTAGGGGACATTGGGCAATGTCTGTAGACATTTCTGATTGCTACAACTGGGAGTGCTATTGCCATCTAACAGGCCGAGGTCAGAGATGCTGCCAAATGCCCTTGGTGCAGAGGACAGCCCGGAGGGCCAACAGTGGTACGACTGAGAAACCCTCCTCCAGACCCCTGGTTTCGCAACAGACCTCTGCAGGCCAATGGAGACAGATGCTGGTGTCCAGGAGGCCGCCACCAGGAGTTCTATATTGTACTGCCATTTCATCATTTTTTAAAAAGTGGCATTAAGTTCATTCTGGATCACTCTATCACGAGCTAGAAGTGTCCAAGTGTGCATTTAGTTTATTCTGGATCACTCTATCACGAGCTAGAAGTGCCCAAGTGTGCATTTACACTTACGTTGTACAAAGTGATGACAAAGTATCACTTAAAACTTTAAATGCATCACAAATTCAGCTGCTATGTATAGAGGTTCTCAAATTGGTTAGAAGCCGCATGACAAAATAAGTCTATTAAAAGTTAGTCCAACATACATTTCAACAGTACAATTATCTGATTTTTGAAAGCTCATTTCAGATATTATTTCTGTCCATAACTGTACAATAATTGAATTAGATCTTGACTTAGTGAGGCATTCTTTATAACAGAATCACTAAAGTCAAAACACATAGTAGGAGAACTGCATTTTCTGTGGGGACATAGAGGCTCTACATCAAGTCCAAAGGACCAGCAAAGAGCCCAAGTCACTGATCAAACAGAGACTGCACGGTTTACGTGTGAGAGAACAACACAAATGTCTCTAAGACCTCTGAATCAGAAAATCTACTTAGACAAATATATAAAAAGTAACTGACTCAAGAAAACTAATCATCCAAGAAGCAAAATCAGGAGTTAGAATCTTCCTACACAGAGGAATGTAGCAAATGTATTCTTTCATCAGTATGTTCATGATTCTCAAATTTTAATGTGCCCTTGAATCATCTGGAATTTCTGTTAAAACACAGACTCGGGTTTAGAAGGGCCTGCGATTCTGCATTTCCAGCAAGCACATGGGATGTTGATGCTCCTGACCCATGACCACACCTGGATTAGCAGGAATTCATGCTTTTACGTGCAACCTTTTACATGTATTGCAAATTCCCAAAGAACAGTTACAAAATGCTACAAGATTCTGACACTTCATTTACATAAAATCTTTTTGGAGTTTGCTCAACATTTTGAGGAAAATTCAACAAGATTATAGATCCTAGTGACAATTCCTCGCAGGGAAAAAAAACCAAAACTGAGACTACTGACTAATTACTTAAAGAATGGAACCAGTGCAGATACTCAGAAAAGGTTACTAGCCCAAGCCAGAGGAAAAATGGGTAAATTAAAGTTGCCATATGACTATTGCTGAGTTTTCTTGATGAAAAAAACAAATGACATTTAGGTAAAGTTAATGGAACAAATTCAGAAAATACCAGTTAATGAGCTCTGAGAACAGGGAATGAGGTAAAGGGAAATAAGTGTAAATATATTATCTCTTTCATATCTAAGAGGTGGCTAAAGGAACTTACATACACAGTAAATTTATTTTTTCTTTTTTTTAAAGACTTTATTTATTTATTTAGACTGAGAGGAAGGAAAGAAGAAAGAGGGAAAGAAACACCAATGTGTGGTTGCCTCTCGTGCACCCTGCAGTGGGGACCTGGCCCGCAACCCAGGCATGTGCCCTGACTCGGAATCAAACTGGCGACCCTCTGGTTCACAGGCCTGCGCTCCACCGTTGAGCTACACCAGCCAGAATAAATTTACTTTTTCTTTTACTCATATCTTTTATCAGTTTAAAATCTTTGCTAAAGTAAGATATAATCTGTTGATAGTAGTTTTGTTACTTAATAACTTCGAATCTTCTCTTTGGACAGATACCTGGTTGGGCACAGAGTAAACCAGGAACGGGGACATGGACCGTCAACCCGAGAACCTGCCCTGCTTACCTCTCGACAATGACTGTAAATGTAGCCTTCCACATCTACACTCACTGCGCTTGTGCATTCATCCAAAATGGCAAACTGGGGTTTGTGATAAAATAATCTTGCCATCTGAAACATAAAAAATATTTTATATGATCACATTACTGCAGAACTTAACGTATAATGTATTATACAGAATTAACTTCGGTACAATGCAGAATAAGCTGAAATAGATTTACTTAAATTAAGTATGTATTTAAAGTCTTACAAAACAAGCATCAAAATTATTCTAATTCAATAAATTTATTTCCAAGAAGTAAAAACAATATAAATACACTGATTTGTTTTTATTTTCTTCTGGAACAAAGTGAGAAATTCAATGCAGGGGAAATACTGTTCAGAGTAAAAGAGAACTTTTAGGACTGAAATAAGGTGAAATTGAGTTTTAAACTAATATTAAATAAAGTTCTCTATACAAGATTACAGAGTACTTATTTTAACCAAATCTTAGCACTCAGATGTATTAATGGCTCAGGTGCAAAAATGTATCTATCTTTAAATATTCTGTTGCTTAAGTAATGTCCATTAATATTAAGTTGCCAGTTAATATTCCTGCTATTTTTAGTGCACCTTTATAGACTTGCTTGTTTCTTAAAGCCCTTGCTAATTTATAAGGAAAAATCAACGTCAAGATTGTTACAGCTTTCATTTCTTTGATTAGCAGGAATGCTGGACATTTTCTTATGTTTACTTTCCACACGTGGTTTATTTTCCAGGAATGACTTATTCTGATCCTTTGTCTAACAGACATTCCAATTTGTCCCCTGCCCAATGATTTCCATGCTGCAAGACCAATGGACACTTTTCTATCGCAACCCAATTTATCTTCTATGCAAGATTCAACTCAGGTGACCATTCCCTCCTTCTTGAGAAAGTGACAGTAAAATCATGGTCTTAAGTTCCTTCCCACTTCTTAGGCTGCTCCCTCGGCTTCTTTTCCAGCATTTTCTCTTCCACATAACCATTCAATGTTGGGGTTCCTCAGACTAACTCCTAGGTCCTCTTCTCTTTTTCCTATATTGTATCTCTCTAAGTGATCTCATCAAATCTCATGATTTCAAATATTATTTACACTTATAAATTCCCAAAACGTATCTCTCATTTATACTTCTAACGTTCAGACTGATATATAAAAATTCTTATTTGATATTTCTACTTGAATATCTCATAGGACTCTTTAAACATCTTAAAATCCATTCATCCATCATCCCCAATATTAAACACTTCAGAAAGTGACACTATCAGACAGCTGCTCAAGCTAGAAAGCCAGGAGTCCTTCTTGACCTTTCCCAGTCCCTCCTCCCTCTCACCCCGCCTCGCCCCCACTTTGCCTCTGTCTGCCGGAGAGGGTGCTGCTGCACACGCAGTCCACTCACTCTTCCCCATCTCCACAGTCAGGCCCTTGACCTGGAGCACAATCCTCTGCCTGGATGGTCTCAAAGAGGCTCCTACTTCCTCTTTTACTCTTCTCCCATCCACTTTCCATGTCACCGGAGAGGGTCTCAGATATGTAAATCACAGAATTTCATTCTTCTGCTCAAAACCATTTAACAACTTCCCACTTCACTTAAAATAAAACTTCAATTCCTTACCATGGCCTACGAGGCCCTGCGAGATCTTACCCCCCTACCCCTCACTCTCTACCCTCCACATTCTAGCCAACACCGACTCCTCTCGACCACCAGGACACAAGGTCTGGTCTCGAGCTTCAGAGGCTTAATTAGTACTGTCGCTTTCCTTAAGTTGCCAAGTCTACTTTGCTTCTTGTATCCTTCAAATTTCTGCTAAGGTCACCTCCTCAGGCAACCTACCCTGACCCCTCCCCGTCAATCCAAGTGGGTCCCTTCCTCACATCTCTGCAGCATTTCCCATCCTGGGAATTCAACTGCATGTTACCTGTTTCTTTGTCTACTTCCCTAGGCTACATAGGGAAGTAGTTGAATACTCACATGAGCAGAAACCCCATTTTAATCAGTACTGCACACCCAATATTTTATATATGAAAACATTCAACTATCTGATAAATGACTAAAACATACAAAACAGATTTCTCAGGGCTTACAGCTATTTGCACGGGGTGAGGAAGGGGAAACAGCAAGTACAAACACCATCTAGAAGTTCAGCTGTACAAAGGAATGAAGCTTTGGTGAAGGCCAAGTCTGCTTTTTAGATTGGAGAAATCTGAACATTTCTTTTTGGAAGAGACTAGAGAAATTAAATACAGGGTACATCTGTGTGTGTCTGTACCTGTCTGTATAACTGAAGGAAAGAGATGTGATGAAGTCAGAGGAGAAAGGGTCCAAAAACACAAATGAAGACATTTAGCTTTTCTCAAGGCATACCATGGCATACCCTCCACAGGTAGCAGAAGGAGGGAGGTCGGAACAGCCCAGTGCTAAGTTAATTAAGCGGAGTGGTTACTTGAAGGTTTTCCACAAATGCCCCTCCTCTGTGTTCCCACGAACTCTCTGCATTCTTTCATCAGCACACTTCCCACGTTATGTGGAAACATTCTCCTGTGTGTCTCTCCCTTTTCTGCTGTCAGCTACTTGATGCCACAATCTTTGTCAAGTGACTAAGTACAGGATGGGACAAAGGTAGGTTTACAGTTGTGAGTATGCAAGTTTATTCTTGCATTATAATTTATTATCGTATTACTTCCCCTACGAACAACTGTAACCCTAACTCCTGCCCTGCCCTTATGAACACTGCAATCACACTGTTTCCTGAGCTGACAAGCCGTCCCACCAGCTTTAATGTTTATTAGCTGTCTTCGCTTGGCAAACTACTTAACTGTACTATACTTCAATTTCTTCTGTAAAATGGGGCATTTACAGTTCTTGTCTCACAGGACTTATGGGAATTAAATGAGACAGTCTGTGCAAAGTGCCTACCACACTTTCTATCATCTCTCAAGCACCCAGTTAAAATGAGCTGTCCTGTCACTGAACAGCTTCTCCTTTTTTCTGTAAGGAGCAGGAAGCGAGTTGCTTTGCTAAGAGTGGTGGAGGAAGGTAATGGGTAGAAGGCTTGAGGTTGGTAGTTTTTAAACAAGTTTCATGAAAAATGAGAGAGAGAGAAAACCTAAAGAAAAGTACTGCCAAGCCATGCTGTGAGCATCTGCAAAACTGGACACCATAGAAGTGTGGGGACACCAACTGTATCATTCTGATTTTTCAGCTGTGCTCAAAAGCCCATGCACAGAAATGCCAAGGCAAACAACTGCTCTTGGGTTGGGGCTTAGGTAACACAAGGTAACAAAAAGTGAAAAGGGAAGTTAAGGGGAAGAGATCATTTGTTTATTCCTTAGAGAAATACCTCCCGAATCCCTCCTATGTGCCAGGTCCCCTGCAAGGCCCGGGATTACTAAATCTGAACCAGACAGAAAGGAGGCAGAGTCAGAAGACAACTGACCACTCACAAGAAAAGGGAGTGTCAATATTCGAGAACGCTCAGCAAGTTTGAAGGAGGAGGGTAGTTTGCAATTAGGTAAAAGAAGAACTGTTGTAATTACAAGGATTTAAAAAGCACTAAGACTTTTATGACAGAGGCAGCACTGGTAAGGGGGTTTAGGGCCTTCTTTATAATTTTATAAGTGCTCAAACTTCTCTGTCATATAATTCACAAAAAGAGAATACATCACTAAAAAGTAAGAGCAAAAACAGTGAAGTGGGAAAGGTAACTCTCATTCAAAGAAATAAGATATACCAACTTATGATTTTGGGTGGAGCGACCCAAGCTGACGATGGCTGGGGCCAACTAGGCACAACAACTAGGTACAACAAGTGACATCGTTCACTAGGTACAAGTGAACGATATGTCACTTGACTTCAAGGGACAATGAGGGATGAGAGCTGCACCTGCACACTGAAGGCTACGGCGTACTGGTGAGGAGCAAGAGTTCTGCCATCAGAGTCACCTGCACTTCGTCTCGGGTCTGCCACTCAGCAGCTGTGGGCCATTAGTAAGCTGCTTATGCTCACCAAGTCTTTCCCTTGTCTGTACCTCAGTTCACAGGACTGTGGGGAGGGTTGAACAGAACCTGACACTGAAAATCAACTTTTCCTCATCATTGTCCCAGTGCACTTTCTTTGTAGCTATAAGACTGCCTTGCATTACAGCTCCTTGAGAATATTTGGATCTCCTAACTAGGTTATAAGAGTAGACACCTAATACCGAACTCTGTGGAAATTATACTGTAATTGAGTTAGACTTTTTACTGTTAAAATAATGGAATAGTAATCATATTTCTCTACATTTATAGTGAAGGAACTTTCTTTTTTTTAAAGATTTTTATTTATTTATCTTTAGAGGGGAAGGGAAGGAGAGAGGGAGAGAAATATCAATGTATGGTTGCCTATCGTGGGTCCCTGCCGGGAACTGGCCTGCAACCCAGGCATGTGCCCTGACTGGGAATTGAACCGCAATCGTCTGGTTCGAAGGCCCGCGCTCAATCCACTGAGCTACACACCAGCCAGAGCGGAACTTTCATAATTTGTCACCAGAGCTCCCTTTTATTCAACAGTATTATTTCACTTCCTCAGATTCAAATCCTGACGCTCCTTACCCAAAGGTTCCTCTGGTTCATTTCTTTTACACAAACCTTCCCTCTTACAAATTCACTATTTTGGATGGTTAAACTTTTTAAGTGTGTTCTTCCTAAAAGTTGTAACTTTTATAATCTATTCATATAAATTTTTATAATATATAAAAACTGTCCTCTCTTCCCTCAACTTCTTTGAAATGTTTTAATCCTACCAAAAAAATGAAACAGTAAAATGAACACACATACTCTTCACCCAACTTCATCAATACTAGAATTTGCTGTGTTAGCCTTTCTCTGTCCCCACAAACCCTCTGACAGTAGTAGAACAATATGCTGCTTTCAAACTTCACATTTAATTTTCCAAACACTGGCCTGCACAGGACACACCCACCCGGTCAACAGCTTGGTCGTGCAGCAGTGTCCCGGGGCAGTGAGCCTTCTCCACTCCCCCCACCCCCTACTCTTTACATATCCTCTCCCTCCCCTGGTCCTTGAGTTTCTCACCTTCAAATAAAAACTGGCCCCTCTGTACCTTTACACCACATACACAGGGCTATGCACATTAATTTTTCTTTCTCTGAGTGTCCATTGTGTCCATTTATAAATCTTGACTATCCTTCCACTTTTTTTGAAGTCATAGTACCGGAATCTAAATGTTATTTTGACTTGCAGTTATTTTTATAGCCATCCTCTGAATTCATTCAAGAAATGCCCAATTATTTCAAATTCTCCTTATTTCAGCCCAATTTCCACTTTGAAAATGGCTGGCAGCTCTCTCTCCTTTTGTTTATTTTTCACTCTAAATCAATCTCTTTCGAGAGCACCAGCCAAACAAATCACAATATTAGGTTGATATTAAGTTCATATAGAATGGGTATGACTTTGGGAAAAACAACATGCAAAAATCAGGAAGTAGAAGGCAACAAAAAGGTACAATACAACCTGAAAATAATGAATAAGCAATTCTGCAATTAGCCATTTTTTTCTATTGTCTTTCCTTGGCTGCAGTTTCCTTTAATTTCCACAAGATTAACCTTCTGGGAAAAAAAATTCCTCTGGATCTGCTCAAACTATAGTATATACAGTTAGAAAATGACTCTTCAAAAGTTATCCCTCTTAACAGAGAACTCAAAGTATCATTCTTATGTGTAGTGTTTTATAGCCACGTTTGATTAGGGATAAGTTTAGTCAATCATAAAATTAAAATAGTTCCTTCTCAACGCTTTTTTAGGGTAGGAAAACTTTAAAACTCTAAACAATTTTAGGTAGGAGATACTGAGCCCTGAAACAAGGATACATATAATGTCAGAGGGAAAGGGCAAGAACAGAATAAAGAATAAAATGATAATAAAATTAGGGTTCATCATCTCTAATATCTCCAACTACTTGACAGAAAATGTAGCCTGAGTAAGACAAAGAGATGCCTACAGGGAAAAGATACTGAATAAGATCTCATAACCCAACCAGAATTACCATATGTCCCCAGGACCAATATGGTACAGTTTCCTCAACTTTTAAAAAACTGGATGAAAGTTTAATTATATAATTGGATCTAAAACTTTTCCTTTCACAGGAATATTCAAAATTCAGAATTCCAAATTTGCATGCAAAGTTGCTTTCAAGCACCTTGAGTATCACTTAAACTAATCTACAACACCGCTCACTAAATAGATTAAAATAAAACCGTGTGCCTTGATTAATCAGCCAGTTATATCACCACGAAACGTCATCAGAGTATACTCACCGCCATTCTTTGCTTCTCCCCACCACTGAGCACATCCATCCAATCCTGAACACTGTCCCAGCCTCCTTCACGGTCAAGGATATGACCCAACTGGACGTTATCCAAATACTTCTTGAGTACCTTTCAGCAAAATGATTACAGATGAAATCAAGCTTAATACAAACCAACATTCTCTATCTTGCTTTATTTTTTAAACTAAATTGCTATAATTCTGTGGCCAATATCATTTAAAGAGGAACATTTCACAAAAGAATGTGGAACAAAGAAAGCCCTTAAACCCTATACTTCCTAGCTATATTAACTTCAACAAAATATATCTAGCAACTTAATAATAATACTATTGTACATAATTAAATGACAAGGGCAGTGAGAAAACAAACAAGAGTGCAAAGACAAGGTTAAACACTCAAGAAGTCATATTTAAGCAAAGTGGTTAACACCTTTCCCCAACTTGGAAATTACAATTAATGTCAATGATTTAGAAGGCTTTACAGATTAGGATAAACTACCTAGTATTAAAAATACTTAACTGATTATGGAAAAAGTATCTGAAACAGAGTATTTTCAGCAGGTCTAGGACATAAACATTTACTTACTAGGTCAGATACCCCCTTCCTTTTCTGATCTTCTCTTCCATCTGGATATATCACTTGGTCTCGAAGTGTCCCAAGGGTCATATAAGGTCTCTGACAGTAATAGAGCAAAAATTATTAGAAGTGAATTTTTAAACAATAAATAAATATACCTTTAAATCAAAAATTAAAAAATAACTCAAGCAAGGTCTTACCTGAGGAACATAAAATAACTTTCCTCTCTCAGGTTTAGTGAGACGTCCTCCAAAAAGAGGCCATAACTAAAAGAGGAGAGAGGTGGGGAGGAGCCGTTGGAAACGTCACAATGTGGTAGATCACACGGCAAAAGAAAACTGCAGAAGGCTGAGGCCAATTTATACTCACTTCACCGAGAACACGGAAAAGCGAACTCTTTCCACAGCCATTTGGACCACAGATTAGAACATTGGCCCCAGATCGAACCTGAAAGAAAATTATGAATTAATATTTAAATAGATTTAAACTAAATTAATTAATTAGAGTAAATTTATGCACAATAAACATTTCCTTAGAGTTCCTTTGTTCTTTGCTAATGATAAGCTTTTGATAAGTTTTGTCTATAAATGGTAGAAGCAATGAAGGGACCCTTTATTTTTGTTTACTTTCATTTTACTCATTTTTTAATTTAAAAATCATTACTGATATTATCGACTTAATCTCAATCAGAATAGAAAAGGCTAAAGCTTAGAAATTTGAGAATTCTTGAAAACAATATGTATGTGTATGCAGTTTTTAATTTTATTTTTCAATTACCATATAATTTATATTCAATATTATTTTATATTAATTTCAGGTGTACAGCATAGTAGACAACCATATACTTTACAATGTGATGCCCCCCCATACTGATATTTCTACCTGGCATAGTTAGAATTATCCACAGTTATTACAATATTATAGACTATAATTCCTATGCTATAAACCTTTTTTTTAATGGAATCATACTATATGTGTTCTAGTTACTATTTGACAATATATCAAATATATTCTTCCATGTCACTATATTCGGAGTCCTCTCATTCTTTTCTTTGAATGCTTACAAGTGTACTCCACAGCAAGGATGCACCATAATTTATTTAAATATTCCTTTTGTCAAATATTTAGGTTGTCTGCATTTTGTTTTGTTTTCTTACATAACAGTACAATGAACCTGTGTGGCAGTATGCAAATTCACACACTAGTGAGGAATGCTTTTATAATTCAGATGCTCAGAAATAAGTGTTGGATCAAAGTGTATATGAACTACAAATATTTACAAGTGCCACCAAATTGTTCTGCCACAACATAAAGTTAAAGGAAAAAATGTAAAAAAGACCCATTAAGTTCTAAGCTTACAGTTTTGTGTTAACCCTGTAAAGACTGAGAAAATTTGGCTAATAATCTAGTTTACACAGTATACAGCAATGTACACAGCAGAAAGGAAGACAACAAAGGAATACAAATTATCCCAGGTGTGGAACCTACCTTAGACAATTTTTAACTGTTGAGCCTACTTTTAATTCAACGAATATTTATTAAATGCTCAGTGTCAGGCTCTATTCTAGGCAATGGAGCTACATTAAAAGGAGACCCAAAATCCCCCAAAACAAACAAAAAAACTCTAAACCCTCTCCTTACCAGTCTGCACTGTAGTGGGAGAGACTTAAGATAAAGGTACATAGAAATGAGCTAATTAAATGTTAGAAAATAAGTTCTATGGAGGAGGAAAAAGATTAGGGTAAAGAAACGAGTGGTGTGGAGGTTGCATTTTAAGGGGACCAGGCCAGACAACTGGACAAAAGTTGAAAGAAGTAATGAATGAGGAATGTATCTGGAGAAGACTGTTCCAACCTCAACCCTACCGCAAAAAGCTGATTCAAAGGCACTGAGGCAGGAATTGACCTGTTCTAGTCAAAAAGCAGAAGGGAGGCTGATCTGGCTGAAGAAAAATGAGCAGGAGAGAAGAGCAGTGGGAAATGAGTGAAGAGAGGTGAGAGGGGGGGTCTGGGTAGTGGCAGGCAAATCCTACAGGGCATATTAAGACACTGAAAGGATTTTTGAAAGCTTTTGTTGTCATGAAATGGAGAGTTATTTGCATTATTCACAATAGCAAAAAAATGAAAGTGGCTCAAGAGAATGAAGTGATCAGCAAAATGTGGCATAAACATACAACGGAATATTATTTAGCCTTAAAAAGGAATAAAATTCTAAAACATGCTACAACCTGAATGAACCCAAAAGACATGCTAAGTAAATAAATCAGACACAAAAGGATCAATATTGCATAATTCTATTTATATGAAGGACCGAGAGCAGTCCTACTCATAGAGACAGAAAGTAGAACAAAGATTACCAGGGCATGGGGCAGGGAGGAAAATGAGCAGTTACTGATTAATGGGTACACACTCCCTGTGTGGTATGATGAAAAAGTTCTGGAGATGGTGGTGACGACTGCACAACACTGTACATGTACTTAATGCCACAGAGCTGTACGCTAAAAAATGGTTAAAAGAGTTGAATTTTATGTTATGTATATTTTACCACAATAAAACAGAGAAAAAAATGAGCTTCTAAAAATAGGTTGAGAATTACTGGCCTACCATATACTTGACCATATCTTATGCAATCAATGTTAGAGAATAAACTATTCTGAATGACTTTTCCAGATGAATGAACTGAGAAATTATTTTAAAGAATCATTTGGACTCCTTTATATTCAATTACTTATTTCCTTTTCCTGTAAAATGGAATACAATGAATACTCCTAACAGTACAAGATTATTACATAGAATAGCTTTACTCTACTAAAAGAGTGACGTCTTTACAAGCTCCTACAGTTCAGAGGCCTGTTAATTAAAGGATTCCCTACTATTATGTTTTATTTGAGTAATGTTATATATTTTTTCCTGCCCCTCACTGCTCATTACAATTTTCACTGGTACCCAATACTTCTCCACACATTTACATTTGTCTCAATATACCACGAAACCCTAAAACCAAATCAGTAATGATGTATAAAAATAATGAGACTTATGGACATTCTTAGGTACTCTCTTACACCCAGATGTCTTATATTCAACATTAACTTCCTTTTTATTCCTTGGCTTTTGGTAATGTTAGACAAAACATTCCAATTATGGTATCAGTCATGGTAAGCCAGTGATAATTTTTCCATAATAAAGATTTATTAAAATGTATTTTGTTCTAGAATGAATTAAGACTAAAAGTCAAGGGTAACTTTCACTGAAAAGTGAATTCATAACCACACTTTATTATTGAGGTTCCTGGATTGGGTTAATGTAGCAAACAAATACTTTGACCCACCATATTTTTTACCAATTAAAATATTCCCCTATGCTGTCCACTATTCACACACAAATTTATTAAAATTAAATAAAATTTAAAATTCAGTTCCTCGGTTGCACTAGCCATGGTACTTTATTTGCCAAACTTTTTAATACTAATATTTGAAATTTTCAAATCCTGTCAATTAAAAAATTAAGATTTCTCAATTATTTCCAACATTTACTTTTTAAAGCAATTTTGTAGATTCAGAGATTAAGTCTGAAAATTATTTTAAATATTCAGATAACCACCTTTCATTTCACATTTTGAAGATGAGTTAAGCTTTTATACAATCATTTAAAAACTTACTTCAAAATTAAGGTCTTGGATCAAGATATCTCCATTTGGCGTTGCTAAAGGAACATGCTCAAATCTACAGAAGAAATTAATAAAAAAAGGACAATTTTACATTAAACACTAAGTAAAGGTAGCTGAAAGGGTACTATGTAGTTTAACAGATGTTTCTGTACGTACTTTATAATGTTATCAGCATTGATGATTTCTCCAGCACCAGGAATCAAGGGAATGCTTTGCGCTCCTTAAATGGAAAATAAATGTTTAGAGTCATAACATATCATGTATTAAAGCAGAAACTGAAACTATGTGACCTAGTGTATTTATATTTACCCTTCTCTTGTTGCGAGATCATTGTGCGCTCATATTTTCCATTATTTAAATCCTTTAGTACTTGCATTAATTCTGAAATCCGAGCAGTAAAACTGAAATTTAAAATTAAAAAAAAACAAAACTATGATCAAATTTCCATAATGTACCTTTTACATTATTTATTTCTTTACTTTTTTGAGGTAAAAGTGACATATAACATTGTGGAAGCCCCTATCTTTTATTTTATATAGACTTAACTAAAGTTTCTAAAATCATAATTTTGTTTAAACAAAATAACAAGTCTCATCAACATAAAATATTAGTGACAGTATGCTTGTTTCACTATTACTTTTCAGCAAGAGAGCAGAACAATGGGGATAAGGAAGCGGTTTCATAGGATTCCTACCACAACAAATACTTCTTAGTAGGTAAGTCGAGAAGGTGGCTTGCTGCTAGAGTCGTGGGGAAGTTTACAGTAGATACTACAAAAGGACTAATAACAGTACATCCCATATGCCCAGAAAGTATGGACCGTGAGTTCCCACTGGAGAGAGCTATAAAGCCTTGTATAAAGATGGCCTTCTATATAATGAAGGTATTTATTATATATACGCCAAGTGCGTGCTACCTCCCCACAAACGTGGAAGATTTGGAAGATTCCTCTCTTATAGTGAAGAAAGGAAAAAATAGAGTATTCTTAATATTAGATGAAAATCACTGCAGTAATAGAGAAATCAAAACTAATGACAAGAGGTTGAGGCACATAAAAATGACATGATGGTCAAGGAGAAGGCATTCTACACCAGAGACACAAAAAAGGATTTCTCTGTGAAGAACAAGCAGCAATCTCCTAAAGGAACAGAAGCATTCCACATGCCATGAACTGTAAAGGCACAAAAAAGGTACTAACAAGTAGGAAGAATGTCAGCATCTGAAATGAAAGAGACTGCATGGTAGTCTACAACTTCTCTCTTGCTGTGAAGACCTTAAATTAACTGTCACAGGAGTAGAGGAGGAGGAATAAAGACGAGGAAATGTGCAGAAGAATCACAGGCCTGAGAAAGATCTTAAGCCATCAAATTCCTCTAGATGACCTGACACTTACGGTGCTTTTTTACATTATGATATTTTTAAAAGAGTATTTATTTATTTCTAGAGAGAGAAGAGAGGGAGAACATCAATGTGTGGTTGTCTCTCGAGGCATGCAACCCAGGCATGTACCGTGACTGGGAAGTGAACAGGCAACCCTTTGGTTTGCAGGCCAGTGCTCAATCCACTGAACCACACCACCAAGGGAATGCTTTTTTATATCATACCTACCCTTTATATTAGAGCTTGACACACTGAAACATTTCATTGCATTTTACAGGCTAAGAACAATTTTACTAGGCAATATGGCCATATTTGCAACTGTACCTAAAGATACAAGGTAACTTTTCTTTATTTTTCCATTAAAATCAATTTCATCTTCGTTCATTTTTTGCTAGGTTGCCAATATCAAAGATTTAAGAAAAAATGTACAGTAGGAGACAGAAAGTTCAAATTGAGAAGATGCTAGTCATTAACTTAATTTTCTGTGAATTAATAAAAGAATGTCATGATTCAACATTTCCCAACTTACTGAATACTAGTGCCCATAAAGTAGTTTAAGAACCCCTAACGTAGTTGAAAGCTCAAAAAACTTTCTAAAGGAAACTTGAAAAGTTCAGTATTAGAGAAAAATCTTAATTCTTTATCAAAACCAGCTTTCAGAAACAGCAGCTTCAGTTATCACTGATCTTAACCTCAGCTGGGCATAATCATTAAGGATAATGTATTTTTTAAAAATCATTCTCTACAATCGCTCATTATTACTAACCTTACTTACCCAGCCAATCTGGTCATTTCACGGCCAGCCAAAACTATTCGGCCCAGAGCTTGAGACATTCGCAAAAGCATCCTTCCACTTTGGTAGTAATCCTTGAATAGAAATAAGCAATTTCACTTATCATATTTTGCCACATATAATGTGCACTTTCTTGCTCAAATTTTTGAGGGAAAAATAAGGATGCACATTGCACATGGTACTACTAAGTTGCATATCTATATAAATGTTAATTCTTCTATTTATACATATGCATTAAGTATAACTCTAGAAAGCAATAACAACATCTGTATGCAAAATAATACCCTGTAATACAATAATCAGTTTTCTTTCTAAATATAAATAAAAAATTGAATTAAAAAAATTAAAGCAAAAGATATATTTTCCTGGATGTTTGGGCCAAAAACATGGGTGCACATTATACATGGGAGAGCATTATACTTGGCAAAATACAGTCATTTCTTAGGTTAAAAACTAGGTTTTATTTATTTTTATGTTAAAGTTTTCAATTTATTTTCATCACTACTACTTTACCTCTAAAAGTTCTGAATGTGTACTTTTGAGATGTCGAGGATGAGACAAATCTAGGAAAGGACGGCTAACAACTAGGTAACCAACCACAGTGGCAAGATCTAAAACAAAACAATTACAATTAAAATATTCCCATATTCACTTTTCCCACAAATTTCATTCCACCACCTCTTTTAAAGCATACTTACATTTGGCAATTATGCTATCAATGAAGCCCATAGAAAACCGAAAGAAAATGAAATTATGCAGGTGTTCCACCTGACAGAAAGCAAAAACAAAAATAATTATTTTGTTTTTAAAAAATGAACCCACCATGAGAATTTTTTTTAAAACTATGTATTTATCCAACAAATATTTACTGAGTGCATATGATTTCTGATTATACTGTACATCGCATTTGATCAATCACAATGATGACCAGAGAGCAGGTGCCAAACAAACACTTCATGAAACCGTTTCTACACAAACAGAGTGGAAATTACTACACAGAGAATGTTAATGTGGTGTCCCTTGCATGTAATAGTACAATGATATTTATTCACAATACTGGAGATACATAGATGCTTTGTTTTATTTAGCTTATTGATCAATAATAATCTAAACAAACACAAGCAAAAACAGAAGGATGAGTTCATTTAGGTGAAACACTAGCATTTCAGACTGGCACGTAACGCTTTGCTTTAGCTGGAGACACCTGGTCTGTAATGAATTACATTAACTTGTGTAAGTTAACATCACACAGCCTGAGTCCATAGTTTTAATCTGAGCATGCATATGTCAAAATTACAAGTCTAAAGATGTTCTTTATTCTGCTTTTTTAATGTTCTCAAATTTTCCATTTATCAGATTATTCAAGGTCCTGAATGATCTGGCACTGAGCTGTATCTCAAACCCCATCTGCTTCTACTTTGCCCCATCTCACTGACTTCCAGTAGCAAACATGCTCCTGCCTTAAGGCTTTCCTCCTACTGTGCTCTCTGCCAGGAATGCTGTCTAGATATTGATATTTTGTGACTAACACACCCTCGTCAAGTAGGTTTCTGATGAAATGCCACCTCCTCAAGAAAGACCTTTCTGCCATCCCAGCTAAAATAGCTAGGCAACAGCCTCTATCACACTTTCTACCACTCATCCCATTTCATTTTTGGTCATAAGAATTCACTGCCATCTGAAATTGTATCAAACAGCCAGTTGTTTACATGTTTATTGTCTCCTCCACTAAAATGTACAAGGTAGTTAGTTGCTCTTACTTTGGTCTGCAAAAGAACAATGGCTGGAACATTTATTCAATGAATGCTGTGTGTTGCATGCTATGTTCAATACTGAAGATATTTCAAAGTCCCTGAGCTCATGGAGTTTACATTCTAATGAAGACAACAAACTAATAAACAAATAAGATAATTATAAATTACAATGTATCCTTTTAAAGAAACAGATCATTAAAACGGAAAGTATCTGGTAGAAGCCATTTCAGATAGACTAATCAGAGAAGGCAAGGCCTCAATAAAGTATAAATTTGGGGACTGAAATCTACAGGTTAAGTATAACCAAGCCATGTGAAGAGTGGGCTGGTAAACAGCAGGCCCCTGAAAAAATTCCTTAAATGCATTTTAGTGAGCACTACCAAAGTTCAGTCATGTTAAATATAAATAAGGCAAAAATCCAATTTATGAAATAATTTAAAATGATAACCACTTTAGTCTTTCTAAATCACTTCAAATATACATTTAATTTCACCAGTGTCCACTAAAACATAAGCTCCATACGTGCAGACATTTGCCACCATGTTCACCACTGTTAACACACTAGCACCTGGAACAAGCACAAGTACCTAGGTGGCACTCCGTATCTTTGGAATGAATAATAAAGAAAATTACTTGAATTCAAGTTTTCCAAGTGGCAAGTCAATAAAAAGTGAAATATAGTTTCCACCAGACACAATGTTTATATTCTAAATCAAAGGTCAACAAACTGTGGTCCAAACCTAGCCTGCGACTCATTTTTGTTAATAAAAGTTTGAATAGAGCACAGCCACACTGACTCATTCACATCTAGTAGGTAGCTGCATTTGAGTGGCAGAGTGAACACTTGCAACAGAGACCACAACACCTGAAAAGCCTAAACTATGTATTATCATGTCCTTTACAGAAAGTTTGCTGACCTCTGCTCTAAATAATAATCTCCACAGTATTTTCATGAATGCTATGAGAACAAATTTCCCATAGGAATCACTAAATTTATCACTAAGTAAAACTCCTATTCAATCTCTGTAAAAATATACTGACAATTATTTTAATAAATCTATCATTTTATAATTAGACAACTTAAGATATTGATATGAGAGCTTTTATTCTCATATTTTTATGAAAACACATTATAAAAATCCTGTATAGCTTTTAAAATAAATATCTTAAAATTTAAGACATATATGTGTATCTTGGCATAAGCCAAAAAAATCTTTCCAGAAACATATGAGCCTCACGCATGGTATCTTACCAGTTTCCGGAAGACTGTGTGGATTGTCTGCTTTTCTCTTTTATTCCCGTTATAAAAGGCAATTTCTTCACTATTAAAAAAATAATTTAGCAGTTAATTTTAATGTTACCCAAGCCTAAAAATTATTGCAATACAGTATTTTATGACTGAATAGTTTTATTTAAATGGACATTTTATGATGAAGAGCTTATGAGGTACCACTCAAGCCATGGTCTACACTTGGGTCCAGACCTAGCTCCTAGCTCAGCTGATCAGAGCACAGCAATAGAAATACCTATCTGACTAGGTCACAGACTAGACTGTGCCTATGTGTTGCATATGCCACATGTAACCTGGCTAGAAAAAAATGTGCTGGGCTACTTTTCAGAAATCAGAATAATGAAATAAGAAGGAGGCTGCCATGACATGCAGAAAGATATCTGTCTCAGCCATCACAGATTACAGATAGAGTACAGAGCAGGCAGGAAGGAGAGGAGACATCAACAGCTAGGAAAAGACAGGTAGTGATGCCATGACATACAGCCTTGGAAAGACGGAAAAGCAAAGTGAGTAGGCCCTCATGCCTTCCCAGCGCCAGCTCCCAGACCTGGCTGCATAATTGTTCTTATTCTTGTTCATATCCACACAACAACTTCCGTTTTCCTAAGCTGGTCTAAACGGGTCCACAACTGCCCCAAGAATCTTAACTAGAAATGAAAGGGTGTTCTTATAGTTGAAGAAAGGCTCAGTGTAGTTAAGTAAATTTGCTAAAGTCATACAGCTGAGATTATAATTGACCATATCTGACCCTAAAGTCCAGTCTTTCCATTTTATTCAGTATGATATAAATTTTCTTAGTAAATGCCTCTTACAGCAGAAGAAAGGAACGGTTTACACAGAAGTCCTGAAGAAGGCACAGTTAGAACAGCCTTCAACAATACCTACTATTTCTTTAGAGACTCTTTTCTCTTCATAGTTTTTATATTCTATTCCAAAACATACCTGTATTTTCCCTCACAAAAACAAGGTCACTTCCACTTCAACCACTTCAAGTAAAATTTTCTTCCCCTGATCTTCCCATAAAGACCATGTTTAACCTGCTTCATGGTTCCCTTGACACAATGATAGAGAGCTCCAAGGGATCAGAATCCCAGTTTAAGAAACACAATTCTGCACCTACAATTAGTTTTCTTACTTCTATCTCCTCTGCAAATTTAAGTCTATAAAGGAAGATGAGGGAGAATTCTACCTCTCCTGAACTGAGTCATTTTAGCCCTATTCTAAAACCTGAAGAGACAAAACATCCTAGAGCCCTGATAGCTGCCTATCCAACATCTGTTCTCTTCTTCATCCCTTCTCCTAAGAGAACTCAAATTTCTTAAAGTAATCTACCTTTTTCTGTGCATCCAAATGGTTTGGTAATAACTTCAACCCCATATACCGAGGATGAGTTCCAAATAGTCTAAGCCAATCACTTTGCAGTAACTGCTTTAGGTACAAATGAGCAAATAATAATTCTGGCCAATGAGATGTAAAAGAAAGTCCACTGTAGGGCTTCTGGGGAAGTTTCCTTGCTCTCTTACAGCAGAGGAGATGGCCCCACTTTTATTTCTGGACTTTTTGGAGATAAGGAAAATTCATGAGATCTGGAACTGCTTTTGATATCTTGTGATTATAGGAAAAATTAGGCTGAGGAAAGGGGAAATATACAAAGGAGGACAGAACAAGGAGAACACCAAAGAGCCAGAGGAGGGGTCAGGGCTGGTGGAGGTTGGCAAAAGGAGGAAAATGGGGGACATCTGTGATAGTGTCAACAATTACAAAAAGAGGAAGAACCAGAGCCTTGATCCGACTGTGCCTGGAAAACTGCTCTACCTTGAAGTTCTTGTGTGAAGTAGTCAATGTCCTTATTGTTAGGGCCCTCTGAGTCAGGGTTTTCTGTTTCTTCCAACAGCTAGAATCCCAGCTGATACCGTATTTCAATCACTTGGCAAGTCACCTCTCTACTCAACCATCTATTCTTCTGCCGCCCTAGAGCTTAAAACCCTATTTAAAACTGGTATCATTTTAGCACTCCAAAAAGATAAAGTAAAAGGGAACTATTAAAAGAGTAATTTCCTAAGTAATTTTGTAAATGCCTATAGGATAGTAAAAATTAGGACCTAAAAATGACTTGCAGTTGACAGATTAATATATGAGAAAATTTACTGAACAAGTGTTACATATCAAAAACTATGCTGGAAGTTTTATATACATTTCATGTTCATCCTTATAATAACTCTGTTATCTACCTATTATAAACAAGAGGAGGGAATCTATATAAATAACTTGCCAAAAATCATTGATTATGTAACAGATAAATGGAGGAGGCAGATTTTGAAAAGAGTCAGGCTGGTTCTAGAGCACAACACTTTTTCTTCCTAATTTGGATTTTTAAAAATCTGGAAAATAGGCAGAGGCACATGCAGTGAGACCAAATTACTGAGTATTCTGAACAGTCTCAAATAAAAATATTTTGGGACACATTGAGACAAAATTTTTAAAGTATTGTAAGTAAATCTGAATTGTATTTTGACTACGTTTAAGGTGAAATTAACAGAAAATCAGTCAGTAAACAACATGGAGAGGTGAATCAGATACTACATGGTTAAAACTAACTAGAAAAAGATTATAAAACTAGTATCTTTCAAAATGTATATTTTCAAAAATGGTAAATATACCCACACACACATAATTTTAGTAACAGTGTTTGTTACTAGACTTTTTGAAGTCAACTTACATGACCTCAATATCCACAAAAATGAACTTTTAGTACAGATAAATACACTGAATACCTTTCTCCTTACCTGTTTGTGATCAGCCGGGAATTAACGTATCTGTACTCTCCTTCATACTTTTGCTCAGTTATTGTCATCTTACCAATGGGTCGTCTGAGTCGAGTTAGGAATAGCCCAGAAACAAGTAAATAGGCCATCATACTCGCTGGGCCCTATTATTATTGTAAGGCAAAGATAAAGAGTTCAAGTATATCTAATAAATCTGAAAGCAATGTGCACAATTTATACTTAACTCTTGACTTTGAGAGATGTTGATTTTTGATCAATTTTTCTTGTTTCTTCTCTAAAAAAATATACACTGGACCTCTGTGCTTTTACTCCTTATCTACTCCTCCACCCACCACTGATGCTCACCCCCCAGCCCCCGACACCCCCCTAAAACCCCTAATTGCAGCCATCGCTCTTTCTAAAGCAACTGAAACTCTTCTGATTGAACTCTACTTGGTGTTTTCTCAAGACTCCACAATAACTCAGATCTCCCTTTTTAGTTTCTCTTTGAATATGAATATTCTCTGAGGTTTCTTCCTTAGCTATCTTTGCCCAAATTTACCTCTCTAGTCCCATCACTCCTAAAAATCCAAGACACTATTTTCAAATAAGTACTATTCATTTTCACCTCACTGTTCTGTAGAGCCTCAAGCTTAGTCCCCCAAAATAAGCTCCCTCTGCCTTTCCATTCTCATACATTTTGCTTCCAGTGACCTCATCACCCACCAACCATCCCAAGTCATAAGCTTCAAGCTGACCTTTCCAAGCTCATCACAGGCACTTACTTTCCTCATTTCTATATATACCCTATGTTCTGCCATACTAAAACAATTGTTTCCTGAACATGCCCTTCAAGTAAGTTGTTCTCATGTCTGGCAACCCTGGCAAATCTAACAAATGCCTACTCATTCTCCTCAAAGCCCCTCAAATACCACCTCCAATTCTTCCAACACGAAATACTTTATTCAAACTTCTATTATTGGATTTAGCATTCTGCATTATAATTGCTTGAATATCTACCTCTTCTACTAGATTATAACCCCTCTCCAGTAATAACTGTCCTACTCACTTTTTCATTCCTACTACACAGCACAATATGTGTGGAATACAGTGTATATTCAAGATTTTTTAAATTAATTATGATTGAGACATTGCATTTCAACAATTACTGCAAGTATGGGCAAAAAGATAACTAAAACACAGTTTCTACCTTCAAGAAATGCAAAATCAGATAACAGAAATACTTCAATATATGTGGAGACACATATATATTCAACAGACATATGTTGAAGTATTATAAAACTCAAGTAAGTAACATAAAAAAACTGCAACACTGAGAAAAGAGGGATTAGGCCTATTTACATCTTATAACAAAAACATGCTATAATAATGATTAAACCTGGATTATGAGATAGTAAAAAGGAAGGTAGACAATAAACTTCAAATTAAAAACTGCTTTTCCCAGCTTTTTGGAAAGGAACAAAAGAACCACTATATAAACTGTCTTATTAACTACAAAATGTATATACATACACACGTTCACATATTTATACATAAACCAACTACATTATTATATGGCTGTTATAAATGTATACATTACATACTAAATGACTAAAGTTAAATTCCAATAAGAATATACAGACAAAAGGTAAAGGTCATTCTCACCAACACAAATATCAGAGACTGGGTAATAAGGCTCATGGGATAGTCAACCATTTATATTACCACCAAATAGTCTTGAAACTGGTACAGCAGCCATTCTAAAGGTATTCCTGATATTTTAACATTCAAATTTCATATTAAAATGGCTGTCTCCAAATCTGTTTTTAGTCATTACTCTGCAACACTAAGTACATATATGTTCAATGTTAAACACTGCACTTACGGTTATTAACATCACAAAAGTTTTCTAAGCATCTGACTTAAGGAAAACTAAAAAGCCAAATTAAAATAATTTTCAAATCCTCAGCACAGCATTATTTTTAACCAGACTTTATTAGGACATCTTGTAAAAACATGTTCTTGAGATATAAAACAAACTCTTATAAGCCATCTGGCTATTCATAATTAGCATTCTAGCAATTTAAAAGGCAGAACAAAAGTAAACTCACCTGAGCTCCTATTGCACTTGTTAACTTGAAGATATACAAAGCTATGTCTAAAAATGGCTGTAAAATAAGTATTAGAAGGTACAAAATTAGAACGGACTAGATGTAATATAACAGCAAGTAGATTAATGAATCCATAAAAGATACAGTTGTTAATGTCAAGAAACAGGAAATGGAGACTGCCTGACCAATGTCTACTGACAAGTGGGAAAAACATTTATCATTTCCCATCAACTAAGGTAGCTCTACTGTGATAATTAACTACTAGTAACTAAGTAATTTCTAAGGTAGTACAAAGACACTAAATAAAATGACTCAGGTTATAACCCCAAATTTGCTACCAGCTTTTCTGGTTTCTATATATCTTCACCTGTAAAAACAAGAGGTTCTTCCTGCTCTTAATACTGTTTCATTCTATTATTTTATCATAACATCTACATGCTGAGGTACTGAGTAAGCCTACCCATAAATATAATTTTATGATGTAAAACTCACACTTCTAGAACTAAAGCAATACATTAAGGTTCTCACACAGAGACAGCTCAACCAACACACTAAAAGTGGGATTTTTCTTTCACTTTTTATTTAACTTATTGGGGTAACATTTGTTAATAATTGAAGAGTTCTTAAGAAAAATTTAATCCACACCTGAAGATATATTCACTGATTTGGGGGAGACAGATGTGACAGAGAAAAATTAATCAGGTGGCCTCTCTTCTTTTTGATCCCGACTGGGGATCAAACCCTCAATCTGGGTATGTGTCCTGACCAGGGAACCAAACTCACAACCTTCTGTTGTTCAGGACGACTCACCAAACAAATGAGCCACCCAGCCAGGGTGTATTAAAGGAGTTTTTTAAAGTGTTTTTCAAGAAATCCGAATTGTGTTCATTCATTTGAGTTGATAGCCACCACTTACTAATATGTAGACTATGAGGATAGGTGACATGGTTTATTAATTGGCTTGTACTAAGGTAAACCTTTTCTTTTTGCCTTATAAATATTAACTTGTGAAATTCAAGTACATTTAAAAGTTGATAACAATAAAAACATATGTCTGAGTTCAAAAAATTAGGTAATGTTAAAAGTAAATATATTATAGTGCTTAACACCACTCCAATTAATTTGATATTTTATCCTAATGCAGATGTGACAAGCCCTGAGCTTGCTCAACTGCCAAGATGTACAGACTACAAACCTACAGAATTACATGAAAAAGTTTACCTATGCCTATTCTCCCTGCCAATCACATAGGTACAGAGTCAACTTTAAAATGTGGTCATGGGAACAGAAAAGAAAGCTGAATTACTGAACAATGTGTAGTTGTCAGAGTTCCTAGAGTTTGGAATCAGTTAGCAAAGGCTTCTAGAGAGCTGAGTAAAGAACAAAGTTTGGCATGAAGGGAAAAGGTATCTTGGTAGTGGGCCTATCAGAAGGGGTGAAGCTCTTGGACAGGTGTGACTTTTCTAATAATTGATTATCCTCCCTCCATCCCCATGTTTGAAGCAGAGCATTCTTAGTCTTACAATGTAACCCCCTCATATGTGGATATCTGGATCAGTTTTGGCCAAAGGCAAAGATACTATAAATGGTCCAGTCTAAAACAACCTCCTGCCCCAGACCTAGAGCAGTCATGTGGATTGAAGTGGGAGATGAAGCATCATCTAAAATGAAGAGGGAAGGGAGGGAATATGGTGCACAGTCTTATAGGTGCCTCTACATGTCCTAGTCAATACAGACAGTAATGGCAAAAAAGATGGCTTAATGAGAAGACTATAGCAAAAGCTGATAACATGAATGAGATAGATAAGAACTAAAGAAATTATCAGGAAGAAAAGTGGTTAAGGCCCATCACCTGAATCCAGAGCTTTGTCAATATTCTGGGAAGGGGGAGAAACAGTAATTAAACAACTGAAATAAATACCTTATGAAAGATTTTTGACTATTATTTAAAGGATCTAATAGAATTAGATCTACTGAAGGAGAGAAATGGGCAGGAAGAAATGCTAGCCTAATATTTGTTAATGGATGTAGAACGGAAAACATAAATTGAGCACCAATCTCTAACGATTGCTAAAAGTACACAGGTCAAAAGATAAATATTTACATTTACGTTGTTTGACTGAAATCAGCCTGTAATATTCTTATGAAATCTTTAAGAAACACTAAATTCTCAATTTTTAGTTAAAGCATCTCATAAATATTAAAAATTAAATAATTGTTAAAACTGTAACTCTAATTTTCTTATAAAAGCATTAAATATTTATGTAATGATGTTATACCCATCAAATCAATTCTACATAAATTTGTTTACATTCGAAATTCAACAGATTAACAAAAAATTAAAACAAGAAAGAGAGAGAAACTTACCTTACTAAGATTTGAATACAAATCAACTACACTGTTACAAAACTTTTCTACATCTTGTGTAAGCAACTGGTCTGGATTAGCTATTCTGTTGTCCAAATTTCCCATTTTATAATATGTGAAAGCTCTAAAATAGCAATAAGAAAATAAATTTAAAACAAATGATATTTTAAAAAATCACATTATTTTACATAGCTTAAATTAATAGAAACAGAAAAGTCTGGAGCTGGAAGAGGCCCCAGATTGTCCTAATTTATTTTAAAGACGAGGAAGCAATTCTAAAGAAGGATGACTTACTAATTAATGGAAGAGCCAGGATTATCGATTCTAAATACCGAATCTTTTGCTATATGTTTCTGGGTCTAAGGGCAATTTTCTTGAAAAACATAGCCAACAAAAAAGAAAAACTTCTATGTCTCAATATACTAGATATTACTGTTCAATTTAAGTATTTTTAATATAAAAATAGGTTATTACTTACTGGAGATACTCCTCATAGAGGTATTTAGTTAGTCTTACTCGGAAGCACAGTTTGAGCTCATTTAACCCAAACTTCAAGAAGTTATTAACCAGGGAGATCTAAAACAAACAAACACATATTATTGGTTTTGCTTCATTTCTTTACTAAATCATAAATTATTTCTCTGTCATTGGCTATGTCTCCAAATCCTATGATTTTTATAATAGTACAAATTTATACAATTCAGTTCTGTTTTACTTAAAATTTACAGAGAAAAGAAAACATACTAACCCAAAAGCTCTATTACCCTGATACGTTAAACTTTACTTGGAACTTAATTTTAGAATATGTTAATATCATTAATTATAAGAAGCATCTTGCTAGCTACCTTTTTCTGTACACAAAAAACAGCTAAGTCAACTATCTGATACAAAGGACTTGCTTTTAGGAGTACTGACTTTTATATTTTCTGCTTCCTACTAGCAGTGTTACAACCCCAGACAATGGAATTCTATACACAATGCATTTGCATTTGTTGAAAAAAGTAATAAAAGTCTTATATCTACTAATGCCATTTTCCAGATTATTCCTAGAGTCACATTTAGTACTTTTCCATCATTATATCAAAATTAATTCTTCCAAAGTTCCAAAGTCATACTTACATAAAACTTTTCAGAAAACACTGATTTCCTGCTGAATCTCAATTTTTGATATCTAAGCTATTTATCTCAATCTTTTATATTTAAAGGTCTAAAAGCCATGAATGTCCACCTTCAAGTTTTATTAAATCTGATATATAATCTAATTAATTGAATTTTACAATCAAGCTCCTCCTTTTTACTCCCACATTTAAAATACTAAAATTCTTATAGTGCCAATATAATAGAATAAAAAGACAAGCTAAGAAAATCGCTTATAATTAGGCCAAGTGCTCACCTTTATTTTTAATAAATTCAGATAATAAATTCCGATTTAACTTAAAAGACAATTACTATAATACTGTGGTCTAAAACACTAAACATGAACCAGAGTGATTCTGCCCCTATACCCTGACCCCCGGCGCCGTGAGAGCTTTGGCCGTCATGCTGGGGGCAGGCTGGGAACCACTGCCATTTGGTGGGACGTACCAAACACTCAAGAAACCCTGACTTAAAAAAGTCCACATATGTATATATCCACATACACATCACTGAACCAAAGATAAGTTCCTTTTAATTTTTGTATCTAGTGTAAAGGTATACCTTGAAATAGTCCACTATAAATTACAAAACTAAATTCAAAATAGGAAGTAGTATCATAAATCTTTAAAGAACTTAGTAAGTAAATATCCTTAAAGATTTTAGAAGGATGTAGTTTTTCCCTGTGTAAATTTAAAGAATTCCACTTACGAGAGGCATGGCAGCGATGAAGTTGAATAAGTATCTCTTGAAATCTTTTCTGCTACGACCAATGATACCACTGCAAACCACCACATGCAATGCATTAGTTGCAAAAGAAGCAGTATCTAACACTTAGAAAACTTCTGTAAAACTCTAGTTATTCTTGGAAATTTTTAATGAATCAAAAGAATCAATTAAAAAATGTTAAGAAATATTTTCTTACAAAAACATATTTCCAACTTTTGAAACTCTAACACTTTAAATAGCTTGCTTGAAACTCAATCTATATAAATGACAAAATTAAATAAGAAAAACTAGCTATTTCCCTTCTAAAAATGGCAATTTAAAAAAAGGCTCAGGCTGTCACAAAATGGGTTTATATGGCAAAACAATTAACTCTACAGACCCAGGAATGGGTTACTATGGACAAAACAAACTAGTACTTCTTTGTATTTAAAATATTTTAACATTCTGGTTCTCATTTGTATGAACACATTTGTAGAATTAATCTCTTGAGAAACAGACTAATGAGAGATCAAGGGCCAGGAATAAATATTTTAAGCTTTGTGGATCACAGGTTCTCTATGGGCAAATGCCCAATTCTGCTATTGTAGAGCAAAAATACCCCAAAATGAAAAATCTTGTGTCCTAAAAAAATTTTACCAAAACAGAGAGTACTGGTTTGACCTGCAGGTCTACTCTGCCAACCATGGGACTAAACGGTAACTCAAGAAGCAGACCAGCAGGGTTCCTCGGAGCCTCAAGGTCTGTTCACACACTTCAGTTAAACCAGCTCCTCCTTTTTTAATCTGTTTTTAATTTATTTTATATATTTATCTGTTTTTAAAATATCTGTAAAGAACTTTTAAAGTGAGAGTTCCTCTACTTTTTTTAAGGTTTGAAAACCATCATATCATGTAAGTAAAGACTCTTTGAGTCCAGCTCCAGTAAAAAGATATAATTTACTTGATCGCACTCTCTTTTATCAAATAACCTTTATTAATACTCTCATGTATAAATAAATTAAATTTTGAAAAATACTGCACTAAATGATTTAAACCTACTCCATACACACACACAAAAATAATGGGTATAAGATAGAGAAATAATTTGCTTTTTATGAAAGAGTAGGTAATAGTGCCAAGTAATGTTGTTAGTTGGTCTTTTAGAGCAGAAAAAGTTCCATGGTCAAATGAATTTAGGAAAATCTGGGTGAAACAAAGCTAACAAATGTCTCTATTAAAGAGCTTCTCAGTGCTTCACATATAATATGTCCATTGTAACTCTCTGAGGGGGCTGTGTAGCATGTAGCATTTCTTCCACCAGAATTAGCATTCCACACAACGTACTTTGGGAAATGTTACTTTAGACTGATAGAAAAATTAATAGCCCAATTTTGATATAACTGCTAAAAAGAAAAAAATAAGTTGAACTAGAAAAAAATTAAATAGAAACACACAAAAATGCTGTTTATAGCAATAAGAGTATTAGATACAAGAAGCAATTAAGACAGAACAAAACTTTAGAGATTTAAAATTGTTTGAACCAAACTTTACATAAACCCAAGTGCTTTAGTGCTGCCCAAGCTGCGAAACACACAAAACTGTAAAACTTTGGTAAAACATGCTATCATTAAGCAATGGTTTACCACTGGAATAGCAGCTATAAATTTAAAAAATGGTTTCTTGAATAAAGCCTTATTTCTGCTTATTATTCCACTGCAAAAAAAAATAAAGAATAATTTTATAGCACCTCCAATCATTATGATGTTCAATGCACGTAAGAATCTTGTAAAAGATAAAGATGCTGCTTACAGCCAAATAGGTGAAAAATACATATGGATGGTTACATACAGAAGCAATAAGTAGAAGGGCTGTCCTCCATTAAAGATAAGGTCTGTCCTACTAAAATCTGCCCACACCCCAAAGTCACTAGCCACTGCTAACAAGTAAGCCTAAAAGATGTAAAAAATATTAAAATGAAGTACACTAAGGATCATAGCAGAAATAAATGAATCTAGGCCTACTGTGAAAGAGACAAAATGGAAAGGACAGATAAACCCATTCACAATGGAGCTTTACCAGTAAGAGAAATGTGTACATTTTTCAAATAAATTTGTTCCATAGCAACAATTCACAATATTTTAAAACTTTATAATTTGACCAAATAGCAAATATTCTCTATATTTGCTATTCTCTATACTCTCTTCTGCTATTCTCCCTATATAGCAGAAGCTCAAAAATATTTATTAAGGAGAAAGTTAATCAACTTTAAAATGACCATTTCACATTAGTGAATTGGGGTTAAGAGTATAAGAAAGTTCCCTATACTATTCTTACAACTTTTCTATAAGTTTAAATTGTATCAAAATACACTTTAGAAACTCTCAACTTTTTAAATTCTTTTCTATAGCTCATAACTAAAATTCAAAACTCAGTACCCAACAAGTTGATTACTCTAGCAGAATTACAAGCTGGCTCATACTACATAATAACTTTCCTGTGTCCATCATCACCAATTAACGCCACTTACTCTTTGCAAAGCATTTTTTGAAGGACAGCAGGTCTTTGATAAAATATTTATTAGCAGTTACTCAAAGTTGGAAATCTCCAGTTTAGAAAAGTAAATATTATTCTTTTGGATTATGAAAATATGAAATCACAAAATCTGAATAAAAGAGGAAAACTTTTAATCTTCTATACTATACCATATTTACACAGGGTTTTTATACATAATATGTGATAAATTCTACACAGATATTTAATGTGATGTTGCTCACAGTGGATGTAATCTATAGATTTTAGCTACAGGTAATTAACAATGTTATAGTTGGGGAGTCTATTTTTAGTAACAGGTAAAATATTTAAATAATAAAGCCATCAAAGAAAAAAGTATATAATTGTGTAAAAATGTAAAGGAGCATAAATGTCTTCTCTACATTAATTATACAAAGGGCTCAAATACTTGCACACACAGCTCATAAAAACAGAACTTTGCAATAAAATCAATCCTCCTGATATGCTAGCAACAATGAACAAACATTTCATTTACATTTATGCTGAAATTCTTCAAGTTTATTAGACGACTCTTCACTAGGACATAGAGACACAAAACTGACCACACTCCCACCACAAACACCTACAAACCTGGGAGACCAGAGATTCAACAAGCCCTCAACTTGGCTTCTAACAAGATTTTTAGGCCTTCTCTTTTAAATATGGATACACAGCCATGAGTGACAAACTGCTTGAGGACAACTTCTAACAAGAGTGACAAAGGATCATAAAGGAAACAAACAATGCAGGGAATGAAAAAAAAGTCACAGACTTGAAAGAGCAAGTGCTACAAAAACGAACATTCATACAAAAAGATAACTCTTAAAAATGAAATTTTAATAAAATTGACTGGATGATGGAAGAAATTTCCTAGAATATAAAACATCAGTAATAAAAACAGTGCATAAATTATAAAATAATCAGATGATCAATCCAGGAGGCCCAACACTCAACTATTAAGGATTCCAGATAAAGAAAAAGAAAAAGAAAAAGAAAAAAAAAGGAGAGGAAGAATAAAGAATGATTTTCTAGAGTGAAAAGAGCCCACCTCATGTAACGCACAATGGGTAAAACAAGAAATCACATGAACATTCAGTCAAATTCCCAAACACCAGCAGTACATCAGTAACAAATGACCATGAAAGCTTCTGAAGGGAAGGAAAAACAGAGCTGCTGCTGAGGAGGGGCAACAAGCAGGGGAACTGGCCCCACCACCCACGTGGAGCTGCAGTCAGTAAGTACAAAGTTTTTAGCTGCGCTGCACATCAGAATCACCCAGGATGTTTCAAAAAGTAATGTTTCATTGAGTCAGAATACCCAGGGGTGGACCCAGCCATTAATTCTCAGAATTGCCCAGATATTCTAATCATCCTGCAGTCGAGCCTAAGAATCAGTGAGTTCCACGAAAGCAACAGGGTGATATTTTCCAAATTCTGACAAAAAGTAATTCCTAACTTGGAATGTATAAACACAGCTATATTATCAATCAAGTGATAGAGCAGAAGACTTTATCAGATCTAAAAGCTCTCAAAAATGTATTTCCTTCGCACCATTTCTCAAAAAAAAAGACTGCATCTGCCAAAATGAGAGAGTAAACTGAGAGGGAAGCAAAAGATCCAAAAAACAGGTTATTTAATGAGGAAGAGAAACATGAAAGAAATTCCCAAGATCATGATAAAAGCAAATTCAAACATAACTGCTACTTAGTGGGTCTAAAGTACAATCAATCCTGATTAGAGCAGGAAGGCAGGAGACTAACAAGAAGCATGGGTGGGTGGTTATAAATAAAAATCAATAGATTATCACAGTATGTTTGACAATATTATAATATTGAGGAGATTTTACACAGCGTTACCAATAAGCTTGAGACGAATTAGTAAGAAGTAGGCAAAAAACTAAAGCACACAAAACCTTGTAATTTATAAATGTCAGGAAAATCAAAAGGCTGTGTGTAAAAGAAACTACCAAAATACATGCCATGTGGCTCAGCCATAAACAATAGTCAAAAACCATGTAAACTATAAATTCTGATTTAACAAAATACTGCAATATAACAACACAGAAAGGATGAGCATGGGCGTGGGTAAGAGTGTAAAAGAGTTAACTCTCATCTTCCAAAGTAGGCAATAAATACATACTCTCTAAAACTAGAAACAGTAACACAAGTATGTTATACTGAAATGCAAAGATATAGTAAGAGATGAACAGCAAAAAGAACAGAAAGTGACTGGCTCCAGGAATGACAACTATGCATGGGAGAAATGGTGCACAGGACTGATGTGTCTGTGACTAACGCCTGAAAAACTGACATTAAGCTATGTTCACATATTTACTTTCAAAGTTGTTCATATATTACTTTGATTAAAATTAAAAGGCCCAGGCCCAGCCACAGGTTTCAGAGAGACCTGTGTTGAACAGGAGCCTACACAATTTACACATATTCTGAAGCATGTGGTTAGGGCTTCAAGCCTATGCAGATCACCTATATTCTCCTAGACAGGTGAGTCAGAAAACATGTCCATAAAGCATTCTTCCTTGTTCTATAAATCCCATAAGAAGCAAATCAAAGATATGAGGAAAAAGATTCTTTATTTCAAAATCTGGGCACATTTTAAAGCTTTAAGTGCTGTCATTCAAAAGTTACCTTAGATTAAGTATTTGAGACATTTTCTGATAAGATATTGCACACCAGTAAATAAAATTCCAGGAAAAATTTTACTCTGGCATTCATATTGGTATCCTGAGGAATAAATTTTTTATTAACAGATGTTATTTTTGGTTTGGGGTCCAAAATGATCAATTGCAATGATTAATAATTAACATGTAGAAAGACTATAATGAAAAAATTTTATAAACACTAACTTCAGAAACTGAAAGAAATGTCTAAGAATTGTTTCCTTTTAATAAACATTCTCAATGTGATTCCTTAATATGCTTTGATATTTTCCTCCTAATTATCTCATTAATTTTAGTCATCCAATTTGGTGACTTTTTTAAACTCCCAATACAGCACTTATTATACTACATTTCAACTTTCCTCTTTCTAGTCTCTAATCCTCTATAACCCGTCTGCTCTGCAGGACTTCACGCAGGGAGGGTCCCTCCCATCACCAGTACATCCCTATCACAGAGTTCATCTCCAAGTAAACGAACAGAGACATAATCTGACTTAAGTATGTATACCTAATTTAGAATCTTGCTCATTAAGATATTACTTACATATGAGTCAAATTAGTATTTCACACATACGGGAGGAAGGTGAACAGAAAAGTACCTTTCAATGAGTGTCCCATTTTGAATCATCCAAACATCACAATATGTTCGAGACACCAGCATAACAGCGATAAGTATCAAGTAACCTGTCTAAAATAAACCAGGTATGGTTAATTAAATAAATGCATTTTAGAAAATTAAAAAAAAAACACATGACCTTAGCAAACATTTATTTCTAAATTTAAGGCTTTATTCTAGCATTAATACAGTTGGCTGACATTTTACCTATAGGAAAATTTAAAATATACTTTAAAAAACTTTAAATATAACTGGAAAAGGCCTTATAGATTATTTATTCTAACTTTCTTATCCAGAATTCAAAAGTGAATTCCATGCAGGTCAAATGACTTGCCTTCTTACAATTGGTCAATGACAGAAACTAGCAGTATAACTTGGATTACCCGAATCATTGTGTATTGTGATTGTCTTATATTTTTAATATATGACTAATAAAGAAAAATTACAATCAAACTGTCAATATGCAATTAAACAATAAATATGAAGTCTAAAATTTTACCTAAGTAGAATAAATTTGGTTCAGTTTATCAGGAAAATCTCTAAGAGTACCCCTGAACTCACAGGGCTTTCGTTTTAATTATTAAGGCAAGATTTACACTAAAAATATAAGAAAACAGACCAATGTAGGTATATTTGCATTACTTCCTGTGTTAAGTAACAAGAAGGGAGGTCTGGGATGGCAAAAGAGGGTTCTAACATTAGAAATATATTAACTAGATGAGGTAAAACAAAGGAAAGAATGAGGATTATGAGTAAAAAAAGATGAATAATTCAATGGAAATAAGAAATGGATTAAAACCATGTGAATTATAAGTATAGCATATCCAGCAGAGTACAGACCAAATATCGAACTACCAAAAGCTTTTGGGTAGAACAAAATGTTCAAAAGTGTTGTTTAGGGAACATTACTGAAGTCATGCTGTGCAAGACGGATGATCAAGGGGAAAGAGATGAGGTGCTGAGGGGCTGGCTAGAATCAATCATCTTTCTGTGCAAAATGAGAATCTACCCTCCAGTCTCCAACACACATTCAATGCTGACCTCAAACTTTCTAAACTGGAAGAATACGACAGTAACATAGAAGCTAAAGTCAGGGAAGAGGGTGTGTGACAGGAAGGACATTTGGATAATGCGTTTAATTTCAAAGTTACAGAATTGAGGGACAACTGCATCTCATACTTATATAATTTTTACAAAACAAATACTGTTTTATAAAAAGGTGAATGTTTTATCTACACAGCACAGAGTCATTATAACCTTCCAGTCTACAAAAGAATAAAGAATGTGATGAAATAAAAACAATAAAATTAAAAAGTGAAGGTAGTAAAAACACAACCCTTGAAGTGAAAGACAAGGCAGGGAGTCATAACCATAGAGGAAATGAAGCCGTCGAGAGAAGACAGTGTCAAAGACAATCTGTGATTGTGCCGCGACAGCTGCAACCCCCGTGTTTCCTGCCAAGAAACACGCCACCTTCCTGCCCTGCCCCAGCATCTCCGAATCAGGCATTCAACTGACAGCAGAAGGACCTGTTAACTTTAATGAACGCTGTCTCTATGTCACTTTAACAGTAGTATTTATTAACTTTTAATTCAGACCTTACCTTTTAATACAGTCTCAATCCTAAATTAGTCATTTGAGATATAAAGGTAACATTAGACAAAAATAGTTTATTTTTTCCTTCATTTTATGCTCTTGAATTAATTTAACCTTAAAAAAGGTATCAAGTTTACTTGTCTCACTTTAGCAAAATCTGGCAAACTTTTATTACTAACAGTCCTGAAATACCTTTATACAAAAAATGTTGTTAGAATCACCACTATTCCCATTAGTAATGGGTTCATAGACTAGGACAGAAATGAAAGATTTACACTGATTTGGGCTCACCCTCACCTTATGATACATATGAACTTCCATATATTCATTCATATGCAGTATTTTCATTTCTCTATTTCATAAATCAGTTCATCTATCTCTACCTCCAATCCTTTTGTGATTTCCATAGGCATTTATTTCAATTTCTTGAACTGGGGTTAAAATTGAATTTTTATTGCTCAAAAATGGTTCATAATTACTCTGTGGTATTTCACCTAAACAAAACTGGGAGGCTGGCCAAGTTAGTTTCTTCTACCTCCTCACTAACTCCCAGGTATCTATCCAATGTCTCACTTCGTCGCTTTTATGGTCAGCAAATCCCTGCTAGGCATTTAAATAAGCATTACGCACCCTGGCTGGTATAGCTCAGTGGATTAAGCATGGGCCTGTGAAGCAAAGGGTTGCCAGTTCGATTCCCAGTCAGGGCACATGCCTGGGTTACAGGCCAGGTCCCCAGTAGGGGACACATGAGAGGCAACCACACATTGATGTTTCTCTCCCACTCTTTTTCCTTCCCTTCCCCTCTCTCTCTAAAAAATAAATAAATAAATTATTTTTTTTAAAAAAACATCAAATACAGATAAAAGGGCAAAGAAAGAGATAATAAAACTTTATTCCAACAACCAGCTCACTTTTTAAAAATTTTAAATATCATTTTGGTATCTTTACAACATATTCAGTTAAATATGAAGTAGCCCCTAAACATAATCCATATCAATGTGACTTATTAACATCTTAATAAAATAAAAAGATTTCCCTTTATAAATTTACAATTGCTTTCATTATAATAAAGCAACACCACTTACAGTAGCTGCACCAAAGTACTCTAGAATGTCACATAAAATAATAAAATAATATTACATTAAAAAACTATTTAAAAACTGGCACTGAATAACAAGGGTACTTACTTACATAACAGACAATTTAAGACAAAAATTTAGAAATCTTCATTACCTATAGCTGAAAATATTTGACCTGTAGCTTTGCTTTATAATTTTTGTCCTTATTACATGTAACCTTTAAAGTTTAACATTTAACATTATAACTTCATAAGACTTACCTCTTTACAAAATGTTCTAGGGACCATGATTTTAAGAATCCGTGTGAGCCTTGAAAAAAACACCTTATCCACCATAGCTCGTTCTTTTTTTCCCTCTTTCTACATTAAAAAAAGAAAGTTTTTAACAAAAACTTTACTTGTTCTATAACAAATCTAGAACAAATAAAACTAAAGAACCGTGTATCATCTAAGTCAATACAATTATCAAAATGATACCACATTTAGAGAACAAAGACTTGTACTGCTCTTCATTCTCAAACATGTTTTCAACAAAACAGGGTGTTAACAAAACAGTAAGTTCTTTTTTTTGTTTTTTAAATCTTGAACACGAATTACCCTAATAATTACAGGAAACTTTCCAATTCCTAAATTTATCATTAGGATTTCCAATATGCAATCTGCCAATTCATTCTCTCTTCTTGATAAATTTAAAGACAAGTTTTTATAGCATCAATCCACTTTGATGCTATAAAATTAAAATGCAAATGATAGAAAAAGCAAACAAACCATTAGATAAAGACCACTTAAGAAACTGAATAGTGCAACCAGAAAAAAAATGTAGCTAATATTCAGGAGGCAACAACATCAAAGGATATTGACAAGTTCCTATTAAGGTGCCAATCACTTAGGTGAGAAGAACTAGGACTGAAAAAGACAGATGTTTGAAACAGCTAATAAAATAAAAAGACCATATGGTGCTGGTAACGAGTGTAAGCATTCCTTTACGTCATTGGGGAAAATGTAAGCCAATGGATGCAACTATTATGCTACATCTATCAAATGTAAAATGTACACTGACTATAAAATATAAAATGACTCATCACGTTTACTTTTAGGGACTTACTCTACAGGTACTCTTACATATATGCTTAAACACACAAGTGAAAAAATAACCTGCACAATATTTATAGCATAAAATTAAAATCTTACATGTACATCAACAGAAGATACTACAAACATTATGGTAATTTATGTAAAATTCTACATAACTGTATAAAGGAAGCAGCATATATTCAAACAACAGAATACTACAGAGCAGGTAAATTAATTTATAACTATCAACATAGATCTAAAAAACATGCTGGAAAAAAGTAGAATGATACATACAATGACTCAATTTACATAATTTTTCAAAATGCAAAATATTTCTACTTGTTTGTGGAGACATACATACCTATACTCAAAAGTAAAAATACACATGGGAATGCTAAACACTAAACCCAGCACAGTGTTTACCTTTCTGTGTTTTGAATTTGATACCATATATTTACAATAAAATTAAATGAGAAAGTATTTTAAAATCAAGTCAAGTATCTCTTTAATACTATTTTCTAACTGTATTAAACCTTTTTCTCCTTAAATCTCATGTCTTATGAAAACTGTCTCATCCCACCCCATCCTACAACAGATTGTAACAAATTTCCATTGGAAAAAAAATTCCTTCTTAATTGCTTTCCTAAGAAACATATTCACTGAAAAAAAATAGAAAATTCTGATTAGCAAAAATAAGGAGCCTACACCTACCATTTAGAGATATCAACTGTGATAACTGGCATATACCCAACCAGATTTCATGTTAGCATATACGTATAATTGTGCATGTCTGTGTATTTCCCTAATAAATTTTACAGATGTGGTATCATTGTGCATACTGCCTTATAGCCTTTTTTTTTGCCAACCATTTAATCTAACCTAAATTTATCTTGCTCATACATATGATCAGCAAATAAGTATATGCTAAAAACATTGTACAAAAAAATTTAAAAACAAATGAATGAACTTAGGTGTACCAACTAATGTTTCACTAAAACATCAGTTTTACTGATGTCCCGAACTTATAGACATAATATGCAGGCAGGAGATATAGGTCTAAGGTTTGATATTCGGGGGGGGGGGGGGGGGAATTTAAAAAAAAACAGANAACTTCAGTCACCTTCAAAGTACTCTCCATTTGATGCAATACACCTACTGAGATGTTTTTTCCACTGCTCAAAACAGTTTTTGAACTTGTTTTTTTAATGCCTTTTAGTGCTTCTGCCATTTTTTTGTTTCACCTCTTCCACATCAGTTTCCCTTTGAGAACTTTTTTCATCCAGGGAAACATAAAAAAGTCACTCAGGGCATGATCAGGTAAATAGGGAGGGTGGATAAAACTGCTGAACACACGGCTTGTTTTTGGTCAAAAACTGCTGACCCCAGTATGGTGTGGGCTTGTGAATCACCCATCATGAAATGGACAAACATGTTGAGTCTTCAAAAAAAATTCACTGAAGCCAAATACAGCTTCTCACAACAACACTACCTGGTACACTGGTACAGATGGATTCCTAGAACATCACTTACCTAGACGGGGAGAAGGAAGCCTGTACTACAGGAGGCCCATCCTCCAAAAGGTAATTCCAGTTTTGGGGGCCCCCCTTGTAAATCAATGAAGGTTTGATCACTTACATATAATTTAGATATGAGAAATTATGAAAAAAGAAGGAAAGAAATTATGAAGATGGAGATACGCCACACAACTGGAGATAAACACATCTGGTCCCATTTTTAAAGCCTGAGGAAAAGAGTATGGAAACTAAAGAACAGCAATTTTGATATCCATCTCTAGAATATTCAGAAAACGAATATTTATATGGAAGATTTGGGATACTTAAAAAACACTAACCACTATAAGCCAGCATGAGTTTACTGTGAATAAGTTATGTCAAGCTCTTCTAATATTCTTCCTTTTAAGGGTATCGTACTACTGTATAAGCTGGCATGTTCAGTGTAAGCTCCACTTCCTTTTATAACTGCCATAGACCCAGAGCCAAAAACAAGACTAGGCATGTATGAAGAGCTCGATCGATATTTGTTGAAAGATTAATAAGAATTAAAAATTAATCAAGGAATTTGATCTTTCTTACATAATTAGTGGGCCTTAATGGAGAAATAAGGACCAGATTTTGCTACAACTGGACATAGTTACAGCTGGATAAAACATAACCATAAAAAAAGATAAGGAGGTATCAGTTGGGCTTTGTCTGGTCAACTACATTCTGTACTAAATATAACGTCTAGAGAAACTAATGAGTATGGGTCCAGAGGAATAAATACAGAATTGAAAAAGGATCAGAAACTGTCCTGAGAAACAGTTGAAAAAATAAGGGTTGTTTGGCATGGGGAAAAAAACAATTCAGAAGATACAACTATCCTCAAACAGTATGGGAGTCTAACAGAAAACAGAGCAGATTTGTCCTATATTGCAACAAAAGACAAAATTATCAATCACTAAGTGCCCACAGAGGGAAGCTAAACCTCATCGTAGGCTAGAACTAATATAGTTAGTTACCTGCCTCCTGGCTACTCTCCAACAAATGAACAGATGCAAGTAAATATTAGAAGTCACCTACCAAGGGTCCCCATTTCAGAAAGAAGTCCTATAATATCTAGCAGCTTGAAGATGACACTCAAGCCCCCCAAATTCTAAAATTCTATGATTATTATCCTAACTCAAAATTATATAACAAAACAAATAAATGCATAAAATTCCAAAGAGTTAATGATTCGAAATTTTACCTCATTGTTCTGTAATGGTGGTTTTCCACTTTTCTTACTGCAAAGAAAAAAGAAAGCACTTTATTTGCAAACTTTCCCCATCATAAAAATTGTTTTAAGATATCAAAAGAATATACCATATTCTCCAAATATTTCTTCTTTCACATATCATACATACAATATATATTAAGTATAATAGTACAGTTACCTCTTATTAAATAGACATAATTTACTGAAGGGGCTCAATAAATGTTAAATACTACCAGGCATTATGTTGGTAATTTTTCACACTTATTTTTCAAATTCTTCCATAGAGAGGTGGGGTCTATTCCTCCATCCTTGAATCAAGATGTGACTATGTGACCTGCTTTGCCCATGGGACATTAGCCAACTGATGCAAGCAAGGCCTTGAAAATGTCTGCATTGGACCCTCTCTCTTGAGGCTGGGAGTCCTTTCCCAGTGATGTGAGTAATCCCAGGTTAGTTGCCTATATAGAATGAGAGACCATATGCCATTCCCACGTAACAAATGAAAAACTGGCTTGGAAAAGAGGAAGTAGTATGTCCAAGATTCATGCTACTCAAAGTAGTTAGCCTGGCACCAGCCCAAGCCTGACTACTGATCAAGGCCACCACCCTAAACAATATAATGACCAGGCTTAGGCTCTGTTTATAACACACTAACATTACATTGTATGTTATGATCACATTTCAAATCTTTTGTTTAATGTACAAAACAAATCTTTTGTTTAATTTCCTCCCACTAAATCAGTTCCTGAGATTAAAAGCTATTGGCTTCTCCTAAGTATAGGTGATGTGGTGTGTGGAGCACTATATGTTTACTGGACATCAACACCTGTGAGAGGAAGGTAATAAGAGCAAGAGTGGGCAGAATTTAAACTGTGATGCAGGCCCAACAAAATTTCACCCCACCAGGTGGGAAGCTGTGACACACCAAGTACTGTCTATCAGAGTGCTCTGTGATTGGCCAAAATGGTCAGGTCTTTATTCAGTCTCCCTTGCTCAGTATATAAATGCATGCTGCTCCAGGGAAGTCATGACCTTGGGAAGGTAGCTCTGCAGCTGAGGCAGGTCCTAAAGTGTGGGCAGAGGGGTTACCTGGTCTGCACTCCTCACGGCTGGGACTAGACCTTCTTTGAAGGGGAGTCGGGGTAGCATATCTCCGTGCCTAATAGAGGGGTCATATATTACTCAGCCCTCTTTGTTCAACATCTAGTTGAGCTCCAAGAATCTGTAGAATAAACATTTTCAGTAATAAGATACTAGGTCACTGAACAAGGCTAGAAAGCCAGATTTAACTACAATAAGAGTAGATGCTCTTACTTTAAAAAGTGCTTAGGTTTATTATTGTTTCCAATCTCGTTTGTATCACAGGACTATCTGCTTTTAAATTTTTATGAGATTGCAAAACTGTCTCAGAAAATGCCTTTCAGGTATGTATATGCTCACACATGCCCAGTTAATTACAAACCCCCTTTTATAAGGCTTTCTAAAACCCTCTTTTTAAGGAATTCTTTAAATGTTTTCCACAGATGGTCTCAATTTTGAAAATACTTGTTATACAAATATACATAAATCACCTAGGGTAAATTAGAGCAGTATACTAGAATCCCATTTAATGGGTTCTATTCTTTTTCACTTGAAATGTCATGCTAAAGACTAGAGAGAAGTTAATTTAATTGCAGAAACATGATTACTGCCAGGCAGATTCAAGTCTAACAAAAATTCAATACCTTCCTTGATTTTTATCCTATGAAACTAAAAAGACTCTATGAAACAAACATGTCTTCTGCACTCCTCACGGCTGGGACTAGACCTTCTTTGAAGGGGAGTCGGGGTAGCATATCCCCGTGCCTAATAGAGGGGTCATATATTACTCAGCCCTCTTTGTTCAACATCTAGTTGAGCTCCAAGAATCTGTAGAATAAACATTTTGGCTTTTGCTTTTGGCTACCAACAAGATCGATTTTCCAGCTAAATAGATTAAAATAAAGGTATTCAACATATCTGAAATATATTATTGATATGCATATTAATGACAAGGTACCTGTAATATCTGTAACAATCACTAAGTATCAGTTGCCTAGCTATATTTTGTGGTACAACTGAAACAACTTTAAAACCTAATTTTGCGGCTATGTGAAACATGACCATTTATATAACCAGTCTATACCAAATGCAATGTATGTTCAGTCAGGAGCTGCTAATCTATTTTCTTCTTGTTCAGTAAATCACCAGATTTTCCAAAATATAATGGCAGTCCCTGAATCGATATTTTCACTGC
The DNA here is from genome assembly GCF_014824575.4 of Sturnira hondurensis. Classification (NCBI taxonomy): domain Eukaryota; kingdom Metazoa; phylum Chordata; class Mammalia; order Chiroptera; family Phyllostomidae; genus Sturnira; species Sturnira hondurensis. The sequence continues at coordinate 149,518 of NW_028095541.1, read as the reverse complement.
CCAACGATTCTGCCTGAGCAAAGGCAAGGAAAAGAGAATCACAGTACTAAGTCAAGATATGGAAAACATGGTTGCTAAAGTATGAAAGAAAGGTACATAGAAAAGATATATATCACCTAGCTGATGTAGCTCAGTGGATTGAACACGGGCCTGCAAACCAAAGGATCGTAGTCCGATTCCCAGTCCGGCACATGCCTGGGTTGCAGGCCAGTTCCCAGCAGGGGACGCACGAGAAACAACCTTACATTGCTATTTCTCTCCTTCTCTCCTTCCCTTCCCTTCTAAAGATACATAAATAAAATCTAATAAATAAATAAAATTATTTCTAAAAAAAGATATACATCAAATACATGTGCTCTTGTAAAGATAGGTAAATTATAAATGTGATGTGGTCAAGAAGCATTCAGATGTTTACTAATTGCTTACTATATGCTAGGCACTATTCTAGATCAGCATCTTCTAAATCCCGTGAGCTCAAGATTCCAAAAAGTTTTTATTTATTTGTATTATACCTATGGATATTCATCATGTGGAAATTCAACCTCAGTATTTTTTAAAGTACTTATTTGCTCATTTAAAGAAAACACAACTGACACATTAAGTAATCTTTTATAAAAATACCTATATTTTTTCTAAATAAAACAACTAGGTAAGAAAAGTAGCATTGTTTTATATGCTACATTGGCAAATCTCATTAATGTCTGGCTTAAGAGAAGACAAATGGATTCTCATATCTGATTCTGCATTCCTTCTAGCTATTGCAATACAAGTAGGTATTGTAAGACAGGAGTATTTTAATAATTGTGGATATTTTTCTGTGACACTAAAATGTTTCAATGCGGTCTGAAACCACATCAATGAACTTTTGTACCTTGATATAATTAAATCCATTGGTCTATGTTACACTTTCAATGGATATTGTACCCATACAAAATTTGGTAACATCATGCATTGGTCAGTTGGAAATACTGGTTCAATGAGTTATGTAGTAGACCTTCCTAATGTAATACATTTTATTATACAATATTTTATAAAATTATATTTGTTAATATTGCCACCAATCTCGCCAGAAAAGTCTTAAGCACTGGGAAGCTATCAAGCTCACAGCAGCAGAGAGTTCCAAATGTTAACTTTCACCTGAAAACTTAAATTGTAACATTAGCAACAAACACTGCCAATTGTTTTTGCTTGAAGTCCTTGCAGGAAATGTCTGCAATATTCAAGGCTCAATAACCAGTTATTCAGTCATTCTTTTCAGTAAAAGTGATGTTCCATAAAAGTAATGGCAGGAATTCAGTTCACAACTCAATCACACAAGTGCTTGCTTCCCTCCAGGTAACCTACGTGGCAAGAACTGCTTTGTGAGAACTTCTCATTTTTCTTTGGCAAAGACATTACAAAAAAAGAAAAGAAAAAAACAATAACCAACTATTTATAAAATGTATAGAAGGGTTTTTACCCAAGATATGGAAGGTCAAGTTAACATTTGAAAAAATCAAGATAATTCATCATATTAACAGCCTAAAAAAGAAAAAATACAATCATATCAATAGATACACAAAAGGCCTTTGATAAAAATCTAGCACCTATTCATCACAAAAACTCTCACCAAATTAGGAATGAAAAGAAACTTCCTCAGTCTGTTAAATAACACCCACAAGAACCCATCACTGCCATACCACTAATTTGAAGACTGAGATTGTAAGATCTGGAACGTGACAAAGATGCCAGCTCTCAACACCTCTATCCAATACTGTTACTGGAGGACACACAGAGTGCAATCAGGTAAGTAAAAGGGAAAAAGGGGCACACAAAATTGAAAGGAAGAAGTAAAACTATCTTTATTGCAGACTTTATAAACATCTACCCGGAAAATCCTAAGGAATCTGCAAAAGAAAAGCTAAGTGAATTCAACCAAGTTCTAGGATATAACATCTACATATAAATATTAATTGTGTTTCTACATACGAGAAAAAGAACAATTGCAAACTGAAGTTTTAAACACACCCTTTACAAAAGCACAAAAAATGTTAAATAGTGGGGATAAATTTGGAGGAAAAAAGATGTGCAAGATCTGCGTGCTGAAAACTAAAACACACTGCAGAGAAATCACAGATTCAGATACAGCGTGCTCATGAACCAGAAGACGCAATATTGCTAATATGTCAATTCTCCCCAAATTTATTTAGAAATTTAATGCATTCCCAATCAAAAGGCTTTTAGGCTTTTTGTCTTGTTTTTTTGTAGAGAGTGACAAGCTGATTCTAAAATCCATATGTGAATGCAAAGGACCTAGAATACCAATAAATTTTGAAAAAGAAGAACAAAGCTGCAGGAATTGTACCTGATTTTAAGGCTTATTATAAAGCTGTAGTCATAATGACTTTGATACTGAAGTATAAATACGGATCAAAGAGACAGAAAAGTCCAGAAGGAGGCCCACATATGTATGGCCAATTGATTTCAGGACAAGGTGCCAAGGCAATTCAATGTGGAAAGGATAATCTTTTCAACAAATGTTAGTGGTCAACTAAATATTCATAAACAAACAAAAAACCCAAACCTAACTGCTCACCATATACTAAAATCAATCTGAAATGCAACACAGACCTAAATACCAGAAAACTGAAGTTTCCAGGAGAAATTCTTAGTAATCCTGCACAAAGATTTGTCTCCAAAGACTATCGATATACTAGAGTGATACAAAAATAATAATAAAAGCAAGATATTTCACAGCTTAGGACTGCAATCCACAAATTATCTCAGGGGTAAAGGCTGCAGCCTCAATGAGTATTCTCATTGAGGCCACCAGTGAGTATTCTCTGGGCCAAAAGGAAATGGGTTAAAATCAAACTATTGTTATGCACAACGTGGATGAATCTCAGAATAATTATGCTGACTGAAAGGAGCCAGACAAAAAGTATACAGAGTACAATTCCTCTCATATAGAAATCTAGAGCAGCCCAAACTAACCTGTAGTTACAGAAAGCAGATCAGTGGTTGCTCCAGCTGGTGGCAGGGAGGGGATTGACTACAAAGGGGCACGAGGGATCTCTGGAGTGGTGGAAATGTTTGTTATTTTAATTACAGTGACGGTCACACAGGTGTTTACATACAAAATTCAAGTTGTACATTTTAAATACAAGCAGTTTATTGTACCTTAATAGTGCTTCGATAAAGTTGTAAAACACATTTTAACCAAAACTTAGGAGACGCTTTTTCCTAAAAACCTAATAATATTGTGTGCTGTTTGTTGTTTACTGTTGGAGGCATGAAGGACAAGGAGATGGAGTTTACTGTTCCTTAACAATACCAACAAAACATGTAAAATCAATAAGGAAGAACTTCCCTACAGATGGGTAGAGAGAAACTATGAGATTAAAAAAAGAAATTGCCAAGGATTAAAATACAGAATTTTTTAGAGTTTTCAGACTACCACAAAATTCTGAAAACTTTCATCAAAATCTAGTTCACCACATACACAGTAACTCTAAGGCCAATGCTTTTCTCAGTTTATTGTTCTAGGCAGTGTTTCCCAGACTCAGGGTAATGCATGGACCTCTTCTGAAGGAAAAAAATTCCTACAGACCCCAGCATTGCCTTAAATTAAATTGGTGCTTTCTTAAATATGTACTGAGTTGGCCAAAAAGTCCATATAGTTTTTTCTGTAAAAATAAAAGACATTTTTTAAATTTTCCCCAATAACTTTATTGATTTGGATATTCTGAGTATACCAGCTATCTTCCACCATTGGCTTCTAGTGGGTAGAGGCCAGGGGTGCTGCTAAACATCTTCCAATGCCTAAGACAGCCCCAAAGCAAAGAATTAATTTGCCAAATGTCAACAGTACCAAGAAACTTTACAAACCACTTTTCACATGTTCAATCAGTCACAGCACAGCACCTTCTCCATACACTGCACAAATTGTTTTTTGCATTTCAGTTGAGTTTTTACCTTTCTTGAAATAATAAAGCATAAACACTAAAAATATTGCATATTTTCTTCCATCTTCACTATTAAAATGGCTACACAAAAATTCACCAATTTTGATAGGTTTTCTTTAAAATGACACTGATATGACAGCTGTCACAATACAATCTAACAAAACTGTTTTAATGAAGATAAAGACAAGTAAGTACTACTACAGCCACTATAAAAAAAACACATAATGGCCTTTTTGGCCAACCCAATATAAGCATAAGACTACGATTACATAACTTTTATTTACAGCTCTTCTATATCGTAAAATAGAACTTATCATTTAAAAACAAGCAAAAATTATAATGCCAATAAAAATGGGATCAACATTCATTTAAAGTGATACATGAGATAATACTGCTGCAACTAATCAGCAATGCTAGATTAAAAAAAAGAATTATGTATTGCATGTTGCAGCTGATGTCCAAGATTTTTTATAATCTTCATTTTTTATAAACGATAAACTGGATTTAAATCACTGCTTTATTAATGTTGATGGGATAATTAAATTTATTAATATATCCCAAAACAAAATCCTAAAAACTCAAATATTCAATGAAAACTGACAGCACTTACTGCTAATAAATGTTAAAAGTTGATATTTACAGAGACAAATGGGGTTCTATGCAATGCAACAGCTCACAAAACTAAGTATTTACTTTTATGTTTGACACATATACACATACACATTACATGCATACACCCGACCACTCATACACAAGTATAAACATACATTCACACACTCCCAAAGGGCTACATGATCAGTCAGCTCTCCCATCAATTTTCACTCTTCAGGCTTCCATGAAGTACTGTGTTCGGTGTACTGTGACTTCTTACAAGGCCTTCTCTTGGCCTGAACTCATAATCTACACATACATTCTATTCTTTTACCACTCTGTGACAATTAAAATGGTACTTTACTGTAGCTCTATGTCACTGTCATGATTTCAAACCAAAGCTTCCTTATAAGATTTCAGTTTCTTACAAATTCTATTAAAACATCTTTAACTGCCCTGGCTGGTGTGCTCAGTGGATTGAGTGCCGGCCTGCGAACCACACGATCGCAGTTTGATTCCCAGTCAGGGCACATGCCTGGGTTGCAGGCCAGTTCCCGGTTCCCAGCAGGGGACGCACGAGAGGCAACCACACATTGATATTTCTCTCCCTCTCTCCTTCCCTTCCTCTCTAAAGATAAATAAATAAAATCTTAAAAAATAAAATAAATTATTTTAAAAAAATCTGCCTCACGATATACCGAGGCATTGTTTTAAAAAAAAAATCTTTAACCTAGATTGCCGGAACAAAAAAAAAGAGGGCAAAATAATTCAGTATAAGTACAAAAACTGAAGATGATTTTCTTAGTTTACATTGCTACACTTCAGCCTAATGCAAGTTCTAATGCAGTAGATTTGTTTATCATACATGTGGCTTTTTAGATGATCACTTAGCAAAAATTCATATGTAAATATAGGCACAAACATCTTCAATAGTATGGTAGTCCTTTAGATGACTCAGAATGTGTTCCTACTAATTTATTTATAATTTACTACTACAATGAAAAGACAAAATTGGAAAATTCTAAGTGAGGACCCTATACAATGCATCATTAGATCCATCATCTCTAGGCCTCTCTAGGCCTTAACGATACCTTCACTAAGTCAAGGCCCATGTTCAGTATAAGAAGTTGTAAAAAAAAAAAGATTTGGAGTAGACAGGTAAATTCAGACAAAGACATGTCCAGTTTAAAATATTTCAGTAGATCCAGATACAGATACCTTACTTTTAAAAAGAGATTTTTAAGTCAGGGACTCTGGAAAAAAGAGAGAACTAGAGATTTGAGGAAGTCATTAGGGTATAGGTCACAACTGGTATCGTGGTTTTGACAAAGTTGGCCTGGAGATCACACAATCCACGTCAATCCGGGCCCAGAGATGATGAAGACCTGCACAAAGGCACTGGCAGCTATGAGAATGAAAAGACTCAGAATTGCTAGAAACCACAGGATGAAGAAATAGGTAAGAGCTGGGAACTAACTGAATGTGAAAATGAAAGAAGAGGAGCAGAGATCTAAAGAACTATACAAGGGTAGAGGAGGTGGTCTTAGAAAACTTCTCATTTCCGACCAAGATGGAGACGTAGGTAAATACAGCTTGCCTCCTTGCACAATCACAGCAAGATGTGTCAGAACTGTCAGAAAATCAAGATGTATGGAAGCCCAACAATCAAGGAATCAAAGAAGTCACATTCACTCAGACAGGCAGGAGGGGAGGAGGCAGAGGCATGGAGAGGCATGGAGAGGCATGGAGACAGAATGGCCATCCCACACCCACAAGTGGTGGATAAAAATCAGGAGGGATACCTAGGGAGCGAGGGATCCCAGTCCCAAAACAGACCACCCAGCCCAGGATTCCAGCACCAGGAAGGTAAGTCCCCATAACTTCTAACTGTAAAAACCAGTGGGGGTTGGGGTGGCAGAAGAAACCAGGATTCTCAGGAGTCACCTCTTAAAGAGCTGGTTCAAATCCCAGTCAGAGTACATGCCTGGATTGCAGGCAGGGTCCCCTGCTGGGGGCATGCAAGAGGCAACAGACTAATGTTTCCCTCCCTTCCCCTCTCTCTAAAAATAATTACATAAAACCTGTTAAAAAATACTTATATGTATGACCCACGGACATGAACTTAAGGGGGGACTGCTGGAGGGAATGGGGTGTATGGGAGGGGTGGGGACAAAGGAAAAAAACTGGGATGACTATTATAGCATAATCAATAAAGTATAGTAAAAAAGGAAAAAGGAAAGAAAGAGACCTTCAGGAAAAAGGAAAGAATGAAACTGATGCCCTGAAAGGCAAAGATCATTTTCCTAAGGTCTCACAAAATAGAATGCACCCTGAGTGACCAGAGGACAGTGAGTCCAACAACCTTAACAAAGAATAACAGTAGAAGAAGCATTCAAGGGATTTTTTAGTGGTCTCATTACAAAAGTGTTAAATTTCAAGTTCCAGTAAAATAAATGTTAAGTGCCAGAAGACAATTTTCAATATAAAGTTCAAGAGCAGACATGTTGATCTGAAAGAGACATTTGATACAACTCCATTGAGAAACAAAAATATGAAATCTGAAATATGAGTCTTGTATAGGTTTATTAAGATGCTATACTAAAAATGTTAGAACGTGCTCTTTGGGAACTTGGTTTAAGTAGTTTCCTGGCTGATATGGCTTCCAGGCACCTTAATAAAAACCTTCCTCTTAAACAGAAAGTATATTTACTATAAGCCTCAAAATCATCCCTACAAACAATTTTAAATAAAATGTCCAGACCATAATCAACTCTAGCAAACTAGACTCCATAACAACAACAAAAAGAAAATAGTACAAGAAAAATTTCCCAACTTTTGGAAATTGTGGTAGATTAAATACAGAAACAAATTGTTTGTGCTGCTCCTAAAAAAGAGGAATCTATTTTCCCATTCTTGAATCTGGGCCAGGCTTGTGACTTGTTCTAATTCAACTGAATGTAGTGAAAGGGTTTCTGCTTTCCCCTTTGCCTCAGAAAATGATGGCCTGAGACTGCCATGTGAGGGACTGGTCTAGCCTGCTGGATGGTAAAAAGTCATGTAGATAAGAACCGAGGAACCCCAGTCACTAACCAGTACCAACCACCAGATACGAACTTTCCAGTGTAGCCAATCCTCTAGCTAAATGCGCCTCATAAACAAACCAGACAAAACCAGCAGAGATACGACCCAGCCATTCATAGAATTAAGGAGGATAATAGCCATTCGGGTGGTTTGTTACACAACTATAAATAACTGACATAAAGAGATATACTGTGAAAAGCCATGGGTCAAAGAAATCAGAATATATGTTGGTATGAATGATATTTATATCAAATGTTATGTTTGTAAAATGATATGGTTTACATACCAAAAAACCCAAGGAATGTAATCAAAGTGCCTAGAGAGAACATTAAAACCTGTAACTCATACATTAGAAAAGAAGGCTGAAAATCTGTAATCTATTACAGAACATTAGAAAAACAACAAAATTAAATGAAGTATAAAGAATAAAAGAATAGAGATAAAAGCAAATAATACTAATGGGAGAAAAGCCATGAAGAAATAAAGTACATTGAAACTTGCAAAAAAAAAAACAAGTTAAAAAAGTCATTAAATTATTTAAGTTTTATTTAGTTGTCTGTATTTGTGGTATAATATACAATAAAAAGGCTTAAAAAATCTAAGAGTATTACACCATGACTATATATTTTAATATTAATTTACTACAATAAAATTGTAACAATTAACTTCACTTTGAATTTAACAAAGACTTTTTTAACCTCTGAAAAATTCTTGACTGTTCTTTTGAATGTAAGTCTATCTGAAGGATTTGATAAAAATGCTTTATTCTGTCTTTTATCTTCTATATGGCTATTTCAAATTCAAGAAGGCTTAGAATTGGGTACCATTTTTATCTTTTTTGATTCCTCACCGGTAAAATTATAAAGATTGGAAAATTGGAAGATTATAAAACAACTATCTCAAAAAACTGTTTTCAGGAATAAATGTAAACTATGTAGAATAATGCCTAAAAAAGAATAAGTGCTCAATAAACAGTTAGTATTATCTCCAGCTTCCTGTCCTTGAAGTCCCTTCTCAAATCGTAACTCCCACAACTCCACATCTTTGCTCATGCTGATTTCCCTACCTAGAATGCCCTTTACTGCGTAACACAACACTATAGATATCTATATCTATATCTATATCTGTATCTGTATCTATCTTAAGGACAAATGCGAATGTGAAAATTCTTCTGGTAACAACCTGAAGAATTAAACATTCCCAATTCAGCACTCCCTCACACAGATTTTTGTTCCCACCATACAGATCTAGTCGTACTGAGTTACACACATTTTCTACGTATTTCAACAGACTTGAGTTCAAAACAATGTTCATTCAATTTGGTATCTCAATGCCTCACCTACTGACATACAACAAACATTCAACAAAAGGTAATGGATAAATATTATGTTTCCTCCCACACTGATATTTTCTCCAGTGGAGGGAAAAAAAGTAGCTATTTTGCTGAATCAGTGATAAAACACATACAGAAATATACTAACTCATCAGTTGTGAAATTGGAAAGGATCTGATATTTGTGTAAAACATGAAATCATACCATGCATTCTTTCTGTCCTATATTTGTTTCCACCACCACCACCACCCCACTCCGTTACTAAGCAAAAAAGATCTTAGACATTATTGGAGGAGAAGCAAATTAATACTATAGTTGAAAACACCTTAAATCCAATTTCTTGATGCAACAAAACTATACTCATAAGTTAATGTTAAAAGATACGATTCTTTCTTTCAATAGTCTGTGAGTTTCTCAACAGCTTAAAAAAAAAAAAAACTTGTTTAAGTTTTAATCTTCCCAAGAGTCCAATAACAAAACTAGCATTAAACAGTTCTGTCTTCTCCCACTGTACAATCCATCTAGAAAAGAGACCTATCTCATTCATCACTGTGTCCTCAGTACCTAGCACTAAATGTTGAACTGAGGTATTATACCCCACAGTTCTTGAGAATAGTTCTTATTCATCTCTGCACTAAACATTTGAAAACCCATCATATGACACACAGAAGGGCACTCAAGTGTTTTCTGAGTTACAGCATGATCTTTGGGTTCCTTTCTTTGAGTGGTTCACTGATTCCCAGGCCAACCTACTTCCTTCAGTCCCTGCTCTGGAATGAGGAAGAATCTGATTCTACCTCAATTTCTTCCCTTTTAGGAACTTAAGTTCACCTTCAAGAGGTACTGAAGCATGACAATAACACTGAATCTTGGAGTGAGAAGACTTATGTAAATTGGCATATAGGATTTTTAAAAGGAAGCTTAAAACATGCCCTAAAAAGGAAATGCAACAATACCCTAATGTCATATTAATCAAAGCTAAAATGCATCAACTGTAAATTACATCCTAATTTCAGAGAAGCTGAATGAAAAATACATATTTCAATGTGAAAAAGGGCATCTTAGAATTAATGAAATATGACAATAACCACAATACAGGTAACAATACAGGTGTTTTGTCCCTTCTTTTTTCTAGTATTCAAATTTTTCAGTGTGTGCTTATTTTGATAATACAAAGATTTAATTTTTAAAACTGAAGCATGAAAGTATTTAATTTTAAAACAAATTAGCCCTACTCACTAAAGATACCTTAGAGGACCATCATTTTCCTTCTGTGGAGACAGCATGTCTCATGTTGCTTACTTCATAGGTTTATGAAAGTATTCAAATATTTTAAACAGTGACAGGCAGTGACACATAAACAAAGCATGATGATTAAATGACTAAATTATAACTTACCAACAGACATTGCCTCTTTCCACACAGCACATCTATTTTCAATGGCCATGGACAACTTCTTAAGCATAGAGTAAATAATCTAATCTATGTTTATGTGCAGTACTGTGGTACCATTACAGTGGTATGTGGCACTGCTATATCTATTCACAAATACCAAATTAGATAATTATAATTTGATGAGGTTTATTTTCAACTTTATAGTTTAATTTAATTGCATTAATTCAGAACTGCTAATCTAGCAAGACGATAACATATGCATGTTTTAAAAAAAAACACCTTTTAACATACTAACTACAGTTTACCTAACAAGGCTTCAAATCATCTTAATATGTGTAGTAGTTTCCCCCAAAGAGCACAGTAAACAGTTATCCAAAGCATTTTATCCTTATGATTATGTAAGGCTATGTTCTTGACAGATACCTAAAACAAAAGTGATTTCCTTATAAAAATAATTTTTGATGAAAGCCATGTTCTTAGGCAAAGACCTGATGCCTAATTTTTTTTGTAGAAATGACTACAATATGCCATTTTTAAACTACTCTAATACTTCATAAAAATCATTCCAAAAGAAATAACAATAGCCCTGGCTGGTGTGGCTGAGTGGATTGAGTGCTGACCTGTGAACCAAAAGGTCCCCGAGCACTTCCAGGTCAGGGCACATGCCTGGGTTGCAGTCCAAGTCCCCAGCTGGAGGCATGTGAGAGGCAAACTATCAATGTATCTCTTGTGCACTGACGTTTCTCTCCTTCCCTTCCCCACTCTCTAAAAAAATAAATAAATAAAATATTCTTTTAAAATGTGCATTCTTGCAAATATATCTTGCAACATTATTTTACACCACTAAATTAGTCAAAAAATTAAAACATCCCTTAATGATGATTAGAGTATTAAACTAGCACTCATTCATAGTACTCTAAGGCACAACTCTTGTGTAATTTGTGTAACTCAGAATGTTCACACTTTCCATAGACCAAGAGAAGTTCATAACCTTCCATTCATTAATCCTATTTCTGATAATTTACTCCAAGGGAGTAATTCAGCAGACACAGAAATGTTCATTTGCAAAAATATATAATATTACCTATAAAAATTACAGATGCTCAACACTTATGATATAGTTGCACAGAGGAATATTTATGTATTCCATTAAAAGTATACTGAAGTTAATGTAGAAACATAGGGAAGATGTCTGTGCTTTAAATGAAAACAGCAAAACATGTACCTTATAAAATATAAATAAGGAATAAAAGTAATAAAGATAAAACAACATGTATTATGGTGATGACATGATAGATATTTTATTTTTTTAAATTGCCTTTAATGTTTCCACTCAACTGTTAAATGTCAAAGCAAGTTACAAAATAATGATACCATTTTTAAAAATTTCTAAGACTTGCTTTACCCATGCATATAAGAGGGGCCCAGCTCTTGAAGAGCTTGAAATACACTTAAGACGAGAATATTTAAGAAAAATGTGTTATTTAAAACAACAGTAACCAGAGCCTTAAAAAAATGAATACCCCATAGTTAAGTCATTGAGCAAACATTTTTTGAGAGCCTACTATATATGCCATCACAGTTCTAGCCACTGGGACAATAACAATGAAAAAAAACGGACAAAAAAACCCTGCCCTCATGAAGCATGCATTCTAACAGTGACATATAATACACAAGACAGACATGTAAAATAAATAGCACACTTGATAGTGAGAAGTGCTAAGGAGAAAAGCAAAGCCAGGAAAGTGTGGAAGATGCTATTTTAAACTGAATGGCAATGGAAGGTCTCACTGTAAGATGTCTAAATTAAAGACTGAAAAGTGGAGGAGTAAGCAGTGTGGATATCTGGACAAAGCACATTCTAGGCAGGCAAACGGCAAGTGCAAAAGCCTTGAAAAAGAATGCCTGGCCAGTGATGCTAATGTGCCCATACCTGAGAAGTGTGAATAATCAAACATTCTGTATCCACTTCCCCCCAATGGTAGACCACACACAGCAACACAGTTCTGAGAACAATGCTGCTGGACCAGAGCTGCCATTAGTTGGTTTCAGTACACAGCTGCTTTTCCTAGCAAACATTCTAAGGCCTTCTTCAGCTATGGTTGCTTAAGCACCTCATTTTTATTCTGAGGATCCAAATGGGGCCAGAGCCCGGCCCTATGAGACCTACTCTCAGTTCACCACCCTAAGGGTTTCATTCACCTACAGCCCCTCACTTGACTCATGCCTGTTCTTGGCAAAACAGTCAGTGGGACTGTGGAATTGAGAAAAGTGAAACCTCCTTTCAGAGCTTGATTTGAAAAGAGATCTCAGGAAGGAAAATCTGTAGGAAAGTCATAGAGAGATCAGAGGAGAGAAAGCACAAGGCACATAAGCTACAGACATGAGAACATCCAAGTACAGAAAAGGCCCAGTAACAGGCCACAGGGCTGACGGACTTGGGGAAAAATAGTTAACAGATTTCCAACAGTGGGAATGTCTAAAGAACTTGTAAATAAAAGACTGTCTCTATTTCCATCTATTCACTCTGCTGAGATACAATCTCTGCCATACTCCCAAATTTTCAATAAACTCTACTACAAATAGCTGCTCTGTGACTGATGCTTTAAAAGAATGAAGACGTATCAAAAAGACATATCAAAAAGACTTGAGACAAAATGTAAGTGGAATCTAAACAGAACAGAAGCAAAGAAGTAAGGTGTGTCTAAGAAAAACACAAGCTCCACATGAACTAAAGGGAGGGAATGGGGGGAAGGGGTGTGCAGAGTGGAGGGGAATGAGGGGGGGAATGGGACAACTGTAATGGCATAATCAATAAAATCTATTTTTTAAAAAAAGAACACAAGCTCCCTGAAACTCCTCTGAAATACTCAGGGGAGGAGACTACGTTCCCATCATCTACAGACTGGAGCTTTGAAAAGGATGAAGGGTCACCCCATAAGCTGGTGGACTTGGCTATACCCTGATGACTGACAGCTAGATAGACCACAACTAGTCAAGCAAGCAATAAATAAAACAAGAAAAGTATCTAAATTCATGCTTCAGAAGGTTAAAAGGGGGGTTATCATCATTCAAGAGTTGTTAAATATTACTACGCGGGAGGGGTGACCCTGACCTAACCCTTAAAGGTTAAGAGTTAAAGAGCAAAGGATTCAGAAAGATATTCCAGGTATCACTAATATCATGAATAAAGCTCCAAAGCCAGAAGTAAGTGTGGCCTGTTCAGAGAACATTGCAAAGCTGGCCTATTTGGAACAGAGACTACCCATTGGCAGGCAGTGACATTAAGATTAGCCAAGTAAGGTGAGAGCAGATGGAGAAAGGATCTGAAATCAAGGATGAGAAATCTGAACTTTGACAAGCATTTTATAAGAAGGAAAAGAACTGCTTTGTTCTCTTTTTAGTTTTTGTTTTGTTTTTTAAGATCATAAAATATTCTGGCAATGTCAACAGGTCCTTTTCCTGCCTTCTAAAATTGGTCCACTGATTTCCCACTACCTAGCTCATATGACATACTCCAGGTACAAAACTATCATGTTTATGAAGATAATGTTTCTACTCATGTCTGTACTGATCCCCCACATCCAACTGCCTATCAGACAAGCACCCTACAAATTTTTCAACTATCCTACATCATTGGTCCATCCTGTGACATGTGCAAACTAGGAATTTAAAAATGACTCAATCTTTACCCTCAAGAAACTCAGAGTCTGGTGTAGGCGGAAGCCATGGAAATGATCTAATACAATACACAGTGGTAGCTTCTAGAGTAGAGGAATGCTTACAGTATCATGAGAACTGAGGGCAACAACATCGGTTTGGAGATCAGGAAAAGGAAAAAAAAACCTAAAAGTGTTGACTGACCTGAGTCTTGAAGGACAAGAAACACCAAAGGGTGGGGATAAGACTGGGGATGACAGTGATTACTATCAGCCTGTAAGGGCTAGGCAGAGACCGCCGTCCTGGTCCTCAGGTCCTCGTCCTCAGAGAGTGTTAATCCCATGCGGCTGGATGAGCAGCAGTAAAGTGCCACATCATAAACACCATTCTCTCATGCTAAGAATTTTTTCAGCTATTTTAGAATAGCTGAAAGATTTTAATGGAAAAAAAATGTGATCATATTTGTGTTTCTTAAAAAATAGAAGATGGATTGAAAGGGCACCATAAAGCTTTTTCCCTTTCTAATAAAAAATATAACAAAAATCTGATAAAGGCTGCTATAACATTCACTTTATCTCTAGTTATCCATTCCTACTCCTTTTCTAAGCTTAGTTCACGTCCTTCATAAAGCCTTGCCTAACTCCTCCCAAACACATTAATCTTTTCCTTTCTCAGAACTTTCTCAGAACTTTTATGTAATACCTGTCTATGCACTGCACTGTGTCACCACCTTACATTTTCACCTAATTTAAATCTCTTCTCCCTAACAAGTATGTAAACTCCCTGAGGGAAAAAATGTCATATTTTTTTAATGTTTGTGTAATACACACATACCCACCTCTTCATCCCATAGCACCTGGCGCAGTAATACAACAATTTGAAACAGGTAATGCCTTTGAACTGAATACCTGGTCTCCTTTATCCATGAATAAAAATACTCTACTAGTTCCCATAAATGAGGAACAAAATAAAATGAATAATTAGGCAAAACTAAGGTGAAATAATTAGCACAGTGTCAGCAAGGAATGAATACAAGGAACTTTCTGGGAAGATGACAATGTTCTAATTTATGAAACATATGTGTTAGAATGTTGTACCCATATATTTAAAATATATATAACTAAGACTATACACAGTTGAATATATAGTCAACTATTTGTATATAGTAGCGTATATACAAATTTTACCTAAAAGCCTATAAAAATAAGGGGTGGGAAACAAGGAGCTATAGATAAAACAAGACTTGCAGATATTAATGGTACTTCTCAGGTAAAGTATAGAGGAATTCATTATATTATTATGTGTCTACTTCTTAAAAAGTAATATGTGAAAAATTCCATAATAAAAAGGCATATATACATGTGTATATATAACTTAACAGGGTGAAAAAACTGCATTAACAAAAAGTAACTCAGAACATTAAGTTACTCTTCTCTTAATGTTTGAAGTAATTGACATTGTAACTTTTAAAGTGGTTTTACTGGCTCTATTGCCTACTTAATTCTAAGAAATATGGCCTAAGGCAGACCTACTGTTGATAGCACAGACTGGAAAAAAAAAAGGCTGAAAAGCCACAGCTTCCTTAATTAAGGACCAGAGAGTAAAATTAATTAGCCTTGTTAACAAATACACCCAAAAATCCAGTAAAAATATTTTTTAATTTTATTCATTTATTTTTAGAGGACAGGGGAAGGAGAGAGGGAGAGAAACATCAATGTATGGTTGCCTCTTGTGTGTCCCCTCCTGGGTACTGACCTGCAACCCAGGCATGTGCCCTGACTGGGAATCGAACCACGATCCTTTGATTTGTAGGCTTGCGCTCAATCCACTGAGCTACACCAGCCAGAGCAGAAAATTCTAACTTTAAATTTTACTGGATGTTGCCCTGGCTGGTGTAGCTCAGTGGACTGCACTACAGTGGAGTGACCAAAGGGTCACTGGTTCGATTCCCACTCAGAACCCATGCCTAGGTTCCCCAGCAGCTTGCAGGTCAGGTCCCCAGTGGCTGGCTGGCTGGCTGGCTGGGGGGACGGGGGCGGGGGGGCGGGGGGGGGTGGTTAGGCGTGAGGGGCAACCACACATTGCTATTTCTCTACCTCTTTTTCTCCCTTTTCTCCCTTCCTTGCGCTCTCTCTGAAAATAAATAAATAAATAAAATCTTTAAGAAAAATAATGAAGTTAGAATTTTCTGATCTTCAAACTGTGATACCAAAGATAGCAATTGAAAAAGCTATTCATAAAATTCTGGAAGTACATCTCTAGGAAGACACACTCAACACCATTCTTAATAGTTTTAAAATAATTCAATAACTTTATCTCAGTCATGTAAACTAAGTTTATCAGCTCATAATCTGCATTCTCCTCCCACAAAACTGTTTCTGAAAGAGATTTCATAACATTTTACATAATGAATAAACATGATTATTTGGTAAGACAAATTCTGTGACACTGTTTTGCTACTAGTTCCCATTTGATTATGTTTAAAACTTCTGTTACTCAATAATATACTTCTGTTACTCAATAATATACAGTCTCAATAATATACAGTAGCTACCTTAGCTGTAACTAGAAGAGACATAAAGAGTTCCTGGGAAGCTGATAATATTCTCAGGTGGATGCAGACCTAAGTGCTTATTAGACAAGTGAAAATTTCTAATTCTATTGGTGAAAATTTTTCAAGCTCTACACTTATGATATGTGTACTTTTCTGGGTATAAGTAATACTCCAATAAAGCAAAGCTTTTTTTTTTTTTAATCATAAAAGTAAGCCAAACTTGCCATGGCTGGTGTAGCTCAGTGGATTAAGCGCGGGCCTGAGAACCACAAGATCGCGGTTCGATTCCCAGTCAGGGCACATGCCTAGGTTGCAGGCCCCAGTTCCCAGCAGGGAACTCACAAGAGGCAACCATACATTGATGTTTCTCTCCTTCTCTTCCTCTCAAAAGATAAATAAATAAAATCTTTAAAAAAAGAAGCATTTAACCCCTGGCTGGTGTAGCTCAGTGGATTGAGCACGGGCCTGCGAACCAAAAGATCGCGGTTCGATTCCCTGTCAGGGCACATGCCTGGGTTGCAGGCCAGATCCCAGTAGGGGCCAGTTCCTAGCAGGGGATGCACCAGAAGCACCCATACATTGATATTTCTCTCTTTCTCTCCTTCCCTTCCCTTCTAAAACTAAAAAAAATAAAATTAAAAAAAAGCAAAGAGCAATAATATTTTTTAAAAAAGAAGCATTTAAAAAAAAAGTAAGCCGAACTTAAAGGGTTGTCCTCAAATTCCCACACCCATACTAAACACCTGTTTTATGTGCTGAAATACTTCTCTGCAAAAATGAAATTCAAAATTATTTTACAGCATTTAACACTTTCTATTGGCATATTATCAGACAACAAATAAATTCCACTTGCAGTTCAGGGCTCTGAAAGTACGCAATCCAACAGAAAAAAAACTTTAGATTTCTCAAAATTAATCCTTTTAAAAGCAAATTAAATAGACGTGAAAATGTACAGTGCTCTTTTGTCCAAAGATGCAAATCATTTTCAACTTTGTTAAGTGGATTTAGGAAGGAAGAGCAAGACCATCGCTTGGCTTTAGTAAGATAAAGAAGACAGCAGAAGGTTAGTAAGAACTTCATGCAAAGGAAGGCCACTTGTCAGTGTTTTAGTCCAAAGTCTATTACTAATCAGATGTTTTAGGCAAACCAAACACTGAAGGCAACAGTACCTGCCCAGAAAGATGAATGAAATAAAATGCATGGAAGGAGTATGCAAAGTTAATATTAAGTATCCAGTGACTAGCAAGAATGCTTGGGAAGTAACCTCATTCATTTGCTAAAAGCAAGTGTTTCCCAGCAAATAAAAAATTGTATGTAATCCCCCAACAGTAACTCAATTCTCCGCCTTTCTCTAATCCTATAATCTCCCTAAATTAAACCTAAACATTAAAATTCTTTCGAGGGGGCAAGAAGAGGAGTATAATCAAAAAGGATCTCGATCCTCGTCTAACACGCCTGCAGAGCCAGGGGAGGGAAACTTGCTTTCCCGATGAAATGTCAGGGCGTTTACCGACCAACTCCAAGACACCATACTTTAGAAAGCAATTCTGCCAAGTGGATCCAGGGTAGTTCAAGGGGACCATTCTCCCGACTTCAAAAGCGACTGCTAGGGAATCGAGCCGAGTGACTTACACAACAGCCTCCAATCCCCATCCTCAAACATGTCCACAAAGCAAAGCCATCGTGTGGCAGGAGACGAAATGGCAAAAACTAGTACACACCCAGAAAGTTAGTAACAGAAACGAAGTGGTTTGGGGACCGAGTGGGGGGCGACAGCCTCGAGACAGGGGCACAGGTTTTCTAGCGGGCGCAGAGGAAATACCCACTCTCCGGCGGCAGAGTAAGGGGCCGGTCAGGCCCGCAAGGGCGCAGGGAGCTCGGAGGACGCCGGCGCCACGGACACACCCGGACACCCGGACACCCGGACACCCGGACACCCTGACATTGGAGCCTGGCAGCAGGCGCGGCCAGCGCTCTCAGCGACTGACCCCGCGGGCAAAGGGACGGGTCCTCCAGCCACCAGGCGGGGCGGGAGAGTGCGCGAGGGGCGCCCGCTCGGGCCCGGGAAAGCGGCGCCCCACGAGCCTTCTTACCCGCGCAGGCCGAGGGTGCGGCGTCGCTTGTGCAGCAGGCAGAGCACCAGGAACGCGGCCCCCGCCAACGAGGAGTTTCGCGCCGTCAGATACTTGCTGAAGGCCGCCATGGCACCGCCAGAGCGAGCGAGCCAAGGAAGGGGTAGCAGCGGTGATTGCCTTATCGTAGGAAGCGCGAGGGTGACTGGGAGGAGAGGAGGGCGCGGAGGGAGGGCGGTGCGGGCCGCGCAGGACCGCCCCCTGACGCGCGCCGCCGCGCCGCCCGCTCGCCGATGCCCACCTCGGGCTCGGGCTGGGCGGGGGCGCGCGCCAGCACCACGGCGGCCGGAACAGTCCCGGGTGCTCTGTGCGCAGGCGCCGACCCCCGCCAGGTCGTTGGACACGGGGGCGCGCAGAAACCAAGTAATTTCTTTCTGTGCGTTTTTAACTCCTCCGAGGCCTGATTGCTTGAGGCAGGAACAGCCTCACCCCTACTCCGGACTCCGGACACACACGCCTAGGCTTTCACAAGAACTCGAAAAGCGGGTCTGGACTGCGCCGGGGGTTTCACAGTACCTGCCACTCCACCCCCGGTAATGGGCCGTTACCACCCTCTTAAAGGATCCTGGAAGAAGGGAATGGCCCCATCACAGAACATTTACATAAAACTGCGGGCTCGGTAATCAAAGATGAAAACAACCGTCGGGAGCTCCGAGGAAGTGTAGGGAGATTTGGGAAGAATAACTACAAATCGAAAACCTTTTTCCAAGCCAGTGTCTTCCAAACCGCGGGTTATAATTTCCAGGGGACTGTGAAATCAGTTTGGCAGGTCCAGAACACCACTTTTTTTTAAAAATGAAATTGGAAAGAATAGAACACGATATAAAATCTCAGAAGGCATCACATGTAAAGGAGTTGTTTTGAAATTTTTATTCCGGTCTTTTGTATCTGCGTGGCCCGAGTAAGTGATATGAAATGTATTTCTTTATGTGGATCTTATCAAAGCAAAAGTTTGAGAAACTGAGAAACTTCTTTGCAAAGAGACATTCAGAAACAATTGTGTATTGTGTTAAAGCTGTCTTTGCTCCCAGGATCTGAAGAGCGGTTACAGATTATAGCATTCTTCTGTCTGGCCCTAACAATGCAGAAATCGTTATTCTTAGCATTTACACTGACATAGGTACAGGAACAGGGAGTTCCTGTCTTCAGCTGAGGACACTGGAGAAAAGCAATGTGTGTCAGTCAATCTGAGCACATAAAACCTTGTATAATATACATGCATATTACAGTAGCCTAGGTGTTAAAGCATAGGTGGCAAACCAAGGCCAGGGGATCCAAATCCGGCCCTCCACATTGTTTTATCCTGCCAGGCCCCTTGTTTCTACCCAGGGCAGCTGGAGCTCTCACTTAACAGGTAAGGAGTAGTTACATTTGTACAGTCCTCAAATTACATTTGGCCCTTTGAAGGCAGCAAGCAGCAAGGCTGATGTGGTCCCTGGTGAAAATGAGTTTGACACCGCTGCTGTAGGAGGTACCACATGTTTATCATTGTTTTAAACCACTAAATTTGGGGGCTTTTTTATGTAGCTAATATGATTTAGGCCATGGCTTGAAAAATTGATGGAAGAAAGGGGCTTTAGGAGAAAATATAGTAACAGCAAAGATAGAGTGATAAGAAGATGTAAAGCAGATGCAGGAAGATGATTAAGTCTGTTGTGGATGGAAATTCAGGAAGGGTGTGAAATGGGAGAAAAGGTTGAAATGTTTAATGGAGGTCAATATTTAGTGGAGGTAAAGGTTTAATATTTAATTCAGGTGTGGGATGAATAGTAACCTCAGCCTTTATTTGAGGAAGACCATTCTAGCGGCAGTGAGTAGGGTGGATAGAAGGAGGAAACATCAAGCAGAGAGACCAGTTTGAACACTCTTGAAATAATCTAAGTAAAAGGTTGGGGGTGAGTTATTTAACGGGGAGAAATTCTCTAAACAACTCTGAGATTTCCCGGTCACCTGCCTGAGAGGATGATAATATTTACCTAAGATTGGGGACAGAAAAGTGGTGTGTGCTTATTGGGAGAGATAATGAGATGCAAATGAATAAAGTCCTCACTAGTTTCTCAGCACCAAGATCAACTCCAAGATCCTTAGTCACTTACACAAAGGCAGTTATGATATAAGCTCTGCCCACCTCTTTGAATTCCTATCTTGGCACTCCTCCCCTCCCATAGATGGTGTATCCTACCTCTGCCCTGGGAGAAAAGCACACTGGTAGTCCCCGCTGCTGTCTTTCCTTGAGTACGCTCTTCCCTCTGCTTGGAATACCAAAGTCTTCCTGCCCTAACAGCCTCCCTCCCGACTCAGTTCGGCCTTTAAAGTGAGGTATTGATGGCCTCATACTACAAACTCTCTTTTCTGACCACTTCCTCCTACCCCCTCCCAACTCCTGCCAAGTTAATCACTTGTGCTAACTTCTTTTGTGCTACTTCTGTATCATATATATTCTATTAATGTGTAGTAGGGAGTCTGGAAAAGTGGGTCTTAACACCTTTTGTTTAAGAGAAACTGCCTTGACAAGGTAAACATGTCAAGTCACCAGGAACAGATCACCTTTGCTTAGAAAAGAGTCAGTTGAGAAGTTCCCCTCGAGATACAAATAGAAGAATAGATAGGTACCCACTGCACCAGGGAAACTATGCAACAAGACATCCTGGCAAGACCAGTCCTCCAATAGCCCTACTTTTAGCCCAAACCTGTGTAGGGAAAGTTTGCACAGGAGAGCCTTCTTAAGAGGAAAGAAATGGTGATCTCAATCTTTCTTTTGGAGTTTAACATTTTTAGGGCCCCTCTGATTGACTGCGATAGTCTTGTCTCACTAGCACAGGGTCCTAAAGAGAAACTTTTCAGGAGGAATAGGAGGTCTGAGCTGCTAAACTAGTTCAACAACAGAGCCTCAAGGCCACCAGTAGAGTAAAGTTATGAAGGCCATCCCAATTCAGTCACATAGGAACTACCCATATTTTGGGGAACATGGTCCCAGCATAGAGAAACTTAGGGAATCCAGGCTTCAGCCTGTGCACTCTACAGCCTGTGCACCCTGCACACTGTGGCCGTGAAGCAAGGGTGCTTGGCACTGAGGAGAACCAACTTGCAATGACAACACCAGCCTGCAGCCAGATTTTTATTAGCCAAAAATTTAGTCAACAGCCCTGACTGGCATGGCTCAATTGGTTGAGCATTTTCCTACCAAAAGGTCACTGGATCAATTTACAGCCAGGGCACATTCCTGGGATTCAGGCCAGTCTCCAGTTAAGGCATGTAAGAGAGGCAACTGATCAGTGATTCTCTCATACACTGATGTTTCCCTCCCCCTCTTTTCCCTTCCCCTCTCTCTAAAAATAAATAAGCAAATAAATATTTTTTTAAAATTTGACCAACAAACTACTTGGAAGTCTCTCTTACCTGGAAACAAGTCTAATAATCTCTTTGTGCTGAGTTAGGTCCCACAGTTTTTGATGAATTAGGTAAGAGAAACAGGAGCAAAATACTGGATTTCCTAATAAGGGAATTAATTGGGAAATTAATTTCAAATTTATATGAAATGTTACGAGACTCTCACCCCAGACTAATAAAGTATGCCTGCTGATTGAAAATGTATGCACACACAGTGGTACCTCTTGTGTCTTTACATGGGCACATATATCCTCAAGTCCTGGGGCATGTTGACACATAGCAGGCACTCAGTAAGTATTTGTTAAACTAAATGAATTGATTTTGAAGTTCTAAGAGGAATGCCCAGTGGAAATGTCCAGTAGGTAAGAAAAGGGACATCTAGGTGTTAGAAAGGAGGATTCATACTAAACATTTATTCAGATGAAAATACTTATTGATGACTTACAATGTGCCAGGAACTGGGGCAGGGGTGAGAAAAAACAGAACAGTCCCCTCCCACAACAGTCCAGTCAGAGAGCAGTTATTAATCAAATAAATATAAAATTCCAAATGTAGTAAGAGCTTTGAATATACATTCAGAAAAATATTGAGAGACTTACAGGTATACAAAATAGATGAATTCTTGGAGCTGAGTGAACTGAATAAGAATTAAAAAGAACATGTAACCTGAAAAGACACCAGCATTCGAGCTGCCTGTCACTACCAAACCCAATAAGCAATGACAGCAATTGAATCTTTATGGACTCTTTATTCAGATGGCTGGTGATCCGAGAAGATGGAGCGTTCATACCCTGCCAGACCATCTTCCCTTCTCTTTCCAGGCCAGACTTTTTATAGCAGGGAATAAACAAGGTGTGGTGAGGGCTTTGAGATTCAGAGAGGATTAGGTGATAGAAGCTGCAACATTCCTATCCTGGTCACTTATCTGTTCCTAGTGGTCATCTGTCTCTCTCTGGAACACAAAGGTCCAGATGCCTCCAGTTGTCTCCAAGTGGTAATCTTTAGCAGTGCCCCAGGAGATCAGCTGTTTTTTCCAGGAGCCAGGATGGGCTTAATTTATAGTTTCTGAACAAAAGCTTTAACATACACATTACTTGCTAGACTTACAACTTTTTACCTTAAGCTAAAATTTTTCAAGTCCCCTGTCAAACAGACAGTTGAGAAGAGGGATGCAACCCTGTGAAACCCCAACATTTGAAGGATGGAAGAAAGAAAAAGAGCCAGGACAGAGAGAAAAGGGTGATGGCTAAAAGGAACCTGGAGCCCTGAGGATCGTGGAAGTGAAGAGGGAAGGGTTTCCAGAAGAGTGTAAGAATCTTAATTTGGATTATCAGTCAATATCAGAGATACCATCCTCCAAGAAACCTTTGCTAGACTCCACTTACCTCTGCTTAGTGTCCCTAGTGTATCTTGTTCAGAGTTTTGTCACAACATCTGTGATGCTTATTTATTTAAGTGTCAGTAACTATCAAAAGGGAAGTGGCTAAATCTTTTTCTTTAATCCCACATTATCTGAAGAGAAAAAAAAGAATTAGATCCATACCTTACACTGTGAATAGAATGAAAAGAATAATTTCTAAATTGCTCAAAAAAAGAATACAAAGAAAAACAAAATTTAAACACCCCATAAAACTATTGGAAGAACACATGAAAGAGTTATTCATCAAATAGTTATCATAATCTTAGCAGGGAGAAGACCTCTACAAATCTTGAAATCCAGAAGCCATAGAAAAAAAACAGTTGATGTTTGGCTTATTAAAAAATAATTTATTCAGCCCTGGCTGGTGTAGCTCAGTGGATTGAGCATGGGCCTGC
Source organism: Sturnira hondurensis (assembly GCF_014824575.4). Taxonomy (NCBI): domain Eukaryota; kingdom Metazoa; phylum Chordata; class Mammalia; order Chiroptera; family Phyllostomidae; genus Sturnira; species Sturnira hondurensis. The sequence continues at coordinate 125,623 of NW_028095541.1, read as the reverse complement.
AAACCAAATGGTCACAGTTCAATTCCCAGTCAGGGCACATGCCTGGGTTGCAGGCCAGTTCCCAGCAGGGGATGCACGAGAGGCAACCATACATTGATATTTCTCTCCCTCTCTCCTTCCCTTCCCCTCTAAAGATAAATAAAATCTTAAAAATATTATTAATAATAATAATTTATTCATGACAAAAATAAAAACACTGTAAACAAAGCAGAATGAAAAAACTATAAGGGAAAATCACACTTCATTTCACAGACAAGTGTTACATTTTCCTAAGAGGGCCTTCAAATCAGTAAAAAAAGTGCATAAACTAAATAGAAAAATAGGTACAGAATATAAAAGAATATGCATAGAATAAAAATCTAAAATGACTCAAACATGTGAAAAGATGCTTTTCATCACACATAATGAAATAGAAAATAAAACTTCACTAAAGTGCAATTTTCATTTATCAGATTTATAACAATTCCAAAGTTAATCATATAATATGTAATATTTTATTAATATATCTGAGAGGCAGGTAAATTAGCACAAACTCTGGAACAATTGATCAGTAGCTTAAAAACACTTGCAAATGTATATACTTTCTGAACCAGTGATTTACTTCAGGGAATTGATTTTGTAGATGTACTTCCCACATAAGTGAAATGTCATTGTAAAAGCAAAGAATTGGGAACATCCTTTAATTCCCTTCAGTGGAGGACTGTTTGTTTAACTAAATTTAATGAAATATTATATATCCATTAAAAGAATGTATATGCTAATATAGAATAGCCTTTGAATATAATGTTAAGCAGAAAAAAGCCAGGAACATATTAGTATGTAAAGTGTTACCATTCATAAAAAGAGAAGAGGGGGAGTAATATATACTTATTTGCTTATAGATGAATATAATATCTTTAGAAGTATAAAGATACTATAAAGATACAATAAGTTGATAATATTTACTGATTGCAGGAAAAGTAACTGAGTAGGGGTAAGAGGCAGAACAAAAACTTTGCACTGAGTAAATGTGTACATTTTAAGTTTTTAACTATGCGAATATATCATCTATTACTTTTAAGAACATTTTTTAGCCCTGGCTGGCATGGCTCAGTTGCTTGGAATGTCGTCCAGTAACCAAAAGTTTGCCATTTCAATGCCGCATCAAGGCACATGCCCAGGTTGCAGGTTCGGTTCTGCCCCAGTTCGGGGAGCGCAACCAGCAGATCAGTGTTTCTTTCTCTGTTGATTGTCTCTCTCTCTCTCTCTCTCTCTTTCTCTCTCTCTCTCTCCCCCTCCCTCTCTCTCTTCTCCTCTCTCTCAAAAGAGAATAAAATAAACCTTTTTTAAAAATTTAATGAAGTAAAAATCGCATGACATAAAATTTTAAAATCAACAATTCAGTGGCATTTAGTAGTCAAATGTTGTCAAACTACCACCTTTACCTAGATCTAAAAATATTTTCATTGCCTCAGAAGAAAACCCTGTATCCATTAAGCAGTTACCCACCACCATCTCCTCCCCCAGCCTCTGGCAACTACTATGGGTTTATCTATTCCAGATTTTTCATATACATGTAACCATACAATATGACATTTTGTGTCTGGCTTCTTTCACACAGGTTCATCTACACTGTAACATTTATCAGTACTTCAAGGTTCGTCTACACTGTAGCAAGGGAATGTAGCATACTTCATTCCTTTTGATAGCTAAGCAATATTACATTGTATGGGTGGACCACATTTTATTTATTCAGTCTTCAGCTATTGGGTTGTTTCCACATTTTGGTTATGAATAGTGCTGCTGTGAACATGTAGGTATGATTATTTGCTTGAGTACCTGTTTTCAGTTCTTCTAGGTGCATACCTATGAGTAGAGTTGTTGAAATACATGGTAATTCTATGTTTAAATGTGGGGGGCTGCCACCAAACTGTTTCCAAAGCAGCTAAACCACTGTATATTCCCACTAGGAATGAAGGTTCCAATTTCTCCACCTTCTCACCAACATCTGTTAGTTTTTGTTTATTTGTTTCCTTGTGTTTTATTGTAAACATCCTCCTGAGTGTGAATTGGTATCTTTTTCTTTTTTGTCTTCACCCAAGGATAGGTTTCCATTGATTTTTAGAAAGAAAGGGAGGGGGAGGAAAGAGAAGGGGAGGGAGAGGGAGTCATCAGTGTGAGGGAGAAACATTGAGCGGTTGCCTCCCATGCTCAGCCCAACTGAGGGAGAAATGGAGACAACTGTAGAAAAGAAAGAAATACATAATGGAGGAAGACAAGAAAGGACTCTGAAGGGGTGGACTGGAATTGGCCATTTCAGGTGTGAAGTTACGATTTCTAACACATGTATAGAGTGTGTGTGCATAAGGTAGATGTATATAAGAATGTATGTATATGTATTTGCAGGTATCGAAAAGGAAGAAACTTTACCCTTCAACATTCTTTTGGCTGGTCTAATAATTAAATCTACATGAGGCAGATTAACAAGGGAAAATTACCAAATTAAACTATATATGTATGTATAAAAGAGTCAGAGGCCCTACATACATGAGAGGTTCAGAGATAAAAAGAAAAACAATGAAGTCTATATAACATTCTGAAGTAAGGTACCTTGGGCTTTAGAGGGGAGGAAGGTCACTTGCAGAACAATAAGAGCAGATGTTCAGTAATTAGTAGTTTTCTCTGCCATAGAGATAGGTCAAAAAGTCTATCTCTGATAATCTCCTATTATATGCAAGGCCTCTAATTTAAATTCTTTAGGTAGTCAAGGTTGGGGAGAGGCAGAGTTTCTTTTGAGCTTATAGTTAGTTACCTTTAACTCAAAAGAATCTATGTACGACAGAGGCACATGTTGGGGTCACTGATTCTGAACCCCAACACAGATGTACATTTATATATATGTGCAATACATTTATGTATTTTTTCATTCTGCCCATTGGAAGAGCCAAGAAGCAAGATACTTTGGTAGCAAAATCACACCTAGTACCTAGATCTTGATCTTTAATACCATTCTTCACTAAGATAAACCAGGGCTAGTCAAAAAAAAAAAAAAAAAAAAAAAACCAGCTAAGGCCCTGGCTGGTGTAGCTCAGTGAATTGAGCACAGGCCTGTGAACAAAAGGATCACAGTTCAATTCCCAGTCAGGGCACATGCCTGGGTTGCAGGCCAGTTCCCAGGAGGGGGCCCACAAGAGGCAACCGTACATTGATATTTCTCTCCTTCTCTCCTTCCCTTCCCCTCTAAAGATAAATAAATAAAATCTTTATTTTTAGAGAGTAGCTGAAAAAAACCCCAGCTAATTCCATGGATGGAACAGGTAAGTATAAGATGAGCCTGGAACATCTAATTATTCCAGAAAATAAGGAAATGATTTTAAAAATTATGGGGATGTGTCACACGAACAAAAGAGCCATCTACATGAGACTCCTTTTGCCCAAATCTGGGATAATTTGTGCACCAAAATAAGTATAGTAATAAATTAAAAACCACTGAAGAAATAGAAATTAATAACTTCATACCTATAACAAATAAGTAATGCAGAGGAGAGGACTCCAGATACAGCTGAATGTCAAGGGCCAACTGGTAAACATGGGAGAATACGCAAATGGAAAATTAGCATTTTGCAGCAATTACAGTAAAGATTGAGTAAGGCAAGAATTACCAATGAATTCCAACTCTAGGAGGAAGTTTTGGTAGGAAAAAAAATATTTTTGTAATCCTAAATTATCTCCCCATAAGCCACCCATTGGTTACAGCAGAAAAAAATAGTAATTTTACAGTGAAGAAAATGGACAACCTCTTGGCTGGGCAGTCCATATTAATATCATATAGGACAGATGGACATCTCATGTCCCTAAATGAGCCACTCAGGGTTGGGAGGGGGGTCAGGGGGCTGGGGGAATGGAGATAACTGTACTTGACCAACAATTTAAAAATGTGAAAATAAAAAATAAAGAAAAACAAAAAACGATACAGTTCTTATGCAGTTCTGACCTAGAAGGCATAATGTGAATGTAATCATGAGGAAACTCACAACCTGTATGAGGAACATTTTTTCTTAAAAGAGAGGGGGTACTGTATTTGTCAAAAATGTCAATGTTATAAAGACAAAGAAAAGCTTTAAAAATATTCTAGATTGAAGAAGGCTAAAGTGAGGTGACAATTAAAAGCAATAGCTAACTCTAAACTGGATTTTTGTATTGGGGGACAGGGGAACTAGGGGACTTTGTTAAGGACATTATTGGGTCCCTAACAATAACTGACAAAATTAGAATATGATTGGTAGATTAGAGCATTATATTGATGATAAATTCACTGAAATATATAACTATACTATGACTATATTAGAGAATATTCATATTCTAGGAAATATACACTGAACTTTAGGAGTAAGGGGCCACATTTTGGAGTAAAAGGCCTTCACATGGTTCGAGGAAACACACACACACAGAGTACATGCACATATGATAAAGCAAAGGTCAAATATTTACACTAGGCAAATCTAGAGAAAGAGTATGAGTGTTCTGTGCTTTTTAATTTTTGCAACTTTCTGTAAGCTTGAAATTCTTTTGCAATAATACATTTTTTAAGAAGAGAAAAATTAAAGATTAACTCAGAAATATCCACAGCAACCTTATTCATAACAGCCCCAAACTGGAAACTTCAGTGTCCATCAGCAAGAGAGTGAGTAGCCCTGGCTGGTGTGGCTCAGTCGGCTGGAGCCTTGTCTCATACACTGAAAAGTCTCCAGTTTGAATCCCAGCCTGGGCACAAACCTAGGTTGTGGGTTTGATCCTTGGTTGGTGTATGTATGGGAGGCAACCAGTGAATGTTTCTCTTTGATGTTAATGTTTCTTTCTTTCTCTCCCCCTTGTTCTCTCTCTAAAAAAATCAATAAACATGTCCTTGAATGAGAAGTAAAAAAGAAAAGAGAGAGTGGAGGATCAGGTTGTAGTATATCCATACAATGGAATACTACTCAGCAATAAACGGGAAGAGCTATTGATAAGCACAGCAATATGGATGAATTTCAGAAACATGGAGCAAAAGATGTGCTTGCACATGCACACACACACACATATAAACATGCTGGATTAAAAGAGGTACAAGAACAGGCCAAATAAGTTTATTATAGGAGTCAGAAGGTGATTGCATTTGAAAGTAGAGTAAAATTGGCTAGAAACTAGCATAAGGGAACTTTTGGGGGCTAATGAAAATGTTTTGTATTTTGTTTTGGTAGTGGTTCATGGGTATTCACTAATGTCAAAACTTGTCAGACTGAATACTAAGATCTATGCTTTTTAGGGAATGAAAGTTATAAATGCAACTAAATGAAAAAATGAACAAGCTAATTACTTTTTTTAAAGGAAGGTTCCTTAAGGTAAATTCAGGTTGAAAAAGAAGTTGCATCTACTTAAACATTCCTGGAATTTTTTTTAATTTATTTATTTAATTGTTGTTCAAGTACAGTTTTCTGTCTTTTGCCCATCCCAGCCCATCCTCACAGTGCTGCCCACCTGGATTTTTTTACAGTGTTAATACTATCAAGAAAGATCTGAGGTATATAAAATTGTGAAAGGGAAATAATTTATTTTAAGAAGACCTAAGATATCTGAAAACATGACAGGAAAATTATTTATCTTAACCTTCCCGCAAACAACCTTTTGAATATTTAGAATGTCTCTGAGATGTACAGTTAATTTCAAAACATAACTAACCAGTTTGTAATCCAGAAAGATGCATATATTGCTGGAAGGATTTCTAAATTTTGCTGCTTGGGGTTTTGTTTCATACATGTAAGGAGTGGCATGTCTTCATAGAATCAGAACCTGTTTGGGCATCATCCTGTTCTGGGCATGTTGTCCTGGTCTGCCATGCTGGGCACCAACCAGGGCTGCGACCACACATGTTAACAAGTTCCACCCAGTTCAGGCATTTCTCTCTCTCTCTTTTCTTAATCCTCACCTGAGAACATTGCTTTTAGAGAGAAAAGGAAACAGAGAAACACCAATGTGAGAGATAAACTTTAATTGGCTGCCTCTTGTACATGCCCCGACCAGGGATTGAATGTGCAACCTAGGTATGTGATCTGACCAGGAATCAAACCTTCAACCCTTTGGTTACAGAACAATGCTCCAACCAACTGAGCTACACAGGCCAGTGCTGTGGGGGCAACTTTGCTCGCAGAGTAGCCCCCATTCGACACGGGTGAAAGTAAACACTACCAAGACATGATCTGCCTGAGGAGGAAAGGTGGCTGATCCCTCACAGGGGAAGGGCCAAGAGCCCCCTGCTCAACAGGCTTTTATTGGATTCTTTTGCACAAGAATACAGGTAAGGATCAAACAGTAAATATCATTCAAAGAACTATGAGGGCTTGTTTTCAGTCAGGGTCAGATAGCTAAAGAGCCATAAAACTTTGAGGAACAAACTTCTTGCTTGGACCCTTATCATTTAAAGGAGAGCATTCTAAACAAAGCAGGTTTCACAGGATTTTACATATTCTTTCTTAAGCCTGATCACTTCGGTAAACCCACCCTTTCCAGCACAGGTCTGCAGTGCCTTCCCCATCATAGGTTTTTAGGCTTAAGTGGATTAGAGCCAGGCAGTGCTTCTCCCAGGTGGAAATGGAGATGGGGGGTGGGGAGGCAGAGATGAGGGTCCATCACTCCCTCTTTGTCACAGCCCCCCCTTCCCCAGGTCCTTCCATGATGGCCTCCCAAGTGATCATGTCTGGCCTAGGTTGCCCATCCCCAAGGCATCGTACCCGCCATGGACATCGACCATGCTTTGGGGGCAGGGGTAGAAGCAGAAGCATCGCTTGCTGCCAGAGACATGTGGCCCACATTCTGGAGGTTGCTCACTTAGCCCATGGGAGGCAGTTACAATTCCTGAAACCAGGGAAGGGCGGTTCCCAACACTGTGCCATTTATCTTTAACAGCACATGGAGTTCGTTTTATTCAAGTGATAAAAAGATTAGTTCAGAAAAACTAAATTTCACAGTGGAAATAATGTAAGCTTAAATATCTGTGTCATGTTGCTGGTACTTGCAGCTATAATGATAGCACAGCTTCAGAGTCACAGCAGCTACTCCAGATGCTGATGAAGCTTCAGCCACAAGATAGTCAGTGAGGTCCTGTCTGGTCCTGTGGCAGCTCCATGTCTTTGTTCAGGCTAGCACCGGGGTTCTTTCCCCACCTCTTTGGCATCAGAATGCTACCTGGTCCAGCCAAGGGGCTGTTTCATGGCTTGTATACAAATTCTACAGTTTCTTATTCTTTTTAGCTCATCACCATTCAGTTTGAAGGGCACAGATTTTATCAATGATTCTTTTGTTGGTCTAGATTGTTATGCTTCTAACTGCTACCCCTCAAAAGTGCAAAACAGGGTATGGGAGGGCTCTTTCTGCAGGCCACCTCCCCCGCCTGCCACAGATGAGAATAAGTCTACCAAGACATGATCTTCTTGGGGAAGGAAAGGTGGCCAATCTCTCAAAGGAGAAGGGTCAGGAGCCTGTACCTCAATGGGCTTTATTAGGCTTAATTTGCACAGGAATAGAGGTAAAGCTCATCAATCATTGTCAGGCAGTAAGAATCAAACAATAGATAACATAACTATGAAGGATTATTCTGAGTCAGAGTCAGTTAGATAACAGTTTGGTAACTGTTTCCCACAAGACTGCAGGCTCCCAAGTCTGATACTGCTTTATAAGTATGCTGGGGTTGAACAAGGAAGTATGAAATTTGTGCATAGTGGAAGGGGTGTTTCTCACAGTCATAGAAATAAGCACAGAGGTAAGGCCAGAATGAACCTTGTGGATTGAAGGAGTCAGAGACATCAGTGTGAACTCAGGTAGACAGAGACATAGGTAGGCAGGCAGACAGGCAGGCAGATAATACCAAAATTTTAAAAAAGTTGTATTGGCCAAACCTGGAAGAATTAGAGCAACAAAATTAATAACAATAGCATTTGATTATAACCTGAAGAATAGAATAAGTATTAGTTAATACTGTTGTAAATAAATGATTGAGTAAATAAATAGGAGAGAAGGAAAAACTGTTCCTTACAGAAAAATTCCAGGATTTCAAATAATAAGTCTAAATGGAATAAGGGCAATAGAAAAACCACCATTTGAACACCACAAATCTCAGTGGGCAGGACTCGAGGCTGAATGCTAAAATTAGTGAGTAAAAGTTTAAGGAGAAACAGAATAGTTGTATAACCTCAAAGTATTTTTCCCAAAATATTTATTGAATGCTTTGGTGGTTTTTAAAAAATGTCCACAAATTTTTTGATACTCCTCCTTCCAGGAGGAATAATTTATTTCTCCTGTGCCTGAGTGTTATTAACGGAACTTAGTAACTGCTTCTAGAGAATAGAATATGAAAAGAGAAGAAGTATTAACTTTACACTTAAGAAACTTGGCAGATACCACTTTAACCACGTGGATATTTGTTGATGCCATGTCTGTTTTAGGCTTAGTGGCTATCTGCAAGTTTTTTAAATTGTCAATTGAAAAACTGTATATAAGTGAACCTACATACTCCAAATTCATTTTGAAGGATCAAGCTTCAAATGGATCAGCTTTATATTAATATATTAATAGTTCTGAAAAAGACTTTGAAAAAATTCAACACTCATTGCTAATAAAAACTCTCAAGAAAATATAAGAAACTAGCATAAATCAATACATCTTTTAAAAGATTTAAACATAAAGAAATATACACAACTCCAATCTTTTTTCTTGAAATACCATCCAACAATGTCTCTGACCTATCAACAAAGACTGGGCACTTATCTTGTATGTACATCGTGTAAGGCTACAGCTCATTATTTTGTCATTAGCTTGCTTTTGATTTCTCTAAAGGAACCTGGAGAGATCATCTCATCCAAGGCCGGGGAACCGTTTCGTTCCCATCTAGGCCCAGAGCCCACAGAGAAACATTAGCATTAGTACGAAGTAACTTATTGCCATTTCAGCTATTAGTTTTTTGGGGGCGGGTCTAGTTCATAGATAGAAATGTGTGACATTATATTCAGGTGATTTTACAATTAAGAACAGTTTATATAAAATTGTTTCACAAATATGAGAAACACAAAAAACACACTATCCACGTTGGGAAGTTTAAGAAATGAAAGAAAGAGGAGAGAGGAAGGGCATGAGAAGCTGCCCGATACTCCCAGCAGGTGCTGACTTCATGGCTAACCTTCCAGTGACCTGGAGAATGGAGTTGGAGGGGGTGTTTATGTGAAGCTGCCCCGAGTGAGAAGCACCAGAGATTAACTTGAATCTGTGTCTTAGTGGAGGATGAGCAACCAAGTTCAAGAGTGAGGTGTTGTCAGGTCCCAGGGGTGAAAATGGAAAAACAGTATAATAACTAAAGTTTCCACGTGTAGTGGAGTATCTCATTTTACTCTCACACTAGCGCTGTGAGGTACTATCATTATTCTCCTTTTATAACTGGGGAAACAGGCTAAGGGGCATTAGGGAACTGGCCCAAAGCCGCACAGCTGGTAACTGGGGAAGCCAGAATTGGAACCTAGATCTATGTGACCTCAGAGTTTGAGATCTGCCCCCTCCCCACTACCCACAACACAGAGAGTCCAAAGTTGAGCAGATCCAGGAACCAAGAAGAGAAAGCAAGGATAGGCAGGAATGTTGTGAGAGAACTTAGCATTTGCTTCAAGCACCTGAGGTTCACTTTAGCGGTTGCTGGGATTGGTTTCCTGATTTAAAAAACCAACATTGGAGCAAACAAGGAAATAGCGAGGCGACAAAGACAAAGTGTTTTCTCTCTCACTGCCTCGTCCTGTGTGTGTTTGGGCAGGGGAAGGGAGGCAGACCTTAGCTTCACAGAGGGCGTGGACTCAGAGCCACCACATAGGACTATACCCCTATGGCAGCAGTTCTGTCTCCTCTAGGCTCTTCCAGGGCCAACTGTCAGAACTTGGCAGAGGCAAGGCTAGTAGGATAGTGACTGGGAGCTTTTTCAGCACAAAGGAAGTGGGTTTTGCTCTCACTTGGACCAGCAGGTGAGCCTGAGACTCCCTGTAGTAGGTCCCTGGTGTGTGTGTGGTGTCAGCCCACAGCTCTCCACAGCATGTCTTACTGTAACTAACCATTTGATTAACTAACCATTTGAGCAAAATTATGTGAACTCGGCCTTCCTCACTTCTACGTAAGGTCCATAAAGATGAGGACTTTTTTTTCTTGTTTTTTTTTAAATATCATATCTCCAGTTTTCGGGACAATGCTTGTCACCTAGTAATAAGCAATTTGTGTTGATTAACAAGGTTCCACATGAGTATTTGGCTGTTTCTGGTCTATCTAATCACTGCTGGAAGAGGCTAATCTACTCGAACTTCCGTGATGTTATCAGATAGAATTAGTAACCAGTCCTGAATGCCGGCTTAGCAGGTTGGAGCTCCACCCATCTCCTCACCCTACTTTTTTACTACGTCTTTACACGGGTCTGGAATCTACTTTCCTCTGAAAATGGGCTAGAGCATGCTGATCAGGATCGATGTCTGTGCAACTGGTTCTTGATACTGAATGCAACTCAGCTCAGAGTCTTCTGGTTCGTCCTCTGCCACTGCTGTCCTGGTGTGTGATCATTCCTTGGCCTCATCTCCACCTCATAACCATTCTCCCCCAGGGAGCTCCAATTGCCTCATAGTCAGAGCACACCCATTATGAGTCACATAGATGTGAAGAAGCCAGAGGAATATACTATTGTGCTGGTTATTACCCATTTTAAACAATAGCAGTAATGTTTCAGGGTAATTGATTATTTCTCTTTCTTCTTTTTTATAAAACTACAGTCTTATATGAAAAGCGCTGGTGGTAGCTGGTGTCTTAGGTTTCAGGTGAAGTTATAACTAAATCAATATCACCCAAGGATGCTAATAGCAGCAGATGGGAATTTGTGTGTGTGTACCATATTTTAGGGAAATTAGTTTTTCATCTGAAATAAAAGTAAGAGTTGTACTGGATACTAATGGGGAGAAGAGGAATTGACTGGAGGACAGAATCTTTATTGCTCCTTCAGATCCACTTGGCAACTTTTCACACTCTGTTCTATTCCCCAAGGCCTGGCTTTATCCATGGCCTTAAGTAGGTTGCCCATTGGGCATGGCCAGAGAAATAAGCCAGACGTGGAAAGAGAAATACCATATGATCTCACCTATAAGTGGAATCTAATCAATAAAACAAACAAGCAAGCAAAATATAACCAGATATTTTGAAATTAAGAACAAACTAACAATAACCAGAGGGGAGGGAGGACAGGGAAAGAAAGGGAAGGGTTGTCAAGGAACATGTATGAAGGACCCAGAGATAAAGCCAAAGTGGGGTGGGGTTGAGGATGGGAGGTGGGGGTGGGTGGGGTGAGGAAGAGTGGCAGTGGGAAAATGGAGACAACTGTACTTGAATAACAAGAAGACAATTTTTTAAATTAAATAAAATAATCCTCTTAGTTCCTATTCACAAAGGTAATCAAAAGTGGTTTCTTTTTACAGGACAGGGAGCACAGTATACCATCATTTTCTTTCTTTTTTAAAATTCTGTGTATTTATATGTCTATTTTTTACATTTTTTAATTTTTAATTTTCTTCAGTTTATACTTAATATTATTTTGCATTTGTTTTAGGTGTACAGCATAGTGGCTAGACAATCATATACTTTGCAAAGTGTTCCCCAGTATACCATCATTTTTGTATTTCAGGACTACGTCACTCCTGTTTCCTGTCATAATAGAATCCACTGGGAAGTTTTTTATTTTAATATCTCACAGATTATCATACTTGTCCATTACATTGATAACATTATGCTAATTGTATCTGGTGAGCAGGAAGAAGCAAGTACCCTGGATGCCTTAGAAAAACACATGTATGTCAAAGGGTGGAAGATGAATTCTGAGAGAGTTCGGAGGCCTGGCACACCAGTGAATTTCTATGGGTCCAGTGGTATGAGGCGTGTTAACATACCCTCTCTAAACAGTACCAACAAGTTACTGTACCTACTAGCATCTGCTCTCACAAAGAAAAGACCTTTTGGATTTTGCAGGCAGCCTATACCGTACGTGAGCATGCTTATTTAGCAGGTAACACATGAGCACACAGTTCTGAGTGGTGTCCAGAGCAAGAAAAAACTCTGCAGGTTCGGCTTCTGGGCAATTTGTCCAGCTACTGGGCCTTCTGACTTTGTAGGCCCAACAGTATGGGGAGCATTTCTTCATTGTTGATTCAGGTGATGCCAATGTGGATAGACCACTCTTTCTGCAAATTACATTATTCCAAATGAAAATATGTATGTGTGTGTGTTTATATACATTCAACCACTGTCTATATTTTAGAATCATTATAATATTTAATGATTTAGAAACTTTTATACTGACAGAAATAACATATATATACAGGCCAGGGGAACAAGCAGGTTTACAGTTATGAGTACACAAAACACAAGGTTTATTCTTGCACTATCATTTATTCATTATTATATTATTTTTCATGTGAATGACTGTAAACCTACTCTTGCCCCATCCTGTGTATGTCTTTCCTCAGCCTCCTCCTCATTGTCCTCCTTTTTCCTCTCCCTGTCTGTCTTTTCTTTCTCCTCTTCTTTCTCTTCCACTTTACTCTTTCTCTTTCTGAATAAGTGTATATCTAGCATCTCTTATGTGCCAGAGATTGTGCTAAGCATTCTATTCTTTGAGTTCTTTAGATAGGAAGTAACAGAATTTTTCCAGACAGACTCCTCAGCAAAGGGCACAAATCTCTATAAAAACCAAACTTGCTTTGTTTTCTGATTTTAAAAGAACATGCAGTTATTTATGTCATTTTGATTTTAAAATGACCCTCTTCTATCTGACATTATCCTCTTCCACTGAACTCTAGTTTTTTGGAAGGAATATATATGAAATTAGAACAGAGTCAAGGTACAATCACATGACTTCTGATGACTAATGGGGCAGCAGGTGTCAAAGTCAGATCATCCTATAACCAGCAGTCATTTCAACATGAAATGAATAGCACGCTTCAGAAATTCAAGTAAACATCATACAGGATAGCCTGAGGTTATGCTGTGGTTATAAACAACTGCCAAATCTCACTGGCTTAAAACAATAAATATAATTTCTTACTCGTGTAGTATATTTTTTTAACCTGATATGAACACTGTCCTGCATCATCCTTACACAAAAACTCAGGCTTACGGAGATCCCACCATCTGGTACTTTGCAGGTCCCCAGGGCAGGAGGAAGGAAACATAGCGAACTGTGCACTGGCTTTTGAGTGCTTCTACCTGCAGCTAGTACATGTCATTTCCATGAATATTCCATTGGTTAAAGCCACAGCTGCCTTTGAGGGGATGCAGAAGTACAATACTGACCTATGCCTTGAAGGAGAAGCAAAAATATTCCTGGGCAGCCCTAATCACCATCATAGATGTATTCTACCAACCCATTCAAGCCATAATTCCCTACAGAAATCTCAAATAATCGCTAAATATGTTATAATGAAAAATATCTGTCAAGATTAAAAATGGCAATCATTACATAATATAACAAGATCCTAAAATGCAGAGTGATTGAATTTATAGGTGATGAAGCTATAGATGCTTTACTTTCCTCTAATTTTTGACTTTCCTGGATTATAAATTTTCCAGAGTGACAAAGTAGCATCATTTTTTTTCTTTAATCCTCACCCAAGGACATTTTTTTCTTCATATGTTGTAGAGAGAGAGGAAGGGAGAGAGGAAAAGAGAAAGAGAAATGCCAATGTGAAAGAGAAGTATTGATTGTTTGCCTCCCATTTGTGCCCAGACCAGGGATCGAACCCAAAACCTAGGTGCATGCCCTGACTAGAAATCAAACCCACCAACTTTTGGTTACAGGATGATGCTCCAACCAACAGAGCTACGCCAGGGACGGCCACGTAGCATCTTTTACAGTAGAAAACACCAATAAACTTGTTTATAGTTATGAGACTCTAGTAACATAGAGGAGATGTTTATTTTTATTAAGTGAAAAGATCAATAAATAAAATTGGATCTATACTGTTACATGTATCTATGGTCAGGGACAAAAGAGATGAAATGTTACAGTGGCTGTATATTTTTTTTCAAAAGATTTTATTTATTTATCTTTAGAGGGGAAGGGAAGGAGAGAGGGAGAGAAATACCAATGTATGTTGGTATATCAATGTATGGTTGCCTCTCGTGCATCCTCTGCTGGGACCTGGTCTGCAACCCAGGCACGTGCCCTGGCAATTGAACCATGATCCTCTGGTTCACAGGCCCACGCTCAATCCACTGAGCTACACCAGCCAGGGCATAGCAGCTGTATATTGATGAATTTTAAGACTCCACTTTTTAATTTTTATGTTTAAATTTAATAAGTTGTACTGGTCAGTAATAAAATGCTATTCCATTTGGAAAAAAGAACAGGAAGTGTGGGGTAAATGATTCCAAGTTCTGTCTTTATTCACAGCAACCCACCAGGCACTGCCCCAAGGAGAAGACAGTGTGTCGGGTGCACCAGAGTAAACAAGGGAGGCCAGGGTTGTAATCCTTGCTCTAATGCTCACTTGGTTGTGATTTTGTTCAGTAGACTTAACCTCCTCTGGACTAGTTTACTCATCTGACAAGTGAAGATATTGATCAAGATGATCTCTTTATGCCCTCTGGGCTCTAAACCAGGCCATATGAGATCCTAAATTCCTGTGCCAGGGAAGGTGAACTATCTTACAGAATGTTGCCTTCAGTCTATTTCTACTGTTGGGCAAAATGATCCTAGCACATAATGAGTGATCAGTAAATGTTTGTTAATCAGAATTCACCTCATTGAATAGTCATAATAATCCTCCAGGGTAAATAGCATCCGTCTCTTTGTCCGTTTAGAATGATTTTATAGAAGTTGAACTTACATGCTTAATATGTACAAGAATACCATGGTCTATCTGCTCTAAAGTCAACACATACTTTCCAACACATAAGCAAATTAATTTCATTGCAGAGTATCTGTTAAAATTCTTAGAAACAGAATCAACTTTAATGCAAAAGCAAATCTAGAACATTCTTACAGTATTCTGAAATATGTAAGGTGCTTACTCATGTGACTGTTTTGTAAAGCACAATAAAAGGCATTGTGTTCTTTATTGAAATATTAGTGTTTTGGGCTTTGTCTTTGAGAGATTTACAAATTATGGTTTTAAGAAGCAAGTTGTAGCCCTGGCTGGCGTAGCTCAGTGGATTGAGCGTGGGCCTGTGAACCAGACGATCGCGGTTCGATTCCCAGTCAGGGCACATGCCTGGGTTGCAGGCTGGTTCCTTGCAGGCCAACTCCCAGCAGGGGACGCACGAAAGGCAACCATACATTGATGTTTCTCTCCCTCTCTCCTTCCCCTCTAAAGATAAATAAATAAATAAAATCTAAAAAAAAAAGTTTAAAAATAATAATAAAAAAAAAAGAAGCAAGTTGTATGTACTTGCACAGTGAGAAAGACACACAATAAATATTTGAGATTAGGGAGCAATTGCTGATCTTTATCCCTGACTCTTCACTTGGCAGATGTCAGAGATTAAAAACCACACTTGATCTCCTATTAAATTGCTTTCACTAAAGGAGAAAGATAATATTTACTTTGTGTTAAAAAGCAGATTAAGTATCTCTGGCATTTCTGTCCCAATCTGACTTGTGGCTTTAGAAGCTCCCTCCTTTCCCATAGGCAAGACTCCTCTCTTAGCATTTGTGTTAATATTTAGGTCTTTTGCTTTTGTTCCTAGACCCATCTTTTCCCAAATACTACCTTGTTTCCCTTCTCTGTTCCGAATTCCATAACTTGAAGCTTATTTCACTGTATTCATGCTCCACACATAGAGTTTAACTACCTGGGTAAGCCCTGCCCCAGTGCTACAAGGTAAGGAATGTATTCCTTCATCAGGGAAATGCTTAAGATTGTGTCACAATACTGGACTCTTCTCTCTAGAGGGCATAGATGTTCCTAAAATGTAAGTCCAAATAGCTTTTCTTAAACTGTTTGCAGTATAAGTAAATTATTGAAAAAAATATTTGGGAGCAAATTCAGTAAATTCATCAGTCCTGACTTTCAATTAAAGTACATATGTTGTTTTTTTTCTTAAGCTAGATTATAAATAGAACACTTCAAACAAATCATCATAGATACAGTGTTCTACATTCACCAAATTTTACTCATAGCTGCTCCCTTGTTTGCATACATAAACCTTCACCATCATATTGTCTCCTCCACAGGGTTGGGGTAGGAGCATAGATTGGAGGACTTATTCAAGGGGACTAAGAAGTACTATGGTGAAAACAAGGCAACTATGACTATAATTTCCATGAAAAGTACTGAAGGTCCATTTCCAAGAGTCTATTATTTTTCTTTAACTAATTTCTAAATATTGCATCCAAGCTCTTCTGCTTACTTAGGGCCTTCTCCTTGATTCTTGTATTGTTTCCTGACTCCAGGCTACACAAGGTCTGAATAAAAGATGACCAGCATTGCCCTGGCTGGCTAACTCAGTTGGTTAGAACATCATTCTGATGCACCAAGGTTGTGGTTTTGATCCCTAGTCAGGGCACATACAAGAGTCAAACAATGAATGCATAAATGGGTAGAGCAACAAGTCTCTCTCTCTCTCTCAAATCAATTTAAATTTTTTTTAAAAATATATGACCAGCATTGAGGAGACCCAAGGTGGTGGAGGAGTAAGTGGAGGCTACGCTAATCTCCTTCTGGGACCAATTTGGAATTACAACTAAAATGTAGAGAAATCATCCTGAATAACCAACTGAATGCTCTCTGGACAGAAGCCTTGTGCCCAAAGACATACAGAAGAAACCATTTCATGACAATGTAACTGGTAGGCAGTACAGAGCTCCAAGAGGGCTGGGTGGGCTTCCAAGGATGGCAACTGAAGAACCAAAGGGATATTTCGGTAGGTGGGGGGGGGGTCCTCCCTAAGAAGTATGGGGTCGAAACACCAAGCTAGGCTCCATAGCACATAGCACCAGAGCCAGGAGAAGAACCCAGATAACATCCAGTTGTGAAAAGCAGTGGGGTTTCTGTCCACCAGGGAGAAATGGCTGGAGACTCAAAGAGCCTCTTAAAGGTCCAACACAGAAAAACTTTATTTGCAGGCACTTACCCTGGTCTCCAACACAGGGAGGGCAGTGTGGACTAGAGACATGTGAGGAGAGTCTGATGTTGGTAGTTCTAGAGAAAAAAACCTGAAGGAACACATGCCAAGATTCATGTGCCGTGTCATTCCCCATATTGCAGAGGCCATCTTTCTCAGACAGAGCACTCCCCTCCAAGTGGCATGAGCCTGAGGAGAAGCAGTAGCCCTACACACAAGAATTACTCTGTCCCATCCTGTGGAACATAAACCGGCCTGGGCTGCTGATTGTAGTTTGAGACTATATCATTGATTAAGCCTTAACAACTAAGGCAATTTAGAGCTCTGAGACGTTAGCTGACCCTCCACTGGTCCTGGTACTGGTAAAAAAGCCAACCTAAGTGTGCAGCCTGGTTCTTTCTGCACACAAACAGGCCCAGAAGAGGTAGCCACATGCTATGGCTCACTGATAGCTCCAAACAGGTTGCCCAAGGCCAGTCACAATTATCACTTGAAAAAGTCTGCACCAGAGTTTGCAGATTTACCTAATACATGGAAACAAATACAAAGGAGCAGCAAAAATAGGAAGACAAAAAAACATACCTTAAATGAAAGAACAAGAGAATTCTTCAGAAGAAAAATTAGAGGAAATGAAAGCAAGCAATTTATCACATTGAGAGTTTACAGTAATGATCATAAGGATACTCAGCATGAAAAAAGACATAGAAACCATAAAAAAGTACCAGTCATAAATAAAGAACTCAATATCTGCAATAAGTAATACACTGGAAGGAATAAACAGTACATTAGATGAAGCAGAGGATCTAATTAGTGATTTGGAAGACAAGGTAGAAAAAAACACCAAGCAGAACAGCAAACAGAAAAAAGAATTTTAAAAAAATGAGAAGAGCTGAAGAAACATTTTGGACAACATGAAGCATAACAACATCCACATCACGGGAATCCCAGATGGAGAAGAGAGTGAGCAAGGGATTGAGACCTATTTGAAGAAATAATGACTGAAAACTTCCCTAATCTAGAGAAAGAACAAGACACATAAGTCCAGGAAGCTCAGAGAGTCCCAAGCAAGTTGGACCCAAAGAGGCCTACACTGAGACACATCGTAATTAAAATGACAAGTCTTAAAGACAAGGAGAGAATCCTAAAAGCCACATGAGAAAAGCAGGTAGTTACAAACAAGGAAGCACCAATTAGACTTCATTTGATTTCTCATTACAAACATTTGAGACCAGAAAGGGGCATGAAATATTCAAGGTGATGAAAAGCAAGAACCAAGGCTACTTTACCAGAAAGGCTATCATTTAAAATTGAAGGGGAAATAAAGAGTTCCCAGACACAAAAAAAGCTAAAAAGTTTGTTAACATCAAACCAGTACTACAACAAATGTTAAATGGCTTGCTTTACGAAGAAGAAAAAGAGAAAGAAAAAAAAGAAGAAAATGGTCTAACAGTAACATGGCACTAAATACGTATCTATCAATACTACCTTAAATGTAAATGGCTTAAATGCTACAACCAAAAGACATAGGGGAGCTGAAAGGATAGGACAACAAGACCCATATATATGCTGATTCCAAGAGACCCATCTCAGATTGAAAGATGCACACAGACTAAAAGTAAATAAAGATGGAAAAATATATTTCATACAAATGAAAAGGGAAAAAAAGCAGTACTTATATCAAAAAAATAGACTTCAACACCAGGGTATAATAAGAGACAAAGAAGAACACTACATAATGATAAGTGGAACAATCCAACAGGAGGATATAACCCTAGTAAACATTTACATACCCATCATAAGAGCACCTAAATATGTGAAGCAAATCTTTTTTAAAGATTTTATTTATTTGTTTTTGTTATTTAAATATATTTTATTGATTATGCTATTACAATTGCCCCATTCTTCCCTTCATTCCCCTCCACCCCGCATACCCTCTCCCACCCACATTCCCCCCCCCTTTAGTTCATGTCCATGTGTCTTAAGTTCTTTAGATTCTATATTTCCCCTACTATTCTTGCCCTCCCCCTGTCTATTTTCTACCTACCATCTATGCTACTTATTCTCTGTACCTTTTCCCCCTCTCTCCTCCTCCCACTCCCCTGTTGCTAACCCTCCATGTGATCTCCATTTCTGTGGTTCTGTTCCTATTGTAGTTGTTTGCTAAGTTTGTTTCTGATTTTGTTTTAGGTGTGATTGTTAGTAATTGTGAGCTGCTGTCATTTTACTTTACATGTTTTTTATCTACTTTTTCTTAGATAAGTTCCTTTAACATTTCATAAAATAAAGGCTTGGTGATGATGAACTCCTTGAACTTGATCTCTGGGAAGCACTTTATCTGCTCTTCAAATCTAAATGAAAGCTTTGCTGGATAAAGCAATCTTGGATATAGGTCCTTGCCTTTCATGACTTAGAATACTTTTTTCCAGCCCCTTCTTACCTGTAAGGTCTCTTTTGAGAAATCAGCTGACAGTCTGATGGGGACTCCTTTGTAGGTAACTGTCTCCTTATCTCTTGCTGCTTCTAGGATTCTCTCCTTCATTTTTATCTTGGGTAATGTAATTATGATGTGCCTTGGTGTGTTCCTCCTTGGGTCCAACTTCTTTGGGACTCTCTGAGCTTCCTGGACTTCCTGAAAGTCTATTTCTTTGCCAAATGGGGGAAGTTTTTCTTCATTATTTGTTCAAATAAGTTTTCAGTTTCTTGCTCTTGCTCTTGCTCTTCTCCTTCTGGCATCCCTATGATTTGGATGTTGGGGTGTTTAAAGTGGTCCCAGAGGTTCCTAAGCCTCTCCTCATTTTTTCTTTCTTTTTAATTCTTGTTTCTTCCTTCTTTTCTGTTTGGTTGTTTTTTT
The DNA here is from genome assembly GCF_014824575.4 of Sturnira hondurensis. NCBI lineage: Eukaryota > Metazoa > Chordata > Mammalia > Chiroptera > Phyllostomidae > Sturnira > Sturnira hondurensis. Next base: position 105,633 of record NW_028095541.1, on the reverse strand, counting down.
CTTCCTTCTGGTCCACCCCATTGATTTGAGTCTGAGTTTTCTTCCCATCACTATTGGTTCCCTGTGCATTTTCCTTCATTTCACTTAGTGTAGCCTTCATTTTTCCATCGAATTTGCAACCAAATTCAACCAATTCTGTGAGCATCCTGATCACCAATGCTTTGAACTGTGCATCTGATAGGTTGGCTATCTCCTCGTCACTTAGTTGTATTTTCTGTGGAGCTTTGATCTGTTCTTTCATTTGGGCCATTTTTTTGTCTTGTTGCCCTGTTATGGATGAGGGGTGGAACCTTAGGTGTTCACCAGGGCAGGTCAACCCAGGTGCTGGGTTGTGACTCTGTATGTGGAGAAGGGGGTCCGAGAGGGAACAATGGCGCTTGTTCCACTCTCTGCCAGATTTTAGTTTCTTCTGCTGCTTCCTCCAAGCAAACAGGGCCTTGCTGGTGCTGATTCCCAGATGGGTGGGCTTATGTACATTCTAGGAGCCTGTGGGTCTCTCCAATGAGCTCTCCTGTGAGGCTGGGAGTCTCTCCAGGCACCTCAACCTGCACAGGTGTTTTCAATGGATGTTTTGAGGCTTTATTTCCTGGTGCTGGAACCCTGGGTTACGCAGTCTGTCTCACTCCCCAATTTCGCAGGGTTTATCTGCGCACAAATGTGGGACCAACTGGTCAGCCAGCTGCCTTGTGTGCAGTGCCTTGCTTCCCTGTCACTGCCTCACTGGGTCTGCCCACTGCCGTCTTGCCCACCCAAGGTGCCTTTCACACCTGGTGCCACCGCTTTTTGTGCTCAACTCCATCCCGCTTACCATTATGGATGAATGTGTCTATTTTATCTCCTTGGTTGTCCGACTTCAACACATTTCCATTTTTTGTCAGTTCTTGTTGTTATCTTGTTTCTAAATTGTTGTTGTCCTTATTTTGGTTGTGCAAGGAGGCACAGTGTGTCTACCTACACCTCCATCTTGGCCAGAAGTGAAGCAAATCTTGATAGGCATAAAGGGAGATATTGACAGAAATACAGTTACAGTTGGGGATTTTAACACCCATTGACTTCAGTGGATAGATCTTCCAAACAGAAAATCAATAAGGAGACAGCAGCTTTAAATGACACACTTGATCAAATGAACTTAATTGATATCTTCAGAGCATTTCACTCCAAAGCAGCAGAATATATATACGTTTCAAGTGCATAGAGAATGTTTTCTAGGATAGACCCCATGTTAAGACACAAAACAAGTCTCAATAAATTTAAGAAGATTGAAATCATATCAAGCATCTTCTATTACCACAATGCTATGAGACTAAAAATCAATCAAAAGAAGAACACTGAAAAACACACAAAGCTAAACACATGGAAGCTAAATAACATGTTATTAAGTAATGAAGGGTCAACAATGAGATCAAGGAAGAAATAAAAAAAATACCTTGAAACAAATGAAAATGAGGACACAAAAATCCAAAATCTATGGGACACAAGGAAGACAATCCTAGGAGGAAAATTCATAGCATTACAGACCTATACCAAAAAACAAGAAAAAACTACAAAACAATCTAACTTCACAGGAACTTGGAAAAGAACAACAAAGTCCAAAGTAAGTAGAAGGACGGAAATAATAAAGATCAGAGCAGAAATCAATGAAAGGCAGTCTTAAAAAATGACACAAAAGATCAATGAATTCAAGAACTGGTTCTGAAAACAAGATTGACAAACATTTAACCAGACTCATCAAGAAAAAAAGAGAAAGGACCCAAATAAATAAAATCAGAAATGAAAGAGGAGAAATAACAACTTACACCAAAGAAATACCAAGGATTGTAACAAAATATTATGAACAACTATATTCCAACAAACTGGACAACCTGGATGAAATTAATAAATTCCTAGAAACATAAAATCTTCCTAAATTAAATCAGGAAGAATCAGAAAATCTGAATAAACAGATTATGCCTAGTGAAATTGAAACAGTAATCAAAAAACTGCCAACAGATAAAAGCTCTGGACCAGATGGCTTCACAGGTGAATTTTTACAGGAAGAACTAACACCTGTCCTTCTCAAACTATTTCAAAAAATCCAGTAGGAAGCAAGACTTTCTTGCTCATTTTATGAAGCCAGCATTATTCTAATTCCTTTGCCTAGGGCAGCATTATTCTAATTCCAAAACCAGATAAAGACACACACACACACAAAAAGAAAATTACAGGCCCATATCCCTGATGAACATAGATATTAAAATCCTTAACAAAATATTAGCGATCTGAATACAGCAATGCATCAAGAAGATAATACACCATGATCAAGTGGAATTTATTCTGGGAATGCCAAAGTTGGTTCAACATTTGCAAATCAAGAAATGTGAATCACCACATAAACAAAATGAAGGATAAAAACCACATGATCATATCAATAGATGCAGGAAAAGTATTTGATAAAATTCAGCACCCATTTATGATAAAAAACTGTCATCAAAGTGGGAATAGAGAGAACATACTTAAACATACTAAAGGCCATATATGACAAACCCACAGCCAGCATCATACTCAATGGGCAAAACTACAACTGGTCTCCTTAAGCCTAGGAACAAGACAGCAATGCCCACTTTCACATTTCCTATTCAGCATAGTACTGGAAATCCTACCACTGCAATCAGACAAGAAGAAGAAATAAAAGGCATCCAAATTGGAAAGAAAGAAGTAAAACTGTCTTTATTTGCCAGGTGACATGGTAGTGTACATACAGAACCCCAAAGATTCCACAAAGAAACTGCCAGAACTATGCCTTGGCCAGTGTAGCTCAATGGATGGAGTGCAGGCTGCGAACTACAGTGCTGCCTGTTCAGTTTCCAGTCGGGGCACATGCCTGGGTTGCGAGCCAGGCCCCCAGGTCAAAAGCAAGTCTCATGGCAGTCTAGGTACAATGCAGGCCTGATTCCCCACAGGAAAACCTATCTGTGGGCATGGCTCCTATGTGGTGGACCTTGCTCCCCACTGTCTTTTCTGAGTGGGGGCTGGGCTACATTCCCATGCCACGTGGAACAGTTCCCAACACTTGTATTTTCTCTTCCAGTGAAGAAAGTGACCCTTTGCATTCCTTAAAACTGCCTTGTACATAGTAAGTGATGAATATGTGCTGAATTGACAATCTTCCCAGTGTGAATCATATATAATAGAGGAGAAAGAAACCTAAGTTGTTTAGTAATTGAACTCTTGATTTGAAAAAGGTAAGAATGTGTTTATGAGACTTTTAGGATTTTATTACTTTGATTATGAATTAAAATGTAATTTAGGATCACCTGAATTGATATCACCCCTTTCTTCTAAGAAGCTCATTGGTCACCATGGCATTCAAAGCCACCATTTGAATAATAGAAGACTTATTGCCAATCCCACAAAGATCCCCTGGCCCAGAGACAGGTGTTTTCCGTAGAAGAGAGTAGTGGCTCCTTTTGAGAGAGAGAGAGAGAGAGAGATTATACAAAAACCTGTTTACTTCTAAATATTTGAAAATGAATAAAATTAATATAGCCTTTATAAACATTTTGGTAAATATTTTTACGTTTTTTCTTTTTTCTATCTTTTTTATAGTGTATGATTATACACTATACATTCTGTTGGCATTGTGTATTTCTGCAAATTTCAAGATAAGTCCTTAGTGATATAAATAAACATCTTCTGAAGTTGGGTTAGGGTGACATTTCTCAAGTTGGGGGTAATGATTGGTGAAAGATTCATAACTTAGAGATAGGGACTCTGAAATGTAAAGTTCTTTGGAAGATTAGTTACAAACATTTTCCATGGCCAGGAAAATAGAATGTGTCCATGTGTGAGGCAGTGATGGACATATACAGAGCACCTTTGAACCATCAGGTGCACGACAAACCATCCTGGCAGGTGGCAGGGGTGGGTGAGTGAGGCTATCCATCAGGTGGTGATGCTTTGTGGAGCAGCACATTTACAGTTCTCTGGCCCTCTTTCCTCTTAACTGCTCCTCTTCAAGTGGGGTCTCTTGACATGTTTGCTCCCTTCTCCTCGGCTCCCCACCCCCGCCATAGTCACCTGAGGTGTTGTAAACTCAAAAGTCTTATTCCAGTCCACAGTTATATTTTATTTGCTCAAGACTTCTTGTAGACTTCCTGAAATGCCAATTCCGAGAGAATCTTGTTTGTTCTCCAACATTCACTGTGAAGTATGACCACTTGTCCTTTTCCTGGGCTAAAAACACACCCTAGGGCTCTACTCTGGAACGAGCCCCCTGAGATGTTTTGGGGAAAGTAAGATTCATTCTGCCCAGATCTGGTTCCTGCTACAGAAAAAAGTAAGTGCTCAGGGGTCCATCTCTGTGGCTACCACTCTGCTTCTTGTTTCTGGCTGCCTTCTAGGTCATCTACTGTGGCCACCATTTTTTTACTAAGTTCTACCTCTAAGCAATATACCTGGTCTTCATGTGTCCACTGCTTTGTGAGGCCAATAGCTCCTCTGCTCCCATCTCTCCAACTATTGCAGACTTTGGAGACAGGTCCAGGCTTCTGGCTCCAATTTTGTTCAGTACTGCTTCCCCTGAGGGCCCTGAGCAGCCACTCACACCTAAGAGTGGTTGTTTGCATTGAGTGGGAAATAAATTAGTTGAGAAAGCCTCTCCTCTCACTGCTGGGCTTTTAGAATCTTCAGGGTACACCTGAGACTGCTAGCCTGAGGAGCAGAGTAAATCCCACAGTGCCTCTGAGGAATGTTAAGACATGTCCTTCCTGCAGAAACACCCACAGTAGTGCAGGGACCCACGTCTGCTGTACGTGAAAGGTCAGTTTCAGAAACTGACTCAGAATGATGGAGTTAAGGTAGCAATACCACTTAGGGTAAAAAATGTTTGCATTAACTACCATTTATTGAGTCTCCAGAAGGGGTTATGTTCTCAACATATGTTACTTCATTTATCATCACAAAAATGTGAGAAAAATAGTTATTATTATCCTAATCACAGGTGAGCAGAAGCTGAGAAGACTGCATGGCTTTCCCAAAGGTTTATGGCTAGTTAATGGCAAAACTGACACACAGATCAGGCCTGAGTCCAAGTTCTTAATCCTTTAGTCACCGTGCTAACAGCTCCCCACAGAGAAAACACTGAGCTCCACTTCACTAGCTTATAGCTCATTTGGGATCTGTATTGACTAGTCAGTGATTTACAGGGTCCAACTCTGTGCAAAATACATTGGCAGGCATAGGGAAAGATGAGCCAAAGGATGATGCAGTCTTTGCCTGAAAGTTGGAGAGATAACATCAAACTGAGTATTGAATAAAAATGCAAGAGTGAAGGACAGTAGGCAACAGTGCAAGCGTTCCCTCAAATAACAGTTGAGAGAATTTACTGTGTACCAGACCTTGTACCTTAAAAAAATTTATTGTGGTATAATACACTTTTTTACCTTTTTGTGATATAATATACATGACAAAAATTACTGTTTTAACCCTTTTACATATACAGTTTAAAGGCATCAAATACATTGACATTATCATGCAGCTATCACCATTCATCTCCAGAAGTTCTCCATCATCCCAAACTAAACCTCTGTATCCTATAAACAATAAGTCACCATTCTCTTCCCCCCAAGCCTCTGGGAACAACTGCTCTACTTTCTGTCTCCGTGTATTTTACTATTCTAGGTACCTCATGTAAGTGGAATCATGCAATATTTGTCCTTTTGTGACTGGCTTATTTTACTTAGCATAATGTCTCAAAGTTCACCCAAATTGTAGCATGGGTAAGAACTGCATTCCTCTTTAAGGGTGAATAATATTCCATTGTGTGTAACTATGACATTTTATTTGTCCATTCATCTGTTGATGAACATGTGGTTTGGTCCAAGCACTTTATTAAGAACTAGCTTATGAGGTTATTATTATCCCCATTTTCAGATGAAGAAAACTGAAGCTGAGACAGATTAAAGATTTTTTTACAGAAAGTGGTAAATTTGAATCCAGAGGCTTGAGTATAGAGCCTGAAGTCTTTCCCATTATGCCTGCCGTGCCCACGCTTTACAGTGAGAGGCACAGGAAACTAAACTCTGTACCTCTGAAGATGAGGAACCTGCACAGGTTGGGCTGGGAGAGGAGCTCTTCATGGCAGCTGTGGCCCGGGCTTGGGGCCTTAGGAGAAGTGCAAGATTTAAACAGACTGTGAGCCGCAAGAGCCAAAGTGTAAAAGGGTGGGGCAGGATTTGCTCTGGAGGAGGTTATGTAAGTACGGGCCTGCAAGATCAGTCATCCATGAGGAAGATTAAGTGCCAAGCAAAACATCTGCTGAAATGCAAGGCAAGCAGTGAGCCAAGAGCTCCCCACAGCCTGCCTGGGAGGACACAGCCTTGTTGTGCATCCTCACCCCCAGCCACTGGGCACAGCTGAGCATAAGGAGTCGAAAGTTGAACGTACATTTCCCCCAAACCTGTAGTGCATTAAACTTTTAAAAATCAAATGACATTCTAAGTGCCCTAGAAGGACTGGCTATTTAAAGAAACACATTTCTTTTTAATATAACATGAATTACAGGTTACTCCTCACTTTATATTTCATTGAGTCATGTATCAGCACCACCTCAAGACAATCCATCTTCTCCTTGTTTTAGCTCCTCAAGTGAGTCTTTCTGTTGAGGCCTGAGTAGGTGAGGACAACACACGCAGCTAAGACTTCAACCAATGTCAGCCCAATACGTTCAATAAATAATGACAATACATGCATTTAAAAACAAAAGAATTAATCTAAAGCTACTAGGGTTTAAATGAAGGCACTTTGAGGCTTTAAGGTTGTGAGCTTTTGAAAGCAAAAGATTTGCCTCCTTTCTCGGGGTATCCCTTGGAGCCTAGCACAGAGTAGTCACTCAAAGCTTGGAAAACATAGTCTCAGAATTGTGTGGGAACAAAAGGCAGGGGCTGCATGGAGTGAAGGTGAAATAAGCCCCTCATCCAGGTGCTGTGACAACTAGCAAAATTTTAAATGTTCTGGACACCACTGTCCTTATTTTAAAAGTGGGTTATCATAATGCTGTTCTCAAGAATAAAAGATATGTAGCCCTGTGCAGGTGGCTTAGTTGGTTGCAGTGCCATCGCGGTCACCAAAAGTTTGCCTGTTCTATTCCCAGTTGGGACACAGACCTAGGTTGCAGGTATTATCCCCAGTCAGGGCATGTATGTCCGAGAGGCAATTAATCAGTGCTTCTCTTTTCTCCATCCTTCTCTCTCTAAAATCAATAACATATCTTCTAGTGAAGATTAAAAACAGAATAAACATATCTGTTTCTTTCCTTAACCTTTTTCAGTGCATGACTTCTCAGCTCAGATATCTACCCATCTACTGAGAAACCCATGCTCCAGTCCAACCTCCCAGCTTCTGGTTCTTAAGGGAAGAATGATTAGGAAATCACATGAAAAGAAGGTTAATGGCTGACTAATACTATTCCAAGTCATATACGATAAACTCAGCAAAAGCAGGCAAAATGCTATCTGAGGGGGCAGGGACAGTTTTTGTTTAATAGGTACAGAGATTCAGTTAGAATGATGAAAAAGTTCTGAAAGTGAATAAATGGTGGCATAATGATGTGAATGTACTTAATGGCCCTGGACTGTACACTTACACATGGTTAAAATTGTGAATTTTATCACAATCAAAAATGTTTTAGGATACACATAATAACTGTATATTTTCTGAATTCGGGGGTCATAATGAGGATTACAAATGTAACATTTGGGGTTTTCTAAACTTTATCAAGGAGGGCTATTTTACAGGCTCATTGGCAGCTTATGACATGAGCTCAAAAAGATGAAATGGGACTCGGTCTCTCTCAATCTCTGTCCTTCCCCACTTCCTTCCCTCTCCTTCTCCCTGTCCCCTGCAAACTGATTGGGAAATAGCGAAATAATGTTCTTAACACAGTAGAAGTGGGCATTGGGAGGAAGCACACCAAGCAGCCATGATGTATATAGTAACTGTCAGAGCAACAAAGGCTTGTGTGCAGTTAGATGATGTAGGAATGTGATATCTGAGAGCAAGGAATGAGGGATGAGAGTAAAAAAGAGAAAGAGGGAAACCAACACAAGAATGCACTGTGTCTATGGGTTGATTACTACAAAAGGCAACTGGTTATATTTTGAGAATTCTTTGAGAATCATGAAATATTCCTCAAAAGTACCCACTTAAGGGGAAAAGGGATGCATCTATCCTTAGGTTCCTGTCCTCTTTTGGACAAACGTCACTTGGGTAGCTAACTCCTGTTCAGAGAGCTCATCCCCGGGGCCATCCCTTGCATCAGCATCAAAAAAGCCCCAGCAAAGCTGGCTGGAACTGGAGAGGCTTCCATCCTGGCAGCACAACTGGAACGGGAGGTCCCAAGGCCCTGAAGCTGTTTGTAAGAGGTGTCTGCCACAACATCTGATCTCCTTAATCCAGTCAGTCCGCTGACCACGGTTATTCTAAGGGAGGTTAAGGAGAGAGACCTCACTGGGGCGGACACCAAAGGCCTTCAATTTCTATTATCTATAACTTTCTTCTTCAATACAAATACTCTGTCCACAGTTTAAACTCATTTCCTAGAGAATACAAGAATAATGAAGAAGCAAAAAAAAGTCACAATGATGGCACATTATACATACATACTTGTATTAAGAATATTTACAGTGTTATGATCATGAAAAGGAAGAAAATCCACCATTCTGAAAGGTGTTTGCACCTTTGAGATTACATCTTTTTCAATGTAAGTGACAATGATCCTTATGTGGAAGGGGGGGGAGCCTGGAAAAGTTATGTATTTAAGGTATATTTCTCATATAATGATACTTTTATTATTTCCTGTTTGAATTTTATTACAAGTAAATCAGTTCATATTTAAAAACTCATAAAAAAACACCCTTATTAAGAACCTAGGCACCCTGCCTGGTGTAGCTCAGTAGAGTGAGCATGGGCCTGTAGACCAAAAGATCGCAGTTCGATTCCCCATCAGGGCACATGCCTGGGTTACAGGCCAGTTCCCAGCAGGGAATGCATGAGAAGCAACAATACATTGATGTTTCTCTCCCTCTCTCCTTCCCTTCCCCTCTAAAGATAAATAAATAAAAACTTAAAAAATTAAAAAATAAAAGAAGCTTTCAGCTTTATTAAAGAACCTAGGCATTGACTTCACTTAAAGTAATCATTATAATCAATGACATTGGAAAACTTGGAGACTTCTGTCATAAGAGAGTCATCTCAGAGATTTCAGTCAGAAAATAGCCGTGTTGAAAGGTGTTGGGGGAGGGAAATTTATCCAGTGAAGTAAGCACTTGCCCGTTGTATTGTCAATGCTTGTCCTTCCCAGATTCCTGACAGAGTCATATCAGCTGTCACTCCATGGAACAAAGTTCAAGTCCTTATTTTAACTAGGTCTCTCTTCACAGTTTGTGTATTGAAACAAACACATGAGCAAACATCAACGCTGAAAAATATGTGACACAAACACTGATAAACTGCAAGGAGAAAGAGACAAAGATGCAATTACAGTTAAAAACTTCAACACCCTACTCTCAACCACTGATTGAACAACTACACAGAAAGTCAGGAAGGACACAGAAGAATCAACAAGACCATCATCCAACAAGATCTGATACATTTATAAAACACTCTGCTCGACAAGAGCAGAATAGATATTATTTTCAAGTACCCATGAAATATATACAAATACAACTATATCCTCGGCTATAAAATAAATCTAAACAAAATTTTAAAATTTGAAATTATACAAAAACAATGAAGTCAACTAGAAATCAATAACAGAAAGTTAACAAGAAAATCTTCAAAAACTTGAAACTAAGCAACAGAGTTCTACACAATTCATAGTCAAAGAAAAAAATCTCAGGAGAAAGAAACAAAATATCCATTGATTGAACTAAATGAAAAATAAAATACAACATATCAAAACTTGTGGTACATAACTCAAATATTGTTGAGAGTAAAATGTATAGCACCAAATGCATACATTAGAATGAAGAGAAAGTCTCAAATTAATAGTTTAGACTTCTACATCAAGAACCTCCAAAAAAGAACAAGATAAGCCCAAAGCAAGCAGAAGAAAAGAAATAATAAAGATAAAAGCAGATCAATAACATTGAAAACAGGAAAGCTCTTTGCCAGCCAAGATGGAGGCGCAGGCAGAAATGCTTCACTTCTGCTCACAACCAAAAGAAGGATGACAACTAATTTAAGGACGATAAACAACCACAACTGCCAGAAAATCAAATCAAACTGCATGGAACTCTGACAATCAAGGAGTTAAAGAAACATTCATCCAGACCGGTAGGACAGGTGGACACAGGCAGCCAGGTGGAGAGGACCCATGGCAAGGCAACAGACAGCCTGGGTGATGCGGGGCTGGCTGACCAGGAGACTAAAAACTAAAACTTCTAGCTATAAAATACTATAGAAGGCCCTGGCTGGTGTGGCTCAGTGAGTTGAGTGCCGGCCTAGAAACCAAAAGGTCACTGATTCGATTCCCAGTCTAGGGCACATGCCTGGGTTGCAGGTCATGTCCCCAGTGGGGTGGGGGCGTGAGAGGCAACCACACATTGACATTTCTCTCCCTCTCTTTCTCCCTCCTCTCCCCTCTCTAAAAATAAATAAATAGAATATTTTTAAAAATATTGTGGGGGTTGCAAAGACAGGAGAAACTCTCAGTCTCACAAGAGAGTTCATTGGGAAGTGGGGCTAGAGTGGAGGGAGCCAGCTGTTGTCCCCTCACTAACCCCTTCCCCACAGACAGTGCCAAAATGCAGCAAAGAGGGTTGCCCTGCCCTGGCAAATACCTAAGGCTCTGCCCCTTACTACATAACAGGTGTGGTGAGACAAAGAAATATGGCCCAAATGAAAGAACAGATCAAAACTCCAGAAAAGCAACTAAACAATGAGGAGACAGACAACCTATCTGATGCAGCGTTCAAAACACTGGTAATCAGGATGCTCACAGAATTGACTGAGCTCTGTCACAAAATGAAGGAAGAAATGAAGGCTATGCAAAGTGAAATAAAGCAAAATATACAAAGAACCAACAATGAAGGGAAGGAATATGGGACTCAAATCAATGTGGAACAAAAGGAAAAAACAAACATCTAACCAGAACAGAATAAAGAAACAATAATTCAAAAAAATGAGTAGAGGCTTAGGAACTTCTGGGACCACTTTAAACACTCTAACATCCAGATCATAAGGATACCAGAAGGAGAAGAGCAAAAGCAAGAAACTGAAAACTTATTTGAAAACATAATGAAGGAAAACTTCCCCCATCTGGCAAAGGAAATAGACTTCCAGGAAGTCCAGGAAGCTCAGAGAGTCCTAAAGAAATTGGACCCAAGGAGGAGCACACCAAGGCACATCATAATTACATTACCCAAGATTAAAGATAAAGAGAAAAATCTTAAAAGCAGCAAGAGGAAAGGAGACAGTTACCTACAAAGGAGTTCCCATAAGACTGTCAGCTGATTTCTCAAAAGAAACCTTACAGGCAAGAAGGGGCTGGAAAGAAGTATTCCAAGTCATGAAAAGCAAGGACCTGCATTCAAGATTGCTCTATCCAGCAAAGCTTTCATTTAGAATGGGAGGGCACAAGTGCTTCCCAGATAAGGTCAAGTTAAAGGATTCATCATCACCAAGCCCTTATTATATGAAATATTAAAGGGACTTATCTAAGAAATAGAAGACAATAAAAAACTATGAACAATAAAATGGCAACATACTCATAACTATCAACAACTGAACCTAAAAACAAAAACTAAGCAAACAACTAGAACAGGAACAGAACCACAGAAATGGACATCACATGTAGGACTATCAGTGGAGTGGGGGAAAGGCACAGGGAATAAGAAGCATGGTCAATAGGCATCAAATAGAAGGGGGGAATTAAGAATATTACAGGAAATGGAGAAGCTAAAGAACTTATATGTATAATCCATGGACATGAACTAAGGGGGGGAATAATGGAGGGTGGAGGAGTGCAGGGTGGAGGAGGAATAAAGGGGAGAAAAAAATTAGGAAAACTGTAACAGCATAATCAACAAAATATACTTTAAAAAAGAAAACAAAAACACAAGAGAAAATCAGTGAAACAAAGAGCTACTTCTTAGAAAAGATCAATAAAATTAGCAAACATCCAGAAAGACTGACAAAAAATAGGTACAAATTATCAATATCAAGAAAGAATCAGCCCTGGCTGGTCTAGCTCAGTGAACAGAGTGCGGGCCTGAGAAGCAAAGGATCTCGGTTCAATTCCTAGTCAGGGCACATGCTTGGATTGCAGGCCAGTTCCCAGCAAGGGACACACAAGAGGCAACCATACATTGATACTTCTCTCCTTCTCTCCTTCCCTTCCCCTCTAAAGATAAATAAATAAAATCTTTAAAAAAGAGAAAGAAAGAATCAGAGATGTCATTACATGCTGCACAGACATCCGAGGGATAGTCAGGGACACTCTACAACCATAATGTTGATAACTTGGATAAAGCAAACCAACTCCACAAAAAATACAAACTACCACAAATTAGTCAATATGAAATAGATCATATGAATAGTTTTGTAACTATCAAGGAAATTGGACTTGTAATCTTAAAACTCCCCAAAATGAAATTTCTAGCCTCACACAGTTTCAGTGGTGAATTATACCACACATGTACTAAACATTAAAGAAGAATTAAGACCAATTCTATAAAACTACCTCCAGAAAGTAGAAGAGGCAGAAACACTTCCCAATTCATTTTAGAAAGTAAATGTTGTCCTCCTGATGCCAAAGCCACCAAGCAAACACAGTACAAAAAAAGAAATTCTCAAAACCAATATATCCCATGAATATAAATGTGAAAACTTCCAACAAAATATTATCAAACTGAACTCAGCAAAGAATTGTACAGCATGACTAAGTGGAGTTTATTCCGAGGATGCTAGGCGGATTCAATTTTCAATAATCTGTCAAAGCAGCCCTGCCTGGTGTGGCTCAGTGGGTCAGGCATCGTCCAGCAAAACAGCGCGATCCCTGGCACCCGCGCCCGCAGGTGCGGTTTCAGCCCTCGGATGGGCGGGCGCTTGTGAGGGGAGCCCGACTGGTGTTTCTGTCTCACAGTCAGCATTTCTCTCCCTCTCTTTCTCCCTCCTTTCCCCTCTTTTTAAAAATAAATAAATAAAATCTTTTTAAAAAATCAATTCATCCCCTTCACAGGCTAAAGAAGAAAAATCGCATGACTGTGCCAACAGATATAGAAAAAGCATTTGACAAAATGCAACACCCTGTACATGATTTCAGTGAGTCGAGACTCCATACTGCATTTATCAGTCAGTCGGTCCTCCATGGGCACTCACGTTCACAGAGATGTGTCGGGGGTGGGACACGATGCACTGAACTCCCGCAAACTGGGCACACACAAGCGACAGCACTCGGGGAAGGAAACGGAACCCTTCCTCCTGCCGTGACTGTGTCCCAAGAGTAACTGACTTTTTCATTTCAAATACTATTTAATTTTTTTCAAGATTTTATTTATTTATCTTTAGAGGGGAAGGGAAGGAGAGAGGAAGAGAATATCAATGTATGGTTGCTTCTCATGGGTCCCCTGCAACCCAGGCATGTGCCCTGACTGGGAATCGAACCCCAATCCTCTGGTTGGCAGGCCCGCACTCAATCCACTGAGCTATACCAGCCAGGGAATACTATTTAATTTTTTAAAATAGTACCTGACTATTAGTAGTTGTTGTTGTGGTTAGAAGAGATCTGAAGTTATTTTTCGTGTCAGGAAATCACTTGTGGCCAATAAAAGTAGACCCATGTAATCTCTAAGTTTAAGTGCCCTGAAATCATTTGTGGGGAGCCAGAGCTAGGGCCCTGAGGAGAAGTCAGTCACTTTATCACTCAGAATAAGTCAATGAATACCGGGTATCTAGTATGACGATTGGTACTTTATTCTAAAAGATAAACAGATCACCTAGACCATCTCCCTGGGTTGAACTATTCCAGTAGGAAACCAGGAGGACTCTCAGATAGCCGAGCATCCTGTAACAATATATGACTTTCATAACTGTAGCATCTCCTTTTTTTCCTGATACCTGTTATCATTTCTTTCTCTCTTTTTGTTGTCTAGAGAAAAGAATACTTGAATTTTAAAATGTAAAGTAGATATTTCTTCCGTAGTACACATAAAGAAAAATCTCACCCTCTTTTGCATCCTCTTCCTCGCTCTCCATATAAAAATGAGGCCCCTCAAGGCTCTGACCTTTATCTTCAAAGCCCAGTGTGTTACCAAAGAGACTTTATAGTTTGTTGAGCTCTATATTCAGATCAATTTGAGCCATCCATCTGCTTCATTCAGGATCTTTTTAAAAAGAAGCTTCAGATGTTTATAATTATCATGTTTATAATAAAAGATATTAGGAGAAAAATACATGTCCTCCATGTTTAGACCAGAGGGGGCCTATAACATGTTAGAATATCTCAAATGTAAAGTCTTTCTATCTCCATCTCATTCAAGGTAACATACCTTCTGGTTCAAAAAAAATCTGGAAATGAGTTATCCAACACTTCTATTACAGACTCTTGTGAAATGCCTTCAATCAGATTAGCCGTGAAGGACCACTGCCCCAGGATGAAGCAACAGTGTGCTCCTGACTTAACCAGACAGAGCCACCCACTGATAACTCCTTACCTCAGGCTCGACATACCTTTCACCACTCCCTTTATTTCTCTAATGATTTAAAAAAATAATTCTAAAAAATTACCTAATAGATTATTGACAGTATGGTGGGGATCGATGGGGTTGGCCGGGAAGGGGAACTGCAGAAACCGCCGGAGGCAAAGTCCAGATCCCACCCTCCAGCCAGAAGAATAGTGCAGAGTGTGATCAGCCAGGAGCGAGAATACACTTCCTGGGACAAAGGGCAGGGGAAGCGAGGGCAAACTGATGGATCCTGTGTATGGATTATGTCTGTACCCTCCTGCCCCCCTGCCATATAATGTAGGGGTAATTGTATTGTTTGTCGGGTGATTAAAATTAGCAGAAGAATAGATAGGGTTTTACTAGGGGTAGGAATTTCTTATGACTATATAAGCTTTGGTTTAAATATATATATAATTGAGGTCCCGCTTTTCTCTCTCCTCAATGACAACAGGACAAATATAAAAGTGTATGGTTGCTGCCAGCCAGATGGTAAGAGCAAAGAGTCTCTCCCCAAAGGTGATATTTGGTCTACACAACAGGTGCTCTTTGAACAGGTGCTTAAAATAAGCAGAATATGAAATAAGAGCTCACACGGTAACTTTGGCTGCCTTCCTAGGTATTCAAATAGGAAATGAAGTTAGATATTAATCTCTGACCTCCTCTCCTGGGCAAGCAGTGGGCCCGCAGGTGAGCATAGGAGGGTGAAGCTATGGTGGCCAGCAACCACAAACCTGGGGGCCAAAAGGGTTCAAGCTAAGTGTCAGCTGAGGTGACCTTGAGAAGCAAAGCATCGTTAGTTAGTACCAGTTGAACTGCTTCAAACTGCAAATAACAACACAGTGGGGAGTGGCAGAGTGATGGTCGTGTCTGGGAATCCTGAGCCAGATCTGAACCCAAATCCTAGTTTTGTCACTTACTAGCTGTGCGACCTGAGCAAGATATTTAAGCTTTCCGTATCTTAGTTTCCTTATCTTCCAAATGAGGGAAATAATAAACCTACAGGTTTATTATAAACCTTAACTACATGAATTCATTTAAGGTACTTAGAAGATTGCTCAAAATTTAGCTCGACATATGACAACAAGCAATAGAATCCCTTACACAAACAGACATAAGCATTTGGCAATGTATTATGTTTCCTCACAGGAGGCCCAGATGGAGAGTGGGCATCACAGCTGACTGGCTGAGCACACAGTATGGTCACAACCTCTGTTCTGCAGCCCTGAATGGGGGCTTTCTTTTCAGACTGGTAGAGGATGGCCACGTGAACTCCAAACACCACATCTAGAAATAGGGTGTGTTTCTGTCTCTGTCTTTCTTTTTTAAAAAAGTTCCTCCTCAGATTCCTCTAACATATTGACCAGAAATGATCTATTGGCAAAGGGAATGAATGGGTTACCCTTAGACCAATCAATTCCATCTCTGAATTTGGGGGTGAGGTCAGCTTCCCCCGGCTGCTTGGAAATAAGTGAATGTCCAAATGGTGCTTGGGCTCCATCAGGAAGTCGTCCTGGAAGGGCGAGGGGACAGGAGAGCGCGCATACTGGATAGCCCACCAACAGTGACCACTACGACAGGGGGGCCAAACAGCAAGAACTGGCTGCAAGGATGAGATAGGATGGCATAACAGAGTGAAGGAAGCAGAGTCTGGAGGGATCCATTTGAGGTGATTTTACCCTCTGAGAGAGTGCTGTTTAGAGAGTGTGGCCAAGCCTCCAAATGGGGCGAAAACTGTGAAGGACACCAAATATCACCTTCCTCCCTTAGTTCTTCTTTCATGGGCAAAGAGGAATCAGATCACCCTAAACTCACTTGGAAAACTTTAATCCATTAGGAGCATCATAAGATGTACTGATGTCAAGAACTATGAAGGTAGTTCACAGTTCACACTCTGCCCTACTTGCAAGCCAAGGCAGTAGTCTGCCACAAAATTGTGGAGGTTGGTGGAAGACTTGAGATTCCCGGGTCAAAGGCAAAGGACCTTATTACCCGCAACAACAGGAGTAGCCAAAACACCAGCATTTGTCCTAGTTCTCCAAGTCCCAGATTCTAAAGTGTGATGTAACGGTGGCCAGGTGACACCTGGACATACAAATGGGTTCCACTGCAGAAGAGCAATCCTGAGCTTAGAGAGCCCAAATATTTTACAATGGAAAGTTAGCCTGCCTGCTCTTGGCTGCAATAGTGAACATCATCTTTATTTTACTAGATAATAAGCCTGTAAATGAGGGAAATAATAAACCTACAGGTTATTATTATTATTATTATTATTACTGCCTCAGATTCTGAAAAAATTTCTCAAGAGTATGCCATTCCATTGGCCACTCTGATTAACCTGACCAAAGAGAGACTAGTCTGTTCAGTTTGTCCCACACAGCATTTAATTACACTACTGTAAATAGAACTCCAATCAGCACAATGAGGCCAGCCTGCAGTATGGACCTCAGCCATGCCTCCTGCGGCCCTAGACCCAGGCAGCTGAACAAATCCCATATATCATCAAGTTCCACCTTAGAATGCCGGGGATTTTGCTTCTTAAATTTCTGTATTGATCTCTCCACGTGGTATGCAACATTAAATGCAGGTACAGCAGCAGGTGTCAGTGATGGCACAGGCTCTGTCTTGGACCTTGAAAAGAAAGTCTAGGGCAATTCTCTCAAACATTAACAACCCTGACCAGTGAGTTGTGGCAGCTAAACTCAGGGACAAATTTTGAACCTCCTGTTCTAATTGGATGACTCCTGAGATGGGGGTAACTGCCCACAGGGTGTGCATGAATAACAAGTCAGTTACCTTTCTGGGGATCTCCCCCAAGTGACCAAAAGTAGCTTCCTTTTGGAGAGAGCTTTGAAGTTCTGAGGGCTGCATGATATGCCTAGGCGTTTCTCTGAACACTTGAAGATTTCTTATGATCATTGCTAAGTTGCCAGTCACTGTTTTTCAGGGCAGGAAGATTAAGGCCTGTAGTCCATAAAAGCAGTATGGTCCCATCATGCCCATGGAGAAGAAAGTTCTGTTTATAATGGTTGGGTGTCCACAGGTAGGACCTATACCATTTAGGGGAGATGTTGGCATGCCTCCAACATAAACTCCAGGCCAGGTGTGCTTTAAAATTCCCAGCTCAGTTTAAATAGTTCAATTTAGTCTTTGTTTTTAAAAGGACTGTCCTGGGGCAGCCAGTCCAACCTGTCCTGTTTGTCCACACCACCAGCTAGTGTCCTTTGCTCATTGAGGGAAATGACTTGGCGATACTTCAGAGAATAGGGCCTGGGAAGACTGTGGGATGTGTGGAGCTGGAGCATCAACTGCATTTCTGATCTACTTCTTAGTAAAGCTGGGGGAGCTGGTGCTCAAAATCAAAGTCAGAGCCAACTTGCAGAGAATCGAAGGTCAGCTGAATCTAGGGCACTTACAATGGTTTGGAGAAAACTTACCAGGGTGATTCTGAAAAACAAAGATCAATCAAACCCTTCTCTCCCCTGTGTCTCTTGGGTCTGGAGTGCTCCTATCCTAGGTCATATTGTTGTCTGCCCTCCACTGCTTGAACATGGGTGCACCCAATTCCAGTGTCTATAATTTCACCATTTTTTGAGGTTATCCCCGAAGCACATTCAAACCTTTTATTAAGAAAAAAGGTACAAGTGTGACTTGGACGTTTTTATAAAAGTCATAGAGGCCCATTGTGAGTCCCACATTGGCCTGTGTGAGCTACTGTAGCGGGGCTTTGTGACTGTGTGTTCAACCAAGTGGTGATTATTCCTATGATCCAGGACCAACCCAACTAGAGAATCCAGGCAGCAGAACCAGAGTTAAGTTGGAATCTTCCAGGCCCCATTGTGGCTGGGCTGCCATCTGGAAGGTATACCAGCCAGGCTTGATGTTAGGGGAGAGAGAAACATCACTCCCAAGACCGGTCGGGGAGGAATCTCAGATTTTCACAATATCTATACCACCTCCCACCCTTTTGTCCTGATTATTACCCAAACAGCAGCCAAAGGAAAATTATCTTTTTCTGGGCACAGCTGCACTCAGTGATTAAATGGCCTTACTGAAAGGCATGGACCTAGAGAAGCTGAGGAATATTGGGTCAGAAGTTTTTTCAGTCAATTTTTTAAGGAGGCCATCCAGCGCCAGATGCCTGTAGGCCACAGGAAGCATGGAAAGTCCGTCTGATTAGTATCTGTGCTCTCAGAAGCTGAGGTGAGGGTATGGGGTCCAGGGCAGGAAGGGCTGGGGGCGGGGGGAATCAGAGGGAGACAACCCCTGCAGGCCAGTCTCCCTCAGATAAGGAGCACTTGTCTTTTGAGAGGGAACGCAGTGTTCTGGCACTGAAGTCTGAGCTAATTGCAAGGTCTCATCTTTCTTTGCTGTGTTCCCTGTGAATGTATTCCCCCTGGCATCTCAGGAGAAGAGTCTGGCACCTAAAACAGAATTAAGATAACCCTGTAGTCCAACAGGTCCTAGCTAAATCCGTGCCTCAACACGTCGCCCCCTTCACGTATGTGAGAGGACATCTATCTTGAAGACATCCATCATGGCCCATCTAAGTCTTCTCTCCTTGAAGCAAAACACTCTCTATTTCTTATCATTTTCCCTCCAAAGAGGTTGCTTTTATATTCTTTACCATTTAGCTCACTCTCTGAAGTAGTGTCATGATGTTCCGTAAATACTTGATGAATGAATGAATCATTTTCTAGGAGCCAATCTCGGAGCCAGGGCAATGACCTTGTTTTATGGTTTCCATTCTTCTCCACCTGTCTCAGGACAACTGGAAAAATTAAAGTTAAACCGGCTAGAATGCTGCTTTTATTTTCTCCAGTGTACCTCAACCATTTCAGCATATGCTCTGTCTCAGTGGTTCTCAGCCCGGGAGAATTTGCCCACTTCCATCATCAAAGGGATGGTCACAATTTCCATTTTGAGGTTAAAATGAAACTTTGTCGACAGTCCTTATTTTGCACTTCAAATTTACACAAACACATTCACACGTTGGCTAGACTGTGATTCTTCAGGGACTCACCAACAGTTACGACAGCAGGAGAGCCAAGGTCCGCACGATTCCCGGGACACGGAGTATTATCGCTGCACGGGTTTTCCCAGTTCCAGGGTGCCCCACATGAGGGCGCCAGAAGACTCCCGTTGAAAACAAGCGATACTTTCGGTTTTGTTCAAACCAAATTGTACCAAAAAGAGTCAGAAGATGGTGCCAAAAGATTTCTTTTGAAAACCCAAGAAGTCAATTCTTCCTTCAATTCTTCGGTTATTAAAAAACAATAATAACATGGTTATCCTATATAATTAAAACAACGCAACAGAAGGGTCAAGTGCAAACATTTCAATTCAGCACAGACCAAATCTTTTTCTCTCTTCTAGATCTCACAGTCACCAGAAAATTCCCGAGACTGTAAACAACCCCATCGCCTGGGGCGGGTGGGGTTCTCGGGATCTGCTGTGAAGAGCCCCGCTTTCCTGTTTTGATGGATCCCTGGGACGAAAGAGCTGCTTTGGTGACTCCTCTCTTTTCCATGACAAGTTTCCACCCGGGCAAATGTGAGACGACTCCGACGCACAGCGGCAAGGCTGTCTGGAGTCCTGGGTCTTGTTCAAAGGAAAGCTCAAAATGTGCTGTTAGACAGACAGACAGGGCCTTCCCTGGTCTACCAAAACCTCACATCCCATCCCGGTCTCCTGCCGCGGCAGGGGAGGGGGCGCTAATCCTCCGTCCGCGCCCCGGGCAGAGCCTGAGCAGCTGCTGGGGTCAGCAGCCCTCGGTCACACCAGCTGGTCCGCCCGGAGGTGCGGAGGAACCCAGCGTGGGGCGCAGGGGGGAGGGCCCCATTTTTGGGAGAGGATATCACAGTCAGGGAACCAGGGACTGGGAGTCTTTCAGATGTTCCGTGGAACTATTCGAATAGTGATAATTCCCTGGAAATTGTTTTCTCTTTCTTATTTCACTTTCTGCCTTTCTTACTTAGGGAAAGGATGGCTGAACGATAATAATGAAAAGAAAACCCTGAAGTCTGAAACCAAAGAACCCCAATTTTGTCACAACAGAACGCTGGAAAGAGTAGACTAGAACAGGGCGGAGGGTGGGAAAAAAGAAGGCGGTGGGGGGAGGGGGGACAACGATCAGAGGACCCCTCTGTGCTGGCAGTCGCCGGGCCACCCAACGCCAACTCATTTAGTCCTTCTAAGGACTTAACCGTTTTGGTGTTTTTACCTTTATTTGACAGGTAGACCAACTGTGAATCTGAGTTTTGTTTTGTTTGTTTTTTTACAAGAGCATGCCACTGGTACGGGGTGGAACCAGGAGTCAAACCAAAAGCCTAAGAAATAAGTGTGTGGAATTTTAATAAAAGCTGACAACAAACTGTCTGCGGCTGTTATTATTTACTCGGTGGTGGTGGTTGTCCGAGGAACACATGATTTGCTCTCCGTTGCTTTGCCTGAAGGGGCAATGACCACAGAGGACTAGGATGGAACTTCGGCTCTGGGCAGGAGAGCGGACTGGCCTCCTTTCTAAGGGGGTCCCAGGACGCTGGGTGGTCTGCAGTCTAGAGCAGAAGCCGCCTCCAGGCTCTGGGCCATGGCCTACCTGGTGACAGCTTCCTGGCTTCCTCCAAGGTGGTAGCTTCCCTCTACTGTTTATAGATATGTTATAAAAAAAGAAAGTGCTTGTAAACTCCAGTGCATGAACAATCTAATTAAAGTAATTAAAGTAATAGCTTGTGAAAAAAGCAGCAAAGCTAATTATTATAGAGCAGCTGTGTGGGAAGACAAAAACGGCAGACGTTCTGCTCCAAGCGGCCCAGAAACGCACAGTCTGCAAGGCCTCTTCTGAGGATGTGGCTCCTCCCTCCTGCCGGAGATTCACACTCTTCTGCTTCTCCTCTCAGTGTTTCCGGGCTTTGTTTGTTGCTTTGTTTTGTTTTGTTTTGTTTTGGCAGCAGCTGTACGCGAGTGGCCCTCCAATGCTTCTCACTCCATATTGTCCCTTGTAGTCAAGCACCTGACTTTTTTCTTTTTAAGTCAAAGAATCGTGAAAGTTCAGAATCTGAGAACCTCCACACTGATAGCGACATGACCCACAGGATGAAAGGCTCAATTTGCAAATGTTTCCACTTGATGGTTAGCCAGCTTTTGCTTGCGCATCTTTTAGTGACAAGAAATGATAGCTGTGGCTGTTCTCACTACTGTCAAATACCGTTTTTGTTTTAAGCTGTATTCTGTCCCTTTAATGTCCCAAGGACTGCTTATTTTATTCTCCGTGGCCATGGAGAATAAGAAGCATGACTTTTCCAAATATTGGAGGGCATCTTGCCCTGACTGGTATAGCTCAGTGGACTGAGTGCTGGCTTGCAAACCAAAGGGTTGCTGGTTTGATTCCCAGTCAGGGCACATGCCTGTGTTTCAGGCCATGACCCTGGTTGAGGGTATGTGAGAGGCAACCACACATTAGTGTTTCTCTCCCTCTTTCTTCTCCTTCCTTCCCCTCTCTCTAAAAATAAATAAATACAATCTTTTATATATATATATATATGGCATCTGTATGTCAGCTCATGCTGTCCCAGCTCCAGCACCAAGCCTACTAGGTGTCCCACCCCCAGGAGTGGAACACCAGTTGAAAAGTCCTAGGAGAGGTGTTTACTGGAATGGCTAAATGCAGCCCCACAGAGGGGAAGACCAGAGTTTTAGCTGGGAGGAGCAAAGGTCACCTCAGAAAGGAAATGGGGTGAACACCAAGTTCAAAGGTAGAACAGGAAACAGACAAAGGATATCAG
The DNA here is from genome assembly GCF_014824575.4 of Sturnira hondurensis. Classification (NCBI taxonomy): domain Eukaryota; kingdom Metazoa; phylum Chordata; class Mammalia; order Chiroptera; family Phyllostomidae; genus Sturnira; species Sturnira hondurensis. The sequence continues at coordinate 83,150 of NW_028095541.1, read as the reverse complement.
ACAGTAAATTTGTTAGCTTGGAAGGTCAGAAGTAGATGAGAAATAGGTCCAGAAAGGCGGTTCAGAACTTAGACCATAAATAGTAAATTATTATAGGGGCTCCCTTTTCCCTAGTGACTCACATGTATCCTGTGGCCACACAGGGCTGATACCTTCAGGGAAACACTGGTAGTTCTTCATTTCTTCGTCATATGACAGGCTATTGAAACTGCCTTTATAATCCATTCCAGGACCTCACTGAACATCTCATCGAATAACTGGTCTTTAGTTGGGAGAATCCACCCTGGATTTGAGCATGGCCGGAGACTGAGGGCATGGAGCAGTGGAGGAGTTAGTGCACCTGGGAAAGAGGTAAGAGCTCATTGATGAAACATCACCCTGCAAGAGCCTTGAGGGAACGTTGAGTGCTTATGTTTGGAAAGGAGTAGGGATTCTGTGTCCTTGAACACAGGAGGGAGGCTATGTGGAGAATGAATGAAATAAGTTTTTAGTGGAAAAAAGGGAAACCAAAGGAGAAGTGGGCTTTCCCGCCATCTCTGAGAGAGCCAGCCTAGTGGGTCTGTGGTCTTAGAGTGTAAACCCTTTGAAAGGCAGGTGAATGTCAGCCGGAGAAGATGCTGAAGAAGTAAGAAAGATAGATGTGTGTTCTCATCCTGAGACTGACTACGGTTTATTCATGGCTGTAGCTGCTGTTATTTTTCATGCATTACCTCACATGACTTTTGGAATAATTCTTATGGTAGGCTCTGTTAAAATCCTATTTATGAGAGGAGGCAACCCGCACAGAGAAGTCTACGACTACAGAGCTGCCCCTCCGACCCTGGCTGTCTTCCTCTAGAGTCCCCTTCTGGAGTATGCACCTCGCCTCTGCCATCGCTCCTCCCAGCTGGCGCTCTCACCAAGCCCCTCCGCTGGGCTGGACTCCTCAGTTTCCCACTCCTGGTCTGGGCCTTCTCAGAGTTAACAAACAACATTTGAAGAATATGTCGATAACGCCAATAAGTATTTATTTACCAGCCTCCTCTGTAAAAATAAATGCCCAAAATCCACTTCGAGGATTTTAATTGAGGTAACTTTTCTTAAAATTAGATTGCTTTTCTGAACTCATACCTATCTGGGCATTTGGGAATGTCCTCCTAGTGCATTGAGTAATTTTCTGTTTCTTCCCGAGTCCGTTTCTAGAATGTGTAACATTTACGTGGCTCTGATTTCCCCTGGTATCTCTGTCTTTCCAAAGAGCCATCCAAACACTGCATGAAGGCTCTGCAGCGCTTTCTTCCCATTCAGGAGTGTCTCTCCTTGAGTCATCTTAATTTATTGGAGGGAAATTCCTAATTGCTCATAATTTATCACTCTTCTCACACTGTTTCAATTTCTGACACACTTCATTGGCTGCAAGAAAGCAAGATTAAGAAAAAAAACGAAAATAAAGTAAAGTAAAACCTAGTTCAATTTTTCAAGTTCCCTCTCACCCACGGTCACTTCAAGGTATTTAAAGAATCTTTTATTGTTGTGGCTTTTCTTAAGGCCGGCCTTCCATCACTGCCTACTTTAGATTTCTCAGTTCACTTTTACACCCCCTTAGTATTGTTTCAAAGCTCTCCCACCCCCACACTTAAAAAAAAAACTTTTCAGGCCTGCTGGTTCCATTTTTCCCCTGGTAACTTTTGGTCATCTTTTTTCATTTCTTAGTTTGTCTGAGTAGTTCATTCATTTCCTGGACCCACGATTTCTAAGGATCCTTAATTTGCCTTAGTACCCACTTGGCCCCCTCAGTCGGCCCTTGGTAGTGTATCTGGTCCCTCTAACCCTGTTTGGCACCCTCGTTTACTTTGTAATCATCTCTCCTTCCGATCCAGAGCTTTGCCTGCCCTGGTTCATCCTTCTGCTTGCTTCACCCAGGATTTTTATACCTTGGTTCAAGTTCAGCTTCCCCTTAGCTTTCTTGCCAATTGATTTTTAAGAATGAGTCAACAACCATTTTATTTTGGACTCCCAGTAAGTCTTCTCTTGTATCCATAGTCATGTGTGATAAACATATTGATTGAAAATTCTTCTTTTCATAAAACAGCTGCTTTTTTTCCATCACCTCCTTCTACTTGTAGGACATCTCATCCCCATAGGTCTTTTTGACAGCCATAGAAATTACTTTTAAACAACTTTATAGGTTTTCTCCTTAAAATTTCATTTTTATGAACACTTTTTTCCCTTAAACTATCTATAATTTCTAATTAATACTTGTGCTGTAGGTGTTTCTTATGGTTTCTGATGGAAATATTGTTTACTGATCCAAGCTTAAAGTTTTCCTTTTTAGGGGAGGGGGCCAGGTTTTTCTAAACCAATCATAAAGTCATTCTTACCTGAATGACTTTATATTTGTCATTCATATATTTGGAATTCATAATATTTGTGTACCAGTCTCAAAGAACTGTGCAAATAAAGACAGCTTCCCCTTGGAGCTGGACACTCCGAGGTATGAAAGAGTTAAATTATGAGCCGCAGCATCCAAACAATACGGCCCGACGGAACCGAAAGGCCAGCATTCCAGAGTCACTTCTCCCGACTCCTCTCAAGCCCCACCCGCCAGGCCTCCTTTGTTGCTGGCTGCTTTCCTCTGATTGTAATTCATTCTGTATTCCTTCCTGCTCCTCTGTCTTGGCTAATTGTTCTTTTCCCACACTGCTGGGTTTTAATTTCCTCCAGTTATCGCTTTATCACCAATGTCTACACTTCCTTCACTCTTTCTGCCCTGTCTCCTCTCCCCACTTTCAGCCACTCTGGGACCACTGCTTAGTTTCCCCTGTACCTTGGTTTGCTGATCCCTGAAATGGGAGCGGTACCCGTCTCCCTTTACTTCTAAGGCAGCTGCGCCAACACAGCTCTGTTGGTTAGAGCATCATCCTGATAGGCGTATCAGGCGCCACAGTGGCAAGTTGGGTCCCTGTCAGAGTACACACAGAATCAGTCAATGAATGCAAAAATAAGTGGAACAACAAATGGATACACCTCTCTCAAATTAATGAAGAATTTAAAATATTAAAACCCCAATCATTCTAGGACAGGCTTACCAGTGATGGACATGAGAGTTCTGTCATTATTTTAGTGAATATTCCAGTGAGCTTCACTAGCAAAGCTGGAAGCTGAAAGGATATGTCATCCTTTTTGGTTCCGTTTCCTCTGGTTTTTAGCTTAGCGAGAGAGTCCAGCAATACAAATCCTAACTTTTCTGTGTGGTACACTCACTTACAGGAGCAATTTTCTCTGTGTTTCTCTAAAAATTGGGGTGACATTTTGACCAAAAGCACTCTCTTTTCTCTAAGAAAACAATTTTCTTTCTAGCCGTGTTTCTTCACAACCTGGTGTTGCCTTAGGAATGCCATCATAATGCACGGACTAACAAGCCGAGTTTACGTGGGTTAGGAGGGGAACTTAACTTTTTAAAGTTGCAACCCATGTTTTCCAAAAATCTCTTACCATTACTACGTTGAAAGAGTACTCCAATATTAAACGTAGAGGGATTTATCCCTGGTGTGGAGAAAGGGAGACAACACTCAAGCTTGCTATTGTTGTTTTGTTTGGTTTTATTTCGCTCTTACAAATTTGCTCCTTTTTCCTCATAGTGCCTGGGGGATGGGGAAGTGAACCCTCCTCCGACCCAGGAGGTGGAGTGGAGCCTTTGTTTTAAGACGGAGGTTCTGATTACACCTGACAGGGCTGAAATCTGATTCCCACAGAGCTTACTCGCACCTTATCTTCTTCCCCCAGTGATGATTACGGCAGGAATGCAGCAAAAGTCGACACTTGGATCCAGTCAGTATACTGCTGAGTATGATAACAAAATCAAAGTTCATTTTTTTTTCCTTGAAATCAGCTCCAGGGGGAATTCTCCCTTCCATCTTTTTTATATTGGCCGACACAGCAAGTTTTCTTCTCAAGGCTGAATCTGAAGGTTCCTGGCTGAGATTCTCATAGTTCAGGAATAATCACATTTAATAAAAGTCTGCCTGAGAAAAAGACCCACATAACCTGAGCTGTAGCAATGATTTTGTGGTATTTGGATTCATGTCTGTAAAAATATTTGGACACCAGATGGTGAATTGTTAGGTGCATTTATCCCAAACTAAGGTTTAAAAAAAAATTCTCACACACACATGGCCAGGGGAAAAATCATCATTAGTTTTTTTTCCTGTCATGTTGCGTGAGTAATGGTAAAAGCAACAGCTAAAACAATAAGATTACTGTGTCGAATTCTTAATGTGTTGTCAGGAATAAAGACTGCAAGTAGTGCTGAAAATATTTTCTCCTCTGAATAATGCATGCCTTAAGTACGACTCACTTTGACAGCTTACCAAGTGTGCATATTTTCAAATAAACAAAATCATCCTGCTGATGGAGAAAGCTATACGGGGTGACCTCTCCCCCACCTACCTACACAGGACTGGCCTGGGAAGGAGCCAAACCAAACACTGAGCCAACAGCCCAGGGCCTAGTCTTTAATCCAAAATAGCTTTTTCTCTGCGTGTTGGTGTTGTTTTTCCCAGCCAATTCCTAAGTCTCTACTCTAATGGGCGGGGAGGCACGGGATGGATAAACCAAAGCAGGATAATAGAAAACTAAATGTATATTTCACTGCGGAATGGATGATATGTTTGTGGGAGAGTTGTTATTTATGTCACACGGTGGTCACGCTCCATGGGGCTTTGGCCGTGCATTTGTTGTTTGTGTCAGAGCGAGTGGGAACTGCTTTCGGAGGGAAATCCGGCTCCTGCCCACCGATACACCTTCGGCTGCCTCTTCACAGAGGCGGGGCTGTGGAGGCACCTGACTGGTTAGAAACCTTCGTTTTCACAGGTGGAGGCCAAGCTCTTAGGTGTAGATCTGCAGCCAATCAAAAGTGTGGAGTTTCAACAGGTTAGGTCCCCGCCTAACAATTTATTCCCGATTTCTCTCTGCTGCTTGGAGCGTATCAAAACTTCATTGGAGATAATAAGATTTAAGGAAGAATGCAGCCCATGGTTTCTTTCAGATATTTTACACTTAATTCTTGAATCGAGTCATATAATTAAAGAACTTCATTTTGAAATGTATCATTTAGTTCCCTCCAAGGACTTTTCAAGGATGTCCCTTTGCTGTTAGGCCCTAAAGTAAGGCTCTGTAAGTGACACTGTAAGAAACACCTATTGGAAACTCACTTGCTTTAAATGTTATTCATGAAAAAAAATTATATCAAGTGCCCTTTTTGAGAATGCATGGTAGAAATGTTTTTCAGCTCTTAAATCTCCTGAGGCCCTGGTGTGTATGCCAAACTCCATGAATACTATGACTGGTCTGATTCATTCATTGCTCAGAGCTGTATCTGTGGTCCTTCTTTAGTGGCTGCTTGAATCCTAGGGTTGGAATTTCTGTGTAGTGGCTTTATTTCTTGTTTTGCTTTACTATCTTTTTTTCTTTGCTGTGATTTATCTCTTTTGTTTCAGTTTAGCATATGATTTTTAGAAGTCACCTAAGATGTCTTTGAAAATGAGCCAGGGACAAATGATTATATTGTTCAGTCTTATGGTATTACTGAGCAAACACCAACAAGAAAATACTCATGGAAATACCCCCAAAAGTGTGAATGATTATTGGTGTAAATTCAAGGATTTAAAAAAATATTTTATTTAGAGAGAGGGGAAGGGATGGAGAAAGAGTGGGAGAGAAACATCAATGTGTTGTTGCCTCTCATGTGTCCCCTACTGGGGACCTGGCCTGCAACCCAGGCATGTGCCCTGACTGCGAATCGAACCTGCGATACTTTACTTCACAGGCTCAATCCACTAAGCTACACTAGCGAGGACACAAGGATGTTTTAATTACACCAGATAATTGAGAATTTGATATACAATGACAGCTATTGTAACTTGAGGCACAGGGGAAACAGAAGGACATGTTGATTTCATACTCAAAAAGGAAGCAAAACTCTCTATTGGGTAGGACTCTCCTGCTGAGAAAACCAAGACTCACAAGAAGTTACAAAGGTACCACCTGACCCTTCACTGGGTGGAAGCTGGTCCTGAAAGGGCTCATGGGGCCACAGCTGGAAGTCAAGGACTACTCCCTCAGGAGGGACGGGCTACTCTCCTGAAACAGTGAAGCAGGGAGGGAATTAATTCCTCCTAACGTAATTTAATGCTTCTCTCTCCTTTATTTTTCTTGTTTATTATTATTACTATTATTAGTATTGTTGTTGTTACATATACAAGCCAACTATAACTTGATCCTTATTTCTACTGAAATAATGGTACATGATACTCATATTTACATGAGATAATGAAGCTCACTTATGAAGAGAAAGTCTATCAAATGCATTCAACAATGTGCCTGGCATTGAGGATAAATGAGTAAGCCAGAATCTCTGTTCTCAAAGAGCTCACCCCTTTTGGGCCCTTTTTGTTTTTTAATTTATTCACACAGTATTTACTGACTATTGGAAGGGACGGCTATAAGAATTATTGTGGGAGGGCACTTGAGTTGCAATAACTTGGGAGCAATGCAAGCCCGCCCGAGGAAATAGCATCCAGATCGAGACCTGAAGGATGAAGAATTGGTTCAGCAACCAGCGATGGAAGAGGAATGTGCTGAGCTGTTGGAACAGCGTATGCAAAGTCCTGAGGTGGGAAAGAGATGGTCAGGGTGGCTAGAGAGCAATGAGGGAGGGCCAACGTACATGAGATAAGGTGACGAGGTACCAGATGAGGTCATCCTGCAAAAGACATTTTCTCTTCTCCCAGAAAGACACTCAGCCTTTATCTCCTCCAAGTCTTTGCTCTAGCTACCTTCTCAGTTCGACCCACCCTGCCATTTCCATCTAACTTAACAGTCCCCTTGCTCCTAGTACTTTCCTTTGCATCTATCACTTTCTAACATAGTATAATGCATTATCTATTCATTATGTTTCTTGTTTGTGCCCTCACCCCTTCCCATGGGCTCCAGAAGTCAGCGGTTTGTGTCTGTGTTGTTTAGTGATATATCCCCAACATCTAGAACAGCGCCTGGCAAGCGGCAGATCCTCAGTCAATCACTGTTGAATGGAATGAAATTAAAGGGCAATAAATATTTTTAAGCAGGGATATAAACATATTTATATTTTGAAAGATAATTCTGGATGCTGAGTGAAAAGAATCTAAAAGACGCTCTTCTGAATTGCTCTCAACTCCCGCATCTTAAACCAAGACTAGGCCCAGAAGATGTTAAGCTTCTTTCTTTTCCTTTTACAATCATTCAGATGGAAAAAGAAACAACGTGGGTATTATGAAGGCTTTAGGCACATGGGCGAGAACCACAGAAGGGAAAGCTAACTGCCCTATCAAGTCAGCTCAAGCCAGAAGCACAGACTGTGTGCCTACCTGTCAACAAAGCCCAAAATACCTGGGATCGATTAAAGCACAGGTTACAAACGAGTGTTCGTGTCTCAATTCTTTTTGCTGAGGCTTGCTACTGCCTCGAGGAAGAAACTGTTTACTTGTCATATTAGATTTTTTTCAGGTTTCACTCAAAAGCAAAGCAATTTGTATAGGTTAACTCTTTTTAAAGAAGTCTATTGAAAGAAATTGCCTCAGGATGGGACAGTCATACTCCATTAAGAGGAGATTTATTGGTTACACAGGCTTAGAAAGCCTACTCTAGGCTGATTCATTCATTCAACAAATATTTATGAAGCATTTTGTAGACACACGGCCTTGCGGGGGAGTTAAAGCTGCAGTTCTTACAGAGATTCCTCACAAAGCTTATCTGCTGGTTGAGGAAATGACATATATACACAAGAAGTCAAGTGCAGTCAGGACACAAAACATGGCCCACGCAGCTTGTGAGCGACAGCTGCAGGGTGGCCAGAGGGGCCGCAGACTCTCTCCCCAAAGCCAGTCGGCGTGGTGGTCACTACTCAGTCACACAGTAAAGGAAAATGCAATGCGTTTTTCCGAAGTTGAGTATACTATGTTGAAAAAAAAAACCTGAGCGTTATTTTGAGGACATATCTTTTTGAGTTATATAAGTTTTTCTTTAATAAGTTGATTTTTGATGGTGCTTTTAAAAAGTATTTTGGCAGAATAAAAACTTGACAATCCTATATTCGACTTTGCTAGTATTTTAAAATGCCTTTCTGATCCACAAAAAGTAGAAAGTGCTGCTGTTTTGGCAAACAGGACGGACTGAGGGGAGCTTCGCTAACCCAGCAGGACAAACTGGGTGGGATTTTGATGGTCAGACTGGATGCAGACAGACATCCTGTATTAAGTCTCGGCACACCTCTGTTAAGTTGAAGTAAGCCATGCTTTGTGCGGAGCTGATGTGGACGGAGGTGACAATGGGGACAACCTGCTTGGAGTCTCCCTCCGTGTGTATAGGGGACTTGGGGAAATAATTTGAAGAGTGAAATTGAGGCAGACTATGGAGAGCCTCGAAGGTCCAAGTGAGGAGGTGGGCCTAAGAGAAGTGCACAGCCTTTTAATGGACAGTTTTAAAGTGAAAAGTAACATGAAGGAATACCAATTTTAAAAGATTAATCTTAGTGTAAACTACAGACTTCAGACAATAATGAATGGCCACTGTAGGTTTACCAATGGTAACAAATACACCACTACAGTAGGGGTAGATCTCTAGTGGGGAAGGTTGCGCCTCTATAGGGGAAAAGGGCATAAGGGGACTTTGAACTTTCCACTCGACTTTCCTGTGAGACTAAAACTCTCTTAGAAACAAAGTCTGTTAAAACACCGAAAAGATTACTCTGACAGCTGGACGCGAAGTGGATAGGAGTGGGGAGGATCCTGTTGAGAGAGTCCTGAAACTTACAGTTTGGGGAGTCTTTTCTAAGAGAAGGAATGTCGAGTCACAAGTACAAAACTGGGTACAAGCCGTTGAAAGGGGTCTGTCTCTGCAAGCGAGGTGTCCTGGAGTTGAAGACGTATTGCCAAACGACAAATCCACCTTTGGAAGGGAATGACTCTAAAGACAGAGAACCCAGTCGGGAAGCACTTGTAAATATCCCAGACCCAAGAAGGGCTGTGAACAAAGTGTCAGCAAAGAAGATGGAAGACAGCGAATGAGTTTACGCATTAACAAGCAGGAAAATCCGTAGTGTGGGCAGTTATAGTTGACCCTTGCACAATGTGAGGCCTTGGGGTGCCGAGGCCCTATATAGCTGAAACTATATGGGTAACTTTTGAGTCACCCCAAACCTAACTACTAATAGCCTACTGCTGACTGGAAGCCTTACCGATAACACAGGTAGTTGGCTAACACATATTTTATGTGTTATATGTATTATATACTGTCTCCTCACAATAAAGTGAGCTAGAGAAAAGAAAATGTTATAAAGAAAATCACGAGGAAGCCCTATTTGGTGTGGTTCAGTTGGTCGGGCATCATACTACAAAGTGAAGGCCTCCGGTTTGATTCCAGGTCAGGGCACACTCCTGGGCTGTGGGTTCGGTCCTGATGGGGGCGATTATGGGAAAGAACCCATCAATGTTTCCTCTCACATTGATGCTTCTCTTCTCTCCCTCTCTTCCACTCTTGCTAAAAATAAATAAATAAAATCTTAAAAAAAGAAAATCTTAGGAAAAATACATTTAGTATTTATTGGGGAAAAAAAACATGTATAAGGGACCCATGCAGTTCAAACCCATGTTTTTTAAGGGTCAACCATATTGGAAATTGGAGGGGAGGGAGGCAACAGCAAAGGTGACTCTAAGGTCTGGCCAGCCGGGTGACGATTGCACTGTAGTCAGAGATAGGGAAGTCAGCCCTGACCGGTGTGGCTCAGTAGGTCGGGTGTCATCCTACAAAGTGAAACGTCGCTAGTTTGATTCACAATTGGCCAGGGCACATGCCTGGGTTGCTGGCCAGGTCCCCCCAACTACCAATCAATCAATGTTTCTCTCCCTCTCTTTCTCCCTTCCTTCCTCTCTCTCTAAAAATAAAGTAATCAGATCTCTTTAAAAAGAAAAGAAATTGGGAAAGCAGGATAGAAAACATTTGGGGGAACACAGAAAATGGGGTCATGTTTCCTCAGGATTGGTGACAGCATTTCTCTGAGGAGGTTGGAGGCAGTCGGCAACAGCTCCTAAGTGCCACCCCCTGGAAGCCAGGGGCATGAATGAAATTTCTAAGCCAGAGAATTGAGTCTGACAGAGCAGAGTCCTCAACAGGAGTACATATTCAATTGTGTGACATTTTTAATTCTGTTCTGGGCCCCAAGAAATCATAGAGGAATAGAAAATTGTATTATTTGTTCCAAGAATCCAAGTAAAGACAGGAAGCAGTGGTTGCTGGTTACCTTTTCCGGGAGTGGCCCAGAGGATGTTTCCAGGAAAGATTCCTCTCTGCCCTCTAACTTGTAGAGCTTTTAGAATAGACATAGGACCTCCAGGGTGGAAGTCCTGGGGCACAGAGCAGATACAAATAATAGAGAACCAAAAGGGAACTTCCCCAGAGGCCAAGCACCCTTGCACAGCCCTCAAAAAGAAAGGGAAAAAAGCAAGAGAGGGCATGTGGAACTTTCCCTTAAAGTGGGGTTACATCTCTCTTCCTTTCCCACCTCACCTTCTTCATTTTCTCTGCTTTCCTAAATTTCCTTCCATCACCTAAACAAGCATATTCAATGGAAGTGAGATTAGGAAGATCCCATATAACAAAAGACCCCATATAACAAAGTATCCCATATAACAGTTGTAAGCTATTTTGAAAGACTAGCCATCATCAATGCTATTACAGTTTCTTCAGGTGAATCATAGTTTTACCAAACACACACCTAAATTAGTAAGAACTAGAGCTATGTGTGGCCTCTTCTAGTGCTCAGTAGAGTTGTGGAGTTGCAGAGTTGGCCTCAAACGCCAGGACACAAATCTTGCATCTCACTCTCCAGTGGGGTAACTGTGGGCAAGTTATCTGTTCTCCTCATCGGAGCAGCGCAGATAACAGCAGCGCCTCCGTGTAGGGTTGCTGAGGAGGCTGCGGGAGGCGGCCAAGGCAGGCAATCAGCAAAGCCCTTAGAGAGGCTGTAAGTATCGCAGTGGCTCTAGATCTGGGGGTCCTGAAGACTACACAACCTTGGGGCGCTCTTTAACAAAAAAGAAGACAAGTCTTACATTGGTAAGTTTTATATGAACTTAACAACTCTGTGAATACGTTGCTGAGGCTTCCTTCAGGGTCTGGGAAGGGCTTGTTAAAGCCAGAGGTACTGAAGCTTCAAGGTACACCCACCTCTGAATAGACATTCAAAATAGATGTTAGCCTTTGCTGTTATTTATTTATTTACTTGAAAAAATGTTTATGGAGCACTTACTACGTGCTGGCTGTGAGCTCCCACTAGGTAGAGGGGGTGGTTGCACATCTGGAGATACCATGCCCTGGCTAAAGGGAAGGTCATTAAATATCAAAGCAAAGCGAAATTCTTATCTAAAGAATGTGCTTTGATTTGACAAAACATCTCAAAGCTAATACGTGACTGCGAAACACGCTGCAGACCTCCTCACAGAAATGCCGCACAAATGGGACAGAGGAACTACCTGTGGTCACCGTTTTTACTTTTTTCTTTAAAAAAGTTGTGGTAAAATGTACACAACTTAAAATTATCTTAGCCATTTCTAGGTGTACAGTTCCGTTGAATTAAGTGCCCTATACCCACACTGTCTTACAACCATCCCCACCACTCATCTCTAAAACTCTTCTTACCTTCCAAACTGAAGCTCTGTACCCATCAGACAGTAACTGTCCACCTCCCTCTTCCCACAGCCCCTGCAAACTACCATTTCACTTTCTAGCTCTATGATTTTAGCTCTACGCTAGCTCTAGAGTCGTCGAACACTCTAAAAGTATTTGTACCTTAAATGTATAAGTATCCCCTTTACAGCACCTCATATCAATGAAATCACAAAGCATTCATCTTTTTGTGAATGATTCTATTTAGCACAATAGCTTCAGGGTCATCCATGTTGTAGCACGAGTTAGAATTTCCTTCTTTGGAAGGCTGAGTAATATACCAGTGTTATGCCACATATACACCACGTTTTGCTCATCGATTCGTCTGCTGATGAATACTTGGGCTGCTGCTGTGTTTTAGCCGGTATGAATAATGCTGCTGTAAACGTGGATACAGAAGTGGCCATTATTTTAATGTTTCTTTAGAACATTTGCATTCCCACAATCACTTACTAGAATGTACTGGGATGATCCCTGTCCTTCGTTCACAAGTGAACTAATGCAGTCAAATGCCCATGAGCCAGTAATCAAAATTAAATTCTTCAGCATGGTTGGCCCCACCTCTCGTTGCCGTGGGCAAGGACAGTGGGTCAGTGGAGCCACTGCCCCACTTCTAAGTCCTGATCTAGGACTTAGAAGATCTGGGTCCTGGTTCCAGCGATGCAGTGAGCATCCGCTCCTTACGCCATGTCACGGCAAATCCTTCCCTCTTGCTGGGGGGCCTCAGTCTCCGCACCTGTTTTGTCAGTGATTTGAACTAGAATTTCCGTTCTTGGATGATGGACTCGGCCTGCATCTTGGGAAACTCCCCATTGCCAGGCAAACTGGGACGACTGGTCACCCTCCCTTCAGCAAATACTCAGATCTGACACCAGTTTTTAAAACGTGCTGGATTGAATGGCGAAAGGCTGTTTGATCTCTTCCCCATCCCCCAAGGAAATATCGAAAGGGAATTCAGTAGCTGAGGAAGGCCATGATAAAATTCCAAATGTGTAATTTTTAACAGGGCTTTTGGGAAAGCGTTGCGTTTAGTTCCTGTTAAGAAGTCATCCTTCACAAACGTTCTGGTTAGGAAGGTTTGTATGTTAACGATTAGATAAGAGTTGTTCGAATCTCAGCTGAGCAGCTTAAAGTATTTTCTACCTTTTTTTGTGGAAATTTCAATTGAAGATTGTTTATGCTCAGATATTTTTCTACCTTCGCAATTAAAATATTGGCCACAATCCTAAACTCCAGAAGAAAAACAAATAAATCCCAAACAGACCAGCCATATTGGCATCTGAAAAATTTTATTCATCCTGGTTTTTCTTTGAAGGTGAATGGAGATAGATATAAAAAATGTATTTGTATATAGTCACTAGATATTTCCTACTTTTAATAAATAGCTTGGCTTCTCATGAACCAACCATAAAGCAGGTAGGATTTTTTTTTCCTCTCAAAGTGCACCCTTCTCTGTCATGGGGCAAAAACAAAACAATAAACCAATGACAGCAAACAAACTTAAACTAAGGTGTGCTCCTTGTCTGCCGTGAAACTGAAAGGAAAGCCCAGCCTGGACAGCGTTGCAAGTCCCCTTCTCTTACACAGGAATGTGCGGATGTGCCTGCCTGAAGCCTCTACCAAGCCCACTTTACTGGGGAGGACGATTCAGCCAGATTCCAACTACTGTCAAAGAAGAGGCAGGGCTGGCGTGGTTGAAGTCGGTGAAGGTTCGAGGCTCATTAACTTCTGGGGTCAAATGGAGTGCTGCTTGATTTGGGCAAAAGAATCATTTCAGCTCAGTTCGGTGAGTTGCATACTTTTAGATTATTTACAAATTTACTTTTAGGTCCATGGGCAATTACAGTATATTACTGATTTGATATAGGGCCTAAAAGGCAATATTGGGCCTACCAGTACAACCTTCTCCCTATAAGAAACACAGAAATGAAAAGACAATTCCCCGTGTCAATCATTATTTCTGATAGACAGTGCTTTAGTGACCCTCCCTTATGGTCAGTCAGGATAGAATCTACATTTAGAGATCAAGTTATATTTTACAAAACCTTTCCACACGTGCATCATTCAAACGTCACACATGAAGATAATGCATGTAAGGCATTATTAGCCCCATTTTGCAAATGTAGACCCAGAGAACCAGAGAAGTTAGGAGTCTCACCAACAGGCACTGAACTGGTCAGCAGCAGAGCTGAGCTCACAGCTGAGCCCTCTGAATGGAAACCAGGACTCTGCATTAAAATGCAAAGCAAAATGTGTTTTGCTGTTTAAAATATTTATTCTAACATTTTTGCTAATCTTCCTCATACTCTTGATATCATCTAGAGATAATGATTAACAGGAGTTTAGGAAGAATGCTAAAAAAGTAGGTCAAAAACAGTGTTGAGTAACACATTTAAAGGACCAGCAGGAGGACGAGAAGCCAGCAAAGGGGTTCACAGGATGGTCAGAGAAGGGGTGGAGGACCCAGCCAGCTCAGGGCTGCCTCCAAAAGAGAGGGAGGAGAGAGGAAATTTCATCCATGAAAATAATACTTGACAACAACCCCTGGGTTTGGTGTTTAGGGACCTACTGATGACCACAGGGAGCACAGCACAGTTCCACGGAACCAGAGTCCCGGGTTCAGTTAACCTAAATACTCTCCCTCATCCACAACAGACTCCCCACAGGCCCGCTGCTCGCTCATCCCAGTGACACCAATTAGCCGCTGTCTTCGGAGGCATTCAGGGCACTTTTGAGTAACTCTGACTCCTTAAATAGACTGCCTACTGCAGAGCAAGCACTATTTTAAGTGTTAAGGGACAACAGTAGTAAACAAAACTTTGTCCTCGTGAACTTACCTTCTAATGAGGAGATATACTTTAACAACAAGAAGTGTAATATCAGGTGGTAAGAAGGGCGAGGAAGAAAAATTAAGCCTGGGGTGATTGTGGGAGGACGAGGAGGGGCTGGCATCTGCTATTAGATAGTCAGGGCAGTTATCTCCAATGTGATGCTGCTCAGAAAGAGGCAGGCCATGTGGATGGATAACTCGGGGGAAGAACACTTTGGGCAGAGAGTACTAAGGCCCTGGGAAGGGACAGTGGCAGGAGGGGGAGAGGGGAGAATACATGAGGCCTTGAAAGCCAGGGTAAGCTCTTTTTCACCCAGATTTTTGTCCAGAGCAACTAGAAAAATGACGTTGACATTTTTTGAGATGAGAATGTCTTGGGAAGGTGCAGCTTTAGGAGCAAACCTCAGGAGAGCGGATTTTGACATACTAGGTTTTACATGCTATTAGGCATCCAGGAGGGTACCTTGAGAAGGCGGCCAAAGTCTTCTGGAGGAGGCCCAGGCTATCAGCATATAGATGGTATGTACAGCCACACACCAAATGGGGAAGGGGGTCGGGTAGATGGACTCAGCATGAGGACCGAGCCCTGGACATTTTCCCATTTAAAAGTCAGGACCCTGTGGTATCCAGCAAAGGCTGAAAAGGAGTCATAGCCAGCGAGGTTGAAACACCGAGAGAGAATAATGCCTTAGAAAACAATGAAAGCTTTTAAAGAAGAAAGGCAGGATCAGATTTGTATAATGCACAAATGGGCCCAGCAAGATGAAGACCAAGAACTGGACCTTGGATTTGGCAACGTGGAGTTTACTGTTTATCCCGAGGGGGAAGTGGTGTAGTGGAAGGAAGGCTTGACCGGCGAATGTTCAAGGGAAAACGAGAAAGGAGAAGGTGGAGACAGCAAGTACAACAACTGTTTCAAGTAATTTTGTCATAATGAGAAAAAGAGAAATGAGGCAGTGGTTAAAAAGCAATGTGGAGTAAGAGAGGGGTATTCGTTTGTTTGTTAAAGATGGGAGATTTCACAGCACATTTTCATATTTTATCTGAATGAGCCAGAAGAGAAAGAGAAATCGATGATGCCAGAGAGAGGGTGATTGCAAAAGCAAGGTCCTTGCATGGAGGGAGGGGAAGACACCAGGGCATAGGTTGGGGTTGGCCTTGGAGGGGAACAGGGGCCAGTTA
Source organism: Sturnira hondurensis (assembly GCF_014824575.4). Lineage (NCBI taxonomy): Eukaryota > Metazoa > Chordata > Mammalia > Chiroptera > Phyllostomidae > Sturnira > Sturnira hondurensis. Next base: position 67,399 of record NW_028095541.1, on the reverse strand, counting down.
CAGGAGGTGCCTTGCCATAGGAGAATATAAGGTTATGGACGCAGACGTGCGATAGACTTCGTGGTGCATCTGTGGAAGCTCTGCTGTTATGCTCACATTTTCTCAGTAAAGCTTTAAGATGTAAGTCCAGCAGTTGAAAGTGAGGAGGTTTGAGGAGAGAAGGAGAATTGGTGAAACTCTCTTTGTAAGAGGATAGAAGCATGAGCTGGCTGAGAAAACCAGCTAGGATAGCTAGGCAGCACGAAGGGTTGAGGTCTTTTAGGACTCGATGTTAGTTTTGGGTCATTAAGATTAAATCCCCAAACTCCCAAACTCTTGGCCTCCCTTTGACCCCCTCCCCTCATGTGGTCTTCTTTGAAACATATAGCATCTATTATCTTATTTGATCTACAAACACTCGTGTCCCATTTGACCAAGTTCCAGGAGCATAGATGAGGTCAAGGGCACATTCTCTCCAGGGTCGGGCTTAGAGGTGGGCAGGAAAGTGTGAGAGGGAAGGAAAGGTTGACTCTATCAGGGCCTTTAGCCTCCCACATCCTGTAAACAAAGGGAAATCAATATGTTTTGTGAAGGCAGCAAGCTCCCTTCAGGAGGGAGGGAACAAGCAACTGGAGAGCATGGTATTGATCTGAGAACAAAATGAGCTTTGGTACACTGAACCCCAGAATTACACAGGCCTCTCCACCGAGGCCCAAGTGCCACTGGAGCCTCACAGACCTCCCTGTGGTGCCTTGTCTGAAACAGAGTGGGAGAAGGAAGGGCAGAAACAGGAGACACCTGTAGGCAGTTCACCACCAGGAAGAGAGAGGCAAGGAAGGTGTTCCCACCTCGTGCGGGTCCAGTTTCTCCTCCCAGTGACCATCGGGTACATTATTCCATCAGGTAGGGGTGCAGTGGGGGCGGCGTCCCTCACACAGAATAACACAGCAGGTACAGGAAAGGAAGGTTCCCTCCTAACAGTCATATTTTGAAAAGTTTTGGACCATGAAAGGCTGCCTTGTTCCATGCCTGGGCCTTGCACTCCCCTTCAGCCCTGAAGCAAGCACTGGATCGGTGGTAGGAAATGAGAAATTTGAGGGTATAAACAAGGAATACACTTACCATGCTGGCCTAGGAAATTGGAGCTAGCCATGGAGGGAAGTGAGGTAGTGAAAAAGAGGTAGGTACTATCAACTAGAGGGACAAATGAATACACTTTTTTAAAGATTTTATTTATTTATTTTTAGAGAGATAGGAAGAAACATCAATGTGTGGTTGCCTCTTATGCGCCCCTCACTGAGCACCTGGCCCGCAACCCAGGCCTGTGCCCTGACTAGGAATTGAACTGGTGACCCTTTGGTTCGCAGGCCAGCACTCAGTCCACTGAGCCACACCAGCCAGGACAATAAGTATAATTTTGATTCATTCACATCAGACAGCTATTGTGGTGTCGGCTGTTGTCATTTTTTTATTTGACAGTCTGAGGGAAAAGAAGTCAGTGCCCTTGACTAAATAGTCAGGTATTGCATGTTTTAAAAATTCCTGTGGCACACTAATGTGCCTCGTGTGGAACGCTGGTTGCAAAATCACTGTTTTAGAAGGAATGTGCTGAAAGGTCATAGCTTTTCACAAATTTGAAAATTATTATTGCTCTGGTCGGGTGGCTCAGTGGCTTGTGTTGGTTAGAGTGTCGTCCCAATATGCCCAGGTCAGGGCACATACAGGGGTCAACCAATGACCACATGAATGATTGGAACAACAAACTAATCTCTCTCTGTGTCTGTCTGTCTCTCTCTAAAATAAAACAAATACAAAATTTTTAAAAGATTTTATTTATTTATTTTTAGAGAGAGGGGAAGGGAGGGAGAAATATCAATGTGTGGTTGCCTCTCACATGGCCCCCACTGGGGACCTGGCCCACAACCCAGGCAGGTGCCCTGACTGGGAATCAAACCAGCCACACTTCGGTTCACAGCCCACACTCAATCCACTGAGCTACACCAGCCAAGGCGACAAATACAAATTTAAAAAAAAATCACTATTATGTTCTCCTAAGTCTTTTCCCCAAGTTTGAACATACTCATTTCCTTCACTGGTCCTCACAGGAGAAGGTTAAAAGTATATTTATAAGCAGCCTGGTTGCTTTCTGCTGAGCAGGCTCCAGCTTGTTTCTGCAAGTGTGACCCATGGAGACCACTACGGGACTCCATCCAGCAGGAGCAGGCAGGGAGCGCCTCCCTGGCCCAAGACGCCAGCCCTCGGCTGAAACAGGAAGTAAGGGCCTGTCTCCCTCTCCCTGCTCAGTCACCATGAGCTCTCTGGCTACTGCAACCCCCTGCCTTTTTTTACAAGTATGCTTGCCAAGGGGACAGCTCCACCACTCCATATCTGGGCCCTCCCTTCCTTCCTTCCTTCCTTCCTTCGTTCCTTCCTTCCTCTCTCTCTCTCTCTCTCTCTCTCTTTCTTTCCTCTCTCTCTTTCTCTGATAAGACTAGTGTAATTTATCTATATCTATCTAATAGATAGATATAGATACATATTCATTGAGAACTTTCTAAAAGGTTGGTACTGGGACACAGCAGTAGAAAAACAGGACCCGACTCCTGTCTCCATGGAGTGTGCAGTGTAGGAACAGAAAGAGATTCTTTTGGTTTGTATTTTTGAATAAGGGAGATCTCAACTTACCTAGTGATCTGAACCGATCCATAGGAGTTTTTCTTCTTCCCTCTAGTTATCACGGAGGAATTAGCCCTTATCCCTTTAAAAGCCCCTCTCTACTTCCACTTTGGGACTCAGACGTCACCCTTCGCTTACTCTCTCTCTCTCCCCTACATCACCCACCTCTGTCTTGGTGATTCCTTTCAGCACCTACATCCGCTCCAACGTTTCTCACCTTCAAAACCCTCTCCTTGACCCAGGTTTCCCTCTCCAGCTACTGCTCCATTCCTTTGTAGGCCTTCACAACAAAACTCCTTGAAAAAAATCCTCTAGGCCCGATGTGTCTGATGTTGGAAAAAGTGCGGACGTGTTTGGAACAGCTGTGAGTGTCACGGCAGAGAGACGATAAGCGCGAGAGAGCGCTTTCCAGAGTTTCCAGAGCGGCAGGCACTGAGATCAAAGCCCTCTGCAAATATTTTGATGGGCGGCAGCTGTGTGATAGCCAAGCGGGCACTGGTCTCCCCTCCGAGGACCTGTGCTGGCTCCCGGCTCCGCCCTTCTCTAGACAACTGAGCCGTGATCAACCGCGTCTTTGAGCCTCTGGGTCCTCATCTCTCAAAAGGAAGTCGTGCTACCTCTTTTATAAGTTTGTTGTGACAATAAAATAGGGTTCCTGAAAGTGAAACAAATGTTAGGAAGTATTATTTTCTAACAGTAATATTTCTCTGCTCCATTTTTAAAAAAAAGTTTACTAAAGTCCGGGTTCCTCCAAAATCAAGAGCCTGAGCCAAGGCCTGCTGGCTTGGTCCCCATTTGGTCCATCTGGGACTGTGATCCTGGGGAGCAGGCCTGGGGAAGAGGAACTGGTAGGGAGGGAGAGAGGAGAGTCCAGTACAAAGTGCGTTACGAAGTTTGTCAAAACTGGTGGTGCCTGGTGCTTAATTCCATGGGACCTTCCGAGGAGCCTGATGAAATACAGCTCAGAGCTGTCTCCTTGGGGGACTAAGTGGGGAAGCGCCTAGCCCCCATTCCCATCTCTATCACTGGAAGGTAAGCCGCTGGGGGCTCACTCCCCCTCTCTTCAGAGTTGCACACTTTGAGTGACAAGTGGACCTCAGGGAGTAAAAGAAAGGGGAAAGGTGTGGGATGAGGAAAAACCAGGTCAGGTTGTATCTTTGAAACTTCCTCAGAATGGGTTCCTGTAGCAATGGCTGCAGTGAGGTGGGTCAGAAGGATCTGAAACGGTGCACAAGACCCAGCCCTAGCAAACAAAAATGCAAACAAGAAAATGACTTTCATATTTATATCAGGTACTATATACCATCTCTTTGCACAAAGAGAAAGTAAGGCTTAGTTGTTTTTCTAACCCTAATTTCCCAGGTACTATCTTTTTCTGTGGAATTAAGAAACTCAATCCCAAGTGCCCCAACTGGCTCTTAGTACCAAATTATAGCTAGAGACAGCGTGACCTAATTCAAAGACATCCGGACCAAGGTCTTGGGCAAACTGCTAAATTTCGCTGGTGAGACAGAGGCAGAGGTTGTGGGCTAACTTGCTACCAACACTACCCTTCCTCCCTACACTCTAGTGTGTCTGTGGGGGTATGGGAAGGGAGATTCATTATAACCTAGGAAGAATGCATTGTACTAGGACGAATTCTCATCGGTGCAGTATTATTAGGGGAATGCACGGCAGAGCCAGAGTGGAACGTGTTGAGAAGTGCACTGGCGGACTCTTCAAATGTAAACCACTGTTCACAAACCCAGGTCGAGAAGACACGACCTAGCTGGACTCGAGAAGCTCAGGGAGAACTTTCAGAGATGGAAGATACTAGAACACGTTTAGGAGCTAATGCAATGAATTCACGAGAACAAAATTACTTAAACCACTTTTTAAAGGTGCAACTCTTTCTAAGAAATATATTTTCTTAGTCATGCTATGACTCGGTATGTGCTCTGTATTCATACAATTCAAACAATGTTTGCCTTTTACTGTGTAGAATGAGCTCTGATAATTTCTATTTTTTAAGCTTTTATATTAATTATATTATAAAAGTATGCTAGACTTAATGCTAAATGTAATAAATTCAAACAAGGCAAAGGTAGATATAGTAAAAGCTAAAATTCCTCCTTCATACCTGCCATCTTCCCAAATTCCATTTCCCAGCTCAGAGGATTATTGGGAATTAACAATTTGATGTGTGTATATTCTTCAAAAACATTTTCTGTGTATTTACATTATATGCACATACATACACAGTTGATTTTTGTTTTGTTTTGTTTTTTATGATTTTATTTATTTATTTTTAGAGACAGGGGAAGGGAGGGAGAAAGAGGAAACCTCACTGTGTGGTTGCCTCTCATGCACCCCCTACTGGGGACCTGGCCCACAACTCAGGCATGTGCCCTGACTGGGAATCGAACTGCGATACTGGTTCGCAGGCCCGGGCTCAATCCACTGAGCTACACCAGCCAGGCCTCCTTCATTTTGATCTTGGCTAATGTAATTATGATGTGCCTTGGTGTGTTCCTTCTTGGGTCCAACTTCTTTGGGACTCTCTGAGCTTCCTGGATTTCCTGAGAGTCCATTTCCTTTGCCAGATTGGGGAAGTTCTCCTTTATTATTTGTTCAAATAAGTTTTCCACTTGTCGCTCTTCCTCTTCCCCTTCTGGTACCCCTATAATTCGGATGTTGGAACATTTAAAGATGTCCTGAAGGTTCCTAAGCCTCTCCTCATTTTTTTGAATTCTTGTTTCTTCATTCTTTCCTGTTTAGTCATTTTTTTCTTCCTTCTGGTCCACTCCCTTGATTTGAGTCCCAGTTTCCTCCCCATCACTATTGGTTTCCTGTGCATTTCCCTTCATTTCAATTAGTTTAGCCTTCACTTGTTCCTCTAATTTGTGACTAAAATCAACCAGTTCTGTGAACATCCTGATCACCAGTATTTTGACCTGTGTATCTGATAGGTTGGCTATCTCTTGGTTGCTTAGAGTTGTTGGCTCTGGGGCTTTGAGCTGTTCTTGAGCCATAATGTTTTGGTCTGTTTGTGCCTGTTACATATGAGGAGTGGAGCCCTAGGTGTTCACCAACCCAGGTCGCTGGGTTGTGACACTGTATATGGTGGTGGGGTCAAAGAGGGGTAATGGCAGTCCCCTTTGCTGCTTCCTGTAAGCTGCTGGGGCCTGTTTGGTCTGTCTCACTGCTCGCTCCTTTGCTTGGTTTATCTGAGTGTGAATGTCAGCCAGCCGCCCCATGCCCTCACTGGGTCCGCCCATTGCCACCCCGTTTCTGGGATCCGCCAACCCCCACCTATGCACCTGGGTTGGTCTGGCCAAGTTTTCCTGCGCAACCCCACCCGCCAGTCACTGGCTCCGCCCCTCTTACCAGTCTGGCTGAAGGGTTCGTTGTTGTCAGACTTCCATACAGTTCGATTTTCTGTGTTTTGGTTGCATTTTTTGTTACTAAAACTTTGTTGTCTTTAAACTTGGTTGTGGGAGGAGGCTCAGTGTTTCCACCTACACCTCCATCTTGACCAAAAGTCTGGTTTTGTTTTTTTGCAAATGTAATCATATATTCTCTACTGTTCTGCAACTTGATTTTTTTTCTCTCTGTTGAAGGGTTTTTTATGTCAGTACATTATTATCTACCTAAATTATCCTTTAGAAAGATTTGTAGCTTTCTATTGTATGAATATACTATGATTTATTTTTATCTTCACCCTAGGATATGTTTATTGATTTGAGAGAGAGAGAGAAACATTGATCAATTTGCCTCCCATACTTGCCCAGACTGGCGATTGAACCTTCAAACCAGGTATGTGCCCTGACCTGGAAAAAAACGAACAACCCTTTGGTGTATGGGACAATGTCCCAACAGACTGAGCTACCCAGCCAATTTTGTGTTTATTTCTTGGTTTTAGTTCTTGCTTTGTAAGGTCTTTCCCATTATGAAAATTAATAACACTCTCCCATAATTTCATTTAGTACTTTTATAATTTAGTTTTGCATTTGACATACAGTTTTTAAAAATCTATCCATTTAAAAAATATTTGTTTATTTATTTTTAGAGAAAGTGGAAGGGAAGAAGAAAGAGAGGCAGAGAAACATCGATTGGTTGCTTCTCATGTGTTTCCTGACTGGGACCAAAGCCACAACCCAGGCATGTGCCCTGATCCAGAATCCAACTAACAACCTTTTGCTTTGAAGGATGACACCCAACCAACTGAGCCACACCAGTCAGGGTAAAAATTCCATCCATTTTTTTTAATTGGTGAGAAGTAGAGATAAAACTTTATTTTTTTCCAAATGGATAGGCAATTTTTCTAACATCATCTGTTAAAGAATATTCTTTCCTAGTGTTTTGAAATGTTGCCTTTATCATATATGTTTTTTATTTCTAAAAATTTTATTTTGTTTCAGAAATTTAATCTTTATTGTACTTTTCCATTACCATTTATTCCCATTATACCCTTCCCCACCACACTGTTGTCCGTGTCCATGAGTCTTTTTTCTTTTTTGTGCAATCTCACCACCCCCTGGAACTCACCCTGCCCGTGGTCCGTGTCATTGATACACAGCATGTACCAATGCATTATAATGTATATTATGCATTCCAGCAATAATTCCACACTGTTTAATTAGTAGTAGCTTTAGAGTTTGTTTGATTACTGACAGGGCAATATTGCCCAGTTGTTTTTGTTTTTCTCATTTTCTTGATTATTCTTGCGTACTTACTTTTATAGGCAACATTTATAATCACTTTATATTCTATTTTAAAATACTTCAGTGCTTTGGGACATGATTTGCTTATATTTTCTGTATGAAATGTTGTCAAAGTCATCTATGTGCAACAAGGCATAGAGGAGAAGATCAGATGTTTGAAGAGAGTGAAGGTATGAAATAATTATTATGGAAAGTAGAAGAGCTAGCTTATCACATTGTCCTGCAGATGAGCAGGCAACCAAACATGTATAATAGCATCTACCTGTAGTTTGGCTGATCTTTCTCATCAATGCCCAGCTGCTCAGGAGCAGGCATAAAGAATGATGGCATTGGGCTCTCTCTGGGGTTGGGTGTAGCTAAGACAAGCTTCACAGAGGACAGAGGGCAAAAGAAATGAGGACATTTTTATATTTTTGTCTTCCTTTCAGTAAAGATAGAATAGAAATAACTGTGTTTCCTAATCACAATTTTGAATATTCCTATTCAAATAGGAATATTTGTGAATAAATAGAGGTTCAACTTTTTTTGTTTTGTTGCTGTTTTAAACATCTTAATAAAATGAAAATGTTAAGATGTAGGAAAGAAAGTTAAATTGTGACTGATACTTGCATTATATAAATAATTATATTGTGTGTATATATACATATATCTATATAAAATCATGTTATAATAGAGATATTTTACTTGCAACAGAAGAGCACTTTTGGTGTAAAGTCCTATTTTTTTAGTCTGTATATATTTCCCTAACATTTTCTTTGGTACTAAACATTCTCAAATGTTTCCCAGGGGGACCTGGAAATGTTGGTACACATCCATTTGGCTGTTTAGGGATTTGTTAGAGTGTGGGAAAATTCTAAGGTTATTTTCAGGTTATGACATTTGAATACTTCTTTGCAGGTCCAAATAACAGTTTCCTTTAAAACTGTAAGGATATCATAATCTTGATCCTCCACTGAGAGGAGAAATTGATGCTATTCTTGAAGAAGTATCAGTGAAAATAAAAGCCTGAGTTCGAAAATTGAAGACTTAATATACAGATGAAATATAAAAGTCTACTAATGTTTCAAATTGTTTATTGGTTTATCATATTTTTCTTTACTTAGATAAAGTTAAAGCACTATTAAAGAAGGTGGTCATACCCTGGCCAGGTAGCTCAGTTGGTTAGAGCACCATCCTTATATACCAAGGTTGTGGGTTCGATCTCTGGTCAGGGCACATACAAGAAGCAGCCAATAAATGCATGACTAAGTGGAGCAACAAATCAATGTTTCTCTCTCTCTGTCCTTCCCTCCTTCCTTCTGTCTAAAACCAACAAATAAAAATCTAAAAAGAAGGTGGTCCTAAGGGATATAACCATGGAGGTGACCACAGATATGATGAATGTAACATGGATGTCATAAACCAAACTTTTCCCTTTTTCCTCTCTGTGAATTCAGGCTTCAGCAGGGTGAGTCTCTGTTTCAGCCAGAGGAAATAACTCAGAGCATCTCCTCAGAGGCTCTTGGGATGCTCCCCCATTCCTACCACAGCTCTCTCAGCCTGACTGCCTTGTAGGTGGGGAAACACGCACAGGAGCTATAGTAACTTTAATGACACGCAGGGCTCACCTACTACAAAGGACATGATGCATTGTATTGGTCAGTAAATGGTTTCAGACAAAGGCATCTGGCTGCTGCTCTGATAGTTCCCATCAGCTGTCAGTGCATATCTTCATATCTTGATATCATTTTAAATGAGTTGTTGTTGTTCCAGTGTAGATTCCTGCTCATTTTTAAAATATATTTTATTGATTATGTCATTATAGTTGTCCCATTTCCCCCCGTCATTCCCCTCCACCCTGCACACTCTCTTCCACCCACCATTCCCCCCCTTTAGTTCATGTCCATGTGTCTTAAGTTCTTTAGCTTCTACATTTCTCACACTATTCTTGCCCTCCCCCTGTCTATTTTCCCCCCACCGTCTATACTACTTATTCTCTGTACCTTCTCCCCCTTCTCCTCCTTCCACTCCCCTGTTGCTAACCCTCCATGTGATCTCCATTTCTGCGACTACACTCCTAATCTAGTTGTCTGCTTAGTTTGCTTTTGTTTTAGGGGTGGTTGTTAATAACTCTGAGTTTGCTGTCCTTTCACTGTTCATATTTTTATCTTCTTTTTCTTAGATAAGTCCCTCTAACATTTCATATAATAAGGGCTTGGTGATGAGAAACTCCTTGAATCTGATCTTATTTGAGAAGAAATTTATCTGCCCTTTCATTCTAAATGAAAGTTTTCTGGATAGAGCAGTCTTGGATGTAGGTCTTTGGATTTCATGACTTGGAATACTTCTTTCCAGCCCCTTCTTGCCTATAAGGTCTCTTTTGAGAAATCAGCTGACAGTCTGATGGGCACTGCTTTGTAGGTGACTGTCCCCTTATCTCTTGCTGCTTCTAGGATTCTCTCCTTCATTTTAATCTTGGCCAATGTAATTATGATGTGCCTTGGTGTGTTCCTTCTTGGGTCCAACTTCTTTGGGATTCTCTGAGCTTCCTGGATTTCCTGAGAGTCCATTTCCTTTGCCAGATTGGGGAAGTTCTCCTTTATTATTTGTTCAGATAACTTTTCCATTTGCTGCTCTTCCTCTTCCCCTTCTGGTACCCCTATAATTCAGATGTTGGAACATTTAAAGATGTCCTGAAGGTTCCTAAGCCTCTCTCATTTTTTTGAATTCTTGTTTCTTCATTCTTTCCTGTTTAGTCATTTTTTTCTTCCTTCTGGTCCACTCCCTTGATTTGAGTCCCAGTTTCCTCCCCATCACTATTGGTTTCCTGTGCATTTCCCTTCATTTCAATTAGTTTAGCCTTCATTTGTTCCTCTAATTTGTGACTAAAATCAACCAGTTCTGTGAGCATCCTAGTCACCATTATTTTGAACTGTGTATCTGATAGGTTGGCTACCTCTTGGTTGCTTAGAGTTGTTGGCTCTGGGGCTTTGAGCTGCTCTTGAGCCATAATGTTTTGGTCTGTTTGTGCCTGATACATATAAGGGGCAGAGCCCTAGGTGTTCACCAGGGCAGGGCAACTTAGATGCTGGGTTGTGACACTGTATGTGGGGGCAAGGTCAAAAGAGGGTCAATGGTGGTCCCCTCTGCTGCTTCCTGTAAGCTGCTGGGGCCTGTTCGGTCTGTCTCACTGCTCGCTCCTTTGCCTGGTTTATCTGGGTGCGAATGTGCGACCGCAGATAAAGCCTGCTGCCTTTCGCCCTCACTGGGTCCTCCCGTTGCTACCCCACACCTGGGATCTGCCCACTCCTGCCTGCACACCTGGATCTGTCCGGCGGATCTTTCCTGCCTGACCCCACTCCACCGCTGGCTCCATTCCTCTTACAGGTCTTGCTGAAGGGTTGGTTGTTGTCGGACTTCCGTACAGTTCAATTTTCTGTGTTTTGGCTGTGCTTTTGTTACTAAAACTTTGTTGTCTTTAAACTTGGTTGTGGGAGGAGGCACAGTGTTTCCACCTATGCCTCCATCTTGGCCGGAAGTCTATATTCCTGCTCATTTAAAAAAAATTATTTACTTTTAGAGAGAGGGGAAGGACGAGAGAAAGAGTAGGAAAGAAACAGTGAAGTGTGAGAGGTACATGGATTGGTTGTCTCACACTCACCCTAACTGGGGACCCAACCCAGGCATGGGCCCTGACTGGGAACTGAACCTTCAGTTTGCAGGCCAATGCTCAGTCCACTGAGCCACACCAGCCAGAGCATGACTGCATTTTTCAAGAGCTTCCAGCAACCTCACATTCTGCTGCTATGTATGATCAGTCACAATTTATTCTCTGAACTTTGAGGGAAGGCAGTGAAAATAAACTTGAAACATCAATATGTTCTTGGCATGTACCACCAGTTAGAAAATTCACATTTCGGAATCTGACTTCCTTTGCTACCTACTCTCTCTATCCAATCATAAGTCCAGTCAATTTTACCTTAAAATATATTTCTTATATCCATCCCTTCCTATCCACTGGCAATGCCAAGTTTTTGGTTCAAATCTCCATCATTGTTTATCTGGTTCATTATCAAAGCCAGTTAACTAGTTTCTCTCATCTTTTAAAAATGTACATCTACTTATAGTACTTCTCTCCTGAACAATTTTCTATGGCTTGTCTGCCCAAATGGCTGACGTAAATTCCTTCAAGTTCTGGTCCTTAGCTATGTTTCTTGCCTCATCTTCTGTCATTCTCTCATTGGTGCTCCGTGTTCCTACCACATACAATTGTCAGCACTTCCAGTGGTGTCATTTTGCTTGGTGGTGAAATTAAAAATATCTCCAGAACACCAACCAGAATGAAGCCCATGACCACTCCAAACTAATGCATTAGGACATTCTCTGAATGTCAGCTCTGGCTGCAGTTTCTGGCACCTTGATCTTGATTCTCCTCCTGAGGAACTTCTGCAGATCCTTCACAAGGTCCGCAGAAGACTAGCCTTTAGGCAGTGTTAGAGGCAAGGGACAGTGCCATTTAGAAAGGTTTGTGGACCTTGGTCACACCATGACTAACATTTCCAGGATCTATGTGGAGCCTGAAGTATTTGCACAGTAGTCACTATTTGCAGGACCTTGAATGACCTTTTATATTTTTGTGATGTGCTCACAAAAACTACTGCCTCCTCTCTGGTTGCTTCATAAATAGTTTTGCCTGCTTTTGTTTCTCAGAATTTAATCAGCAAGAGACATCTACCTCTCACACAAGCCCATCAACTAGTTTCTCTCATCTTTTAAAAATGTACATCTACTCATAGTACTTCTCTCCTGAACAATTTTCTATGGCTTGTCTGCTCAATCTTTTTATTTCTGTGCTGACTAGGAAACATTATGTCCTGAACTGACCTAAAATTACAAGAAAAAGTTCCAATATCTTCTCTAACAAGAAAGAAAGTGATATATGTTTTTCCTCAGTCCAAGTAATGGTTGTGTAAAGTACTCAGTATTAATTATATTTCCTTCATCAGCATCATTAAGAATTTATTGCCCTGGCTGGCGTAGCTCAGTAGATTGAGCACAGGCCTGCAAACCAAAAGATTGAGGTTCGAGTCCCAGTCAGGGCACATGCCTGGGTTGCAGGCCAGTTCCCAGCAGGGGACACGTGAGAGGCAACCATACATTGATATTTCTCTCCCTCTTTACATCCCTTCCCCTCTAAAGATAAATAAATAAAATCTTTAAAAAAATTTATTATCAAGTTGCTGTTCAATGCAAAACATTAGGCTGGCATTGAGTGACGTTTAAAGAAGTAACTAACACAATCCCTGCTCTCCATGAGCTGACAGTCTGCCGTTGAGACAAGACATGAACAATTGCAGAAATAATAACTTTCACCAAATGAATTCATTACGCATTACCGTCAAATCATAAACACCATAGCTATTAAGGGGAAGCAGTGCCCATGTTGTGCCTTCAGGTAGGTGAGGCTTTCTGGAGGAGTTGGGTCTTGAGCTGAAAGGAAGGGGCGCAGAGTTTCAACACTGTCCCAGAGGGAGGAGCAGTGTATAGGGCATAGGTAACACAGAACAGGGTCAAGCAGGGCCTTGACCTTGAAATGAGGCCAGAAAAGTAGTTGGGCTGAGACTGAAAAGAGAATTTTGCCAGAAGGGGCCATTTGGGGCTTAGACCAGGAGTCTAAAGTTTAATTTAGCAGGAGCTTGACATAACCCATTTAAAAAATATTAACCAGGTGGTAGTAGCTAGCAAGCAGTTGTGCTGGAAAGAAATGTAGGATAATGGAAAACATCAGGGGATGGGGGTCAGGTATTGAGTTTGGGTCTGGTTGTGCCATTTTCTCTCTGGGTGGTCTTGGGCCAGTTACTTAATCTCAAAATCTCCATTTAATCAGCAGTAAAAATAGAAGTAATACCTTCTTCCAAAGGTTATTATGGGAATAATAATGTTTACATTTAATTCATTGTCTCATCTAATCTTTACAGAAATGTTTTACTGTGGTAAAATATAAAAACCGTAAAATTTACTATTTTACCAGTTTTTAAAAAATATTTTATTTATTTTTATTTTTAGAAAACAGGAAAGGGAAAGAAAAAGAGGGAAAGAAACATTGATGTGCAAAGAGATACATCAATCTGTTGCCTCTCACACACCCCCAACTGGGGACCTGGTTCCCAACCCAGGCATGTGCCCAGACTGGGAATCAAACCAGCAACCTTTTGGTTTGTAGGCCAGCAGTCAGTCCACTGAGACACACCAGCAAGGGCCCATTTTACCCATTTATTTTTTAAGATTTTGTTTATTTATTTTTAGAGAGAGGGAAGGGAGGGAGAAAGAAAAGGAGAGAAACATCAATGTGTGGTTGCCTCTTGTGTGCCCTCAACTGGGGACCTGGCCCACAACCCGGGCATGTGCCCTAAGCGGGAATTGAACCAGCAACCCTTTGGTTCGTAGGCCAGCACTGAATCTACTGAGCCACACCAGCCAGGGCCATTTTACCCACTTTTAAGTATATAGTTCAGTAGTCTTAAATACATTCACACTGTTGTGCAACCGTCACCACCACCCATCTCCAGAATGTTTTTCATCTTTCCAAAGTTAATCTCAATATCCATTAAAAAATAACTTCCCATTCTAAGCCCCTGGCAACCATCTTTGTATTTTTTGTCTCTATGAATTTGACTACTCTATGTACTTCATACAAGTGGAATCATACGGTACACATCATTTTGCATCTGGCTTATTTCATTTAGCACTATGTCTTCAAGGTTCATCCATGTTGTAGCATGTTCCACAATTTCCTTCCCTTTTAAGGCTGAATAATATTCCATTAAATATCTTACACCACTCTTTTATCACAAGAAAATTGCACTTGGATATGTTAACTTGTTAAGAATAACAGCTAGGAAAATAAAGAAGTAGGATTCGAGCCAAGCAATCTGATCCCACAACACACTCTTATTTCCCCTGTATATCCTGCCTCCTGTAGGTAAAGGGCCTACCACTGCACCTGGCCCTGGGGGGAAGGAGGCTATTGCAGGAAGACATTCTAATGTTATTGATAATCTAGCACCACTTCCTTGGCTCATTCTGGTAACACAATTCCTCTCTTCCTTGTGGAAATTTTTCTGTTATTATACCACCTGCCTATATAAGGGCCACAAAAGTAAGCATGTTACCTAGGCCAGGGCAGTCAGAGTCGTACACTCCTCCACTGGGACTGATTCAGGAGGTCACATGCATGCAATCAAAGTCTTCTCTGGTACTACTAGGAGCTTTGAATCAGAGGTCATAGCTGTGGTCTGCTTTAATATTAGCAGGAAAGCCCTGGCTGGTGTGGCTCGGTGGATTGAGTGCTGGCCTGCATGCAAACCAAAGAGTTGCCAGTAGATTCCCAGTCAGGTCACATGCCTGGGTTGTGTGCCAGGTTCCTAGCAGAGGGTGCACAAGAAGCAACCACACATTGATGTTTCTCTCCTTCTCTTTCTCCCTCCTTTCCCCTCTGTCTAAAAATAAAGTACATAAAATCTTTTTAAAAACTAAAATAAAATTAGCAGGAAAATGGCGAGAGAGGTGGTGTCCTGAGCAGTCACCTGACCCCTAGATTTGGACATGTCTGGAGCTAACTTCCTCCACCACTTTCCAGATACATGATCCAGTACATTCCTGGTTTTTGCTCTTAAACTAATTAACATTGAATTTGTTTAACTTACAAGAGAAGAAACTTGACTAATACACCAGGTCAAACAGCCCTAATGGGAATGGAAAGAAAGAAGCTGACGAGAAGCATTGTGAATCTGTGTGGTGTGAGAGAAAGGAAGTCAAGAGTTCTTCCAAGGTTTGGATACCCGATGGCCAAGAATAATTCTACTGAAAAAGCAGAAGAAGTTGCTGTCTGGGGTATGGAAGAGAGAATTACTGGTATCCCCAGGAGTCCTAAGTGCTATCTATCTTCCAAAGATAAAATATACATTACTTATGATTCCAAACACTTCATCCTCTTTTCAGAATCTCAAATTTATGATGTATCCAAAGGCCCATTGGGGTAGGGATTTTGGACTCTAACCTTTATTCTCCATCCCCACTCAGTAAACTCATGTGAATTCTCATTCCAACTTATTGGAATAAATACATAATAAATACAACTTATTCACTAATCTCATTCATTCATGTAACACATACTTGCTGAGTGCTTACTATACATCAGGTACTGTGCTAGGTCCTAGAGATACAGCGATGAGAACATAAACACAGTCCCCAATCCTCTTTAAGGACTGTGTGATGTAGCGAAGAAAACAAGCACAGGTTTGATGATCACACAAAGGAATATAATGCAAAATTGTATTAAGTGCTATGAAGAAAATGGAGTTCCGTAAGACTGTAGGGGGGGTGTCTAATTTAGATGGAAGGCAGTGAGGTCATTAAAGGACAGCTCTCTGGGGAAACAACTAAGCTGAGGCCAGGGTGAGAGATCAGCACTGAAATGGAAAGGAAGGTGGAAACTGGAGGAGTTAGTCTCATCCACGGGGAAGAAACCAGTGATTCACTCCTTAGGAATGTGAGGCAGGGAGAGCTGAAACTGGTTTCTTTGAAGTGGAGCTACGCAGGGCCCTGGGAGCAGGGGTGGGCAAATAAATGAGGTATTATAGGGCCCCTGCCACCTGTCAGCTAGTCACCTCTCAGCGACTCTGCTCATTCATGTGTTCATTTGTTTACTCATTCAAGAAATACTTACGGTATACCCAGGGGTAGTGGCATTATGGTAAATGATGAGGATTCAGGAAAAGAAAGACAATCTCTAGTCTAGTTCTCAACAGGAAAAAAAAAGCACTTCTTCAAATGGCTGCAAGGGACACCTAGGTCTTTTTCCCTTGGGGAATCCATTAGACACAAACATATGCGGGTATTCACTAAGCCTTCTTTCTCTAAGCACTCACCCCTAGAAGACTCCTGCACTTTTTTCCCCTCAGAGATTTAAATATAATCCTAGCAGGAGCAAAGCTCCTTACCCACATAAAGCTGAGAAAGAGATCACATGGGCCAACATGGCAGACGGACACCAAACACAGAGTGGCTGCCCAGTCCCTCCAGATAAACATAAGGAAAGGTCATCCAAACACAGGAAGACAGCCGTCCCCTTCCCTTTTCCTTTACCCCCTCCCCTTCCTCCCCCTGGCTCCTTTATCCCCAGAGGGTGGACTCAGCCTTTCCCAAAGTTTATTCTGAGAGCTCCAGGCTCCCACAGTGGAACGTGCTGCGGACATGGGAATACAACAGCCCAGCCAACAGGGAAAACCAAAAATACAAACGGAGAGATTTAATAGATTCCTCTCTCTCTCTCCCAAAGTTGCGGCAAAATGTCTGCTTTTACTGCTTTGACTGATTTTTACGTGTCAGCCTTTCTTGGGAGGAGGTCCTCTGAAGTTGGTTGCATTTGTCAGCAAACACTTCACACAAAATTGTTAAGCCCTTTCTTAGGATCCCAGTGCCGCTGACTTGAGCCACTAAAGGAATGCAATAAAACGTTAAGAAACAAAGTCCAGAAAGTCTGACATCTCAAACACTGACGATGAGTTTAACAAGAGTACAAATAACACTAAAGCTGCAAGAAAAAAGTTCCAAGGCTAAACTTCCTTTAAATTCACTATTGGAATTTTATTAAAAAACCAGGAACCCGGAGCTCGTAAGTAGGAAGTCATTTTATCTTTCCCTGACGTATTCTGATCAAAAAACAGCAGTGAGAACGTATGCTTTGGTTTTTCTTCTCCACTTAGGAGAAGAGGTTAATACTACGGCATCGTGTGCCTCGGTGATCATAAACCAGCACGTGTGATGAAATGTTGAGCACTAATTTCAAAACAGACACAGTGTTTGAAAGCAAAGCATAATGGTGACCTTTCTCATTAGCTGTTGCTCAAACAAAGATATGTTCCAGCAATATCCGATGCTTCCTTCCTGCCAGGGCCTCCACCCAGTGCGATTTGAAACACTTGTGTTACATCCAAACTCTGTTTTGAGGACGCGGGGGAGCTGAGTTTCAGCAGCATTGTGTTTATGGTTTATTATTACTTTCTAAAATTTTTAAATGTTTTATGTTGTTTTGTTTTCATAAATTTATTGTCACAAATTAGACTTGCTAGATTAACTATGTGAAGCCATGTAAATGGACTTATTATATACTTATTTACTCTTCTCCATCTGTCTATTTCTGTAGCAAACAGCATCATAGGTTCATGACATAAAAGCAGAGATTTATCCCATTGCTCCTTGGTGAATGGTAAATGAATATGTTATGTGCAAAAAAAAAAAACCCAAACAAACAAAAACTATTATTAAGGACTATGCCTTACTTGTTTTCTGTAAAATACTATAAACACAAATATAAGGAGAGAATGTAAGAAACAGGAAGAGAGAGACTGAGAGACTGCTTCAATATAAGTAATTCTTGTTTTCATCATGGCTTATGCTCCTAAATTAGATAATATAAGTTGAAAATGTGGGAGTCAAAGTGATTTTTCCATGGAATAGTAAATAATGACCTAATGCTCAATTTTTACAAAAATGACCATAAACAGTCCAACTATAAGTGATATAAGCCATTTATATTTTCTACAATGGACATAATTTTATAATAGAAAAAAAGAAGTATGTGTAATTTTTAAAGTGATTTTTACTTATTTTTATTTATAAAGCTTCCTAAAGCAAACATATGTGAGTTAAAAAAAAAAACAACACATTAGTAAGTCACATGAAAGACCAGAGAGGTGGGTGACGCTGACTAACTTAAACCAGGTAGGGGCTATACCTGTACCTCAGAGTGGAAACAGTCACTTTTTACACTTTTGCTGAGAATGAGGAGCCCTTATTTTCCCAGGGAAATCTGGGCACCACTAGGAAAGCAGAGAGGGCATGGAGAGTGGAGAGGCCATTGATGGCCATCCACTTTAGTACTTCACAGTTGTCACAAGGATTAAACAATATTGTGGACACAGAACAGTTTGCATACTTCCTGGTGCGCTGAAGTGCTCAAAGGCTGGGCTGAGACCCAATTGAAAGGTCAGTCTCATTTTTTTCCAGAAAATTTGGTCTATGGACTCTGGAAGAATCTGTCTTCCCAGAGGGTCATGAAATGACGGTAGGTGGGCTCAGAGCTGCCAGTCACCATTTTTTTTCTATATCAAGCCATGTGGAGAAGGTCTATTTATTACAAGAGACATTAAAGAATAGAAACCTCTAAGCAAACGTAGGAAATGAAGTAAGAGAGCCCTGATAGTGTCTTCCAAAGCATGAATCCAGGTGTGTCTGCGACATCACTCTCCTTGGACCCCCAACCCCAGTTAAAATAGCCAATAAATTCCTTTCATTTTAAGCTGGTTTGAGTTTAGTTTTTATTACTTATAAGTGAAAGGGCACAAGCTAATACACCTTTTAAATCACAAGTTCAAGTATCCTGCTCTTTCCCACAACTTGTCGTCTTTCTAGCTGGTTCGTTCAAGCACACCTTATCAAGGCTCCCAGGCCTCTACCAACTCCCCTACTTTTCCGTGTGCATCGGTCCCCTCCTGCCTTCACTTTTCTCTCTTTACAACGTAGATTTATGGTTCATCATTTCAAAAACCTCCCTTGACTCCATGTGACAAAAATGTAACCCATGGAGCCTAACTAGCTGCGTTCTCCACACTTTAACGTGAGTAATTAACAACACCAGAGAAAAACCACACAATGGGCAGACTGAGTTCTCCCTAAGTTCACGGTCATACCTCAAATGGACCATGAGGTATGATCTTAGCGTGGTTTAGCAATCTTGCTATAATTCTCTCCTTGGCTCTCTCTTCTGTTCCCTAATGGTAACACCAAACCTTTCATCACTCTCATCTCTCCCTGCCTCCATCTCAACTGAGGATCTGCTTCAGAGACAAAAGGGAAACCATAAAACAATTTGCTAATATAACTCAACCTCTATTAGTCCTCTTTTCTTGTAATAGAGTTATGTTTCCTATTCATCTATGTGAGACTTGGATCTCATTCTCTCTCGTCAGAAATCTGCACTACCAATTTGCCCTTCTCTAGCTTGTATCTCAGCCTCCACTGTATAGCTCTATTAGCCTCTCAGAGTCACTTTTTATCCTCTACCTTTCTTGTGCTGGGCGGGAGGGGGTGGCTCAGGTGAAATCTGTATGAACTATTTGGCCGGTGGGGAGCCCCAGCAAGAGATGTGGGAGAGGAAGGAGTATGAGAGGATTATTTATTTCTTTGACTTCTTCCCCTCAAAGTCCGCTTGGGCTGTTTCTTTTGACCAAAGTCTTTGTCCTCTGAAAACAACCCTCTCTTTTCTAGTTCTGGTAATTGCTTCCTCCCTTCAATTCTTTAAATCTAAGTTAATTGTTTCACTGTTTCTTGCCCCAGGGTACTCTACAATCTCTTTCAATTCCCTGTATTGTAACTACACCATTGTAAATACTCCCTTCTTGAAATTATCCTAATCTGAGTATTTTGTCTGTTTCCTACTGACTGACACTCTTTTTTGATAATGGATTCTTCTCACCAGCTTATTAACATGCTTAAGTATCCTAGCTTCACAGATCCTTAATCATTACCTTTATCTACTTTTTCTATCTAATACTCTTTTTAAAATTTTTTTTATTTATTTGTTTCTAGACAGAGAGGAAAGGAGAGAGGGACAGAAACATCAATGTGTAGTTGCCTCTCACACTCCCCTCATTGGGGACCTGGCTTGCAATCCAGGCATGTGCCCTGACTGCGACTCAAACTGGTGACCCTTCTGTTCTCAGGCCAGCACTCAATCCACTGAGCCACACCAGCCAGGGCTCTAGCATATACTCTTAATCACATCCCAGATCTTATCATTAATTGGAATTGTTCCATTTCTGAAAACTTGAACCCCAAATTCTGAGCACCATCTCTTAACCTTATCAATGCATATTTTTAAATTGTATCAAAACTACTATTCCGTCCTGTCTCCAATTTCTCAGTCTTGTCTTGTTCTCATTTCCTTCTCCAGGAAATTTCAAAACAAAGGTACACCTTTTCAATTCCTCTCTTGCTTTCCTCAGTTCCATTTCTCTTCATTTTCTATATACCCACCTCAAAAATCTCAATCCTGGGTCAATCCAACTGTCCACCTTCTTGACCCTATACCCAGCATTGATGGAGAGGAATGTGTATTTGTACATGTTGATGTCACTCTTAAGATCTCCAACCTCACCTCCAACCCTTCTATGTGTCTATTGTCATCATCTTCTCTCTTTCTCCTAAACAATATAATTTGAGGCCTTCTTAAACTAAGATCTGCTCTTGCCATTTTACCTTTCTCACTTTAATCCGTTGTTAATTTTCTTCTTAAACTCTCTCCTCTGTTACATTCTAGGAAAATATTATCTTTAGTCTTCATCTTATCTCTGCAATGTTGACATTTCCCCAGGGTTTCATTCTTTTCCCTTTTCTCACTTAAAGCTCTTTCCACCTCTCCAAATATTTTTATCCACTGCCAATGGTGACTAACGTGAACAACCTATACACTGAAGGGTCCCTAAATCTAAAGGCCAAACAGTGCTCTTAAATTCTAAATCAGCATATCTAGTTGCTGAGACTTTTGACTACATATCTGACCAGTACTCAGAACTCGTTACAAATAAAATTATTAATATTTCTCTTCACATTACAATCTGCCCAAGTCCTCTCCCTTTATTTTTTTTCTAAGATTTTATTTTTATTTATATTTAGAGAGAGGAAGGGAAGGAGAGAAACATCAATGTGTGGTTGCCTCTCGTGTGCCCCCAAGTGGGGACTTGGCCTGCAACCCAAGCATGTGCCCAGACTGGGAATCAAACCAGCAACACTTTGGTTCGCAGCCTGTGCTCAATCCACTGAGCTACACCAGCCAGGGCCCCTCTCCCCTTATTGAATAGCATTGTTTTCCATCTTCTTAGTCACTGGACCTCAACTTTCTGCAGACATCTCTGACTTCCAATCCACCAATTCTTATTCATTTGATCACCAAACCTTTGTTGATTCTAATTTTTTCCTCAATAGTTCCAAGATCTATTCATTCTTTCGGTTTCTTCTGACGTCATTATGTTTTTCTTAGAATATTACAAGAACCTTGTAACCAACCTCCATAATTCTAATCTACCCATATTCCATACTACCAAAAGAATGATCATTCCAAAACAAGTCTTATCATAGTTTTTCCCTTCTTAAAACCCTTTAGTAACTCTCCACTGTCCTGATGGCAAAATACAAACACACTGGCATGATATAATAAGCTCTAATAGTGGAAATCCCTTTGGTTACAAGAAACAAAAAAAAAGTTCTGGCCAACTCAAGGAAAAAAAAGAAGATAGTTTATTAGGAAGGTATTGGAGAAGCTTATGGAATTGGAGAAATTGAACAATCAAATGCTAAGAAGAACCTGAACCAGAGCAGCTCTGAGAATGCCAGCAACAGAAATTCAAATACCTTAACCAGGGCTACCACTCATAATGGTGCTGATTGTTCACTGTTGGTGGCGGCCCTTCTGTCCATGAGATTTCATTAGTATGACTCAAGGATTCTCAGACCCTGTGTCCCTCAACTCTAGTTTCAAAATTCCCAGAAATGACATTCTGATTGGCCTAACCTGGATGAATCAGTTTATCTCTAGACTCACTGGAGGAGCAAATGACACAGGTGTGGCCCCTGGGGACTCCCACCTGTGCGTGGGGCGTTCTCAGAAAACCAAGAACCACTGTGAGCTGAGAGTGTATCTAAGGGGTGCACGCTGTACTCCGGACTTCTTCTCAATTTTCTTTCTCCACTATTCCTCAAATTGTATATTATTTTCCTTCCATGTTTATGTAATGGGCTGAATGTTTATATCCTCTCAAAAGTAATATGTTGAAGCCCTATCCTGAAACGTGACTGTGAGAAAATAAATGAATAAATGATTGCTTTTTAAGCCACCGAGTCTGTGTTATTTTTTTATGGCAGCTTAAACTGTCAAAGACAGTGTGCTATTATTTGCTGTCTCCCCAAACAGGTCATGCTCTTTTAGACTACCTTACCTTTGTGATTTGCTTGGCTTTTTCACCCACTGTTCCCTGGGGCTTGAATTAACTTCTTCTCTCCACTAGCACTTCTTCTTTATCTCGCAAACACGCACTCATCAGTTAGGAATCAACTCAAAGATTGCATCCTCCCAGCCTGAGTTTATGTTTCTCCTCCATATGCTCAGACCTTCCAGAGCTTAACTTTAGCATAGCTCTTATTGTAATTCCCCATTACTAAATCTGTCTCTCCTACCAGCTTGTGAGGTTTTTGAGATCAGGGGCTGGTGTTTTTTTAAATTTGTACCTGCTGAGGCAAACATAGCCCCTGATTCATTGCTGATACTCAACATACACTCATGGGATGAAGAACCGAAACTCATGGCCGCCCAGTTCCCAGAATTCAGTCTGAATTGGATAGCACACTATCTCCAGCCCTCTGTGCATTGCCTCTGTGCACAGCTGGTTGTGAATGTGTGACTCTCACTCATACAAAACAATTATGAAGAGCTAGAAGAAAATATTTTTACCTTTTATTTTTGCATCACCCAGGACCTCTCACTTTGTATTTTGCAATGTATTAGGTAGACAATACTTTTTTGTTAAAGAAATAAGTATGGTTGACAAACAAACAAATAAACACTTAATGCACTTTAAATTTCACTAACAGATATTCAGTGTAAAAAGAGTGTTTGTACTTCTAATGATTCTTATGTGAATCAGATCACATCTGAAGTATTGTTCTGTTCTGGGCAACAACTATGAATTCCTTCCTTCAGCAAATATTTATGGAGTGTCTACTTTGTGCCAAGCATATTTCTTCTCTGCCCAGGGCCTGGAAATTAAATAGACATAGGTTTAAATTTTGGTTTTGGCATTTACTGTGTAATTGGCCAGCATAGGCTAGTTTTTGCTGCAGAAACAAACAATCCCCAAACTGGGCTTACCACATCCCAGTTTTGTTTCTGCTTCATGCTACATGTCCATCAAGGACTGGCCATGGCTCTACTCCACACAGTCTTCATTTGCTCCAGGACCCAGGCGGCCTCCACCTGGAACATTGCTGGTTTTATGGCAGAAAGCAAAAGCATAGTGAACCCCACACTGATCCTAAAGCTTCCACCAGGAGAGAGACATGTGATTTCTGCTCATATTTTATTGGCTGAAGCAAGTCATATGAACACAACAGGACTGACACAGAGAGGGGCAAATAAGGGTGAACAGTATTATACTCTGCTGTACTATGTAGCATGACCTATTCAAGCCCCTGGTTTTTTCATTTGTAAAATAGTAATAATAATCTCTGCATTGGAGACTGAAGTGAGGATGCAAAATAATGCATTCAAAGTCTTTGATACATTAAAGTTTGTCAGGAAGTGGTAGTTATTTTGGTTTAAAAGTTTTTAAATTCTGATGTTCAGCTTAAATTATTGTAAGTAAAGCTCTCCAAACACTTCAGAATAAAACAAAGTAGTTCCCTCTTACTTTTAATTTTCTTTTTAAGACCTCACTTAAACTGTCTGAACTATATTTTTAGCAGTGGTTTGATGTTTTTTTCCATCAAGATGATTTTTGCCAGAATCAAGGTGATCTGTGAAGAAATGGGTTGGATAAAATTTCCATGATTTGTTATTCATCTTTTCATGTTTAAGGTCTGTTTTCTAAGGAGGATTATCAGTAACACAGACAAGGCCATATTTCATGCCTCTTTGCATCACTAAAAACTAGCATAATTCCCTCCCCAGAGCATTTCTTTGTGTGGTAAAGCTGTTTGGAAATGGAATTGGGACTTCGTGATTTCAGTGTCCGCTGATTTTCTAAGTTCATAGTTACATTCTGGAGATATTTATTTTCAAAAGCATCTTATTTATTTGTTAAATCTGCACATCATTTTCTACCAAATAAAGGCAGAGCAAAGAGCAAGGTTGTCTGAGTTGACATATAGGCAGAGTTACATGAATGTGGGTCAGTTTTCTTCTGGATTCACCCAGTGAAAACTAAGTAGAATAATAATTTGCCACCTTTTCATGACTTTTCCTAGAATGGCTAAAAGAAATTCTATATATGTAGAGAGCTGAAAATTCTTTCCATGAGATCATTAATTTTGGTTCTTTTAAATATTTGGCAGCCATGTAAAATACATTATTTATCTTCCAATGCAACCTCTTAACAGGTAGGGGCTCCAGCCGGGACGTTCTGAATGAGACCCTTTGGGCAGTAGGGCCTAGAAATACGTGTTTTAAAGAGTTCCATGGTGATTTTCATTATCCACCAACTCTGGGGAATGTCGAAAGGGTTTGTAGACTGTGTGCTGCTTTCGTCTCTTGGTAAAAGAGCTATTCCTGGGGTTTAGATCGTTTTGGCAACTAAAAAGATCTGGTCAGAACCATAGTTCTCCCCATGGTCCTCCCCACTGCTCCCCTCCCACACATGCACCATACTGTCGTAGGCGTTGAGGAGCACAAACCTATGGACCAGAGAATATTCCATGCAGGCACCTCAGGAGCTGCATGTCCATTAACATGGGAGTCCTGAGCCACACATCCCCAAGGGAAATGAATTTCCAGCAGTGCTTCCAAGCTGGCTCACTGCTCAAAATTGATTTTTACCCCTCTTAGCTCCTTCCCATCTCACTGTTTATAGTGGATAGCATTAGTCCAACTGGTCCCCAGTTGATTTGATCCAGAACCCCTTTTCCCTGGAGTGCTCGCAAGCAGTACCTGAAAGAGGAACTCTTTTAAAAGGAGAAGCCTGTGTGCACATAATTCAAATTCTAGTTTCTAGTGATAACACTATTATGTATGATTGCAATTCTCTAAATTCCTCCAGCTTATTTCCTGCCACCAGAGTGACGAATGCCTTGAAGCGTTCCCGAGTTTCTGTGATGTGCTGCCATGAACTCCTGTAACATGTCTCACCGATGCTGCTGAGCTCAGGGTTGGCTTTAAGCGCTGGGTTGTTTCCAGAAAGAGCAGCCTCTAGCACACCTCCCGCCTTGTGCTCGCCCAGTGAGATATGATAGCAAAGGGCCCCAGTTCCTTCCCAATCATGCTGTCATGGTTGGCAAACATGAGGATTTAGCGTAATTTTAGAAAATTACAGATCCTTGTTTTAAAAAATGAGTTTAAATGAGTAGGCATATATATATCTATACGAATATTTTATAAGTGCATTTTTGTGGCTACATGTGCCTGTGTGCTATTACAGTACATGTGTATACCGGTATACTTTAAGAGGCCATTTTTTTCACTATTTTTGTATCCCAAAGAGCAGTATTACGGCTATTTCTATTTCTAGTAAGTATAAGACAGCACAATTACCACTTGTGGAGGTATAATTAACCCTTGAAATAATTTAAACGTTTCTGTCATTGAAAGTCATTATTCAAAGTTGGGAAGTGATGCCTAAAAATTCAGGGCTGATGGAGAATGTGGCACATGAGACTAGACTGGAGGACATTGGTCTTCTCTGTTTGTCCCACCGTTACTCTGTCTGTGGGGTAATGTGACAAATCTGCCCAAGCTCTCAGTTACGGAAGAGGAGAGGGTCACGAAATAGTTAGAGAATTGGGTTCGAGTTTGCAGAAAAGAATCAGGATAAATGTTAGGCAGTCTTTCTCTCCTTCCTGCTGGTGTCTCCAAGTTGTTCGTTGTATTTTATTTTGTATTTCCCTAACTCCAGGGCAAAACATTTCCACGTTAAATATTTTAGAAACATAGTTTATAATAAAATATAAATACATATCACAATATTTATCATTGTAACCACTGTAAGTATAGTTGACCCCTGAACGACATGAAGATTAGAGGTGCTGACCCCCCAAAACTTAACTACTAATAACATGCTGTTGATGGGAAGCCTTACTGATAACATAAATGGTTGATTAACACACATTTTGTATGTTATATGTATATATACTATAGACTTACAATAAAGTAAGCTAGAGAACAGAAAGTATTATGGAGAAAATCATAAGAGAAAACACATTCATAGTATTTATTGAAAACAACTGCTATAAGTAGACCCGTGCAGCTTGAACCCATGTTGTTTAGTGGTCAATGGTATACAGTTCAGTGGCATTAAACTTTTGTACTGAACGGTGAGTTTTGTGAGTCTCCCATGTGCACTGTGGGCAGCTTACGCAGCTTGTGGGGGACTTTGATAAGGGTGTACAAGTGAGAGCCCTGGGAGCCTCCGACTTCTCACCTTCTTCTGCAGGTTCCATCATGGTCCTTACTTTTCAAGTCAGGGGACTTTTACTGTGGGAAGGTTACCTGTAAGGCTATTACAGGCTAGATGGGAAATAAAGCATTGTAGACCCTCTTCAGTTTTTAAAGAGCTCTCTATCTGCTGGAGAAGAAAACCAGACGAAAAAACTAATCATCATAAAAAATGTGATAGAAAAATAAAGTACTGACTTCTGCCAAGATGGAGGTGTAGGTGGAAACACTGTGCCTTCTCCCACAACCAAGTTTGAATACAACAAAGGTTTGGTGAACAAAGACGCAGCCAAAGAACACAAAATTGAACTATATGGAAGTCCAACAACAACCAACCATTCAACCGGACCAGTGACAGGGCCAGTGCCAGCAGAAGAGCAGGGACAGGCAAGAAAGATCCCCTGACCCCAGGCACCCAGGCTGCCCCGCATTGGGCAGACCCAATGAGGGCGCAGGGCAGCAGCCTGGCCGTGGCCACACATTCATGTGCAGATAAACCAGCAGAGGAGTGAGCAGTGAGACAGACCACCCAAGCCCCAGTGGGTGAACCCAGCCACAGACTGACTGTGGTCACACATTCGGGTGCAGTGGGATGGACCGTGTGGGTCCCGGTGACAGCAGAGGGGGCCACCATTGCTTTCCTTTGACCTCACCCCCACATACAGCATCACAACCCAGCAACTGAGTGGCCCAGCCCTGGTGAACACCTAGGGCTCTGCTCCTCATATGTCATAACAGGCATGAGCAGTCCAAAATATGGCTCAAGAAGAACTCAAAGTCCCAGAGCCGATAACTCTAAGGGAAAAAGAAATAGCAAACCTCTCAGATGCACAGTTCAAAATACAGGTGATCGGGATGCTCACAGAGCTGGTTGATTTCAGTCACAAATTAGAGGAACATATGAAGGCTAAACTAATTGAAATGAAGGGAAATGCACAGGAAACCAATAGTGATGGGAAGAAAACTGGACTCAAATCAAGGGAGTGGACTAGAAGGAAGGAAGACATGACCAAACAGAAAAATGTGAAGTTACAAGAATTCAAAAAAATGAGGAGAGGCTTAGGAACCTCCAGGACATCTTTAAATGTTCCAACATCCGAAATATAGGGGTACCAGAAGGGGAAGAGGAACAGCAACAAGTGGAAAACATTTGAACAAATAATAAAGGAGAACTTCCCCAGTCTGGCAAAGGAAATAGACTTCCAGGAAATCCAGGAAGCTCAGAGAATCCCAAAGAAGTTGGACCTAAGGATGAACACACCAAGGCACATCATAATTACCTTAGCCAAGATTAAAATGAAGGAGAGAATCCTAGAAGCAGCAAGAGATAAGGGGACAGTCACCTAAAAGAAGTTCCCATCAGACTGTCAGTGGATTTCTCAAAAGAGACCTTACAGGCAAGAAGGGGCTGGAAAGAAGTATTCCAAGTCATGAAATCCAAAGACCTACATCCAAGATTGCTCTATCCAGAAAAGCTTTCATTTAGAATGGAAGGACAGATAAAGTGCTTCTCAGATAAGATCAAATTCAGGGAGTTCCTCATCACCAAGCCCTTATTATATGAAATGTTAAAGGGACTTATCTAAGAAAAAGATAAAAAATATGAACAGTGAAAGGACAGCAAACTCACAGTTATTAACAACCACCCCTAAAACAAAAGCAAACTAAGAGGACAGCTAGATCAGGAGTGGAACCATAGAAATGAAGAACACATGGAGGGTTAGCAACATGGGAGTGAGAGGAGGAGAAGGGGGGAGAAGATATAGAAAATAAGTAGCATAGACGGTAGGTAAAAAAATAGATAGGGGGAGGGCAAGAATAGTAGAGGAAATATAGAATCTAAAGAACTTGAGACACGTGATCATAAACTAAAGGGGGGAATGGTGGGGGAGGGGGGAGGGGAATGAAGGGGGGAATAGAACAACTATAATGGTATAATCAATAAAATATATTTAAAAAAGAAAAATAAAGTACTAAAAGGTAGGAAGAGAAGGAAGAATAAAGCCTGAGGGAGATCAGGACATGAATAGAATATCTAAAGGAAGAAAAACGTAGTCCTGGTATAGCAAAGTAAAGAACAGTGCTTGATATATAGTAAGTGCTCAGTAATTATTTATTGAATGAATAAATGAATGAGGGCCAAATCTGAGCAAAGGCCAAGAACTGTGAAAGTGTAAAGGAACTTTGGAGAATGATGTGTAGTAGCTGGATGTGGTCAAGGTCAATAGTGGAAAGTAGTATCAGGGTGATAGAAACAAGGTTAGAATCAGGTTAGGGAAACCTTGGCCCAAAAGAACAAGTCTTGCCAAATTCACATTAGAAAGAATAGAAAGAAGGGTCTTGAAGGAAAGGCTAGAGATGGAAAGTCCAAGTCAATACTACCCTTAAGAAGGCCCTCAGGCCACTGAGGTGAGAATGAATGGGGGTGGAGGTGAGGCCCAAGAATTAAGATGAAAATTTTGACCAGAGAAGAGATTCTAAGAACACACTTAGTGAGTGATAAAACAGTGAAAGAACACCATGCATTTGACAAGCATGGATGGACAAAAGGCCCATGCAGGTTGTCCCTGTGGCCACAGAGCAGCATAGAACAGTCGCTGTGTTGGTGACCTCCATTCTCCTTTGAAAGATAGAAAGGTAAACGTGATTTGATATGCTCTAAAAAGTTCTGTAATAGAGGTTATGTGCTAAATGAAATGGTCTATAGTGGAAGGAAGGATTAGGTAGTGCCACCACTCTGGGGTCAGGAAAAACCTCCTAGACAGATGACATTGAGACTTAGTCTTTGAAGTATAACGTAGAAGCTCATCAGTCAGAGAAGAGGGGCAGGGCTTTCCAGGCAGAGGGTGCAGCACAGGCAAAAAGGGGCATGAAATTGCATGACAAGGAAAGCATTGCTTCATACCCTAAGCAGCTGCTCACTAATCTACGCAGAAATACTAAGACTGCTGGAGATTAACCATCTGGGAGGACCTCCACAGCTGCTCTTTGACAACCACTGTGTTAACGGACAAAGGGAAACCACGAGAAAGAGCAAACCTGGCCAAAACAATCAAATGAGCTGGGAAGTAGGACACTCTTGTCCACCACTCATATGAGTGTTAGCTGGATTAATAACAAGTTTTTAGTCAACTTCTTTCCTTACAAATGTGAATTGACCAATATTACTGCCATCTTATTCTTCTACACATCAGAAGTTAGCATTTTTCCTGATGGTCACATTTTTGCATTTACCCAGTAAGCTTGAATATACGCCTCATCACTCCACTCCCTCAGAGGCCTGTGATAAACCTAAGCAGCAACAGGAATTCTGCTAGGAGGGCAGCCTAATGCTGTGGAGCTGATAAGCATTTGCTCCTGTTTACTGACAGTCGGGTTGGTCCCAAACCCACCTTTCCAGGCCGGCATGCTTACTTAGTAATTAAACTGAAGCTTTAATATGACTTAAAATATTTTAATGTGATGATGCCCTGAAGGTCCACAGCAAAGTTTGGTTTAATAAATTTAATTACTAATTAAGACACCCTCAATTTCAACCTTCATTAGGTTAATTTTTTAATGAGTTTCAGAATGTCTCTCACGACATTTTTCTCTAGATGTGGTGAGAAACACACATGCACACACACGTACTGGTGTGGGTTTTAATATTTGACTTGCTGGGCACAAGCTGTGCACTTGGGAAAAATCACTGAACCTCTCTAGGCTGCTTTTTCCATGTCTATAAAGGAAATAGTTCAGACAAAGTTTTCAAAGTTCCCTCCAGCTTTTAAGGCAATGGTTGAATGGCTGTTCTCAGTACCTTCCCTTTAGGGAGGCAGAGGGTACAAAACTATACAAAATACATCATGTGTGTGCATGTCTGTACATAAATGAACCTCAAACAATCTGGTGGCTGTGTGCAAGTAGTAGTAATAGAATTGACTGTGTTACCAGTCTGCAGAAAGATTCCTTGAAATATATTCTTAACTGACCACTGTACAAATAAAATTTGGAGACAATCTGGAATTACCAAGATGTGTTCATTATCTGCAAACTATTTAACCCCTCTGCTCCTAAAGGCTGAATTGTTTCCCCTCCAGGAACTATATCTTGGAAGACCCACCAGCGATTGGTGGATAAGATTAGCTCTAACCAACCTGCTTCCCTTCCGTAGGGATCTCAGGAGAAAGCAAGTCACCAGCCTGTCCCTGACTTTCTCCTTCTGTCACTATGTCAGGCCTATCACACTGTGGAGAATCTACCTTCATGGGGAAAGATCGAGAGAATTTCAGAGAAAGGGAAAGAGAAAAATTGAAATATTAACTACTTCACTGCTATAATCAAATGGTCCCCCTCCCCAGAGAGACTTGGGGACTAAGGATTTTTTTGTCTTCCATATGAAGACAACACACATACAAACACATGCGCGCGTGCGCGTGCGCACGCGTGCGCGTGCAATAGAACAAAATGCTGATTCCCATCCACTTAGTGCCTATAAAAATAATTGGTACTTAAAAAAACAACTACTTTATAATCTGTTTAAGATCCTAGTCAGAATAAGCATTTGTTTTTACCTTGAGCAGGAGTTTAAGGGAGCCTGATCGGAGGAAAATCATGGTGCAAATTGTCTGATTCGGGGCAGCCAGACATTGGCCGTCCAAGCCCATGACATATCTGCCTTTCACTTCCTTTGTGACCTTACTCCCTCCCTTGGGAATATTTAACTCATCTTTAAGAATAAGTGGGCTTGCTCTCTAGCTTCTTCAAAGCTAGATGTTCCCAGAAGGTCAGCAACATTATTTTCACTTAAAGGCCATTGAATCTCTAGAAACACCCATATTTAAATGTTAGAATAAAAACACATTACAAAGTAAAGTGGAAAAGTGCACTCTGCTCCAAAGCATGCAAATTAGGACTTGACTGTTTGGGAAAATTCCTGCTGTGTCAAAATCTGTTGAAAGCATGCCTGTTTTCATTTTTACTATTCATAAGGGCCTCAGTGACAATTTGGGGGGCAGAGCTATGATATTTAAAACCACTGGCCAGTTAATGCTAAGACTCTGAAGTCACGATTATTCACTGAAGTTAGCTGACCTTTTACAATGCTCAGAACAGGATAACAAATGTTACCAAAAAATTCAGGATGATTTTTGTAATAGGAACTACAGCGACAGTGGAAAATTGGGACTCAATTAAGAACTTCTAATATCTATATTATATCTTTTTTAGAGTATATTTTATTGATTATGCTATTACAGTTGTCCAATTTTTTTCCTCCCCTTCATCCACCTCCACCCTGTACCCTCTCACCCCCCAGCATTCCCCTCACAACTTAGTTCATGTCCATGGGTCATACGTTTAAGTTCTTTGGCTTCTCCATTCATTTCCTATACTATTCTTAGCCTCCCCTTGTCTATTATATGCCTACCAATTATATTACATCTTTTAAAAAATCTCTAAAAATAAACTCTATGTATGAACAATTATGGCTTAGTGTGATCATTTGCTACTTTTATAGGAGTGTCCTGTAAGATATTCATATTTCTGCAATCTAACAAGATGGTCCCCTACCCTCTACCCTCTGAAATGAGAAATGCATTGATTTAATATTCCAAGATGGTTTCCAATTTTTTTTTAAGTAGAAAATTCTCCTACTCAGCTTGTGGCTTTGTTTCTATCCAGATGCCCCAATTAGGAATAGAACCTGAAAATCCAGGTTTTTGGAGTACCAGAGAACCCAGAACCCAATAATTGTATTAATTTTTAAAGCATAATCAGGAAATAGGAGACTTTCTGATGTTCAGCATTTCTTTTCCTTCTTGTTGCTTTCTAATAGTCCCTCTCTCGTAGGTTTCTTCTTTACCCTTTTCCTCCTACTGCTTATAACTTTTGCCAGCTGGCACTCACTGACCCTACTGGGCATTAGTTTAAACTAACACAGGGGCTAAGAAGCCTGCCAACTCCTGCCTGTGCAGAACCTGGAGGCAGGAAGAATCTTGCTTGTGCTTTGCTGGACTTGATTTATACACAGGTGCTGCTTTTTTGCTATGCAAAGCATGTCTGAATTAAGCATGCAGGCATGATCCATCCAAGATTCACATTTTTGTTATTACTTAACAAGGAGGAACTCCTGGCCATTGAGGACAACAAGCAAATGAGGACAACAAGGTTGATCCTGCACAGCAGCCTATCGCACAAACCATTGTCCCTATATTGTCGTGATAGGAAGGTAGAAACCACAGTAAACACCCTAAAACCAGCTAGATTTTCCCTTTCTTCCTGTAAATGTTTGTAGGATGTTTGTAAATGTAGTCATGGCAATAAACACAGAATAGCTGGCTGGAAAGGTTAAAAGCAACTTTAGAAATCCTCTGTACCAGCAGTTTCCAAACATAGTTGGTGCACATCAGAGTCACTTGTGGTGCCTTTCAAACAGCTGGATTCTCAGACCCTGCACCAAGGTCTTCCAAAACACAATCTATAGAATCAGGACCCTAAAACTCTGCTTCAAGTGCACATCTCACAGACACTCAGGTCTGAGACCCTCTGCGAGTCCAATCCACAGTGACCCACCTGCTGTCCTTTCCGGGAAAAGATGACCCTGGGGAGAGAGCACAGTGGCTTCTAGAGAGGGTCAAGATTGAAGGCAAAGTTAGAAAATAAGATCTCTAAAACTAAACCAGTGATTTCTTTGAACAGACCTCCAGGCTTCATTGCCAATGCAGGAGACACTTACACTGTAAGGAGCCTCAGTTTGAAACCAAGGGAGACTGGAGACTGCGCAGCTGTGCTCCAGCTGCTGTTACTCGAATAACCTTCGCTCCTGGAGAATGAAGCCCAGTGGCAAGAGCACAGGGTTGACACTGAATTGTCGGCCCACTGCGTCAGAGCCCCGCTGATTTCCCAGGCCCAGTTGGTTAGCCTCCCACCACATTCCCTTGAGACCCTAATCAATGCCTCTAACATATGGCACATGTCACAGTGTATCAAATCAATAACTGTCTATTTATATGTCTCCCCCAACACTGCAAACTCCTTCTAAGGTATCTGTTTTCACTATATATCACTTTCCCCTTATGGTATCTGTGTATTATCAAGCGCTCAGTATTTGCTGAATGAATGAGCTTGTATTTTAGATAATTCTAACTTGGTTGGAATTTTTTCTGCAGGATTCCAAGTATGTTTATTTTGAAAAGCAGCCTATGTGCCTCACAATTTAAAACACTGTCTCATCTGAGAATAGGAAACAACGTTCACAAAGGTGAGGCCCGCCTGCCGAATCCAGATGACCTGTATTTGTGAGTAGAGTCTTACTGGAATGTGTTATTATTGTGTTGTGCTTTCATGATAAAATGGCAGAGCTGAGTTGTCACAACAGAGACACAGACTGTACGGCTCACAAATGCAAAAGTGTTAACATCTGGCCCTTTACAGAAATGCCTGCCAGCTCTTGCCCTAAAATCATATAGACCTGACTGTGTGACACCGCACACATTACTTAGCCTCTCTAAGTCTTGGTTTCCTC
This sequence comes from Sturnira hondurensis, assembly GCF_014824575.4. Taxonomy (NCBI): domain Eukaryota; kingdom Metazoa; phylum Chordata; class Mammalia; order Chiroptera; family Phyllostomidae; genus Sturnira; species Sturnira hondurensis. The sequence goes on along the minus strand of NW_028095541.1, from coordinate 33,300 downwards.
ATCTAGATAGTGGGGATAATAATGACGTTCCATCTTACAGAGTTCTTGTTTGGAATAAATGGGATAATCCTTATAAAACCGCATGTAATAGGTGCTCAGTAAATATTAGCTGTTCTTTTAGGGCTTTTAAAAGGGGACTTGCCTGTATTTCTTCTTGTCCTTTTCTGTTATTCCTCACTTAAAAGATTAATAAAGCCAGAACATTCTTTAGCTTTAATGGAGGCATTGCCATTTGAAAGAACTTTGGGTTCAACCCTCTGTGATGATAAACTGCTTGGCCCCTCAGAACAAAGACTCTAAAATTTTTTTAAATGTTTTATTCATTGATTTTAGAGAGGGAGAGGAAGAGAGAGAGAAAGAAACATTGATTTGTTCTTTCATTTATTTAGGCATTCATTTGTCACTTCTCGTATGTGCCCTGCCCTAGGATCGCACCTGCAACCTTGACACCTAGGATCGCACCTGCAACCTTGACGTAACAGGACGATGCTCTAACCAGTGGAGCTACCTGGCCAGGGCTAAAAAATTCTTTAATTCTATAAAAATGCAAGGCAAGGTCTTTGGGCGTTTAGTAAACTGCTTTGATATGAGATGTTTGGTTTGCACAAGCTTTGATCACGATGGACAGAAGTGGGGTTTGACTTCCCATGCACTTATGGCCTCCTCTGGGATCTGTCTCACACATTACTCCATGGCCTCTAAAACCAAATACCCCCAGCACTTCTATTAAATTTCTTTTAAGAATGTGGAAGCTGGGGTGGAGCACTAAATATTTCAAAAGTTTTTTTTTCCCCAGTCAGAAAGGCCTGACTGATAATAAATAAGAGACCAAGCCAAGAATCTCCAAAGGCATCTTTTACTTAACTCATAACCCTCATTTCTGGAAAGCCTGCTGACCACTCTTGTTAAAATAAATTGCTTAAGCCCTTTAATCAGACAGCTGTCCTGCAGAGTGGATTGTAGCTCATGCAAAGGAGGACAGCTTTCTGACTCATCTAACATCTTACTTACTAGTTTCTCTTTCTGATCATGGAGCTTAAATGCAACTTCGGTTTTTCCTTTAGTATTTAGATTTCCAAAGTCTTGGCATTGACCAAGTCTCTGCCCTATGGGAACTTACAGCAGTCAGCAACTCCCACCTTGAAGCTGCTTTCAGGACTATCTCCCCCTCTGAGGAGTTACCTGCTGGGGCATTGGGTCTAGATGCCCGTTGCAATGGGAATTTACAGTGTTTGCCAATGTACAAATCTGGGCTCTGAAAGTATAGTTTGGATACTCACATTTTGGATTTGAATCTATCTGGATTTAAGAAATTTCTTTTGGAATTTTACCCTGAACTGTAAGGAATAAGCTCAGTTTGCTCTCATGTCATCAGTTCAGGTTCTATGAGAAGCCATCACTAGGAAAGAATTAGACATGCCTGAAATTTACTAGGGGCAAGTCCATTAAGGAGGCATGAGATTGGGAGTAAACTGGAAGAGCCTTCAGACTGTAATGCAGGGCTAACAAGTGAGCAGAGCCCTGGCTGGCGTGTCTCAGAGGACTGAGCTCTGGCCTGCACACCAAATTGTTGCTGGTTCGATTCCCAGTCTGGGCACATACTTGGGTTGCAGGACTGGTCCCCAGTAGGGGGCATGTGAGAAACAACCACTCTCTTTCTCTCTCCCTCCCCTTCTCTAAAAAAATAAATCAAACAAAATTAAAAATAAGGGAATAGAGAGAAGGGGAGGGAGAATTGGGTAGAAGGAACCTCAGACTGCAGCACAACTCTGTGGAAATCTCCACCAGGCCAGTGGAGAGCCCCAGAGCTAAGACTGTCCATCACAGGAGTCTTATGTTGGGCCAGAATGACCCAGCTCTAGTGACCCAGCTCTACTACCCAACCATCTCGGTCACTGGCTGGTCCCAGACGAGGAAGACTGTGGGCTCAGAATGAAAGCTGGGGCATATCCGAAGGTGCGGCAGTTGGAGGATGTACCATACTTCTTGCATCTGGTCCCCTTGAAAGGAGATCCGAGAAACACACTTCCATGGGCACCACTGTCCACCCCTCGCATCTCACAGATCCACTTTTCCACACAAGCTTAAAGAGCAGCTCTTCCATGGTCCCTGTAGCAGAATTTAGGGTTTCCAGTTTCATCTCTGCAGCTAATCTTAGAGTCAAAACTGGCTCTCTTTTCTCTGCTATCCATTCTAAATTTGCCTTATCCTCAACCTTTATTTCAAAAGGTATTGGTGGCCCTCCTGCTGGTTGAACCCAAACCCTCATTCCTAAGCGTTGTTCATATCCTCCCAGCACCTGTTCACAGTTACGGTCAGGTAACAGATTTCCAAGGGGTGTCCATGTAGATAGTGTGAGTTCCACATGTGCTCATCCCAGCCCCATTGTGCAAAAGTATCTCTTGTGCAGGGTAGGGTCAACTATTCCTGATTTTACTTTTTGTCTGCTGGTGTCTGGACACAGGGTTTCAAAGTGTTCAGGGCAGGGGTGAACCTTGTAATTCAATGGGACTCTTTGCTCTATCCCCTGGCAAGAAGGTATTTCCTTTGAGGACTAAGACTTCTGACACTGCAGAGACCAGAATTACCAGAATGGGTCCTTGGGAGTAATGGTAAGTGAGACAGACTCCTGTTTCCACCTATGTGTTCTTCTTAGAGGGGCTATTGTCTCATAAAGAGATTTTTAAAAGGTTCTGTGTCCTACACGCAGGCCCCGGTGATGGTGGCAGCTGCGGCACCTGTGGGGGCCGCGGCGGGAGGCGGCAGACGGGACCCCATTGCTCCTCTTTGACCCCACCTCCACATACAGCGTCACAACCCAGCAACTGAGTGGCCCTGCTCTGGTGAACACCTAGGGCTCCGATCCTGCTACAGAACAGGCACAAACAGCCCAAAGGATAGTGCAAGAAGAACTCAAAGTCCCAGAGCCGATAACTCTAAGCGACCAAGAGATTGCCAGACTCTCAGAAGCACAGTTCAAGACACTGTTTATCAGGATGCTCACAGAACTGGTTGATTATAGTCACAAATTAGAGGAACATATGAAGGATAAAGTAATTGAAATGAAGGGAGATGTCCGGGAAACCTATAGTGATGGAAAGGAAACTGGGACTCAAATCAATGGAATGGACCAGAAGGAAGAACAAAACATCCGACCAGAAAGGAATGAAGAAATGAGAATTCAAAAAAATGAGGAGAGGCTTAAGAACCTCCAGGACATCTTTAAACGTTCCAACATCCGGATTATAGGGGTACCAGAAGGGGGAAAGAAGCAGCCATGAGTGGAAAACTTATTTGAACAAATAATAAAGGAGAACTTCCCCAGTCTGGCAAAGGAAATAGACTTCCATGAAATCCAGGAAGCTCCGAGAGTCCCAAAGAAGTTGGACCCAAGAAGGAACACACCAAAGCACATCATAATTACATTAGCCAAGACCAAAATGAAGGAGAGAATCCTAGAAGCATCAAGAGATAAGGGGACAGTCACCTACAAAGGAGTACCCATCAGACTGTCAGCGGATTTCTCAAAAGAGACCTTACAGGCAAGAAGGGGCTGGAAAGAAGTATTCCAAGTCATGAAATCCAAAGACCTACAGCCAAGATTGCTTTATCCAGCAAAACTTTCATTTAGAATGGAAGGACAGATAAAGTGCTTCTCAGATAAGGTCAAGTTCAAGGAGTTCATCATCACCAAGCCCTTATTATATGAAATGCTAAAGGGACTTATATAAGAAAAAGAAGATGAAAAATATGAACAGTGAAAGGACAGCAAACACACAGTTATTAACAACCACACCTAAAACAAAAGCAAACCAAGAGGACAGCTAGATCAGGAGTGGAACCATAGAAATGAAGAACACATGGAGGGTTAGCAACAGGGGAGTGGGAGGAGGAGAAGGGGGGAGAAGGTACAGAAAATAGCATAGACAGTAGGTAGAAAATAGATAGGGGGGAGGGCAAGAATAGTAGGGGAAATATAGAATCTAAAGAACTTGAGACACGTGGTTATAAACTAAGGGGGGAGAATGGTGGGGGAGGGAGTGTGCAGGGTGGAGGGGAATGAAGGGGGGAATAGAACAACTGTAATGGTATAATCAATAAAATATATTTTTTAAGAAAGGTTCTGTGTCCTAAAGGATGGCACTCCCTTCAGTAGAGTATTGCCACCATATCAGCATTTTACTTGTACCTTCAGCAGGCCATTCTAGTGCTCTAACGGGCCACTGCTACTGGCTATTGCCAAAAAATCTGTGGAGGGCAGTTTCTAAGGTGGCTCCTGATGGTGTCTACCTAGTATTCATGCCCTTATGTAATCTCCTCCCCTTGAGTGTGAGCTACTACTAACAAATGCAACACAACAAAAATAATGGGATATCACTCTTGGGATTAGTTGCAAAAAAGACTGGTTTCTACCAGGCTCGCCCTTTCTGATTCTCTTATTTACTCACTCTCATGGAAGCCAGTGGTCATGTTGTGAGTTATCTTATAGAGAGGCCTATGTGGCAACAGAGGCCCTAAGCCTATGGGCGAGCTTGGTCACAGATCGTCCCTTCAGTCAAGCCTGGAGATGACTCCAGCTTGATTCACATCTTGGTTGCAGTCTTATGAGACACCTTTAGCCAGAAGATGTAGCCAAACTACACCCAAATTTCTGACCCATGCCAACTGTGAGATATATATTGTTTTATGCTGTTAAGCTTTAAGGTGATTTGTAATGCTGCAATTGATAACAAATGCACATTATTATCTTGAGCCACTTCTTCACAAAGTAGACATTCAGGTATGATGCTCTTAGCTCTGCTCATTAAGAAATTATCTTTCTTCACTCCCTTTTAAGTCCATCTTAGAGGGTGGCTATGTAATGTAGCTGCTGTCCATTTTTGGCTTGCTCCCATATGCAAAGCTAACCCATTCATAAATGTAGTGCAAGCAGTTTTCTTCTGTTTACGCTGGTCACACAGCGGATCCCTGTGCCCCGCCCCCACCTCCTCAACAGGCACAGGTAGGTGCAGGTTGAGGAAGAGATGCTGGTGTAGCTGTGGTGAGTGTCATGGCAGTCTGAACTATTTGCTCCTGAAGTTTACTTGTGCCCTGTGGTGCTGCTTGGGCTTAGTCCTGGAGGTACCAGTTCCATCTTTTACTGCTGGATCTGTCTTACTTTATGACTTGATGCTTGCTCATAAATGGGTAGTTCTGCGTACTTGGTGCCCCATGACCACACATTTCATCATGTCTACCAAGGCTCAGAAAGACATCAAGAGCAATTTCTCAAAAGGTGCATAATGATTAGCTGCAGATGGCATGGCCATGCTCAGAACTCCAGGGACCTGCATAATAGTTCTCCCACTAGGACTTATCATTAACTCCACTTTCCCACCACTGACAACTTGACCGGCAAAGGTCTGCTGGGACTTAAAGCCCATGCAGCCTGGCTGCTTGTATTAAACCTGTGGCAGAGCCCTTTCCTGCTCTGGGGCCCATTTAAAGCTGGAAGTCTTTCATGGCACTGATACGTGGACTGGCACAATGTTGCTGGGTATAGAATTTCTTACTTCCAGAACCTCAAAGGCTTATCAGGCATGGTACTTCCTGTTTTGTAGAAGTGATGTAAGATGCAGTAATGATGCATCTTTCACCTCGGAGGCATATCCCAGGACACCCCTCACTGCCAGACTCTGAAAATTTCATTAATGTGGCAGATCCCCGAATCTTCATAGGGCTTATTTCCCACCCTCTGAAGAGCATGTATCCTACAAAGGTCTCCAGCTTGCTAACTACCTCTTGTTTTTCCTGCCTGATCAGCATGATGTTATGAATATAATAATGTTCTGAGGGAAGTCCAGCTCTGTTTTTTGGATTATACTATGATAAGTCGAATAGTTAACATAGCCCTGGAGCTGTTCATCCCCTCGACTTTCTCCATCTCCAACTTCCACGTTTGTTGCTCTCAATTTTAAATTTCAGAATAAGAGAAATGAGTCCCAGTGTGGACCCACTGTAAACTGAGCTTCAGGCAGGACTCTAATTGTATGCTTGTGCGCCCACTACTACTTATTCATTTGTTCATTTTCTGTCTCCTCAACTAGAATGTGAGCTCTTGGACAGCCGTAACTTTGTAGGTTTTAGTCTCTGCTGAATCTCTAGCACCTTCAACAGTGCTAGGCACACAATGATTGAGTAGCTCAATTGCGTTATTACTCTAATTGGAATTGCTTTAATTACAAGTAAGACTGTGTTTCTTGTTCTGTTAACTGCCTTTTCCTCACTGTCATCATTATCATTAAAAGTATAACAATACTTTTACAGTTACAGCAATAGTAATAATAATTTTTGCTCCTTCTGTTCCTGGACATGAGCAGTTGCCATCTCAGAGCAGACAAAAGGGCTGATCCAATCTTGACAACTTAATTGCCTAAGCGTGAACTTGGCAATGATCTGGATTATTTTAGAGATTGTGAATATATCCTAACCTCTTGTGTTGCTTTAGTATCCTGTTGTGTGCTGCAAAAAGGCACTTATGCTGTATTATAATTGTCATTTTACTTGTCTACGGCTTCCTCTAGATTAGAGTACTTAAAAGAAACAACTTTTCGCCATACACAACCAGGTCCTGGCACAATGACTGACAAGGAGTGGGAAATTGAGCAAATGTTCATGAATATATGAATCAAGTCAGCCCACCAGGGCTACAATGCAAGTAAGAAGTTTAAGCTAGATAAAAATAAGGTTTTTCTGAGCTTCACCCTAAAGCAGTGATTTTCAGCCTTTTTCATCTCCTGGCACACATAAACCAATTACTAAAATTCTGTGGCACACCAAAAAATATATTTTTGCCCATCTGAAAAAAATAGATATACTTTTTATTCGCATCAGACAGCTGTTGTGGCATTGACTGTTGTCATGCCATTTTTTTATTTGACAGTCTTGGGGAAAAGGTCAGTGGCCCTGACTAAATAGTCAGGTATTGCATGTTTTAAAAATTCTTGCAACACACCTGTTGAAAATCTCTGCTCTGAAGTGATGCTCCACATTGGAGCACCAACATGGCCAGTGATTTGGCTGTCTAACTGGATCCAGGCCAGAACTGGACTTAACTCTGGGAGTTTTGTAAAGGAAGTTTTTCTGGATTTTTACCCCAGGGCATTCATTGCTCTGTGGGATATGTGATGAAATTTTTTAAGCCTTTAGAAATAAACATTGCCTCAAAATAGAAAAAAGGGAGGGAAAGGTTATACTCACTTGACAGACTTAAAAGTTACTGCATTATGAAAAAATCTAATATTCTTATATATGTATATGTACCTGCATTTATATTCCTATTATATAAGTATCTATGTATGCACATATATACACATGCATACATTTATAAAGAGTTGTTACTGCCCTGGCTGGTGTGGCTCAGTGGATTGAGCACAGGCTGTGAACCAAAGGGTGACTGGTTTGATTCCCAGTCAGGACACGTGCCTGGGTTGCAGGCCAGGTCCCGGGTTGTGGGTGCGCAAGAGACAACCACACATTGATGTTTCTCTCCCTCTCTTTCTCCTCCCCGTCTCTCTCTCTAAAAATAAATCAATAAAATCTTTAAAGAAAAGAATCTCTAGAAAAACATGAAAGAAAAGAGCTATTATTAAAATCTAGTTTGGCATCACAGGAAAATACAAAAAGAAAAATAGATGTAAATGGCTCAGGGATTTGTCTATACTTTGCCTTTGAAAGATAATTATTTGGTAGTTTAAGTAGACTTAGTTAAATATGCTAGTGTGTTCAAATATTCAACTAATACCTATGATATTTATTGTACACATATTATGTCTCAAGTGTTATTGCAGACACCTGGCATATGTTAAAGAGAGGAGGGGAGAGAGAGACAGAGAGAGAGACCTGTCCATGAGAAACCTAAAATAAACATAATAAAATTATATAGTATGTTAGATGGTGATAAATGCTATGGGGAAAAGTCAATCAAGACAAGATAGTTGATGTGTGTGTCAGTACACATGTGGGCTGGGGGGAGGCTGTGGCAGCCTCTGGGGAAGGCAGGAGCTGGCAGAGTTAGATGGCATGATCAGAGTAAGTCCACTAAGAAGGTGAGATTTGAACAAAAAGTTAAGGAAGGGAAAGGAATTAGTAAAGTGAATATCTTTGAAATTAACATATCAAATACTATCTATAAATCTTGTCATATAATGCAAATATTTAATTAAACTAAGAATTTCTATGGTCATATTCAAAGTGAATATCTGAGTGAAGATAGACAGAATTTTTTAAAATCAAAGTATGAAACAGTTATATGTAATAAAAGTCACTAATTATCTTTTCTCTTGGTGAGAAGTAGCCTATGTTTAACTGAAGCTTATACAGTGTAAAAATAATCAAGGGCTAGAGAAAGGGGGGAATAGAATTGCCAAATAAATGCAATTATTTCATCTATTAGCTTGTTTAAGGTCTCTTATTACATAATGGAGAGTGAGGTAGTTCAAAGCAGTGCAATAGTAATAAATCTTTATGGGGGGTGGCATTCGCTATTGGCTACATCTAGGGTTAATGCTTTTTCATGGATTATTTCATATAATTATTTCAAATAATGCTTATGTTATCAGTGAGAAAACTGAGTCTTGGAGAGGTTATGTGATTTACCCAAGGTCCCAGAGCTGACAAGCAGCCAGTTCTGGACATAATTCTAGATTTTTTCAGCATCAGAATCCACCATCTCTCACTCTTTTAACTCTTTTCACTATGCTTCACTGGTTACACTGGTGCTGCGGTGGGAGACAAAGTGTGAGTTAAAACTTTGGAGGAGCAGAGGAGACATGTAGATGAGATCTGACAATCGCTGCACTTCTACTGAAATGTGGGTTACTCAGGGGCTGTAAGGCTCTAATCCACATTCGGCCTGTGATGCTACAGCCTTTGGAAACCAAAGCCACACAACCACGTCTTAAGTGAGAACACGCCAACAAGCACTTTCCAGGATTCCGGATTACTAACACACCTGCCAAAGATCTAAGGCAGTTCCAGTCCTACACTTCAGCAGCCCATATTATTTTTAGGTTCCACTGCAGAAAATCAGAGGAAAAAAATGCTGAACAGGCAACTGGCTTATTTCTAAACTATGAAAGTAATTTCGACTCAGGATACAGTGTCGCATAAACAAGCATGAACAAAGCCCCGAGGAAGGCATGATAGGGTATCGGAAAGACTCCTGAAGTGAGGAGAGAAGATCTGAGCTCTTGTCCTGGCTCTACCATTAACCCATGTGACCTTGGCCAAGTCAGTTCACCTCTATGAACTTTGGTTTCCTTGTACATATGATTCTCAGTGCTAAAGCTTAAATGGCAATGAGTGTATTTCCTCCAGGGACTACTGATTGATTGCCACAAATAATTTATCTGTGTATATGTCTCCAGAACCAGAAACTTTAATTCAGGAAGCTTAAAATGGGAAATTCTAGTGCTGGGAAGGCAATGAATACTAAGAGGTAAGTTATCACGAATTTAGTGTGGATTGGCTAACTGGCACTCCGCTGAATCCAGAGTCCTCTTCTGAACCAGAGTTATGGAAATGAGTTGGTTCTCCCAGCCTCTGTGTGTCCTGTGCCCTGAACCCCACTACAATGCAGATGAGAAGAAGCAGAGGCCCCAACACTAAGGGCTCAGTGCACAAAATCATGGAGAAGAGTTAGGGAAAAAGGACGTGAGATAAGGAGGTATTGTTAGCTCATAGGTTGGTGCAGTAATCACAATATGCAGGATAAGTTAGCTCCTCTCTATCAGGAAGGGAGAGAGACTCAAACACCCATTCAAACCTCTGATAATTCCCCAGCATATTTGGGAGGTGAGAGAATGTCAACTCCGTTGAGAGTACTTTCTGGAGTAGCATGGGCTTAAGGAGTTCCTCATCTTTGTGTCCCAGGAATGAGCATGTCTAACGACAGTTAGCAGTGTTCATTTAGTGCCTGGTTTTTGAGCCTGGTTGACCCCCTGCCCTGGACGTGTCAGCCAATTTGCCCATCATTCCCTACTTCCCTGCTAGCTTTACCTTAGAAGGGCCAGCCCTTTCCTTCATTCCAATTGCCTGAACTCTGAGTAGGTTTCAGTTTCTTTTAATCAAAAGCAGCTTGACCAGAAAGAATACCACCATGTGCCTTCCTGCTGGCTCATAAAATAGGCCAGAAACAAGAGCAGTGTTTCTCCCCAATCTCCCTGCATCCACATTCCTGGTGCTGTGCCAAGCCTGTGACAGCTGCCGGAGTGGAGGGCTATAGGCTCTCCCCCTGGGTTTTCAGACTTTAGCTTCACAGGCCACTTTCTTGATTTTGGTGTCCCCCATTATCTCTGGTGACGTGGCCCCTGTCCCTGTAGAACCCACAAAGTCAATCAGTTACCCCCACTCTTGAAGCAAGGGGTTCACACAGTCAGTCAGCATCAGGTCTAAGGAAAAGCCACTGGGTTTGGGGAGCAGGCAGTGGCAACAAGAAGGGAGACCCCACATGTGTGATGAAAGCAGTGTGGTAGCTCCCAATAAACTGATGATAAATTGATGGAATTGGATAACAACACCCCACAGAGGGGTGATCAGGGCATTCTAAACAATAATCGATCATTTGTTTCTTGGGGTTTCTTCAGATCTGAGTGGCTGCCCCTATTTTCCACATTCCCTCCCAGGGCATGTCCATGGAATAAATCTGCCAGAAAGGGTAGTCTGAGCCTGAGTTGCCAATATTCAAGTGTCAGGTTTTGCCTTCTCAGGAGAAAACTGAAATTGGAGGGGTTAAAAATATCTTATCCACACAGCTTCTGGAGTTGGGCCAAAGCCAGGAAGGAGGCCGGGCCCTCAGGAATGCCACGTCATCCCTGCCAGGATAACTTATGGATTCAGCTCACAGGGAAGCCAGACCTGGCCCGTAATGCCAAGGCAGGAAGGGAGAGCTGAGGCAGGATATCATATGGTGGGTCAGAGGTGGGATCAACCAGCGTGCTGATACTGATGCAGGAAAGACCAAATGGGAGTTGGCCAGGGATGGGATAAGTCTGGGGAGTGGAATAGGGTTTATGAAGATGAAACTGGCAAACTGCCCCAGCCTTCAGTGCACATTTAGTACACTCCCTTAATACCCCGAAGCAAGCCCTTGAAGTGTTAGTTTCTCATTGGACTTGTAGCGCATGGGAACCGGGAAGAGCCCTGAGCCAAAACGAGAGGGACTCACCAGAGTCAGCAGCAAAGCTAGGGCACAGATGGCCACCCAGAGAGTGGCTGACAGTAAGGAGACTAAGACCAAGACCAAGAGAAGGCTCAGAAAATACTGCCCATTTCATAGCTGTCAAAGTCAAAGGGAAGACTAACAGAGGAGGACAGCTTAAGGGAATGACCTTGCTGGCCTCTGGCAGACACTAAGAGTGGGATGGGATGGAAGATTGTTGGGATGAAGGATTGTGAGATGTAAAGCTACATCTTCCAGGAAAGTCTACGCAAAAGGAAATGGAGAAGATGGCCTAGTCCCAGGTAATAGGATAGGTGAGTGTGCTTCAGGGGAAGCAGACACTAGATGATGGGGTACAGGGTGGGGCTCCCCTGAGTGAACTTGAAAACCCAAAAGAAGTAATTGAAAGAGGGAGCTCTAGAGGGGCACCCAGGGGTGTTCAGAGAGATCCATTGCCCAAAGACACTGAAGCACCTGGGTCTCATTTCAGCCTGACAGCCAAAAACCATTTCCAGACCTACAATGACTAATGGGGCAAGGGCTACTGATGTTCTCCCAACCAGAAACTTCTCAGGCTGGGGATGGAAGGGATAGGCTTTGGATGTCTGGGTACCAGTTATGAACCAGGAGCCCATGTGAGGATCAGTACAGAACCTTGCAGTTAAGAAAGACTGAGGTGGGAACCAGCAAGAACACCTGAGGCTCAATGGGACTTTTGCTAACTCGTGGGAGAAAGAAATCAAGGGCTGTTGTGGTAGATGGCTATTCTAACATGCCACTGTCAAGATTGTGAGTAGGTGTATTCTTTCTGGATACCAACTTAGCAATATGTAGAAATGTCAATAAAAACATGCCCTTGATTGAAAAAATCCCACCTGTAGGGATATAATCTAAGGAAATGATGATTCACGTGAACTCAGCTCTATGTACAAAGAAGCTCACCATCATGGTATTTATACCCAAGGAAAATTGGAAGCAATGCAAATGTTCAATGGTAAAGAAGTGAACTGGCTATAGGAAGGAACTTCTGGCAAATGAACTATTATGTGGTCACACTAAGTCATGCTGTTGAGAAATCCTACATGGCCTGGGAAACTCCTTATGCTGTAAACTACTAGGTAATTAAAACAAACAGAAGCAGAAATTGGCATATATAGTTTTGTGGAAAACTGAAATGTATCTACACACAAAAAAAGGTTGAAAGGAGGAATACTAAGACATTAATGATTACTGTTTTGGATCGTGATACTATAGGTTATTTAAAAAGACGTACCAATTTTTGAAATGAGCCCGTATCGTTACAGGCAGAAAACATAAACGTGCTGTGTACACCCAAAGGGAGTTAGGGGGCAGGGTGAAATTTATTACATTGACGTGTCTGCCTCCTTATGCGACACTGCATAGTTGGCCTCAAAATTACACATGCGCCCATGGTTTGCAAGGCTTCAACGTATTTAGATCACTGCTGTTTCTGATTACAAACAGACCAGACACACAACTCCCTGAATTTTTTACTTCTAAATTAGTGAAATCTTTCATTCTGTTGAGGTGCAGCTGTACTTGGCCCGTATGCATAACACAGTAAAGCCAAATGAGAACTAACTTTGTGGAAACAAGCATAAATGTTTATGACTGCATCATTCAATGGGAACAGTGTTATCATAACTCATGTGCCTTGATTCATAAGGCATGCCAGAGCTTCCGCAGCAAGTGAATTGGGAAAGGGGAAGCAGCAGAGCTGGGGATGAGAAGAACTAGCCGCACTATTGTAACAGGCTGTCCAAGTGTCAGTTCTAGTACAGGGTGGGGTGCTTGGGTCACTGGGATGGTATCCAATAATTCTAATCTGATGGAATTCAGCAGTGGCAGATGGTGGTTTCACGGCCTGGTTTTTCAAGAATAGATACGCATTTAGCTTAGTTAATGGCAGGGATAGGGAGAAGAAGGTGGTGTTGTAGGAATGTAGGATGTAAGGAAGGCAGGGAACACGCTTAACAGCTGCACAGCTGTACCTCATAAAGACCAGAACATCATGGACTAGAAGCTGCTTTAGAATACAGTGCATCTTCAATGATCCTGGGGGCTCCATAGGCACCTATCAGCCTGACTCTAATGCTATTTTTACAATAATACAGTCATTGTTTTCAGTCATGGTTTATTGTTCCTGCCACTTACTGCCAACTTCCTGTATCCTTCTTTTTGTCTCAAGGCTTCTGCATCATTAATGACATCTGCCACATTAATGGTTTCTGCCTTCTGCACATCATTTTCCCTCTGCATGTCTTTCCAACGTCTGTTCCTACTACCATAGCAGGGACTCTCCAAACTCTTCCTGTTTAAACTCTCTGACATAGACAGTCTTATTGGTGCTGGTGCTTATCTTTTTCATCTGTGATAAAATGTACTTGGCAGATTACTTTATGGACTATTGACAAGCCTACAGGTAGGCCACCCTTGGATGAGGCATCCAAATTTGGTGGGATCAGTTAAGGCCAGGATGTAGAACTGTGTCCCCTCTCCTAAAAAAGGGCATTCCGGGAATTGAGAGTCTGAGATTCCTCCCCAATGCAGACAGTTCATCCAGTCTGAGGCAGACCCCAGCCAGAGATTGAAGTAAAATAGATTGGTATCTGTCATTAGAGAAATAACAGCTGGCGAGGTTGTCAGAATCACAGTCTCAGTAGGAAAACCAATCAGATAGACAAGGAACCCTTGGAAAAAGATGACCACATAGAATACATTCCATTGCCTATGGCTCACCTGCCAGACCAGATTTCAGGCTTGGGACGGTAAACCAGATGGTGGTAGGTTGGTAGGTGGCCTTCCTATCCCAGTAAGTCTTGGTCAGGATTAACCTAGGAGTGAGCCACATTGAACCAACACACTGAATGCCTCTGGTCCTCCATAGATATTCCACAGATGCTTTTGCATTATATAGGAAGGCAACTTTTCCTCTCTGAAGAGTTTATTCCCTAGCTAACCGTGGGTCAGGAAATACTTCCTGAACTTTGGACTTGGGAACTCTGAATTTAAACATACAACACAGATTTCTCCAGTTCATCCTAAAAGGGCATTACAGTATTTAAATATTTTTATCTATAATGTGTGTATTAGTTTCCTGTGGCCGCTGCAATGAATTACCACAAATTTTGATTTTAAAAAAGTGTATTCTCTCACAGTTCTGCAGGCTAAAACCCAAAATCAAGGCAGTGATAGGACCATGCTCTCTCTGAAGGTGCTAGAAAAGAACCTTTCCTTGCTTCTTCCTAGTTTTTTATGGTTGCCAGCAATCCTTGGTGTTGCTTGGCTTAGAGCTGCACTGGTCTAATTTCTATTTCTCTTCAGGTCTCTGCACTTCTTTCTCTTCTTGTAAGGATTTCAGTCATCAAATTAGGGTGCACCCTAATCCAGTATAAATGTTACTTTAACTAATTAAATCTGCAAAGACCCTATTTTTTCTTTCCAAATAAGATCACATTCTGAAGTTCCAGGCAAACATGAATTTTGGAGGGACATTAGTCAACCCAGAACAACATGTTAAACATTTCCCTATATTTGGTGAAATTAATAATGGAAAGAAAATCCTGTGTTTTTCTTAGGCTCCATTAGATGAGGTTTATTTGTTACTTGTATCTCTGAAATGGATACAAGATACAGAGATGACTCAAAGGATGAAACCTTAGGTCTTTGACCAGCTGTCTAGCACCATTACAGATTTTCAAGGAATCTGGGTAGAAAGGACACCTGGTAATGAATACCACTTTTGGCTAACGGAGACTTTGGCTCTTACTCCCAGGGAGCACCCCATTCTTAAAGATTTGGGCTGGGCCTCTGGTCTAACGCCCTGAACAAAGGCAAGAAAATGACCCAGAGTCAAGACTATAATTTTCTATAGTGACAATGGGTCAAAAAGCATTCACTCAAAAAATTTTTTAAATGTCCCAGTAGAAAGAGAAAGTTAATCTCTCTATCTTGTGAAGCAGCAAACACAGAGGATAAAAACATGAACCTGGGAGTGAAGTTTGACATTGAGTTCAGATCCTGATTTTACTACGAACTTGCTAGATGACCTTGTTCAAACTACTTAGTCTCTCTCTCTCTCTTTTTAAAGATTCTATTTACTTTTAAAGAGAGAGGAAGGGAAGGAGAAACAGAAGCAGGGAGACATTAATGTGTGTTTGCCTCTCATGCGCCCCCTACTGGGGACCTGGCTCACAACCTAGGCAAGTGCCTTGACTGGGAATTGAACCAGGGACCCTTTGGTTCACAGGCCAGCACTCAATCCACTGAGCCACATCAGCCAGGGCAAACTAATTAGTCTCTCTAAGGCTCAGTTTCCTCATTAGAACAACAGAGGTAGTAGTATCTTCCTCACAGAGCTATTGTGAACAGTAAAGGAGATAATCTGTGTAATGCATTTAGTGCCTGGGAAGTGATAGCTATAATCATTATCAAGCCCTAGACAACCAATCTAGGCTGTTCATATCAGGCCTTTCATCTTCTGGACCCCACACTGATTTCCACTGGAACTTCCTAGAGC
This sequence comes from Sturnira hondurensis, assembly GCF_014824575.4. Taxonomy (NCBI): domain Eukaryota; kingdom Metazoa; phylum Chordata; class Mammalia; order Chiroptera; family Phyllostomidae; genus Sturnira; species Sturnira hondurensis. The sequence continues at coordinate 17,560 of NW_028095541.1, read as the reverse complement.
AAGTCGGCCCTCCCCTGTGGGAGGCACTCTAAGATCCTCTGTCATCAGCTATGTGAGAGACAAATCCTCCACAGTGACAAACCAAAGAGCACTCTCATCTAAGCTAGAGGTTGTAACCTGAAAGTTGCAAACTGGCAGCTTGACCTGGATGAAATTTTTTTAAATTTGGAATTTGTTGGCCACATTAAAAAATTCAATGATTTTTAAAAGATCTTTTTTATTGTATTTTCCCTGTTACCATTATCCCCCCTACACCCTCTTCCACCTCCACACTCCCTCCCGACCCCCCCCCCCCGCAATCACCACACGGTTGTCCATGCCAAATTTCTGGTTTATAAAAATCAGAGGACCAGGCAATACTATGACAGAATTTTCCTATAACTAAAGAGCCCTTACACTGTGTTGTACACATTGGCACACTTTTCAAAGTGAGAGGAGGCTCTGTTAATTATTATGCCTGGACAGGTATAAACTGAAACTGCCTGTGGCAAATCGGAATCCGAGGTTGGTCACTCTATCTCAGCTGTCTGGAGCTAAGCAGGAACAGATCCTTCTTTTGAGGGCTGGCTCTGTTTGCCCCTACCTCGAGGATTTGGAGTTTTCAACCTCTATTTTAACACCTTTGTATATCATATGTAATGACTGGCTCTCCATCACCATAAGCCAACATCTCTGACCTGGGCTTCTATCATCTTCCTTCTCTAAGAAGGAGAGTACAGGCAAGCGACCAGTTCCTGTGCTGAATTTCACTCGAGGGTTACCAAGGATTCTGACAGGACTCCTAATAGCACAGCAACACCTGTGTAACATCATTAACACTTTGTCATTGTCCACTCCTTATTCATGAATTCTCTGCATCTCTAGGGCACGTATCACTAGGCTGTGTTACATTTGTCACAGTAATCATTTAGAGACATTGCTCAATTCTTGAAGTATATTCTGACTCAGAAAATGATTGATATGAGAGGAGCATAAACAAATACTTTGAAAATTCTTAATTTTCAAGGAGTCCACATCCAATAAATGAATGGTATTGCAAAGGTTTGCTTGTAGGTGTAGCATAAAGAAATGGCATTATTGCCTCTTTATCCCACACACATCTATAAACCAAAACTAAAGTATATTATATGTATTACACAATAAATAAACTATGGACTATCTAAAGATTAGTATCGGGTACTGATCTATCCAAGGATATTAGTAGTTAGAACTCTATATAAAAGAAAATATCGTCTTCCCTGGCTGGTGTGGCTCTGTGGATTGAGCACTGGCTGCAAACCAAAGGGTTGCCGGTTCAATTCCCAGTCAGGGCACAGACCTGGGTTTTGGGCCAGGTCCCCAGTAAGGGGTGTGCAAGAGGCAACCACACATTGATGTTTCTCTCCTCCCTTCCTCTCTCTCTAAAAATAAGTAAAATCTTTTTTAAAAAAGAAAATATCTTCTAATTTTTTAACGTAGTCATTCCTTAGAATTTCTGAACCAAGGCCATTGATGGGAGAAGTAACTTCCTGAGAGGGTTTGGGGAACATTCTCCTCTTCTGTCCATTTATAGGTGCAAATGTTTATTCATGGAGTATTTGTAGAATAGATACAATCTATATAGTAAATAGCAAAACTGTTTGTTACCTAGAACATTTAATGAATGCAGAAAATGTCATTCCTTGATCAAAGTGGATTATTTGACATTTATAGTGTGGATTAAGACTATTTAGAGCTGGTGGGTGTATTGGAAAGAGTCCTGCTTGAAGAGACTAGTGACTTGCTTTAAGGTCAGTCTCTGCTATTAACTTGTTATGCAAGTTTGGGTAAATTGCTTATCCTCATTAAGACACAGCTTTCTTATCAGAAATCTGAATAAGAAAAATAACAATAATTCACATTTCACAGACTTGTTTTGAAGATAAATTGAAAGAATGTATGCATGTGATAGAGCTTAGTACACTACCAAACGCTGCAGAACCAAAAATAATAAAAAAAATAAATGAATGCTTATTGAGCTCTTATGTACCAAGACCTGTGATAGAATTATTATTATTAACTGGCCGCCAATATTAATTGCAGTGGCAGCAATAATATTCTTAACACGGTCGGTCTGACTCTTCTTCACTTGGATGCTGAGGAAGAGACCAGAGCATCCATTCTGCTTTAAGCAGAAACCAGTCAGCCTCCTCCCACTTACAGGACACCAGTCTTATAAACACCCCGCCTTCTGATTTTAATGACAATATTACAAGTGGGTATGATGCTGCATCCTGGCCCACACCCCAGAGTAGGAGTAATATTGACTCACTGAAACTTGTGAATAGCATGAAAGAGAAATGCCCCACTTAAAGAGTTGGATAATGCCCGACTTGGATTTAATTAATATTTCTACGGGATGGGCAATGGGAATTGTCTTGGGTCCAACTACAACCCATTAGTGGTATTATGATTTTTATTTATTTATTTATTTATTTTTAGATGGGGGGTGGTTGGGAGGAGAAAGAGAGGGAGAGAAAGGGACCTGGCCTGCAGCCCAGGCACGTGTCCTGACCAGGAATCCAGCCAGGAGTCTTTCAGTCCATAGACTGAGCCACGCCAGCCCGGGCAGCATTATTATTTTATACCTAAAACTTAACTAGTATTGTAATGTAATACTATTGATAGAGCTTAGTACACTACTAAATGCTACAGAACCAAAAATAATAAAAAAATAAATGAATGCTTATTGAGCTCTTATGTACCAAGACCTGTGATAGAATTATTATTATCAACTGGCCACCAATACTAATTGCAGTGGCAGCAATAATATTCTTAGCACGGTCGGTCTGACTGTGTTATGTAATGTAATGGCAGTTTGCTGCCATAACAAATTACTACAGATGGAGTGGCTTTTAGCTGCAGTATTCCAGAAGCTAAAAGTCTGAGATCGGGGTGTTGGCGTAGGTGGTTGCTTCTAAGGATTCTCCTGACTTGCAGAGAGATGGCTGTCTTCTCCCCGCGCCTCCACATGGTCTGTGTGCATCTATGTTCAATCTCTTCCTATAAGGACACCACTCATTTTGGATTTGGGCCCACACTAATGGCCTCATTTTAACTTAAGTGCTTCCTTAAAGACCCTACTTCCAAATACAGTCACATTCTGAGGAAGTAGGGGTTAGGACTTTAATATACTAATTTTGAGGGGATACAATTGAGCTACTCTGTTCTGAAGGAAATGTCTTTGCGATCTCTACTTTGTCTTTTCTTCCTCCCCATAGTCTTTCCCTGACCCCACCAGCACAACCATGTAGCCCCTTCAATTTTCAGAGCATTTCAAACACTGATTCACAAACACAACGCTGCTGGTGGCATCAGCAGCTTCATTTCAGAGACTCCTTGGTGTTCAAGAAAAGTGTGTAGACCGAGATACCACTTCTCCATGAAACATCTTCAAAGAAATCCTTCTAGAATCCCCTGTTCCTTGACCCATATTCTAAGCTTCTGATTTTTTCAGTCTCCAAGTAACTCCAAGATCTATATCAAGACCTCTTATCTAGCAGTCTACTCATTTCCTTAAATTCCTGTTTCTTGGTGAGCTTGTTTTATCTTTTAGTCTTTTTTTTTTTTTCAGCCTGAAACTCTTTTCCCTGTTCTTGGTTCTTAGTCATCAACCAGAAGGAAGCCATTAGAAGCAGGCTTGATCTTATCCATTACAACTAAGAGTATTGTCTTTATCTATTCACAAAAGAAAACGATAGCAGTTTCATTTTGCAGCCCAACTCAGGCTCAATTCTAAGCAATTCAACTCACTGTCTTGATGCCTTGCTTGACGGTCCATCCGTTCTCCACCCTGCACATACTAACCTGATGGTTTCAGTGATATTACATAAGAGGGATTTCATCAGTCTTTTGGCTAGTAGGATATATAGTTATGCTTGTGACCTCATATATTCTAGTACCATGTAGCTCCCGGATGAAATTAACTACACTGCTGAACATCTCAAACTGAATATGTCATCCAGTGTAATAAAGATGTCAAATCCATCCATGGCAAAGGATGTCAGTGATAATCAGTATTTTTCAAAGTCTTTGAAGCAAGAGTTTAGAAACATTTTGAGGCACTAATCTAATAGGATTACTAACTCATAGTACTATTTCCCCCTGTGTTTTATTTTTTCTAGTTTAATCTTCACACTGTCAGCTATTGAAATAATTTCAGAATCAAATCATTTTAATTCACCGGTCACAATGATTGGATAGTAATAGTTCTGATGCCTGGAATGTAATGTCCTCTTGAATGAACTTAAGAGGAAACTTTGCCGATACAGGTTTGTACAACTAAATATTTTTCAACTTTTACAAGCAGTCACTTCTCAATCTCTGGCAAGCATGCCACAGGCAGCCACCCCTATATAAATATGCAGTTAGAAAGATAAACACTCACTAAAGTCCCTAGTGGTAGCATTGTTTTTCAAGGTTCGGCAATATTTGTTCAGTAGGTAAAGAAAGAGATTAGTAATGTTTCCACTGGGCTCTATTCCTTCCTAAAGCCAGCCACCCCTTTCCCTAAGAGAAAAGACGTACTCTGGGCGTGTGTTCCAGAATGCCTCAGGACAACTTTCTACTTCGAGAGCAAAGCAGCTCACCATTGGTTGCATGCTAAGCCACCCACTTTTTAAAGGGCCATTATTTTTTAGTAACTTAATAAGCCAGACCTCCAAAATAATAAAAGTAAATTTGTAGTATAAATTTTATTTTTAAAGATGTTAGTACAGCTTACATATTTACACATTAAACTAAGAATGATTCAGATAGGTGTGCTGATTTAATTTCAGAGATTTACAGACATTTGAAGACTTTAATCTGTCAGTTAGTATGGAAAGACCTCTGGTCTTGGTTCCAGGCTAGTTAGGCCAATGAATAACTGGTTTCTGAGAAAGCTGAGCTGTGTTTTCCATATAAAATAAAGGGGAATGGAGTAGATGAGCTCTAACATCCCCCTGACTCTGAAAATTATTTTGAGATATGATATATTCCTGGGAAAGGACAGATCTCATTTTTCCACTTCATAAGGTTCTTGTGAGGACCAAGTGACAAGATACAACCCAAGGCGTAGTGTCATCCATTGAATAAAACGCACAGGTGAGGGGTGGCTGTGTTTGCTTTCTTATCTAATTAGCATGTGGTAAATAGATGAAAGAAAAACAATAACAGAAAATGTTTACCCCTACACTTTAGAGAAGGAAGGGAATAATTTAAGATCCTAGAGTTATTTATGGTTCTTTCAGATAGAGATTGGATGAAGTAACTAAACTTGGCATCTATTATTCTGTTGGATGCCAAAAATTTTACATGGTGTAAAATCTTTGTCTAACAAAGCAATACAGTCCTTTTATTTGACTAAAACTTTACAAGTATTAACAAAGTCATCAGTTAAAAAAGAAATCTAGTATTTAGGTATAGGTACTATTGTTTTCTTTAAACTCTTTTATTGATTAATTCCAAGTACTTTTCGAGGGGCTGGGGATACAATGGTGAACAAAACAGGCAGATTTCCTTTCATCACAAAGCTAGCATTCTCACACTAATGTGGGGAAATAGAATATATACAAATAAACTAATAATTGCACCAAGCCAATAGAGGGGAAAAGTTTAAAGCAGGGCAAGGAAGATAGGGAGAAACAAAGAGGGGAAATGCTGTTTTCTATAGAGTGGATGAGGCAAATGTTAATGGTGTGGAGCATTTGAGGAGAGAGCAAAAGGGAACAGAGAGCAAGTCACGTAGATATGGGCCTATTCCAGGCAGAGGGAGCAGCAAAGGCAAAATTCCTGAGGCAAGAGAGCCCCTGGGGCATGTGGAGAACAACAACGAGAAGGCCAGAGAGGCAGTGAAAGAATAAGAGGAGTGATTCTCCAGGATGTTTTTCTAAGAAAAGTGCAATCAAACTTACATTCATTTATCACTGTTTTCATTAAGTCCAACAAAAACTCTTTATTGAACTTCTGTGCCTCAGTTTTTCACTTATAAAATGGGGATGATAATAGTACCTCATAGACATGTTGTGAGGTCTAAATGACTCATCAAATGTAAAGAATAATTAAGACTGTCAAGTACAGAGTAAACTATGGAAGGCTAGTTTTTATTATTACCATCATTATCATCTCTTTATTCACAACAATATCAATAATTCAGTTGTTAGTCCAATAGAATTATTTTGCACCAAACATTCATTGGGAAAGTTTTCTTACACATGTTATTGAAATATTAAGTAGGGTCATGGTACTTAGCAACTCGAGCACAGAAGTTCATGTTATCAAAGGTATTGCAGAGAGCTAAAAATAACCAATAAATCGGGGTTTAAAACTTAGTATGTTAACCTAGACATGAAATTAGTATCATATATCCATACACTTGAGTTTTTCTTTATTTTTTTCAGTCTTACTGAGTTTCCTCTCTCCTCGTGACAACACAGAATTCTTGGACGTTTGCAATGTCTTTCACATTTATTTCCAGTATGTACTCTGAATTGATTCCTTGTTTCTCAGTCACAAGCATCATGGAATCAAGATTAATAACCTGCTTGGTGAGTTTTGTCTACTTTGGAATCTAGTGCCTTTGTACTCAGCATAGCCCGTCGGGCTGCCTGTGATTCTTTATAAATTCTCTAGTAGCAATGGTCAAGGACAGCTGAAGCAACAAGGAACCTACCTGCCTTTTGGGCCACCTTTACCTGGTTTCATTATTTCAACTCCTCTCTGAGGCATTTAATTATGATTGAGGAGAGTCTGAAAATGGATTTAAAGTTTACTAGTATAATCCCAGTGCTTAGAACAATACATTGGAGGTGCTCAATAAATATTTGTGCACTGAATAAAATAGGATAGACCTGGTAGAACAGTGTTGCACTCTCTAAAACAGCCTGTCACTTAGGTGTGGCTGAGAGGAAGAGCACCTATGTATTGTACTTTCCTGTGGGGTTGGGCTCCCATTTCCACTGTCCACCTACAGCAAATGCCTTCATTATCAACCCCTTCACCTCAGGGCACAAGGTACCTGGGAGAAAGGCTTTGCTTTAGGCAAATGGCTGCGTAGGCACCGCACTTGATTTTACTAGTTACAACAAGGTGAGCAGAACTTATGGTAAAATAAAAACAAAAGATCTTGGAAGGATTTTTATTTCTGGGCTCACTAGTCATTTCCTCACCATTTCTCCAGAAAATACTCAGTCCCTTCTATTATGTTACACAGGCCCATGTAACATAATACTGTTGACCTTCTCAGTCTAATTAGTATAAATAAACACTACCAAGTAAAATACTTCTTGAGAACTACGAGTGCCACAAGAATAGGATTCTATGTACCATATAATGTCAAACGGGATGATTGATTTTCAGTGAGGAGAACAGGAAGGCTTCAGCAAAGGTGGTAGTTTCTGTATCACGGAAACAATGAACAATACAATAGACAGAATGGTTATATGTTATTAATAATACCGCAATTATAAAATTATGGTATACCATCTGTCATATATGTTTAATTACTATCCAGCATTCATTACACCTCTGACTTTTGTTTGTTTGTCTATGATTCTTTGTCCTGCAAACCATGATCCTGAGCCGCTTTAACCAAGAGACATTTATATGTAAAGCACAGTTGGCATATAAGGGTACTGGCTGGGACACTGTTAATAGAATTTGGTGGCAGTATCGTCCTTTATTTCTTCTTTACCAAACACATAAGCCACCTGTCCCAGATAACAGATTTTTATATTTATTCTTTCTCATTTAGTAATCATATGTATTTTACAAAAATGAATTGCCATTTTTCTCTGTTTTCAAATATCATATTTTTCCAAACTAAAAGAAAAGAGTGGAGAATATGGCAGATTTTTAATTTATTTTGAAAAAAAGGTTAGGGGAAGGTTGAGATTGAGGAACTTTTCTAAATTCCCCTCCCATAGTTTTACTCATTTACTCAGCTAATGCTTCTGTAGTGCCTGCTATGTCTTAGCATAGAGCACAGGGAGGGTATTCTTGGTAAAGTGATTGTACTACAATACACACTTTAACTATTCAAAAGAGGCGCTGTATTATTTTTCATATATGTTGTATGACCCAACCTCTAGATAAATAAATGCTTTGATTTTGGACGTTTGTTTCCCTTATAGTGTTGATGAATCCCGTTGCCTACGGAGCATTTAATGATAAGAAGCAAGTAGCATAATTAGGGGGACATGCGTTCGATTAGTGTTTATTGAGCAATTTCTATGAGCCAGGCACTGTACATAATAGTTGATTAATTTAGTTTTTGAAAATGTCAATCAGTATAAGACAGAAAAGAGTGCGGCAGTTTTAAAGTTAAACACAAAATGTATTTTTGTTCCTTAAGGCTCTGAGAAGAAGGCAGACAAAATAAGTTGAACACCAGATTCCTGACTGGAAGGAATTCAAAGTGTCCACCTGAGAAATTTCCACTTAAAAAATGACAGAGGACCTGATCCCTGTTGGAGGGTGTAAAAGGTGACTTGTTTCTAAGGCTCGCTGCAACTGTCCTGCGACCAGCCACCCAGGCTGGCTGACGTGTCCCGTGATGGAGACTGCCTCGGGGAACGGTGCAGCTTTTGACAGCCAGCGCCCTGCGCGCCAGAGCGCACAGCCGCAGCACTTGCTGCCAGGGTGCGGAGATCCGCCCTCCCTTGCTCACGGGCCAATGGGCAGGACCCCGGGGGCGGGGCGAGGGCAGGAGGGCGGAGCGAGGCCGGGGGCGGGGCGGTGGCGGCCAGCGCGGTTTTGGCTGTAGCTGCTGGGGCGGCGGCGGCTTGGCCGAGCGTCCGAGGGTCGTGGGGGGATGGGGTCTGCGAACTCCAGTCCTCGGCGGCGGCGGCGGCGGCCGTGAGTGTCGGGCGGGCGTCCGCGTTCCGGACGCAGGATGGAGTGCAGTGGTGAGTGCGGGGTGGCGGCGCTCTCTTCGGCCGCGGCGGCTGCGGCTGCAGCTCCGGGTTGCGGTCACCCGTGGTGGCCGCCTGCGAGTTGCGGTCCAAGGTCCGGTCGGCCCACGCGGTGGCCCTGAGGGGAGGCAGTGCGGCTGCGGCCAGCACTGGGGGCCGGGCCAGGGTCCTTGGGGCTCCCGGTCCTTCGGAGGGGGTGGGGAGTCCAACCCGAGCAATGGGTGCGCCGGGAGCGGCAGGAGAGGAGAAGTCAGGCGGTCGCGAGCGGTCGCCTCGCGGACATTGTGGACCCACATGGGTATCGGAGTTAAGCGTCGTCGCCCGAGCCGCCGGGGGGAGACTCGTGGGGCGGACTTTCATCCCACTCCAGGTCCCCCGGAGCTTCCTGCAGCCCTGGTCGCTTTCCTGGCCACACGCCCTCATCCGCCTTCTTTCGGAATGCAGGGGCTCCTTTTCCCTTTCCCCGCTGGATTCCGTCACTGGGTCTTCACTTTCGCCTTCCTCACTTGGGGTCTTTTTGGAAGTTTGGTCGCATTTCCTGAAATTTCGGTCCGACAAATGCAAAGGCTTAGATAAAATAACAGACACCTCTGGTTCCATATCTCCCTTTTCTTATCAAACTTCACCTCACCTAGGCCCAGGCTGTTTATCATTAGCGGCGGGGCGGGGTGGCGGGGGGAGGGAGGGAGGCACTAAAGGTGGAAAAACACTCTTTTCTCTCCCAGTGCCCCTCTCTGGTGAGTCTCCGCCACTCTCTCCATACCCCTCTCCTTATCTCTTTTTCACTTGTGCTGTGGATTCACCAACCCCCACCGCCCTCGACCCCCGCCTGTCTGTCGTTTCCCAGCCTTGGCTCAAGAGCAAGCCCTGTGCTTTGCAAAATAGGAAACGACCGGCGGAGGACTGCAGCTGCTACCAGGAGAGAGTATCCCTGTGAGCTTGTTTCCCTAAACGTCCCAGGACCTCGTGATCGAAACTTCGTGTTCTGGACGTTTTTCCTTTGGCGGTAAAAGTGGCCAGGGACTCAACTCTACTTGTCTTCGAGCCCCTCTGACCTGTCCAGGGACTATCTCGATTTTTCACCACCATCCCTCGTTATAGACAAAAGTGAAGTTTCTTTACCACCACTCCCGACCCCTCCACATTGAGTTTAGTGGATCGTTGATATAATGTCTTCTGATCACGGATGTTTTGGGGGAGTTAGGAGGTGTTGTTTGAAAGTTCCAAGACCGCGATGGAGCTTTTGGTTCCAGATTTGCCTTTTTCTTTCCTCTTCTTTTTTTGGAAATTAGCTTCACCTCCTATTCCGTTTAGGGGAGGGGGTTTCCTCTTAACAAAAAATAATTTTAAATTAGATATGACAGTGAATATTTAGCTTTAATAAAGAAACCGCAATAAGTTGCTAAGATTTAGATCTCTTTCTTCAGATTTCTTTAGGCAGTTTGCCAGATATGCATACTTAGAAATGCTTCCTGATTGTAGGAACTGTGCAAGTGAGGAACTCTGACGCTTATGCTTCATTAGCTTTTACGGTACAAATAGCTCTAGTCTCCCCATTCTGAGAAGAGTTCAAGAGTGAACTTGAAAGAAAGGGATAGGCCTGAGTAGAAAATGTTTTGGTCCCCACATTGGCAGGAAAAAGAACTTTAGCTGAGATGAAGAAAGCTAGATTCCAGGTTCAGGGAATCTATGGTGCCTGGTCATTCTCTTTGGGCCGACGTCTCTAAAATAGAACCACCACCTAAATTATCAGTGCCTTCACTTCCCAGCTGCAAAGGCCCTTTACCTAGCAATTAGGACGTCAGCAACCACTGCTGTTGGTCCCAAGGGATTAGTAATATGTTGAACAAAGCTCATGCCCAGAGGGCACCCTGGAAGGATTTGTATTGGCGATTCATTTCAGCAGTCATTCAGACAATGTAGTGTGATCCTATTCCATGTTAGAGTCCTATGGAACCTTTCAGTCTATTGTGTAGAAGTAGAGAATTTTGAGTAAATAGGACCCAAGACATATCTTGGGTCACCCCAGAAGTATATGTTGAATGTCCTATGGGAAAGTAGAGGGATGATTTATTTTTAGTTGAGAGAATGAAAAGGTTTCTTACAAGAGGTGATGTTTTGCATGAGATTGAAGTTAAGAAAATGATTTTAATAAGCACAGAAAGCAGAAGGGCCCTTCTAGCTAGAATTGCTGGTTATGTATAATGCATACCAGGATGTCACTGGTCAGTTTCTAGGATTCTGCTTGGAACACTATTTTGTTCGCAATTTCTCACCTCTTCCCCAGCATGATGATGAGCCACAACACATAAAGACACATTCATATGTAATGAAACAAGGAGGTTTAAAAGGAAGGTTAGCAACATGGTTTGGTATGATAAGGCTTTTTTCCCCTTTCTTCTTTGTCTTTGTTATTGCTCTAATAAGCAAAAGAGCTATTTGATGGTACTGCCTTTCTAAATAGAATTTTTCTATTTCTCAAAAAATGTTCCAGTATTTGTCACTGAGAAAGTTTTCAAATACCGTAATCTTCCTTTCTAAGGAAGAGGATGGGAAATATTTTTATAAGTCTTGAGGAAGTTGAGTATAAGAGACTATTCAAAAGGAACCTTCTATAATTGTACTTACAGTTTATGTATCTAATGTTCATTAAGCACCAGCATGATAAGATTTTTATATACTTAGAGTGAGTTTTGACGAATGTATACCCCCATGTAGTCACTACTATAATCAAGCTGTAGAACATTCCCATCGCTCTAAAAAGTTCCCTCATGCTTATTTGGAACCCTTACCCCAAGCCTCCACCACAACCCCTGTCCCCAGGCAACTATTGATGTTTTTAGTTACTACAAATTATGTTTCGTCTTTTCTAGAATTTCATGCAAATGGAATCATACAGTATTCTTTTGTGCCTGGCTTCTTTCATTTAGCAGAATGTGTTTAAGATTCATCTGTGGTTTTTGCCATATCATGAATATTTGTTAAGTAGTATTCCATTGTAAGGCTATGTGACAATTTGTTTATCTATGTGTTGATGGACATATGGGTTGTTGCCAGTGTTTGTCATGGGAAAGTTGCTATGTACATTTGTGTACAAGTTTTTGGATGAATATATGTTTTCATTTCAAAAGAGTAGAATTGCTGGGTGGTATGGTAAATGTATGTTTAATTGTGTAAGGAACTGCCAGGATGTAGCAGCAATGTGTGAGGATTTTAGTTGCTCTGTATCCTGCCCCAAATTTGGTATTTCAGTCTAGCTAAAATTAAGAATTTTTAAGTAGATATTTAGTGGTACCTCACTATGGTTTAAATTTGCCTTTCTTTCTCTCTTTTTTTAAAAAGATTTTATTTATTTATCTTTAGAGGGGAAGGGAGGGAGAGAGGGAGAGAAATATCAATGTATGGTTGCCTCTCCTGCATCCCCTGCTGGGAACTGGCCTGCAACGCAGGCGTGTGCCTTGACTGGGAGTCGAACCGTGGTTGTTTGGTTCACAGGCCTGTGCTCAATTCACTGAGCTATGCCAGCCAGGGCTAAATTTGCCTTTCTCTGATACTAATGATATTGAGCACTATTTCATATGCTTATTGCTCAGTTGTGTATCTTCTTTTTTGAAGTGTCTGTCTATATCTTTTACTCATTAATTTATTAGGTTGTTTTCTTATTACCAAGTTGAAAGAGTTTTTGATATAATTTGGATACAAATTCCTTGTCAGGTATTTTCTCCCAACTTGTGGCTTAACAGTTGTCTGTCTAAGAGAAGTTTTAAATTTTGGTGAAGTCCAGTTTACCACTTTTTTATGGTTCTTGATATCTTTGTCTGAGAAATTGTTTTCTAGATTTTCTCTTGTTTTATTGTAGAAGAGGTATCCTCAAACTTTTTTTAAATGTACCAGATTGTAAATATTTTAGGCTTACGGGCTATAGCAACTCAAGTACTCAGTTCTGCTCTTGTAGCTCAAAACCAGTTACTGACAATCCGTAAATGATTGGGCATGGCTGTATCACTTCAAAGCTTTTATTCATAAAAATAGGTGGCTCCCCTTTTGACTCCAGAATTTAAAACACTGATAATTTTAAGTTATACGTTTAGGTCTACCATACATATTGAGTTAATTTAAGGGTACATTGTGAAGTAAGTCCAGGATCATTGAAAAAAATCCTTATATGAGGATGTGTTCATTGATTTTAGAGAGAGAAGAAGGGGAGAGAGAGAGAAAGAAAAAAACATCAATAGAGAGAAAATGGTTTCCTTACATAGGCACCTCCACTTGGGATTGAACCTGCAACTTAGGTATATGCCCTGACCTGGGATCCAACCTGCAACCTTTAAGTGTACAGGATACATCATCCAACCAACTGAGTCACCCAGCCAGGGCGAGGATAATTTTTTTTCTCAAATGTACATTAAGTTATTTAGCACTATTTGAGTACCTTTCTCTCACTAAATTACTTTGGCACCTCTTGAAAATCAATGCACTGTATATAGTGGGTCTACTTCTAGACTCTATTCTGTTTATCTATGCTTCTCTTTATACCAATATCACACTGTCTTGATTACTCTATAGCCCTGTACCAAATCTTGAAATCAGGCATTGTAAGTCCTACAGTTTTGTTGTTTTTCAAAATTGTTTTGGCTGTTTCATATGTTTTATGTATTAGCGTACATTTTAAACTTGGCCAGTCAGTTTCCATGAAAAAATTCAGAAGGGATTTATTTGGGATTGCTTGAAACTATAGATGAAATTGAGGAAAATTAAAGTCTTAACAGTATGGAATCTTTCAATCCATGAACATGGTATACTCGATTTAGTTAGCTCTTTAACTTGCAGTAGTGTTCTGTAGTTTTAAATTTAGGATCTTGTACAAGTTTTGTTAAATTCCTAAAAATATTTTGTTTTTGGATATTATTGTAAATGGTATTAGTTTCTAAAGTTGTATTGTCCAATTGCTTGTTGCTACTATAGAAAAAAAACTGATTGTGGTATATTGGCCTTGTATTCTGTGACCTTACTGTGTTCATTTATATGCCATTCAGATGTCAGTTCAACCCCATCTCCAGTTTTGACAAGTTTGCTTATAGGGTCCTTAGGATTTTCTAGGTATATACTCGTACACATGTCAACGTGGAATACAGTGTTTCACTTCTTCCCTTTCAGTTTATGTTTTATTCATTTTCTTGTTCTATTATACTAAGACCTCTGGAACATTATTGAATCTGATCTTAAGAGGAAAAGATTGTCTTTCATCATTAACTGTGATGTTAGCTGTAGATTTTTAGTAGATGCTTTCTATCAGGTTGAAGGAATTCTTTTCTATTCCTTCTTTACTGACTTATGAATGGGTATGGAATTTTGTCATATGCTTTTTCTGCATCTATTGAGATGATCACATTTTAAAAAATTTTTTATTGTTCATTTTTTTCTACTGAATGTTTAAAAAATTTTTTGTATTATTTCCCCCATTACTGTATTAAATATTAAACTAAATTTGTATTTCTAAGAAAACTCTTTCTAGTTATAATGTATTGTCCTTTTTATATGTTGTTAGATTTGACTTGCTAATACTATGTTAAGAAATTTGGACCCTGGCTGGTGTGGCTCAGTGAATTGAGTGCCAAATCAAAGAGTCGCTAGTTCAATTCCCAGTCAGGGCACATGCCTGGGTTGCAGGCCAGGTCCCCAGTTGAGGGTACATGAGAGGCAACAACACATTCATATTTCTCTCCTTTTCTTTCTCCTTTCCTTCCCTTCTCTCCAAAAGTAAATAAAGAAAATATTTTTAAAATTTTTTAAAAAGAAATTTTGTATGTTTTCTGGTAGTCTTTGTCTGGTTTCAGTATAAGAATAATGTTGACCTCAGAAAATGAGTTGGAAAGTGTTTTATCTCCTCTATTTTCGGAGAGTTATTGTAGGATTATTGTTTTTGATTCAGTAGATTTCATCAGTGAGGCCATCTGGGTCTGCAGTTTTCTTTCTGAGACATTTTCAGTCTCTTTATTACATACAAGGCTATTCAAATTTTCTATTTCTTGTGTTACATTTGGTAATTTGGGTCATTTAAGAAAATTTCCTTTTTCGTCTGAGCTGTTCAATTTATTGGCAAAGTTGTTCAAAATATTGCTTGTTATTCACATTTTAATATCTGTAGAGTGTGTACCGATGTCCCTTTCTTCATTAATGGTATTAGCAATTTGTTTTCTCTCCTTACTGTTGATCAGTCTAGCTAGATATGTATCTTTTTAAATGATCTTTTAAAAGAACCAGCTTTTAGTTATTTTGATTTGTCGCTGCTGTGTTTTTATATCATTGATTTCTACTCTTACCGTTGTTTCCTTCCTTTTATTTATTTTGTGTTTAATTTGTTCTTCATTCTCTAGCTTCTTAAAGTGGAAGCTTAGGTTGTTGATTTTAGATCCTTTTTTTTTAAAGATTTTATTTATTTATCATTAGAGAGGAAAGGAAGGAGAGAAGGAGAGAAACATCAATGTATGGTTGCCTCTCATGAGTCCCCTGCTGGGAACTGGCCCGCAACCCAGGCATGTGCCCTGACTGGGAATCGAACCGTGATCGTGTGGTTCGCAGGCCCGCGCTCAATCCACTGAGCTACACCAGCCAGGGCTAGATCCTTCTTTTTAACAAAACATCTGAAGCTATGTATTTCTCTCATTAATGCTTTCACTGTGTAACTTACAGATTTTGAAATGTGTTTTCATTTTCATTCAGTTCAAAATATTTTCGCATTTCCCTTGTGGAAACTTGACATACAGATTATTTAAGAATATATTTTATAATTTACAAATATGTAGGGATTTCCCACTATTTTATTGTTATTTATTCCAACCTTAACTTTGTTTGGCTCGGTCCTTTTAAATTTTTTGAGACTTATTGTGTGGTCCCGTATATGGTCTTAGAAAATATTTTATGTGTGTTTCAGAAGAATGTGTATTCTGCTGTTGCTCGGTAGAATTTTCTGTACATGTCTGTCAGTTCAAGTTGGTTGATAGTGTAGTTCAGATCTCTTGTATTCTTATAATTTTTTATGTGTTCTATCAAATAATGAGAGAAGATCATTGAAATCTTTTTGAATTTAACTTTTTAAATTTAATTATTGTTCAAGTACAGTTTTCCATCCCACACTCCCATCCCAGCACCCCCACCCCCACCCCCAGATCACTGAAATCTTAACTCTCATTGGATTTCTCCATTTTCCCTGACACTTCTGTCAGTTTTTGCTTCAGATATTCTGGAGCTCTGTTTGTAGGCACATCCGCTATTAGGATTATGTTTTTATAATGAATCGAATTATTTGCAATTATGAACTGTTACTCTTTATCCTTGCTAAAACTTGTCTGATATAATAGAGCTATTTATACATTTTTATGATTAATATTTACATGGTATATCTTTTTCTGTTTCTTATACTCAGTATGTAGTTGGGTCGTACTCTTTTATCCAGTTGGACAATTTCTGCCTTTTCATAGGTGTGTTTAGGGTGTTTATATGCATATTTAATGTAATTATTGTTATGATTGGGTTTAAGGCTGTCATCTTGCTGTTTGTTTTTAATTTGTCTCATCTGTTTTTTGTTTCCTTTTCTTCTTTAGGATTTATTAATTTTTTGAAATTCTATTTATGTCCACGATTAGCTTACCAACTATTTTGTACCTCTGAAGATTTTTTGAAGATTTTATTTATTTGTAGAGAGAGGAGAAGGGAAGGAGAGAGGGAGAGAAACATCAATGTGTGGTTGCATCTCATGTGCCCTCTACCGGGGACCTAGCCCACAACCCAGGCATGTGCTCTGACTGGGAATTGAACTAGGGATCTTTTGGTTTGCAGCCCATGCTCAATCCACTGAGCTACACTGGCCAGGGCTAAAGACTTTAATACATATTTCTTATTATAGTATATCTTCAAATAATGTTATATTTCACATGTAAGAATCTTAATGTATACTTTCATTTCCCTCCTCTCTTACTTTGTGCTATTGTCATACATTTTACTTCTGTATATGTTGAAAATGCCACAATACACTGTTATTACTTTTGTCTTAAATTTAAAAAATTTTAAAGAAATTGACAGAATGAGGCTTGTTTTGAGGCTTCATTGGGGGTGAGTCTAGAATACCATTTGTATTAGGGCTAGGTTGGATATACTACTGACACATGCCATCCTGGGATCTCTCCTTGAGTGTTCAACAGGTTCTCTCTACACTGGCTGATGAAAACTCCAGGGGTCTCTGGTCAAATGGGACCCATGGGAAATAGCCTGTTACAGCTTCATGGAAATTCTTTGCCCATTCTTGTGAAGTTTCACCCTACACTCAGGCAGCTTTATATTCAGCAAGAAAATTAAGGACTGGTCTATGTAAATTATGGACTCTTCTTCCTTTCTCTGTTACTCTACAGATTCCAGCTACCCCAGTCTCCCTGGACTACAGTTCCTGTCCTCCTCACGTTAATCACAGTACCAGGCTTTGCTTGGCTTCCCCTTTCCTATGAGGTGGTCTAGAATGTGCTCCCAGGCAGAGAGTTGGGGCGATTGAAGGGTTTGCCTCATTTGTTTGTGTTCCCTTCTCAAGGGAACAATTTGTCTGGAGATAGTATAATAGAAGGGCAAGTCTGGTCTCATTTATTCTTACACTTGATATA